>NC_085054.1:28826209-29524111 GCF_963662255.1 Cinclus cinclus
GTCCTATCACAACAGGCCCTGCTAAAGGTTTGTCCCCATCTCTTTTATTCTGTCTCCATGGACACTGGTGCCCATGCTGGTGCCCAAGGGTAGTGCTGGGGGAGCACAAAGGTATGAGATCTCCTGAAAACTGCTAGTATGGATAATTAAAATAACTCCCGAACACATGAAATTCTGTTCAGTGACTCAGTCCACACACTCCCCCACTGCTCCCACACACCTCCTGATACTCAGGCAGAAATGAAGCACTCACAGATTTTTCATTTAGGGCTTTGTATTTAGAGCTCCAGATTTTCTCTCTCCTTCTGCTCATCCAAGGCCACCCCCAGCATGCAAGGGGACTTGGGAACCTAGCAGAGGTGTCTCTGGCTGCCCTGGCCAGCCTGGAACACCAAGGCTCGGTGTCAGTGAGTGATGAGGCAAAGGCACCACCCTGCAGTGGGGAGCACAGCTTTGCTCCCCACCACGCAGGGAACACCCTGTCTTTCCCTTCCAAACTGGGGTACCCAGGCTGCACTGGCACCCCTGCACCCCCCAGACCCTGAGATCCTCCCCCAGACCCTGAGATCCTCCCCCAAACACCTCCATACCCCACAGGGAAGCCAGGCTGGTGCATTCCAGCACTGTGGGAGCAGAGATGCGTGCAGTCCAGCCCTTCCTGGGGTTAGGATGCTCTGCCTAACTGGAGGTAAAACAGCTCAGAGTTCACCCTGTTCACAAAAGCCATGGGGTGGATGAGGAAGGAGGGTCATGCTGCTTCTGGTGTGCAGTGATGCTGAGACCAGCCTGGCTGATGGATCCCCAAGCTGAACATTCCCAGTGAGGGTGTGGAGAACAATGTTCCCTGGCAGAATCCAGCACCAGTGAGGATGTGGCAAGGCTCCCGATATGGGAACCAATAGTCACCAGTGCTGGTGACTTCCTCCCCTGCACAGCCCTGGGGACACGTGTCCAGGGACAGTGAGGCTGAGTGGGAAACGAGGAGGAGGAAAAGGGATATGGGAATATAACCTGGGATGCAGGTGAGGGAGACAAGATCAAGGTGTGCAGGAGCTCCTGCCACCAGAGCCAGGGGACGATGCCCAGAGGGTCCCTGCACCCCAGGGGTGATCCCAGCCCCAAACATCCCAGTGCTCAGCAGACAGCTTGACAAATTTGGTTTAACTGTTTTGATGTAATAATGTAATTAGGTAAAAGGGTTCAGCAACCAATTGCATTTCACTAATTTCAACCATCTGCTTCAACACTTGTTCTGTGTGTGCCAGACATCAGTGTCTTTGCTCTAATAATAATTAATGAAACTGTTAATAAGCTGCATATATCATATTATGCTGCAATGATTTATCAAAGGATAATGTTATGAGACAAATTCTATATAACAATTATAGAAAATGGCTTACATTACTAATGCTGCAACTGCTCACTAGTTTCTTTACTCTTCCCTTCTTAATGAATTCCCTAATTAATTTAATGCATACGTTATGCATAATTTGAAATTTAAAAACATCGCTGGGTCAGGTTTTAACCATCCTCTTTTACATGCCGTCTGCTTCTACAAGAGACTTATTAGCAAAACATGACCTCTATGCAAATGAGGGTGCCCGCTGCTGTTCCCACTCCCGGTGACAACCGTGCCTCCTCTGTGCCACGGCACATGGGGTGCCAGCAGATTCACCAGAGCCGTGCTCAGTCAGAGCCACCACCCACAGCCAAACCCAACACGGCAGCTATTCCAGTCTGTGATCATGTCACCAGCCTGTTCTGGGGAGACGTGCCCTCAATCACAGCCTTGCAAAGAGCCATGAGCACCGCGGCCGTGACCTGGCTCAGGATAACAAGATCAGCTTAAAAATCCAGAAGCCTTCCAAAATAGAAATGCAAACTTTAGTCTTCTCAAATTTTTAAGCATCCAACGCACCATTGCCCAGTATTTCCCAGCTTTCTGCCTCCACAGCTTTGGGGATTTCCTGCTAAACATGACTGCAAACTCTCCTTCCAAAGTTTCCGTTTTCATTCCCATCTGTCTGGGTGGAGAATTCCCAACACCACCGAGTGCCCCAGCAGCACAGTGTGCTCCAACTTCAGTGTTTCCTTCAGTGGGACGGTGGAAGGTGTCCCAGCCCAGGGCAGGGTGAGGAACTAGATGAGCTTTAAGGTCCCTTACAACCCAAACCATTCTGAGGTTCTTGGGCCCCAATATACCAACCTAACCAGGCTTTAGCAAGACATCATTCCCTCATAAATTCTCTTTGGACAATATATTATTTACATTGCTAAAATATTATATAGAGACCCAGGGTATTATTAACATTTCCTTGTCTTCTGGCACACTTCTGGCTGAAAAAGTGTTGAGTTTTCATCTTCAAGCAAGCTTGCTTCTCTGCTTTTCCATATGACACGTCAGATTATTTTAATGATGGAGTACTTGATTAAATTAATTCCTCCCTACAAAAGCAGCTGTCTTGTGTCATGGAATCTGTTCAGCTATCTGGAACGTTTGTACTTGCCAGGGAGGAGAGCCAAGGCGCAGAGCGTGCAGAGGGAGTGCCTGACCATACCCAGACTTTGTCACAACGTGTAAGGCTGAAACCGAGGCTCAGCGGGATGCCTTGGCTCTGCCCCTGCCCCAGCAGGGCTGCATCTTGTGCCCGGGATCAGGGAAGAGGCTGCTGGCCTGGCCCACTGGCAGAGGAGCATAGTTCCAGCAGCTCCAGGGGACCCACCATGTGCCACCGTGTCCCTGTGTGGGTGCTGAGCCCCACTGAGCTCGGGGGCTGAACCCTAAAACACAGCCCCAGGGTGTGCTGGCAGGGCCCAGCAGTGGGGACTCAACCATGCCTGAGGGTGGGTCAGCACCAGCAAGGGAAAAAAAAACAAATGAAAAGGGAAAACTTGTGCCAGCATGGTGAATGAAGCACAGACTGCGTGCGTCAAACTTTTATTTCTAAACAAACGGAATTGTTCCATTGAAGTTTATTGCTTGCTTACTCTCAAGCTGCTGCTCATTTTTTTTTCCCTTTATAGAGTTTTTGCAACCTTATCCTTCCCTCCCTCTTACTGAGAATCCTCAAGCAGCATCCACACATCCAAATCCTCCAAAATCAGAACTGCTTGCCACGTCTGAAGGAGTTTGCTTGGCAAAGAAAAGCCTTGGAATAACAACAGAATGGCCATTACTTTGTTTTCCACCACATAATGTAACCATAGGCTGGGTCTTGGTATTACTAATTATTTGAAGTATGAATATTAATGTAATTTTTCCACTTATTTATTTTCAATATTCATATGCACTGCAGTGGGTTGGAGCCCTTTATTTAACAAAATCTCCTGATTTGGGATTTGGGATACAGTGCATTGCTATTCAATTTATCAGTACCACAGAACTTTAAGAGAGTTTAAGCTAAATTTAATAAAGCTGCAGAACACCAGCTCAGGCTTTTTTCTTTCACTTCAGTGCCCGCATCCTGAGTTCTCGGGACTGCTGCCCACACCTCGCAATTGATCCCACAGCTCCTTCCCCTGGCGCTGTCAGCAGGTACTGCGGCTGTGCCGGGTGTCCCCCAGGCGGACTGAGGGGGTCACTGCCAGGGGAGCTGCTGGCCGGGCTCTGCTGTGGCACTCGGGTCCCTGGAAGGTGCCAGTGCCTGCTGGTGACAGGGTCCTGGCTCCTGGACGTGTGGGATGGCAGACACTCTCCGAGGTGTGCTGCTGCCCACTGAGTGCTGCCCACTCATGGGGGTCTGCCGTGGCTGTGCCAGCATGCAGAGCTCACCCCTGCACACAGCACCTCCCAAATATCCCAACCCCACACGGGCTCTCCTAGAGACCCTGTCCGCAGGACAGCAGTTCACTGACAGTTCACTGCGTGTCACCCGCACAGCTACAGACACACCTAGAGCCACAGTCACACCCACACCCACACGCACAGTCACAGACACACCTACAGCCACAGACACAGCCACAAACAGTCACAGGCACAGTCACAGACACAGCCACAGACACACCCACAGCCACAGACACACCTACAGCCACAGACACAGTCACAGACACACCCACAGCCACAGACACACCTACAGCCACAGACACAGACACAGCCACAAACAGTCACAGGCACAGTCACAGACACAGCCACAGACACACCCACAGCCACAGACACACCTACAGCCACAGACACAGTCACAGACACACCTACAGACACAGACACACGCACAGCCACAGACATAGCCATCAACAGCCAAGCCCAGAGAACCCCGCGGGCCCTGTACCTGGATGTCAATTCTTTGCTCCAGCCACACAGACCAGGTTGGTGGGATTGCCTGGGGTGTTTTTAGGAACCTGAGCCCACCTGAGCACTTCCAGGCTGGAGCACCTGGTGCTGGCAGGAAGCCCCAGCCCTCAACTGCCGGCACTGCCAGGGCAGGACAGCCAGCACTGCCAGGACAGCCAGGACTCATGGCACAGCTGGAATAGCCAGGACAGGTGGCACAGTCAGCATATCCAGGCCAGCGGGCACAGCCAGCACTGCCAGCAAAGCCTGCCACGTCCCAGCCTGCGGTCCAGGGCTGGAGCAGGAGCAGGAACAGGAGTAGGAGGGTGGTTCCTCGCTGGTTCCTTTCTCCGATTCAGCCCGCCGGAGGCGGCCGTGTTTCGCCAGCGTGGCTCCCGTGCCCTGTAATTGAGGGGGATGAGGAACACACCCACATCCTCCGCAGCGGCTCAACCACCGACTGCCGCGCCAGCTGCCACGTGGAGCCGGGACACGCCCGGCTGCCCTGAGCCACGGCCCCTCTGCCCCCGGAGGGGACCCCCGAGACACAGCCCCGCTCCCTCCCACTGCCCCGGGCCGAGGCGCCCCAGCCGCATCCCCGAACCCCGGGACGTCTCCCCGAGCCGCATCCCTGATTCCCGGGATGTCCTCCCGAGCTACACCGCCCATCCCCAGGATGTGTCCCCCGAGGCGCAGCCTCGCTCCTCCCGGGATGTCCCGCCGGGCCCGGGCGGTCCCCGGGTCGGGTTCCAGCGCGGGCGGGTCCCGGCTCGGGGTGGGGCGGGGACAGCCTCGTCCCGGCCCATTCCCGGCCCCATTCCCGGCCCATTCCCGGCCCGTCCCTGGTCCATCCCCGGCCCGCCTCCCGCTCCGCTGGCCCGGCGGCTCCGCGCCCGCCCGGGATGAGCGGGCTGCGGCGGCTGTTCCGCGGCAGCGGGCGGGCCCTGGCCCTGGTGTTCGTCGCCTCGGTGGCCTGGGTGCTGCTCGACATGGCCGCGCTCCGCCTCTCGCTCGGCGAGGCGGGCGGGCGGCTGCTGCGGGAGGCGGCGGGGCGGCGGCCGGGACCGGGGCCGGGGATGGGGATGGAGCCGGGGCTGGGGCTGGGGCGTGCGCGGCCCCGGCGCGGCCCCGAGGCTCCGGCGAAGGCAGCGGGGGAGCCGGGAGCAGCCCCCGCCGGGCTCGGGGCCGGGGACCAGGAGCCATCGCCGCCGCCCCGGCAGCCCCCGGCCCCCGGGCGCAGCGGGACGGGCACGGCGCTCCCCGGACGAGCCGCGCACGGGAGCCAGCAGCGTCCCCCCGGCACGGCACGGACCGGCCTGGCAGCCCGGGATGCGGAGACGGCAGCCCAGCCTGGACCAGAAGAAACGAACACGGGACGGAAAGAAGCTTCCTCCAAAACTCGCTTCGTCCTCATTAGCAAAGAAGGGATGAACCTCGCCAGCCGCGCAGCCCCGCACCCTGGACCCCGCTCTGCCGTGAATGCCACAAGGAGACGTGGAAAGCACAAAGAACTTGCTGTCAAGGGCAGTGATGGTGCCCACGCTGTCTCTGCCACTGCTGCGGCCACCGCCGTGGGTGGCCAGAGCCAGACGCTGGGTGCGAGGCCAGGAGCAGCTCCTGGAGTGGCTGGCACTGGCCAGGATGGGCAGAAGGAGGCAGGAGCAACTCCTGGAGTGGCTGGCACTGGCCAGGATGGGCAGAAGGAGGCAGGAGCAACTCCTGGAGTGGCTGGCACTGGCCAGGATGGGCAGAAGGAGGCAGGAGCAACTCCTGGAGTGGCTGGCACTGGCCAGGATGGGCAGAAGGAGGCAGGAGCAACTCCTGGAGCGGCTGGCACTGGCCAGGATGGGCAGAAGGAGGCAGGAGCAGTGCCTGGAGCAGCTGGCACTGGCCAGGATGGGCAGAAGGAGGCAGGAGCAACTCCTGGAGCAGCTGGCACTGGCCAGGATGGGCAGAAGGAGGCAGGAGCAGCTCCTGGAGTGGCTGGCACTGGCCAGGATGGGCAGAAGCAGGCAAGGGGCAGCCCAGGGATGCACAGAGTCCTGTCCATGGATGCAACACTCGCCCCAAGAGACCCCCGAGCTCCTGGCCAGTTTGGACAGCCTGTTGCTGTCCCTGATGATAAACAAGAAGAAGCAAAGAGCAGATGGAAAGAAGGAAACTTTAATGTCTACCTCAGCGATCTGATCCCTGTGGATCGAGCCATTGCAGACACCAGGCCTGCTGGGTAAGATCTGCTTCCCTTGCACAAATCCCCTGCTGCCCCTGGGAATGGGCTCCGTGGCTCTGGGGAGGGTTGCTGGGGGCACACCGAGCCCTTCACCTCAGCCCTGCTGCCTGTCAGATGGTTTTACCTGTCCAGGTCAGAGCAGCCTGTTGTTAAACACAAAAAAAATCTGGGTGAAGTTTACAGGCTCTTGTAACCCACTGAGCCCGGCTGCCCAAAGGGGCCAGCACACCCAGCACAGGTGATGTGGCTGAGGGCTCTCTGTGCCTTAGAACGCTGTACCTGGTGTGTCAGGTGCAGTTCTGGGCACTCACAATTCGTGCATTGGTTCCTGGAGCCTGCACGGGTCAGTGTGTGAAGGCAGCAGGAGCTCCACTGCCTGGAGGGGCTCTCACACCTCAGGCTGCCATGGCCCTTCCCTCTAGGAACAGACACCAGACGGGCCCTCCCAGCCCGGGACCTGCTGGGGCTCCACAAAGCCCTGCAGCAGACGAGCTGAGGGCTGGCACCATCCGGCAGGCACACACTGGAGAGGCAGTCTGGGGACTCTGCTCTGTGGGCGCATGCGGGGAGGGATGTGGTGTTTGGGTTTGGGAAACTGTCACACAGTAACAGCTGTCACCATGAAATGTGTAACTGATCCTGCAACTCTCAAAAAAGTCACTCCCGGCCAGTGGAGAGGAGCAGGACAAGGCGAGGGCAGTGCTTTGCCAACAGAAGGACTGGAGGCTGGGGAGCCCCATCCTGAGCTTCTGTGCCAGGGGGGCTCAGCAGTGCTGGGTGGATGCTTGGACTTGATGATCTTAAAGCTTTATTTCAGCCTAAGCCACTCTGTGGTTGTGACAGCTGCAGGGAGGGCAGGGAAGGTGTCAGCTCAGGTGAGTGCCAGGTTAATTGCTTGCACTCAGCCCTTCCTACAAACACGTCTCAGCCCCTGGGTAGGTGAGGGACCTGCCCCATGCAAAGACCCTCCCATGTCCTTGTTCCCACGCTCACAAACAGGTACCCTGGGCTGGGAATTGTGCCCTGATTGTCCCCGATGCCCCAGGACAGTGCAGACATTCCCCCCTGTGCCAGTGGTGCTTGCTGAGGGGAGATCCTGCAGGGGAAGAATGGAGCAGGGATGGGGAACACAGCTGGGGCTACTTCCTGATGCCACCTGCAGAAGCCACCTGTGCACAGGACCAGAGCCTTGGTGGCACAAAGCCAGCTCTGGGTGTGGTCCGGACAGCAAAGCCCCAGAGCTGCAGGACAGGAATCAGCTCCGGGAGTGACGCACCGGCCCAGGAGGAGCCTCTTTGCCATCACCGGGAACACCTTGGACAAACCAGGGCACGTTCCTGGGGATGGGATCTGCTGCCACGGGGCACAGAGCTGCCCTGGGCACCCTGGTTCTGGCAGGAGCCTGTGCAGTCTCTGCCCCAGCCTGTTGGCACAATAGGTACCAGGTTGTAAGGGCCAGCTCAGAGCAGTGGCTGTTGGCAGCTCTTGGCAGCCAGCAATTATTTTTGGGGGGTATTCCAGTCTCTCCCAGTTTAGACTCCAGTTCCTGTTGTGATTCTTCCTGGAGTACTGGACTAGACCACTGAAATGTGGCCAATCCAAGCCTCTCTGTGCACAATGCTTGCTGCTTTTGGAGCTTTGCTGACAGTGCTGGTGCCCATGGGTGCTCTTTCCCTGCAGCTGGAGAGAGGGAGAGGGCCCTGAAGAGGAGAGTGATGGGCAGGAGGCTTGTGGGGAGTACTCTATGCACAGCCTGGATCAGGAGTCCTGGGGCTGAGAGAGTAAGGGAATAGAAGGCTCCAGGGAGACTTCAGAGCCCCTTCCAGTGCATGAGGGGGCTCCAAGAGAGATGAAGAAGGACTTGGACAAGGGCCTGGAGTGCCAGGACAAGGAGCAGTGGTTTCCCACTGCCAGAGGGCAGGGATGGATGGGATATTGGGAGGGAATTATTCCCTGTGAGGGTGGGCAGGCCCTGGCACAGGGTGCCCAGAGCAGCTGTGGCTGCCCCATACCTGGAAGTTTGAGGCCAGGCTGAATGGGGTTCTGAGCAACCTGGTTTAGGGGAAGGTGTCCCTGCCCATCGGAGCGGCTGGAAGGAGATGGGCTTTCAGTTCCCTTCCAACCCAAACTGTTCCAGGATTCTATGGTGGAGGACAAAGGGGGCATGACCAAGTTCTTCTCACCAGCTGTCCAGCAAGGTGAGGCAGGACTGGATCCCAAAATGGACTTTTTGGTGTTTTCTGCCCACTGACCTCCCTGAGACAGAACTAAACATCTCAAAGACTGTGACACAGAGTAATTCTGGGGTGAATTTCACTTAGGCAGAACACTTGTGATTAACTGTGATGACCTGAATTACCTCTAAATTTCCTTCAGAAGAGGTTCTTGTCAGAACCAGGTGAGCACATCCTGTCCCACGGGGCTGCCCACGAGAGGGGTCCTTGGGCTGTCTGTGGGGTTCCCCCCCCTCACCCCTCTGTTCCCCTCCCAAAACTGCAGGGCTTTCCCTCCATATTTCACATGGGGCATTTTCCCCTTCCCCGCCCATTTTCCCAGGACACCAGGCCTGCAGACTCTCAGGAGTGTGACTGGCCATCACCTGTGAGCCCGTGTCGCTGTTGCAGGTGCTCTGAGCAGCAGGTCCACGATGACCTCCCAAGCACCACCATCATCATGTGCTTTGTGGATGAGGTGTGGTCCACCCTGCTGCGCTCCGTGCACAGCGTCCTGAGCCGCTCTCCTCCACACCTGATCGAGGAGATCATTTTGGTGGATGACTTCAGCACTAAGGGTGGGTGAAGCTTCTGCTGCCTTTATGAAACTAATATAACTTGAGGGTAAAATGCAATTTGTTCTCTGTAATTCAATTCTAAGTAGGAGAGAAATCACAATTTCTCCTTCCTGTACTGAAGTGCAGGGCAGGGATGCAGGGGATCCTGGGGCTGAGGGGGATCAGAGGTCGGGGGGTGCTGGGGCTGCTGTGGGGGATGAAGGCAGAGGCTGCTGGAGGCTCCAGGAGCACCAGGGAGCTGGGTCCTGCCCAGCCCATTCGTCTTTTGGCTCAAGGGCTTGTGCAGTCAGGAGAGGCTCTCCCCCCTCAGTGTGCAGCTCCAGGCAGGTGCCCCCTGTTCCCAGTGTGCAGCCACGCTCCGGGATGGCTCAGAGGACAGGGGGCTGCAGTGGGATCTGCACTGCACAGTGCCTCCCATCGGCATTTGAGCTGGTACCACCCCTGCCTTGTGATTCTTCCACACTCTGCTGAGTTCAGCCCTTAGAAATTTAGGAATGATGTAATTTCCTGTCTCAGTTTGAAAGGCAGGTGTTTGTTAGGAAAGTCAGGAGCCTCTCTTGAAATGGGCAGTGTAAACCCCCTCCCTCCAAATTATTATAGTTTTGAAATTAAGGGGCTCTGAGGCAAAGATATGGGAATAGGAATAACAGTTCTTTACTAGGAAAATTAAAAAAATAAAAAACAAACAAAAAAACAAACAAACAAAAAAACCAAAACAAAACAAAAAAAAACACTGTCAGAGTGAGAATCCAAGCTGCCCCCCGTCAGTCACTCAGGGTGTTGGAGCAGTCCCATTAAATGGTGGCTGCATCCTCCTGCAGTGACAGATGTGCTTCTGTTGGAGCAGTGCTCCTGTGGAAGGTGCAGGTTTCCTCCAAAGCTCCAGTGATGATGTGGAAGGGTCTGGTTTTTCCTCTGGGATCCAGTGGGAAAAGGCTGCTCTGATGTTCCTAATCCCAGATTTGGTCTGGGTAGGAAATGCTTGGCTCCTGCCCCTGGGTGGAGCAAATCCCAATGGGGTGATGGAATTTTCTCAGCCAGGCAGTGGGACTCACTGCATTAACAGGAGATATCTCTCACAGAGATAAAGAGCACTGCCCCACCTGGCCTCAACAGATGGTGATGGAATTCACACTTTTGGTTACATCTTGCTTCACAGCCAAGACATTTTCCCACTGCTGGCTCTCCAGGAAAAGTTCTATCTCATATGGGTGCACGAGGAGCCGTGCCCCATGCCCAGATGTTCACACCCCATGCCCAGATGTTCACACCCCGTGCCCAGATGTTCACACCCCAGACCTGAGGGCCTGGAGGTGCTTCCAGGGAAAGTCTGCTTGTGGCTTCCCAGCCTGTGGGAGGGTGGCAGTGGGTCAGCCAGATCCCTCTGTCCCCTCTGCAGAGTACCTGAAGGAGCAGTTGGACACGTACATGTCGCAGTTCCCCAAGGTGAAGATCCTGCACCTCCAGGAGAGGCACGGGCTGATCCGGGCCAGGCTGGCGGGAGCTGAGATCGCCAAAGGTAGGACAGGAGCCGTATTCCAGCCATGGGGGAACCCAGAGGTGCTGGGCATCCCTCTCCAGGGCTGTGTTTGTCCCTCCCAATGCACCAAGAGTGTCCTTTTGCCATCATCTCCAGCCCCAGCTCCACACCTGCCCCAGCCAGGCTGTGTCAGCACCGAAATGGCCATTTCTGTCAGGAGCTGTTATGCCAAGCAGGGAAAAGTCATTCTTGCCTGGGGCTGGGCAGGTCTGGGGAGCCAAGGAGGGTTGTGGCACTGGCAGCAGCACTCTGACCCCACAGGATGCCCAGGGAGCTGCTCAGCAGGGGCTGGGTGGGAATGCCCGAGGCCTGATCCTGCCACACCTGTGCACAGGTGCTGTCCTGACGTTCCTGGACTCGCATGTGGAGTGCAATGTGGGATGGCTGGAGCCGCTGCTGGACAGGGTCCGCCTGCGCCGGACCAAGGTCGCCTGCCCTGTCATTGAAGTCATCAGTGACAAAGACATGAGGTGAGACAGGGACACGAGGTGAGACAGGGACATGAGGTGTGGCAGCTCCTCCCTGGCAGTCCCACAGTCCAGGCTGGTGTCCTGAGCAAAACCTGCCTGGGCCCGACAGTGGATCCACGACAGGCAGTGGGTCCGTGACAGGCAGTGGATCCATTACAGGGAGAATCCATGACAGGCAGTGGGTCCATGACAGGCAGTGAATCCATTACAAGCAGTGGGTCCATGACTCCAGACCCCCTCACCAGCCCCCAGCAGCTCTCAACAGGGGACACAGAATATTGCTGGACACCACAAATTAACATTAGCTGTGGATGTGGCCCATGTTTATCACACACCTTTTCACTTTTTCACAACTTTTAGTGCCTGAAGAGGATTCCTGATGAAATTTGTTAAAATCCTGGTTTAATTACCCACAGATATTCATCCTCACTCATTACAGGTGACATTTCAATCAGGAATGTGTCTCAGAATTAGTCAGCTCGATCTTTTCTCTATTTAGTTACATGACCGTGGACAACTTCCAGCGTGGGATTTTTACCTGGCCAATGAATTTTGGATGGAGGCAGATTCCACAAGAGGTCATCGAGAAAAATAAAATCAAGGAGACTGATATAATAAGGTAAAAAGAAAAACAAACAAACATGAGAGCTTTGCAAACCAGCCTGTTCCTTTGGTAATAATTTAGCGGCAAAGGCTCCTTTGAGGCCAAATGTTCTTTTGTGGCCAAGTCTTGTTCCTTTGCTTTCCAGGACAGCTGAGGCACAGGCAATCCCCTCATCAGGCAAAGCCCACAAGCCTTTCTCTGGCATTTCAGCCAGAACATCCCTCTGTCTTTTTCCCTTCCCTGCCCCATGACAGCTCTCAGGCCAGGTAAAGCCATCCAAACACCCTCTCTGTCACAGCCACTGGCAGACCCTGTGCCTCTCTGTCCTCAGGTGCCCCGTCATGGCAGGTGGCCTGTTCTCTATCGACAAGAAGTATTTTTTCGAGTTGGGAATGTACGACCCAGGACTGGATGTCTGGGGAGGAGAAAATATGGAGATTTCATTCAAGGTAGGTCACTGTCACACACCTGTACCCCTGCCAGCCTGGGTGAGGGATGGGGCTCAGGAAGGGGCTTCCCAGGGACAGTTCTGTGCTCGACACCTCATCTCCCTGGGCCCCTGACCTCTGCTTCTCTTGGCTTGCACAAAGCCAGCTCCCACCACCGTGTGGGCTCGCATCTCCAGCAGTGGCCTCTGTTTCTCAGGTCTGGATGTGCGGAGGAGAGATCGAGATAGTTCCGTGCTCCAGGGTCGGGCACATTTTCAGGAATGACAATCCTTATTCCTTCCCCAAAGACCGGGTGAGGACGGTGGAGAGGAACCTGGCCCGCGTGGCAGAGGTGTGGCTGGACGAGTACAAGGAGCTGTTCTACGGCCACGCCTATCACCTGGTGCTGGGCAGCGTGGATGTGGGCGACCTGAGCCAGCAGATCCAGCTACGCAAAAAGCTCCGCTGCAAAACCTTCCGGTGGTACCTGGAGAACGTGTACCCGGACCTGGAAGCTCCCCTGGTTAAAGCCAGCGGGCTGGTGCGTACCCAAAGTTTCACTGCTCCAGGGGATGGCTGTGCCCTGGGCAGCATTCCACTGCATTATATAAAGAAATAGGTCACGGAGCTCTGCACTCCAGAGCATTTTATAAAGAAATAGGTGCCAGAGAGAAGGGAAAATTTCCCTCCAGGGAGCTAGCTGGGTGTTTGAGTGGTTGAGCTGGGCAGGGCCGGGACAGGATGTGCCCCAGGGCTGGGTGTGCCCTCGGGGGCAGAAATCCCTCCATGCTGGGAAGTCCCGCATCCAGGGGGTCCTGGGGGATCCCACCTGTGCTCCCTGCCCCGGTTCGAGGATTGCAGTGCAGGGTCGGGTTCTGTAGGGTCGGGGTCTGTAGGTGCAGGGTCTGTGGAGTCGGGGCCTGTAGGGTCTGTAGGGTCTGTGGGCTCTGTAGGGTCTGTGGGCTCTGTAGAATGGCTCCGCCGCCAGCAGGGCGCAGCAGCCGCTCTCGTTCCCGGTGCTGCGGGGCCGGGGGGAGGGACCGGGACCACTCCGGGCAGGGAACCTGCCCCTCACCGGAGGCAGTGGGCACAGAACACTTTAAAGTCGTTCTGGATACAATGCTGCCTCCACAAACCCCTTGCTTGCGAGAAACCCGGTCAGGCTCCCCTTCTCCACCACAGAATTCCCGAATGGTTTAGGCGGAAAGGAGCCTTAAAGTTCAGTTTATTCCATCCCCTGCCATGGGCTGACACCTTTCACTAGAGCACGTTGTTCCGTCCAACCTGGCCTGGGAACTCTTTTCTGCCTCCCTTAGTTATGTGAACAGTATTAATCAGAGAGTCCTGGGAACCCAGCAGGTTCGGTGCGGTGTAACATCCTCTTCCCCCTTCCTGGGGATTTATGTCTAAAACTGCATTCTGTTGCTGTTTCCCAGCTCGTTAACGTGGCGCTGGCAGGGTGCATCGCTGTGGAAGGCACCACCCTGGCTTTCGAGGAGTGTGATGTTAACAACACGGTAAGGACAGCCTGCACACACCCGGGTGTGTCGCACTGCCTGTGGGGCTTGGAGCTCTCGTGCCTCCCCTGGTGACCTGTCCCCTCCCCTGTCCCCTCCCTGGAGCTAACGCTGCCCTTCCCATCCCGGGACATGGCCAGCCATGCCTGGGAGCAGCAAGGGGCAGGAATTGCCTACTGGCACAGCGTCAGAAGCAGCAAATTCAGCTGGTTCGGGAAGTTTGATAAAGCTGTGAGTTTGTACATGAAAACAGAGAGACTTTAAAATGCCAACCTGCGATTTGCGTGCAGAAGCTGAACATCCAGCTGTACCTTAGAGCCCTTCCAGTGCCTAAGTTCCAAGAGGGGCAGAGGAGGACCCAGAGTCGCAGGACACAGGGAAAGGCTTCCCAATGCCCGAGGGCAGGGCTGGATGGGATATTGGGCAGGAATTCCTGGCTGGGAGGCTGGTGAAGCCCTGGCACAGGGTAACCAGAGAAGCTGTGGCCTGTCATGGAGCCTGACGGGGCCGTGTCTCTTCCTGCTCTCTCCCCACAGAACCAGAAGTTCAACTACACGTGGCTGAGGCTGATCCAGCACGGGGAGCTCTGCCTTGCCCCGTCTGGTGTCGTGGGAGCCGTGGGCCTGCGGCACTGCCAGGGCAGGAGCCGCAGCCTGGCCTGGCTGCACAGGTCACTGGCCACTGGCCAGCCGGGGTTGGTGAGTGATGCTGCAGCCCCTGCCCTCCCAGGGCAGGTCTGAGTGCCAGGAGGGGGACAGATGGCACAGGGGCACCCCACCCTCTGCTTTGCCAAAGCCACCTTTTCCCTGGGGACCTGTGGGTGCCTGGCCCCCCACATTCCCCTCTGCCAGGGGCTGTGTCCATCCCAGTGCCGAGCATGCAGGAGGGGACGCTGGGGGACGTGCCAGGCACTGCTGCTGCTGCAGCAGCAACAAAACAGCCTGATTTTACACAGAAACCATCAATAGCACTTAAAGGGAGATGAGTCACTATCGACTGGCTCTCAGCTCACAGGGGTTTTTGAAGACAGCATTTATGGAAAGGAAAAGAATGGATACTTACACTAATTGTCTGTGCTGCACAAAGAGTCATGGCTGTACCTCTGTCAGCCTGGTGGAAGTAGTTGTCCAAAATGCTCTGAAATGGTATAGTCTATTGTTGAGGAAAGAACACCCTTTACTTATGAAAGAAAAAAAATGTAGTTGAATTACGCATTCAATATACAGAGCATTTCCTCTTCCCCTTTGGTTTTTTCAGCCTAAAGTGTTAAGTGCCAGAATGCCACAGGCTCACCTTGGGTGTTTAGGGGAAAATACAGGAAAAATTTTATCCACTTACTGAAAATTGTGAAATTGTCATTTCACTTTGTGAAAAATATGCAGAAATGCCCAGGGAGCTGTATGGGGCACGGACAGGTCTTGTTTCTTGTTCCAGCCTGATTTCTCAGCTGAGGGTGAGATGGATTTGGTGGTGCTCTTTTACTGGTGCCAGCAGCAGGAGTCTGAAGAGAGCTCAGTGGCTGCTACCTGAAGGAGTTCCAGTGTTTTACCCTCTCCTGACATCAGGCATTGTGTTGTTCAGTGATGTGCAGTTCCTGTCTGCACAAAGATGCAGCTTCTGCCCAGACACCCGGACACCAGACATGTCACATCAGGAGTGTTTCACCTCGGTGTTAGTGAGCTGCTCCTGAGAGTCACTGCAGGGCAAGGAACAGCACAAAAATGTCCTTTCCCTGTGGCAGCACCTGCAGCATCCCCTGGCTGGCCACAGGAGTTAGAGGGGTTAATCCAAGCAGATGTGACAAGCAGAAGGATGGAGATCACTCAGACTCTTCATTCTCTCACCGCCCAACATCCTGTTCAGTGCAGTAACTGGGCTGAGCTCATCAGCCAACCAACTAAAACTCAGAATTCAGTCTCCTGCTGTGCATGCCCTGTGGGCAAATCCCATCCAGTAACCCCCTCCACATGGCAATTGCCACACAGAGAGCTCCTCTCTGCTCCCAGTGAAGGAGAATTCAGGAGGCACAGAAGGTGTGGGGTGATCCGGGCTCAGCAGCAGCTGCAGCCTTGGATCCCATGCCAAAGTCCCTGTAAGTCAGCAGAAATATCTCAGGTATTAGGGACGGGCAAAAAAGGACACACAGTGAGGAGCTGGGCTTTCTCAGAGGGAAAGTAGAGCTGTTGTTGCTGCTGCTGCCGCAGGGGCCCTACAGCCTGAACCTCCCCTAAGCCCAAGCCTCCCAAAGCCCAGGCCTCCCTAAGCCCTCCTGTCTCTCCTGCAGGCCGACCACATCATCTCAGAGCACCAGCACCTCCCGCAGCCGGCGTGCCTGGCAGTGGATCCCTCGTACAGAGCCCTGCGGGTGACAGCCTGTGACCACACCAACCCTCACCAGAAGTGGCAGTTTGGCTCTTACCACGCGGACTGAGCACAGCCCAGCTGCACCAGGACCACCCCGGTGTCACTGTGGGCTCAGGGAGGACAGTCCTGTGGCTGACAGCAGCTCCCAAATGGGAAATGTGTTTCCAAATGATAACTGAAATGTGTGGTTTGATAGCTGCACGTGGAGGGATGAGAACACCCAGAGCAGCACGTCTGCTGCGACAGTGCCTCAACAGATCTGCGACATTTTCCCTTGCCTTAGGAGACTTTGGGAAAAACTTGTTTTCTGTATTATTAAATGGAAATATTTTTTGAAGTCCCCATCCTACTGTAAGAAAACATCCCTCAGTTCTCCCCAACAGCAGCATAAGCTACAGAAATTCTTCCAGGGCCCTGTAAGTCTGTAAGCAGCAAATTGGGCTGCAAATTCCACAGAAACTGGAAGTTTGTTGACAAATTCATAAAAAAAAAAATACCAACACCATGTCCACACTGGATCTGGCCACAGGATCCCTCCCTGTGGGACTTGTGTGACAGGTGAGGATCAGGGTTCTGTGAGGAATCAATTGCACATCAATAAAGCCCACATTTCATACTGGGAGGTGGATGGGGGTCAGCCCCACCCAGGGGCTGCGGGAGAGGCCTGGAGCAGGGAACCAGGGGTTTATCCTGCTTCTTGCCAGAGGCACACCTAGGGGCCAGCCTGGCAGCTGCTCATCCCAGGACAGCCAGGTTGTCCCACCCTGG
Source organism: Cinclus cinclus (assembly GCF_963662255.1). NCBI lineage: Eukaryota > Metazoa > Chordata > Aves > Passeriformes > Cinclidae > Cinclus > Cinclus cinclus. The sequence continues at coordinate 28,843,189 of NC_085054.1, forward strand.
GGCTGCCAGGAGCTCAGCCATGTCTGCCTCTGTGGCTTTCTGGAACTCTCCAGGAGCACTGCTGCTCCCCTCAGCCAGGCTCTGCACACCAAACTCCCTCTGGACTCACTGCCAAGTGTTGTCTGCACTGTGAAGTTCTTCATCTCCAAAATCCACCACCAGTCACCGCTGGCACGGATTTGGTGAGAGAATAAATTCTGTGTGCCAAGGTTGTGAGATCCAGGGTACATAACACCAGGAAGGGTTCCTACCCCTGTTCCCCTCGGGAACTCCTGCTGTGGGATGCTGCTCCCTGTACCCTGCAGGGTTGCAGTGGGAGGCAGTGCTTCTCCTTCGCCCCACTGCCCTGTGCTGAGCTGAGGGGCTGCTCCAGCACCCTTGGGTTTCTGGGCTGAGCACAGCACTCGCTGCTCCCAGCACCGCTGAGCACAGCCCAGCCCCAGTGCTGCCTCACACCCCCCTCTTCTCCTGTGGGTTTGCAGAAGGCCCCAGCATAACACTACCTGTGACGTGGTAGATCAGTGCTGACAGCATCTGACAGGCTCAGTCTGCCAAAATATTGACTGGCCCAACAGATTTTCCCAGTTGACTCCTATTCCAGCTGTCTTCCTGATTTTCTGTCCCTCCTTCAGCACAGCTAGCCCGCAGTCACCATCAGAAAAATGACACAGACATTGTTTGGGCAGTCAGCTCGTATCAGGAGCATGGATTTCATCGAATTCTGTTTGCTGACATTCAATCACTTGTCACCGAGCAGGCAGCAGGCACTCATATGTCACAGTCACATCCCATCGCCAGCCCTGTCACTCGCACGCCACCGCCCCGCTCGTGGAAATGTTCACTTCCCTGCTGGATCCTTGCTCAGAGACTGCAGGGTGCCTGGGGGCTGCTGGCGGTGAGCTGGGGCCCTGCTGCTGCTCAGTACTGAGAACATTCCGAGGGCACCAGTCAGCCCAGTCTTCCAGAAACGAGAGCATTTTTCATTTTTCCGGCAGCTTCTGCCCACGGACACTCAGGCTGGGCACCCCACCCTGGGCTGCAGGGAGCAGCAGGGCTGGGGAGCAAGGCACCACGGGTGGAAAAACCCATAAAAACCTATGCCTGGGATGGGGACGGGAGTCCTTGATGTCCCCGGTGTTAAATTGGTTGGGGTTTTTTGTTGTTTGCTTGGGGGGTTTTTTTGTTTGTTTTTTTGTTTGTTTGTTTTTTTGTTTTTTGTTTGTTAGTTTGTTGTTTTTGGGGTTTTTTTTAAAGAATAAATTATAATATGAAGCAGCAGATGAAGCTGCTTCCACTGAGTACAGTGTATTATCTCTGACCAACTTGGACCCTTCCGAGTTACTGCCAGGCTGAACCCTAAAGCATCACCCCAGGAAGAGCCTTCACAGCACAACTCCCTTGATTTCTGCCCGTGCTCAGCAGCAGCTGAGCTGGTTGCTGTAGCCACAGCTGCTGCAGGTGTGTGACAACTCTCACAAACGATGCCTTGGGTTTCAGCTTTTTCCAGGCATCACCTACACTCTCTACAAGCTCCGGCTCTTCCTCACCTGCCATCAGCCCGCACCCGGCACGGCAGAGGAGGAAAAGGATTTTCGGGCTGTGGTTGCCATGCCCAGGTCAGCATCTGCTCCAAGGGACGAGTTTCAGCTCCCAGGGTGTCCCTGCCCCTCTCAGGCTATGCGGGCGCTCCCTGGCCGGCTCCTCCCGTGCCCGCGGTGATGGCCAGAGGGCCGGCACGCCGTTCATTGCCTGTGAACCCCTGGCTGGTACACCACAGCCCCCCGGAGGGTCAGGACGGTGGGAAGGGCCTCTCAGCATCCCAGCACTTCCATTTTTTCCGTTTTTTTTTTTACCCAGCAAAGCAGGAGAGGGCGCTGCGGTTCCCAGCTGCGCAAAAGCTGCTCTGCAAGGGCGGTAAAAAGCGAGTCCAAGGTCCTAAAAGTCTTGGGGAGCCTTTCCCACCGACAGCTCACAAAGTCTGATAGAACCAGAGTTAGAAGGGACCTCAAAGCTCATCTCGTTCCACCCCTGCCGTGGGCAGGGACGCCTCCCACTGCCCCCGGCTGCTCCCAGCCCTGGGACCACCATAACCCTTAGGAGGGACGTGTCACCCCAGAGCAGCTGCCAGCAGGAACAGACCCACAGTATAAGTTGGTACAAGCGAAGCTCAGAACTTCCCCAGGCCAAGGAGCAAATAAACAAGTGTGAAAGGCACAATGAGGGCTATGTCTGCGGGTACAATGCAGAATTGCCCTGTATTATTTTCACATTGCCAATAAATAATTGCCTTTATGTAGAACAAGAAAAGTCAAAGCGATATTCAGTGCTGCTGGAGATGTAAAACTAATCCTTAAAAAGGCACTTATGGCTGTAGGAGGCCCTGTATAACTCCATTCTTACCTCCACTCCCTTGCCAGCCGTCCTCTGCTTTCCCAGATGCTTTCTGGGACAATAAATGCAAAGCTAAGTCCCAACTCCAGAGAAATCTGATTGTAAAATAGTTTTAAAAGATTGCCACAGCATGGTGCTTACACAAAGGTCTTTCAAAACAGAGAAGAGTAATGTCCAGGTGAGACAAATATAATAGATTAAAACTCCCCTGGTTTTGACAAAATAATCTTGAAAATTCTGCATCTAAATTTAGGATGAAAATTGAGAAAACACCTAAGAGAGTCTGACCTGGTGGCATTGGGACAATAGGTGTCCCTGGTAGTGGCCAGGCTCACCAGCTGCACACAGGCACAGGCAGGGAGGTGCCAGGGGAGCTGCTGCCCTCGGGGCCGGCCCAGACCTGGCTGTGCCTCCGGAGATGGCACCGGTCACCAGTGCCACTGCCCCAGGGCCACCCCAGGCTGGTGGGGCGGGCACCGTGGCCAGCCAGAACCAACAGCAGAGCCCACGGCTGCCCCTGGGCCTCGTGGCATCCTCAGCACGAGGTGGGGACAGGCAGTGCTGGCAGACGGTGGCTGTTGGGGCACCATCAGGAGCAGGACAGACAGACAGACAGCAGGGCAGTCGCCAGTGGCCGTCCCTGTTTGCTGCCCCTGCCCCGGCAGTGTCACAGCTGCCACACTGCCAGCTCCTTACAGCACTTCCAGGGGGGCAGCCAGAGGAGCCAGCTCCAGCCTTCCTGTGGGGCCAACACGGTCATAAAGGGACAGAGAAAACAAGAGGATAACCTTAAAATCCAACGGGTGTGTATTTAGCAAACTGATTATTTATTTTCCTGCGCTATGGATGCCTCTGCCCCTGTCAAAGCCAAGATGTTAAATTTTCACAGTGTATTATAAATCATATACAAAAAGAAGAAAAGCAGTGACCTTGTGTTGTGTGAAGAGAACACATTTTGGGGGAACAAAATGAAACCAAGCCCCGAGCGAGGGCTCGATGGGTTCGGCGCTTCCCCCTCAGTTCATAAGTGCATCATGGACTCGAACTCGTCGATGCGCTGTTTGGTGTTTCCTTTGCGGATCCTCCGGTAGGAGATTGTGTTGTATCTGGAATAGCTGTGTCTGGAGATGTCGTTCTTCTTCCCCAGGCCGGGCTGCTCCCCAGCTTTCTCCAGCGGGGAGTTGCAGCCGGGGCTGCCTGGGGGCGATGCCTGCTTGCCGCTGTCCGGCAGGGACCCCTCGCTGTTCTCCTTCTTGATTTCAATCACCTGAACTTCATCCTCTTCTGTGTCCTGCTCCTCCTCCTCCTCCTCCTCCTCCTCGGCCACATTCGCTCGGGGCTCGGCGCTGCCCGGCAGTGTCTCGGTGCTCATCCCCGCTGTGCCACCCGGCCCTGCGCGACACCGGGGACAGGGGGACAGCGGGTGAGGGACACCAGCTCCTGTCCCCAAACTCGCCATCCCTGGCATGACACAGGGAGCATTGCACAGCCAGGCTGGACCTCAGCACCTGGGCTGCCCGGGGACACTCTGGGGAGATCCCTGGGCCCCTAAAATCATCCCTTACTGGGAAGGGAAGGGAAGGGAAGGGAAGGGAAGGGAAGGGAAGGGAAGGGAAGGGAAGGGAAGGGAAGGGAAGGGAAGGGAAGGGAAGGGAAGGGAAGGGAAGGGAAGGGAAGGGAAGGGAAGGGAAGGGAAGGGAAGGGAAGGGAAGGGAAGGGAAGGGAAGGGAAGGGAAGGGAAGGGAAGGGAAGGGAAGGGAAGGGAAGGGAAGGGAAGGGAAGGGAAGGGAAGGGAAGGGAAGGGGCTGTTCTGCATTCAGTGCCCAGCTGAACCCCCGTGGGACCTGTCCCTCGCTCAGCAGTGGCCACCCCGGCTGCAGTGGCCATCTCCCATTTGCCCTGTTTGGCACATCTCTGCGGTTAATGATGCCTTAGTGTTGCAACAAATGGTCTATTCAAGGTTTTGCCTGTGGGGTCCAGAGTATTAATTAGACTAAATTGGTTGGGTACTAAAAAGCTGCCTGCAATTTCGAGATAAAGTGCTGTGGTTGCAGGGCGGGTGCAGGGGGTTCGTGAGTGATCCTTCAATAGGTTTTATTGTGTGCTCCTAAAGCAGCACAGCTGGAATATGGATGTCAGCTCTAAGTGGGAAAGCCTCCATCGCTATTCATCTCCTCACAGCCTCAGCAGTTGCTATGAAATATTAATTTGCCCATGACAAATGTTTGGATATTTTTCCTTTTGTTAATGGAAGCAGGCTTTGCTTGCAGGGCACAGCCCATGGCTCATTTAGAGCCTACTTCAAAGCTCAGGGCAGAGCATCACCAGCAGCTCCCAGTCCAGCCACCCTTGTCCCACCACTGCCAAAGCCAACAAGGCAGGAGGAGCCAGTGGTAGGAGATGAGGAAAGGAAAAATGCCTAGAGCCCCCCTTGGAGAGACGTGGCTGTTCTGCTCTAGTCACAAACCCCAAAATACTCCTCCTTTTGGAGAAGTGGCTGCACTTTGCACAGTGAATTAAATATCTTCATTTCTCTATATACTCTACATTTTTAACTCTTGACCAGGACTGGCAGTGACCCCCCTGCAGCCCCTCTCACCACAGGAGGTGGCTGAAACTCCAGTCTTGGCCCCTGCTCATTTCCACCATTTTCACCCAGCAGAGCAAGACCCAGGAGCGGGAGCTCAGGAGACCAATTTTATATGGATACTTGAGCATTGGGGGATTCAACACTTGGTGGATCAGGCAGGAAAATAATTTGGATTTTATGACCACCAGCAGCCTCACGAGGTTCTCCTCTGAGCATGGAGCAGAAGATAGAGTATCCCCCAACCTCATGAGGCTGTTGGGGGCTTCTGGCTGAAGACCCCACAGTGCTTGAATACCCCATGGTCATTGAGATATAAAACCTCAGGAAGATACCAGCTGTGGTTTCCAAGCTGCAGCAACTCACAGGTGAGAAATGAGTCACTGCTCTCTGGAATAGAAGGGTCTGACCCAATTAAACAAAAATGATAACCACCTGTAGTCTCTGCTGCACATCAGGGAAACCCCACATCAGATGGCAATTTCCATTACCTTCCCCTGATCCCTGGCCATTGGTCCCTGTGTCCTGGATATCCACTGCTCCCTGCTGTAATGTCCCAACGCTCTCCTCTGGCTTTTCTTGGGAAACACAAAGCACAAGACATGGGCTGATGGAGCAATTAGTGATGACAATCAGGTTTTAATGGATGCAGATCAGCAGATTTTCAGAGCAGATTTAGAATTTCTCATTTCTTTAGTTATGAGCTTTTGATTGCATCCCTCAAATGTGTCCCAGACTCTGAAATACTCCAAGTCACTGTTACAGCGACATCAGATTAGGAATTTTGGCTAACACACAGCACATCCCGTTATTCATGAGGCTATCGATAAACCAGAACTTTTCTCTCCCAGCACTCAAAGACAGGCAGCCCTGTACAATACCTTGACATCGCTTCTCTCCGGCAAAATTCTCAGGAGTGATGTCCTCTGCCAATGAGTTTCTGGTTTCCTCCAGGCTTTCCTTTGCAGGTGAAGTGTCAGGGCTCATGTCCGCATTTGCGTATGGGACCGTCCCAACAGATTTTGGAATTTCTTCGATGCCCCCGGTGACCTGGAGCGGGCCGTCCTCCCGGGGAAGGCTCCCGTTGCACGCTGGCATGGTGGCAGCTGCGGGCACTTCTTCTGTCATGCTGAGGGCCGTGCCGTGCCCCAGACTGGGGCCCTGCTCCTCGGCCCCGCTCCTGCCCCGGGGTGGGCAGCTCCTCCTCACCCCTCCGCCCCGGGCGTCTCCCCTGCGCAAGTGGCCCTGGCGCGTCCCCTGTGCCCAGGGCTGCAGCATCCGCTGTGCCCAGGGCTCGCCAGCCCAATCAGCACCTCCCCTGCGAGCCAGGCTCTGCCCGTTGCATAATTAAATGCACCATTATAATTTACATAAACAAACAATCTGAAGCAAGGAAGCTTTTGTGCTGGCCTGGAGAGAGGGGGCCGTGGGCATGTCAGCGCCCAGGAATAAACAGGAGTTTGTGCTCTGGGCACAATGGCTCTTTGTGTCCCCGCTGGTCACAGGGACAGCCATTGTTCTGACCCCTAATCCCCGGAGGGTGACCACCTTCCCCAGAGCCTGCCACCTAACCCGCTTAACATTCCCCATCGGGTTTGCCAGGGAACCTCACGGGGAACCTTGCTGGGGATGAACCTGGCCAGGGATAAACCTGGCCAGGGATAAACCTCACCAGGGATGAACCTGGCCAGGAATAAACCTCACCAGGGATAAACCTGTCCAGGGATGAACCTCAACAGGGATGAACCTCTCCGTGCAGAAACCCGGCTGGGGATGAACCTGGCCAGGGATGAACCTGGCCAGAGATAAACCTCACCATGGATAAACCTCACCAGGGATGAACCTCACCAGGGATGAACCTGGCAGAGGATGAACTTCAACAGGGATGAACCTCACCATGCATGAACCTCACCATGCCCTGGGGTACAATGGGTGCATTTTGCCCTCTGAGGAGCAGCCCCACTGGTGGGACAGGCACAGGCCCTGCATACAGTGTGATGTGATTCTGTCCACGCTGTCCACGCTGTCCACCCATGCCTGGCCACGCGCCCTGGACAGCCAGCACTGCACAGAGGGGCCGTGGCTGCCCCTGGATCCCTGGCATTGCCCAAGGGCAGGTTGGACATTGGGGCTGGAGCAGCCTGGGACAGTGGGAGGTGTCCCTGCCATGGCAGGGGTGGAGCAGGGAGAGCTTTAAGGTCCCTTCCAACCCAACCCATTCCATGATTCTCTCAGACCTAAGGCTGGCAGGATCGACGCTGAAGTATTTTGCAGAGGGAAGCTGGAGAATCACCCAAGCAGCACTGGGGCATTTCTGACCACAACTGAACTCGCCTCAATCTTGGTGCCCAAAGCCAGCCTTATGTAACAGTGTCAACTCCTGCTGTGAATGACATTCTGTGTTTGTACAAACATTTCTGGTATCTTTGGACTTTAGAGTTTGGAAATCCTTTTGTCGAGTTCAGCCCCTGATTAGAAATGGACCCAAAGACTTCTCTTGAGTTTGTGTCTCTAAATCAACAAGTTTTTATTATTGTTTTAAAATTAGTTTGGTGTTATTGATTTATAAAATCCATCCTTTGCTGGAAAACTTTGTCCAAGAAAAGCGAATGATAAGGTTTGAACGTGAGCTGACAATGTGCAGAGGTTGGTGCCCTCAGGAGGAGAGGCTGAGTGCCCAGCAGGGTCTGGTGACTGGAGAGGAGAAGGTTCCTTTCAATTATCACAGAATCACAGAACCATTTGGGCTGCCCCAGCAGCCCTGCAGGATTGCAGAAGGAAAAGGCGGCTGTGGGCTCTTCCCATGGCACGCAGCTGTTTGCAAACAGTTGGGCAAAACCAGCTCTCAAGGGCAGGGAAACTTTCTTTCTAACCCCAGGGGATGGATTCCTGCCTCTTCAAGCTTTTAAGAATGAAAAAGCTTTATTGTGTCCAATCTGGTGTGGCACGGCCACAGCTGGATGTGACACCAGTGACAGCAGCTGATCCACGCCAGGGGCTCTGTCTGTGGATGAAGTGCGAGCCCCCTTGGCCCCGGCGGTCCTCGATAACCATGGGTGTGACCTTCTGCTCAGAGCTGTGAGAGCTGGGTGTGACCAGCTGCTGCCACGGGGGAACAGCCGCGGGGGCAAGGAAGTGCTGGGTGGGGCTGCAGGAGCCAGCCCAGCGGAACAGCAGGAGGGAGCAGCACCAGCATCCCTGAATGTGGGGCAGCACCAGCATCCCTGGCTGTGGGGCAGCATGGCAGGACCTGGTGGGAGGGTCTGGGAAGTGGGTAGCACTCATCTGAGCAGTTAACTCCCCTTAGAAAGTCAGGCTCTGTAGCATTCATCAAATTAATTTAAATGTTTGGTTTAAAATCCAATTGCATTCATCGAGGACAAGCTTTCACTTTACTCTGCAGTAAACTTGTGTTATTAAACTCTTTAAAAAGTCCATATTGCAAATCTTGTTTTTCACAATTCTCAGCCCCTGGGGGATAAGCAGAGAAAAGGTTCCACTGGCTGGGAACTCTCCAACCCCTCCAACCCCTCTGTGATCAGTAGAACACCTCTGCTGCTGGAGGTCCAGAGCACATGGAGCACAACCCCAAGCCCTGGTGTCACTGTCCCATGCTGCCTGTACACCCACCCTCCTCCTGCCCCACTCCCAGGAGGCAGAGCAGGATCCACCTAAAGTGCTCTCTGCAAGGAGAAATGCCATTTTTAAAAGCTGTTGCAGTTGCTTTTCTTTCTGAGCACTTTGGCTGCCTGTGAGCTCCTTCCTCCCCCACCGGGTTGGGGCACAGCAGAGCTCGGTGCTTGTCACCCACATCCTGTTTGTGATAAGGATGTGTCATGCTATCATCTTGTAGCACCCAAAGCGTGCTCTCACCCTGCTGGGAGATCATCACTTGTTCACTCTGGAGCTTGTGGGGTGTTCGGGCTCCTCCAGCCTTTCCACACTCACAGTTAGTGCCTCTATCCCACACTGTGGCAAATTAACCTTTCATACCAAAAGGAATCACACCTCTGGACTGTAAAGCTGCAATAATTTAGGGTGCCTTTCTCAGTGCTGGAGCTGTCCATTCCCTTTGGGCACTACAATTCTCACGAGATGTTCTGGTTTTTCTGCCCCCAGTTGCTTTTGGATACCCCTACATCTGCCTTTAATTCAACATTTTGGCCAATTAGAGCCAATCTCTGATTTTTTTTCCCCCTCCATTCAGCTGGTGCTACTGGCAATGAAAAGTAGAAATCTATTTTGAGACAGCCAATCATGGGCAAAAATATTGGTGCCTAGTGACAAGCTCCAGAGCCCAGAGTAGCACCTGAAATGCCCCAGTCTGGACTGGGGATGGGCGTGGACTCCACGTGGGTGTTGGAGCAGAACCTGTCTCCAGGACAGGGGCTGGGGCTGGACCCAAAGCACAGGAGCTCCCAGGCTGAGCTGCAGGCACTCAGTGCAGCAGCACGGACAGGACATCACCCCATGTACAAACCGTGTGAGATCCTCCCCTGACTCTCCTCCATCTCCCCTGACTCTCCTCCAGCCACCCTGACTTCCCTCCAGTGTTCCCAGAGCCGTTCCGTATTTCCAGCTACTCAATCCTTTCCACAGAAGCTAGAGAGGCCAGTGCTGACTCTTCTGTCTTAGCAATGTTCATGATTAGAGAAGTTTTGGGAACAGATTGTTTTTTTGTTTGGAGCTCATCTTGGAGGGAAGCTATTGGGTTTAGCCTGTGGTCTCTGGGAAACCCAGGCACAACAGCACCTGAGGGTACAACTGCACAGGCTGCCCTGGCAACAGGCGAATGAGTCACACAAGGTCTTTGAATTATATTTAAAATGCTTCCAGTTGGATTTCAAAAATATCATTAGGCTGCTCAGGCTGAACAAACAGCCTGTTTCTATGTACAGAGAGGGAGCGAGAAACCTCTTTTTCTTTACATCTGTGCCCATGGCTGTTAAACCCCACTTCAGACACGCTCTCAGGTGATCCTCACTGCCTGAAGCTTCTGCTTCTGGAGAGATGTGAGCAGGTGAGGAGTGCTGAGAGCAGTGGGAACACGGCAGCAAGGGCAGCTCCCGCAGCCCCTGGGGCACTGCTGGACAGGACTCCAGGGGAGTCCTGAATGTCACCAGCCTGCCAGTGCAGAGCCATCCTGCTCATCCCTGCAGGACAACCCTCTGCCTTTTTGCGGTCTTGTCTTAGAGAGGTCAAACCTGCGGGACACACAGAGCTGCTCCAGTGTCACAGACACCTCTGGCTTCCCCAGCACTGGCTCTGCAGAAGATTCTGAGGCCATGTGCGTGCTCAGGAGGGTCCTTTCCACTCCAAATCTTCTGAAGTGAGACAGCTTGGTAAGACATGGAGTATCAGCCCCTAGCAGAGGCTGCAGCTGCTCAGATCAAGCCAGTGCTGGGTTATCACAGTCTGTACACCAGCTGCCAGGGCCCAAACCTGCCATTCCACACGTGTCCAGGGACTCTGTGCCATACACTCCAGGCTCCATCCTTTTCCCAATGGGACTCTGCGACCGGGTTTAGTAGAAGCACTCATTTTATTAAAGACTTTTGGAAGACACTGACTCCGGTAACAGGAAATAAATAGCTATCAATTTTGCATTCAATTAAAAACTGTTATTACCAGTAAAGTTCGCTGAGGAAGTTCTGCAAAGGTTCTTCACATTTGGGAGTCACTCATTTTTCACGTTAATGAAGAGGTCCGCAGAGTGCTCTGATTGAAAATGAAGCAATTACCACCCCGGAGCCGTGTGGATCTCATCAGTGCTGTTGCCCGAGGGAGTGCCTGCGGTGCCACCGTGCTGTACCCACGGTGTGCCCCGGGGGATGACAGCCCCAGACCCAGGTGCAAGGCCCAGACATCCAGGGTGACACGTGTGATGTCAGACCCTGCTTTCTTCCTCTTCTACTGCCCGGTGAAAGCCCGGAATGAACTTCAAAAGATGTTTCCGAACACTGGCTCTCCTGCTCTTGCGCGGGAGGGTCCCAAAGCTGCTGGAGCAGCTGCTGCTCTCCCAGAGCGGGGACATGGAGCCGCTGCTGGCCAGGCTGATGCTGCGGTTCCTGCGCAGGGAGCTCCTCGCAGCAGCGCCATCCCCATCCCTGGGGAAGACACAATCATCATCCACGCTGGACTGGCGGCTCAGGCTGTCTGCAGCCGAGTCCTCGAAGGCGCTGCCCTGGTAGAAGCTGTCCTCGCTGCCTACGGTCATGGAGCTGAGCCGGCTGCGGGAGCTGCTCTCGCTGGAGAAGCGGGGCTCGGCCGGGGAGAAGGGTCCTGGGGAGCTGCAGTCACCACACGAGCCGGGCCCTCCCAGCTCCAGCGTGCCCAGCAGAGCGTTGTCATTCACCTCCCCTGGAAGCAGGAGCCAGAGAGCAGCGTTAGCCAGCTCAGGGAAGCGCCGAGCCCAGCCCCTTGGCACAGGCAGCAGCCCCTTCCCCGCATGGGCAGCTGCTCCTGGTTCTGAGGTGCTCCCTGCGCCCTGGTCCCTGGGCAGTCCACAAAAAACCCAGCCCAGCCTCTTCCCCTTTTGCTAAGACCAAAATAAGAACGGAAAACATTTTACCACCCACATCAACTCATAACCCAGGACTGATGTGAGGAGCCCTTGGTGCGCATTGGTCCAGCAGCAGCCAAATTCATTACCCTCGGGACAAAAGCGTTCCCAGCCCAGGCCCTTGCCTTCATTAAGAGGGGAAAGGAAGCAAACAGCAGTGAGATTGCAGAAGTGCTGTGTCCGGGCACGTACCGTGCAGCAGGAGCCGCTCCCGGGCCAGCAGCTCCCGCAGCTCCCCCCACCGCTGGTGCAGCTCCTGCTGTGGGCACAGGAACAGCTCTGTCACCCCATGGAAACACAAAGCTCTTGCACAGAAAACACTCTGTGAAAGCGCAGGTCAGCCACAGGAAACACTCGTATGTCCCACTTTTACTCAGACAATTTTCCCAGTTAGGAAATTTCTCTCAGAAAACACGAGTCCGCTCATGCCTGAGGATGCTCTGGCCACATCCGATTTGGGAAAGGAGCAGCCTGGAAACTGGAGAGCATGGAACCCCCCCTTCACCCACCTGGGGCAATGCCAACACTCTTCTGCAGCCCTGCCCATCTCTGGGCCACCCACCAGGACCAGGCACCCCACTCCTCCTCCCTGGGCCTCAGAGCGTGGTGTGGGAACAGCACGGCCACCATCCCTGCCTGTGCTGGGAACACCACCTGGAAATCCTGACAGCCCCCCAGGCCATCCAACAGCCAGCAACTTTTCATTCCCTCTGCTGCAGGGCAGCTCACAGGCTAAAATAAACCACTGCAGAGCTGATTAAAAATACAAACAGGTGATTAAAAATACCAAAAATACCTGGAGACAGCCACAGGAGGCACCTGCCCACCAGTCCAGTGAACTCTGTGCAGCTGGACATTCCTACACCTAAACTGACCAGCCTAAGCTCACCTGGGCAGTCCTGGGACTGTGACATTTCTTCTCTATTCCTGGTTTCCAAAAAATAGCATCAGAGGGACCAGGGCTGGGGGTGCTGTCAGCAGAGAGCCCATGGGTGTCACCCCTTGTCCCATGGACACCCCCTTGCCCCCAGCAGCAGTGAACCCAGAGCAGCCATCTCCATTTGGCAATGGAACAGCCAGTTAATCATACTACCTTGAGAGCCTGCAGTTTGGTCTCCAGCTCCATTTTCCTCAGGAACAAGGCCACATTGACAGTCTCTAACCTGTGTGAACGGGTGATGCTGGCCCTGAGGCTCTCTCCAGCCCAGCCCTTGGGATTTCTGCCTCTCAGGCAGTGCAGGGCTGTGAGCAGCATGATCCTACCTTCAGGGGGAGAGGATATTAGGCCAAATCTCCCATCTGAAGGAGAGACACCCACCTCAAATAGTTCCCTGAAGACTTTATCAAGTCCACAATTTGCTTGTGACCAAAGCCCTCGATGTTCACCCCGTTGATGCTGGTGAGGATGTCCCCTGTCAGAGACACAGAGTGAGCACCAGCAGCCTGGGCACAACTCCACCTGCTCCACAGGAACAGCAGAGAGGAGGATCAGGCTGCCCAGTCAGGAAAAGCCATGGAGAGTTATGAGTTACCAGTCTGAAGGCCAGAGAGATGGGCAGGGCTTTCCTCTTGGATTCTGCAGACACAAGTGCACACCTCCAGGGAGAAGTCATTTTGGTGTGGAAACCTGATAGTCTATTAACACCAAAGGGACAGAGTTACCAATCCTGGAGCCAGGAAAGCCAGTTAAAATTCAGTACTTTTTCAATGAGCAGGCTGTGATGAGCAGAATACATTACACACAAGTGAGATCAAAATACTATAACCCAGCAATTAAATATGCATTTTTACAGCAAAAACAGTAGACACCTGACAGGTGCCTATACACTGGGTTTGGGGGAAAATAAAAAACATCAAACAAAGCTAGTTTGAAAGCCAGCTGGTTATTCAGTATTAAAAACTCTGTCACTTCAACCAAGAATATGTCAGCATGGGTGGGAATGGATTTCTGGGAGGATTTCTCATGCTCCCAGGGGAACAGGGTGGGACTGGGGCTTTTCAGGAGATTGACTCCTGTTCATTGGGAATGCTCTGTGGAGTCAGCTGCTACTACCAGACAGCTCAGTTTGCAAGGGAACTGAACAGACAGAAGATTTAAACTTACTTTTGCTCTTCTGGCCTCTGAAACTCATCATCCACACGCATTGCTAAGCTCCTCAAAGTGCTTTTTATTCTTGACTTACACATTTAACTAAATATTAAGTAACTCTGATTACTTTAAATGTGGTTAAGGGGGCTGACATGAATTTAGAAAAACGCAAAATCCGGTGCCGCAGCCTGTCCGGATCCTGTGACAGCAGGAAATGTTTTCTGGTGACATGCAAACCCCACATCTGCTTCCTGGAAACCTGCCACTGCCACTTCCAACCCAGAGACAGCTCACAGCGGATTCTCAAATCTCTCAAAGGGATGGAGGCCAGGGAAATTCAGAGCTCATCTGGCCAAATCCCCCCAGGGTGGTGATTCCAGTCTTTATATTCTCAGTAAAATTCCTGCTTAAACTGAGTGAGGAGTGAAGCGTGAGCTCCCTGCAGACGTAGGCCTAGAGTTTCACATCATCTTATTCTGTTTTGCCTAAATTTATCTCCTAGTGGTGAAACTACAGCATCTAACATCCTCAGTAGCTGACAGACACTGCCTGTCTGCAGCCCGGACTTTCCATGAAGTGCTCACGCTGAATGCGCGTTCAGGAAGAAAACGTGCCAAGAACAATTATTTTTAATCAGAATGCCACATATAATGAAAATCTGCCCTGACAATTTACACAAAAGCCCAATAATCGACTCAATTATCCCCCTCTTCTGAAAGCTCTCCTCTGTTCACAAGCTAAGCCTGACCCACTCATTAGTCACAGACCCAAAATGGGCAAAGTTAAGCTCTTCCTAATACACTAATTTCACAGAAAATACTTTTTCCCTTTGTGTGCAGAGAGAAGAAAGCACTTTGAAAGTGCCCTGTGGCTGGCAGGCAGATCCCTGTGCTCTCAAACTACATCCCTTTATTACTGGGATCATTTTTTAACTCTAGCCAGGATTTTAGCAGACCTGCTGATTAGGAGTTACATTTCTCACAAAAACCCACAAACATAAAATCTCCTACTAGCAGTACTCCTGGTAACATTCTGGATCTCCTAGTTGAATTCTTACTGACTTCTACACCAAACAGAATCTTTTCCTATATGATTTAGCTCCTGCCCCAAAAGTCATGCTTAGCAGGCATTTATAGAAAAATATCCCACTGCTGAACATCTTCTTCAAAAGTACATATCTCTCTGTGCATATTAAAGAAGGTAGCAGAACACCAGTATAAGGTAATTTTTAAGGGAGTTTTTGATCTCTCTCATTTGAAAATATTCTCATATACAGTTCTCCCAAAAACATTCACTTATGGAGGTAAGAAGGCACTGTCATTGCCTCTTGTTTGGATTTGGATGGGATTTTTCCTGCATTCAACACTCTGACTTGTGAGAAGGCCAGAAATTCTCATCTGTGACCTTCACTATGAAAAAATCCTCAGCGAAACATCCCTGTCTTGTATGAGTGCTGTAAGCTCTTCAAATTTCACAGGCTCTGACAGACACCTTCCTCTGCTCTGTCCTGATTTTGAGGATATGACACTTCAGATTCTGCACCATATTTTGTTTTTAATGAACCAACTTGTCATTTAAGTCTTACCTGGATTTCAAACCCAAACATCTCCTTATCTTCCTTCAATATAGCAACGAGGTGCCTGCACAAGGAGCACACAGAATTCCATGTGAATGTGGGCTGCTGCTCTTTGTGGGCATTTCCACCCAAAACTGTAGTTTCCACCCCATCACCCCTCCCTGTGCCCATGGGTATCATCACACCATGGGATGTCCCCACGCTGTCCCTCCCACATGGTGCTGCCTCTTCCCCTGCTCAAGCCAAAGGTCACAACTGCACCTGCCCATCCCAGGTGCTGGGTACCACTCTCTGCCCCTCACCCCGATCCCACCCGGGCTGGCACAGTTCCCAGGACACACATTTCATGCAGGAACAGTGACTCTAGAATCACAGAATCATAGAATCAAACCTTTGGGGCTTGGAGGAGTCACATGAGGAGGTGGTTCGGGCCAAGGCGAGCTTGAGCAGAAACAGGAGAGGAAAGGCATCAGTAGGTTTGAGGTTCTTTGAGGCACATGGATAACCAGCAGTTTGGAGAAGAGCTAAAAACGCCTGATGGCATCCCACCAGCACCTTGCACCAACACAGCTCTCTCTCTTGGTCAAAAGAGAACTTGAACTTTCTGACCAGGATGAAAAGCACCTGCAGCTCAAATCCTCCTGTCAGATGCTGGTGGCAAGCTCAGAGCACAAATCACATCTCTGGTGTGCCAAGAGCTGGTCTCACTTTTGCCCCTTTCCTCTAAAACTTTCTAGGCATTTATGAATGGAACACCTGCCAGGAGAAGCACAAAGCAGCCCCAGTACAGGGGAGTGCAGACAGTGAGCCCTGCAGGGTCTGCTCAGCATCTCCAGGGCCCCTGCCTCAGGCTAGGGTCACCTGTGCCTGGAGGGGTCTCTGGGAAGAGCCAGGCCAGTGTACAACATCTGTTCTTCCCATAAAAGTGAACCATGAATAGGGAATTCCATTATCAGTGGTATGTTTGCAGTCAATAGAGTTGATGTCTCAGCAGGATGAAATGGTGCCACATCGTGACCTCCCCCAGAAACAGCGACTTCATAGACGTGCATCTACTTGTGCAGGGACAAGGGGAGGAAAGAGAGTCTATGGATAATCCATCTGGGGGAGATGAGAGGGCTGAAAGTAGGGCCACACCTGGGCCAGGGACTTCTGGAGTGTGACCTTGGCCCTGATGTAACCCAACTTTAGCAGCCACTGCACATCACAGCCTGACAGTCACTGTCAGCCTCGCCCTGCCAGCGGCTGCTGCCACACCGGGGCCAGCTCTGCACACCCAGGGCTCCCCCACAGCCCAGGGGCTGGAGCCAGCCGGCAGCAGAACCCTCAGGTGAGTTCCACCCCAGCCCAAGGGCCGGAGCCACCTGGCAGCAGCGCTCCCACCACTGCCTCTGGCTCTCCCTTATGCCCTGACACACGACCCAAGAAAAGGTTAAGGACCTTCTGCAGCCCAGCAAAGCAAAGCCTTAAGCACACAGATATTGCAGGCGATTTTCCTAGTTGTACTTTCAGACTGTCACGTCTCACAGACACTTTCTGTTCAGGCTTCTTCATGTCAGATGAATAGTCCAGAGCTGGAGTTGCTCAGCCTACGATTTACGGCCACAGCAACAGAGTTCTGTGGGAATCCCGTGGTGCTGCCCTGTGCTGCTCTGGGGGAAAAGCGCCGCCACAGACAGCCCCAGCAGCCCCTCAGCTGTACAGGAACACTCCCAAATCCATGGAAAAGGCGCGTGCTGGGCGCTTTCTGCCAGCTTAGCAGGCAGAGGGCGGCCAGGACACCCGCCTGAGGTAAATGCATATTTGGAGAAGCACCCAGGCTGCACAAACCCTCCCTGGCTCCCAGCACGGCTGGAAATGGAGTGGAGCTCGGCCGGGGCCGGATCTCCGCTGCCACCGCCCTTCACAGCCCGAGCATCACTCGCACTGCCAGCGCTGCCAGAATTCCTCTGCCATCCCCAAAACCGGCCCGGCTGAGGGTGCCCTGGGGGCTGTAACCCTTCCAGCGCCCCGCCAGGAGCGTGACGAGCCCGAGGGTCCCGCAGGAGCTGCGGCGGCCCCCGCCCAGCCCGTACCTGCCTGCGCCCGCGGGGCAGCGTGCCCACCGTGCTGGCCAGCTGCTGCATCCTCCTGCCGGCCATCGGCAGCGCCTGCTCGCCGCCTTCGGGGCTGCTGCTGGGGTTGTGCTGCAGGAACCGCCGCAGGGCCATGGCTAAGGCCGGGGGAGAGGGGCTCAGGGCTCGGGGCTCAGGACGAGCTCTGTGCCATGGCCGGGGCTGCCACGCTCCGAGAAGTGCCAGAGCCGGGAGCGGAAGGGGCTCCACGTGATGTGTGGTTTAGGTGCGAGTTACACAAATCCCTCCTAGCACGGCCCCGGGCTCTCGGTGTGCCTTCCGCTCACACGGGGGCAAAGAATCAGGCTTGGCACTTACAGAAATCTGCTTAATTTTTCCATTCCTGCACACGGTTCTCACCAGCAGCCGCTGCTTTGCCAGGATTTGTTCTTACAGCCCTGCCTGCCTCGGTCACTCACTTGACCTCAGCCTGCTCATACTCGGACTTGCTCGGCATCCCTGGCATCCCTCACCTCACTTTTTGGCAAAGATGGGAAAAATAACGTGCCTTTGGTAATGGTGTCCGAGCAGGGCCTCCAGCTGCAGGAAGGGAAACGAGAGCCGAAGGCCAGCAGCAGGAGCTGGAAGTGTGGCAGAGCGAGGGCAGGACAGTGCCCTCAGCACAGCACTCGGGTCCCCGCGGGGACCAAGGAGTTCCCTGGCACGGCAAAGGCCGTGCAGAGTGTCCAGGACAGGGCACAAGGGGCTGCTGTGGCAGAGCTGGGACAGGCATGGTGCCCGGGAGAGCCCCGGCCAGATGTCATCCCTGCACCTTTCTTGGATGGCCAGAGCTCGAGGAAGATTATGACTCTCAGAACTTCTGGCTGGGTTGGTTTTTGTCTTGTTATTACCTGACCTGATGTTATCTCAGCGTGGCTTTGAATAGCCTTCATATTTTCTGCTCTGGATGTGATGGAGAAGCACAGGAAGCAGTTCACTGCCACTCCAGGGGATCCCCTCTTTGCCCTGGATGGCTGAAGTGTCAGTACACTCCCACCCTGAAAGTTCGTCCCTCTAAAGCCCGGCATCTCGCGGCAGAGAAGCAGCCTGTCAGGAAACAACTGGTCCTCCCACCTGGAGGAGGGCTGGTGGCTGATCTGTGACGAGTGCCTGCGGTCCCTGTGCCTCTCCTGGCGGACAGACAGAGCAGGGAAGTGTTGCACACCGCAGCAGCACAGCAACACTGGACGTAGATGTCAGTCCTTCATCTCCGAGCTCCTTGGGGGAACCCCTCCGGGTTCAGAGGAAGAAAAGAGGTGTTTAAAAAGCTCAGCAGACAAGAGGGAAAGCTCTCTCCTTTTCCTGAGAAAACTGTCTGAGCCCCTGGTGTCATCTGCTCACTTGCCAAGGCACGCTGAGCAACGCGGGGAGCGGGTAACTCAAAGCCTCTTCCCCTTTTCCTGCTCACGGTCACCCCGCCGGGTCCTTGAAAACAAAGCGCGTTTCGGTTCCTGCGGCAGCCCTTTCTGACGTTCCTGAAACCCAGTGACTCATCTGCAAACAAGCTGAGGGCAGAAACAAACGGCACCTCTCATCAGAGCGCAAAGCCGGATCTTGGTGCGAACGACCACAGCTGCTCAGCCACCCACATCCCGACAGGTACCCCACACCCCGACAGGTACCCCACACCCCAGTGCACACCCTACATCTCCGACACGAACCCATCCCTCCCAGCCCGGCTGCTCCTCCCCGCAGGGCTCAGAGCCACTCGGAGCCGGGTCAGGGGCAGAGCAGATCTCGGCAGAGGCTCACACATGTCCTGGGAGCTCACAGAGCTCACCCATGTCCGGGGAGCTCACACATGTCCTGGGAGCTCACACATGTCCTGGGAGCTGGCACATGTCCTGGGAGCTCACACATGTCCGGGGAGCTCACACATGTCCTGGGAGCTCACAGAGCTCACCCATGTCCGGGGAGCTCAGACATGTCCTGGGAGCTGGCACATGTCCTGGGAGCTCACACATGTCCGGGGAGCTCACACATGTCCTGGGAGCTCACACATGTCCGGGGAGCTCACACATGTCCTGGGAGCTCACACATGTCCTGGGAGCTCACGCATGTCCGGGGAGCTCACGCATGTCCGGGGAGCTCACACATGTCCTGGGAGCTGGCACATGTCCTGGGAGCTCACACATGTCCGGGGAGCTCACACATGTCCTGGGAGCTGGCACATGTCCTGGGAGCTCACACATGTCCTGGGAGCTCACACATGTCCGGGGAGCTCGCTCCGCTGCCCTGCCCCAGGCTCCTGCTGGTACGACACTGGTTCTGTGTCAGGGCTGGAGGGATGCGGCGCATTCCTCAGTCCCAGCTTGCTTCACGTTCTGTCCAGCCAGGCCCGGAACACTTCCAGCGATGGAGCACTCATCCCTCCGAGGCTGCAGGGCCCGCGGGGTGTCTGCCCACACCTTACCCGGACAGAGGGAAGGAGCCATCCTCTGTGGGACACAGCCCCCAGGGGCTCCGGAGCTGGCTCCTGTCCTCAGCTGCCAGGTGTACGCCCGGAGCTTTGGGGAGCTGATTTGCTATATGAGAAGAAATGAAGAATTATCCCTTTCTCTGCCCCACCAAGCCCTCCACCGAGCGGTGTGTCCCCAGCCCGGTGTTTGCTGCCGGGATGCCGCGGTCGGGGCTCAGCATCAGGGACAGGAGCACCACCCGCCCGCAGCGGCTCCTCCTCCCAAGTGTGCTGGAAAAGCAAGTCCCGGGATGCAGACATTGCTCCGGCTGCTGGGGGAGCTCTCTGTGTGACAGACAGACAGACGGACACCCGCCCGGCACGGCGGTGGCCGGGGGATGGCAGCCCCTGCTCTCCGGTGGTGCTGCTGTTCCTTCGGCACCGGACCCGACTGCCTGGGCGCAGCAGCACCGTGGCACTGACACCTTCCTGGAGATGTGCAGGGACCAGAGAGCTCACAAGTAACCGCTATAGCACAAAGGGTTTTTTAAGGAGAAAAAAGAGAAAAAAAAAATCCCACAGTATCCTTCAAAAGCCACTGAAGTTTCTTGGGTCACAACATGGCAGAATTCACTTTGACATGCCTTAAGTTAAAATAAAGCCTGACTTAAATTCCTAGATTATGGCTATGTCAGGGGAATTTTCAAGCATACACACTCTAGAACTGAGGTGCTCAGGGTGTGCTGGTCCCACTCAGGCTTACACCACCAAAACTCTCAATAACTGGAAGAGCAGGACCAGGGAGTCTTGTACAAAAGGGAGCTCAGTGAGATCTCACACTGCTGTGGGTGTGAGAGTCACGAGCGAAGGTTTCTACAGGTTCACACAGGCTCTACCTTTCTCCCCTCACACGATGAACATTAGAACAGTTTCAGACCATGGGAACACAAAGGCAGAGCATACTGAATTTATTAAAATTGCCACGTCTCCCCCAAATCCGCATACAAAATACAAAGCTAAACCATTATTTACATCCAGGCAGCTGCAATATCAAGCAATAACTTGAGCAATAGTTTTAAAAATAACTGCAGTGTACACAGATCAGATATTTCACAACACCAGGGTTGAAGTTAGCACTGCACCGCTATACTTAGTTCAGAAATATTACACTGTTCCAGATAAAATACTAATGCTTCTTTTAAAAACAGACAGCTCAGGAAGTGGTTTGCAGATTGACAAAACATGACACATTTTTCTTATGGACAGAGAATCACAGCAGGCTTAGACACAATGTCATAGTGACATTCAAAATATATCTGGTCCATTTATGCCAAAAATACATTCAGTGTAAGTTACAACTTATTGCACATTTCTAATAATCTGTAGAAATATATTGTACCTCAATGCTTATTCCCTGTACATTCATAAATATTGTTCTACCCGTGAGAGCAGGACATGGACATCTTTCCCTAGAAGCTCTGGGGGGACTAGGGTCCCTCAGCCTGGGGGGACAATCCCTGGAATCACAGACACACAGCTTGCACAGCCAGGGCCAGAGGAGGGGACATGTTTGGAGTGCTGCTGGGGGCACCCAGGTGCTGGCCCAGGGCTCTCCAGGGATACCCCAAGGACACCTAAAGGACAGCCCAAGGACATCCTCACAGAACCACAGCAGGGGGGTTGAGCCATAACCTTCATCAACACAAAAATGGGCTTGTGCCTCTCACCCACCTGTGGCACCCACCGTGGTCAGAGCCCTGCAGTGCCATCCCTGTCCCTGCCCTGTGACACTGTGCCCAGGCAGAACCCAAACACCTCCTTCCAGTGAGCCAGGGGGAGCTGGGGACAGCCTCAAGCCCACCCTTGGCACAGCAGCTTTGGGCAGACAGGGACTGAGAACTTGCCCTGCTCAAACTCCAGGCCCATTGTAGGGACTGGGAATATTTCTAAACTAATTTATTTATAATTTCTGAACCTAGTACCAAGCAAAGAAGTAACATAGCAGTGACTAAAATACTGTAGGGTTCTTCATATTGTCATGTGAGGGAATGAGCTTGATTAAGTGCAAATTATAAAACTAGGAGGTGCAAAGGAGATTACAGCCTGATTTTCTAAAGGAGTGTCTGGGGGTAGCAGTTCAAGTAACACACAAAAAAATTAGGTGCTACAGGAAACATTAATTAACTTTCCCTTTCAGTGCATAATCCCTACATTAAACTTCAGATTGTTATTAGAAGCAAATAATAAAATATTGGTAACTGCCTCCAGTTAGAAGCATCAATTAGGAGAGGCTGAATGTTGTGACAGGTTTTGAGCATCCTTGACCTTGAAAATTTTCATGAGTTTAGGAACTTATGCTTTAAGGAAGATTTCCAGGAACATTGTAACCTCTGAGGAAACCCAAGCCTCCCTAAACTGCACAGAAGTGTTTTGGCATAACTTCTGTGCTTAAATTAGAACAGGACAAACCCACGTGGAGGGGAAAGGCCACTTAAACAAGGGTTCTTTGGAGTTTTTCTAAAGGAGTGTAGAGTTTACAAACATTTCAGAGCTCAATACAACAACATGAGCCCCTTGGCTCAGTTATGTTCAACTCTAATTGATCAAAATGTACATTCACCTCTCAGCAACAAGAGAAAAGAAAACCAGTGCAAAAATACAGAGTTGGGTGAAAAGCCAGGGCAAACAGACCATAATGTCTGATGCCAAGAGATATGTCCAGGGAAAAGGTTAAAGTTTCCAGGGCTGGAGCTGTGACCTGTGTTTGGAGTAGCTGAGCCTGAGTATCCTCCACCCACACCTCCCAGCCAGGCATCACAAGAATCTTGTTCAAATTACCAGGCTGGTCAATAATTTTCAGAGACTCTAGGGGTAAAACTGGAAACTGAAATTCTTTCCCCATATTAAAAAAAAAATAAAGCTTTGATTCTTCCTTTTTAAGATAAGGATTTTTTTAAAGGTAAATATGTTCTTGTACATACAAGAACAGGTGCTGGATCTTAGGTTTGCAAATTTTTTGATAGTCAAGACAGCACCAGACTTTGGATCATGCAGTCTCCAAGATTACCCCTCAAACAGCCTCCAGAGTCATATCACTGAGCTCCACAGGGTGGTTCATGTGGCTGAAACACATGAGAACTGAATCACAGAACCCCAGAATGGTTTGGGCTGGAAGAGACCTTAAAGTCTGTCATGTTTTCCCTCCCTTCCCCTAGACCAGGCTGCTCCATCCAGTCTGTCATGAATCTCCAAGACAGCTTTGGTTACATCTGAGAAACCATGCTGGAGAAAAACGTGCCAGAGTTTAGGGAAACCTGATGCACTGCTGGAGTGCACAGCTGGAGTGCACAGCTGGAGTGCACAGCTGGGCTGCACTGCACACAAAGCCCTGCAGCACCAGCAGGGACTGAGCTCTGTGCTAGCAGGTAAACTGCATCAAAGCCTTTTCACGGGCCGTTAACAGCCACCAAGTGTCCACAGTGTCCTGCAGATGAGGAATCAGGGTGGAACCTGAGCAGCGGCACTGCTGACCACCGCACTCAGTGAAAGTTCAACACTTTCTTCCCCAAATAGTTCCAGTCAAGAGGTTTTGCCCCAAAGACTGATCTGACACACCGTGATCAGCCAGCAGCTGTCATGCACTGCAGGGGCCACATCAGATTTCTGCAACGCTTTGCTGTTCTGGAAACATCTTTGGGATTCACTTCCATGGGCCAGTTGGATTCTGAAACACTTAAAGAGCCATATGACTACGAAATGTATAATTTTGCCTATTAAAAATATTCCAACACTATATTCAAATATGTGAGCCACGGAGTGGCAAAAATTCACAAAATGCCAGAAAATAGTTGAATGTTCATTTTAATACAACAACTCACTTTGCTGGCTTGTGATATTATGGAAACCTGGTCAGAAATACTAATATTCATCACCAGCCTGGTGCTGTTACAGAATTCTGTAGGAAACCTCTGAACAGGCTGCATTGGCTTTTGTTAAGGTTTCCTCCTAATACATCAAAAGGCACTAAAAAATTCTGCCAGTGATTGGAAAGACATTGCTAAAAATAAATATTTTCTCAGTTTAGGTAGAATTTCTCCTCTTCCATTCCTTCACAGCTAACAGAAAAGTATTGCCTGTAATATTTTTCCCATTAACTGTTAAAAGGAAAAGTCCCTTGATTGGTCTGCTCAGTGAACAAAAGACAGTAAAACAACTCAAATTTTAACCATGATATTGTATGTGAAATTGGATAATAAAAATTAATGTCAATAGAGAGCTGACTCAAAGGTTTTGTTCACAGTTAGAGGAATTTCCATCTTTTCTAATTGCATGGTTAACTGTAAATATAGTAATTCAAAATGCATTTACTGACAACCCCTTTTCAGATCCCTGCTTAAAAAACAAACAAACAAACAACAGGTAAAAAAGCTGGGTTAATTTGGCCTTTTACTTGGTTTGAGGACTGAACATGAGGTTTCTCTCAACCCGGCTTTAACCAACACCAGACACTTCCAGGACTTTTGGGGCCTGACAAGGATGAAAAGAACAACAGCAAAAAGTATTTTCACACTGTCGTGATGCTTTAAGCTCCTTCCCGCAATTCACTGGTGTCTGATTTACTCAAAAAACCCAAAGCAAGTCACAGACTTGCTGTGCCAAACCCAAACTGCGAATCCCGAGCTGCCTCGTCCCACGGCCGAGCGCAGCGCTCGAGGTCGGGCGCCGCAGCACCGAACCACATCATCTGAGGTAGAGCAGAAACAAAAATACTGTACACGTGGAAAGACAGACAGCAGAACGCCTTCCCCCGTGGTCCTGCAGGGAGATCTCTCAGGCTTTGCAGTCCTCGGGCACGCAGAGCTGTGACATCGTCTTCTTGACGCGCAGCGCGGTGAGACGCGCGGCACCGCTGGCACACCAGCACTCGCGCATCACCCGGCCCAGCACCCGCAGGGCCTGCAGGGGACAGGAACGGGGTACAGACAGGAATGAACGGGGTACAGATAGGAATGAACGGGGTACAGATAGGAATGAACGGGGTACAGACACGAATGGAGTACAGACAGGGTCTGGGAAGAGGAATGGGGTACAGAGAGAGTGCAGGGGGACAAAACCAGCCAGGACACAAACAGGGTCTGGGGACGGGAACAGGGCACAAACAAGACCTGCAGGAGGATAAAACCAGCCAGGATACAATCACAGTGTCTGCAGCAGGACAGACAACAGCCAGGGACACAACCACCACCCCCTGCTTCCCGGTTTTAATATAGGGAGATAAAGTGCAGCTCTCTGAAACCGTGACACAACAGCAGCAGCATCATTTAATGTCCACCTTGGACAGCATTGAGCACTTGGTTCAAAGTGTTTACTCTACATTGATCTGAAGGAGAACTAGACACTTTTAAATTCAGAAGAAGCTGGGCATTGAGTGCCCTACCTCGCTGAAAAAAATCTGTCTTAATTTCAACTTGAAAATACAAATAACAAAATAAAACTAGGGAAAAAAACCCTACGAAATGAACTAGAAAATCACTTTTACCTCACAGCTTTGCCACTGGTTTGGAATACTTGGTCTGAGCTTCTGTTCACAGACAATCCTTCTCATATCTTCTATGGAAGGATCAGAAGGCACAAGGTCGTAGTAAGGCAGCTGGTATTCCTCAGTGATTCCTGGGGAAGGTTTATTGTGAGGTGCCCATGGCAGGGGGTGGAATAAGAAGAGCTCTAATGGCCCTCCCGGCCCAAACCGAGCAGGGACTGGATGAAAAGGCCAAAGGCTCACCTCCAACAGAGCACCTCCGGGCTATCTCCCAGTACACCAGCCCCAGGGAGTACATGTCTGCACGCTTGAAGGACTCAAAGATGTTCACGTTCATCGCGTCGTCCAGGATCTCGGGGGCCATGTACCTTTGGGGCACACAGGGTCAGTTTGCTGGGGCAGCTCCTACAAAAGGCCACGGCTGTGCTGCCCCGTGCCAGAGCCCTGCGAGCCCTCGTGGTGCTGGCAGCTGTGCCCTGCCCAGCCCAGAGCTCAGGGGGTGACCAGGGATGCCCCACATGGGGCAGAGAGCTCCATTCCACAGCAGGCTCTGCAACCTCCTCCTCACCCACCCCGCGGGGCTGCGGCACCCCTGCCCCGTGTCGGGGCACCGGGGACGTGGCTGGTGGAGGGAAGGGCTGTGAGGAGCGTCCCCAGGGAGATGCCTCACCCACCTCCTGGTGCCCACGCGGGGGTTCTGGGGAATGTCGATGGTGTTCAGCACCGAGTCGTGCTTCACCGCCAGCCCCAGGTCGGCGATGGCGCAGGTCTCGTTCCTCTTCACCAGGATGTTCTTGGACTTCAGATCCCGGTGTGCGATCGCTGGCTTCCCTGTTCACAGCAAGAGAAACCACCTCCAATTTTGATAACAACAGCGTGGATTTTAATATAATGACCAAGGATGTAAAAAACAGTTTTATTCACTTTTGTTACTGTACCCCATAGAAATATTGAAGCCTATTTTGAACCAAGTAAAGCTCTGCTAAATGTTGTCAACTTCAAAAGAAAGCTTTGAAGCCATTTTCATTTCAATATCTGTACTTTAGGAATAAAACACAAAAAGAGAAACTGGAAGTTCACCCTCTGAATTAATTTAGAAAATTGCAGAATCACTGAATGGTTTGGGTCAGAAAACTCTCTAAGCCCACCGAGTCCCACCATTCCTCAGCACTGACCCGTGTTCCCAAGTGCCACATCCACACAGCTTTTTGAGGAATGGGGACCCCACCACTGCCCAGGGCAACCTGTGCCAGGGCTGGAAAAACCTTCCCACTAAGAAATTTTTCCTAACTTTTCTTTCATTAGCGCTCACTCCCCTTCAGCAGAGCTGCTTCTATAGACATGTTTTTAAAGGCATGGATAAAGTGCAGACAATGGAAGTGGGAAGGGAATGTCCCTCTTCCCAGTCTGTACTGCAGCACTCACACTCACGCTGTTCCCCTGGTTTTTACAGTCTGGGAAACACTTCAGGATACCACATCACCCAAAAACATTGGTGATGAGTGAGAGCACTGAAGCTCCTTAAAGTACTTGAAGGAAAAGTGGGAGGGAAGCACTTGCCTTGCGTGCCAACAATCTCCATGTGCAGGTGGGCCAGGCCACTGGCCACGGACAGTGCCAGCCTGACCATGCCCTCCACTGTCACCGTGCCTCTGTTCAGGTAGTCAAAAAGGGAGCCCTGCTCGTGGTACTCAGAGACAAGCCAGAGCTGTGTCCACGTCCCATTATCTAGCCAGAGGAAGCAGGAGAATTAAAAATATGAGCTAGGGAGAGCCTTCCGTTCTTGGGGAATGCCAGCAAGCAAGTGTGCCAGTTGTGGCACCAGGAAGGAGCCCAGGGCAGCAGTTCAGGGTCTGGCTCAGAGGGGTGGGGGCAGTGAAAGCTGCTCTGAGACAGACTCAGCATTCAGTGAGTGTTGTCGTTTGGGCTGGGAAGAACCCTAAGACCACTGAGTCCAACCATCATCCCAGCACTGCCAAGGCCACCAGGCAGAATCACAGAATGATTTGGGTTGGAGAAGCTCCCTAAGGGGCCGGGACCGCACGCCGTGCTGCTCACCCTTGTTGTCAGCAGCAATGAAGCCCAGGATGTTCTCGTGCCTCAGCATGACTGTCTGGTAAATCTCTGCCTCCCGGAACCAGGAGCGCTCGTCTCTGGAGGAGAAGATTTTCACAGCTACATCCTCCCCGCACCATTTCCCACGCCAGACCTCGCCAAACCGTCCTTTCCCCACAATCTCCTGCAGGACAATGGTCCTCGCGATGGTTCTCTGCACCAGCAGGGGCAGGCCTAGGGAAAAAGAGAGACAGGTTCCTGTGACAAAGCTCAGCCAGGACCTTCAGACCCCAGCACTGACCCTTCCCAGTGAGCTGCACTCACGGCTTTGCTTTCCAAACCTACCAAAGGAAAATCCTCTCCCAACCAATCCTCTCCTCAAATCAGACTTTTTGATGTTACTTCCCAGTGTCTGTACATAGAAAAAAAACTTTTTTAAACCCCAGTAAAAGTTTTAAAATTTGGCCCAAACTACTCCATTTTGTTTGATACAGACTAGCTGTCCTACAGTCAATTAGTTGCTCTACTCCATCTGAAATTTTTGAAAATAAAAATAAATTATTATAGCAGCTCCATTGTGCTTTGCCAGCCACAAACCCTGCCTGGTTTGTTTTGATTCTGTGTTTGTTGGGGACTTTAAAAAAAGGAAATATTATTTTCTTTCTTTTTTTTATTTTTTTTTTTTTTTTTTTTTTTAAGTAACTGCAACCTTGACTTTGGCTGAAGTCAGAACAAGTCACCCTGGTGCATGGAGTTCTGGCTCTGCATAAGTGCAGCCCTGTTCCTGCTCAGGAATGGCTGGGAACAGTTAAAACCTTCAGCATAAATAAAGCCAAAGTCTATTCATTAGAGCTGTGAAAAAGCGTTAGGGAAAAACAATAACTTAATCCTCAGAGGTATGCAGCTTATGGAAATAAATTAAATTAGGCACCATTTGTACATTTTCCATTTACCAATAAAAGCAAGCATTGTTTACATACTCTTCAATAAAAGTTCTAGTTAGGGAAAGTTGGGCTATACATGCCGCTGGTCAAATGAGCTGGAATTTGTGATTCTCACCTCATTTTTAGGTTTCTTTGGTTTAACAAGTTGTCAATAGCAATGGAGGCATCACAGCAGGCAAGATATCAGAAATGGGAAAAATGTTAAAAAGATAAATGTTCTGCTTAAAATGAGAATTTGGAGGAACATTATTCTGCTCTGAAACACACAAAAAATATTCAAAAGCAGCATCCTGACCCACTCAGGTGAGTTTAGCACTTTTCATTATCAGCCGTGATGACGCTAGATTCTGATTCCTGAGCTCCCTTTTAACTCCCGCTGCAACAAAGAACTGAAATTGGGCAGTTTGAAGAAGAGTACCCAAAGCCCCGGTGCCACAGCGTGCAGCGGCACGAGTCCCACGTACCGGAGCCGGAGCCGGAGGTGGTCATGTCGTAGATGAGATCCTTCAGCGTCTTCCCGGAACCCACCAGGCTGCCCTCGCACAGGGGCTCCTCCACGTTGGGTGGCTTGGCCCCTCGGCGCCGCCGGCCCCGGGCCGTGCAGGCCACCAGCACCGCCAGCAGCACCGCCAGCACCGGCACCGTCACTGCCACCGCCAGCACCGCCGAGCGCCGCCCGGCCCGGCCCGCTGCCTCCGCCACTGCTGGGACACGCACGGGACAGCTGTGACACCGGCACACGGATGGACTGAAGGGTTACTGCCACTGCTGGGACACGCACGGGACAGCTGTGACACCGGCACACGGATGGACTGAAGGGTTACTGCCACTGCTGGGACACACACGGGACAGCTGTGACACCGGGACACGGATGGACTGAAGGGTTACTAGCACTGCTGGGACACGCACGGGACAGCTGTGACACCGGCACACGGATGGACTGAAGGGTTACTGCCACTGCTGGGACACACACGGGACAGCTGTGACACCGGGACACGGATGGACTGAAGGGTTACTGCCACTGCTGGGACACGCACGGGACAGCTGTGACACCGGCACACGGATGGACTGAAGGGTTACTGCCACGGCTGGGACACACACGGGACAGCTGTGACACCGGGACACGGATGGACTGAAGGGTTACTAGCACTGCTGGGACACACACGGGACAGCTGTGACACCGGCACACGGATGGACTGAAGGGTTACTGCCACTGCTGGGACACGCACGGGACAGCTGTGACACCGGCACACGGATGGACTGAAGGGTTACTGCCACTGCTGGGACACGCACGGGACAGCTGTGACACCGGGACACGGATGGACTGAAGGGTTACTGCCACTGCTGGGACACGCACGGGACAGCTGTGACACCGGCACACGGATGGACTGAAGGGTTACTAGCACTGCTGGGACACGCACGGGACAGCTGTGACACCGGGACACGGATGGACTGAAGGGTTACTAGCACTGCTGGGACACACACGGGACAGCTGTGACACCGGGACACGGATGGACTGAAGGGTTACTGCCACTGCTGGGACACACACGGGACAGCTGTGACACCGGCACACGGATGGACTGAAGGGTTACTGCCACTGCTGGGACACACACGGGACAGCTGTGACACCGGCACACGGATGGACTGAAGGGTTACTGCCACGGCTGGGACACACACGGGACAGCTGTGACACCGGGACACGGATGGACTGAAGGGTTACTGCCACTGCTGGGACACACACGGGACAGCTGTGACACCGGCACACGGATGGACTGAAGGGCTGCAGAGCAATCACACAGCCAGGGTCACACAATCACACAATCACAATCACACAGCCAGGGTCACACAATCACAATCACACAATCACAATATCACACAGCCAGGGTTACAAAATCACACAGTCACACAATCACAATCGCAATCACACTACCAGGGTCACACAATCACATAATCACACAACCACCAGGCTGGAAGAGACCTCCAAGATCATGGGGTCCAACCCATGCCCTGACACCTCAACTAACCCATGGCACTGAGTGCCACAGCCAGGCTTTTTAGAAACACATCCAATGATGGTGACTCCACCACCTCCCAGGGCAGACCATCCCAGAACTTTATCACTCATTCCATAAAAAACTTTTTCCTAACATCCAACCTATATCTCCCCTGGTGCAGCTTAAGGCTGTGTCCTCTGGTTCTGTCAGTGCTGCCTGGAGAAAGAGACCAACCCCACCTGAGCACAGGGACTTTCAGGGAGCTGCAGAGAGAGATAACGTCACCCCTGAGTCTCCTTTTCTCCACTCTATGCTTTCCCACAATTGTCCTGGAGACAGAACAGACTGCATTTCTGTAGGTGATGGAGCCTTTGTCCCACACACCTGTGCAGTAAGCCTGGTCTCAGTCCAGCATCCTGATAACCAACCAAGGAGTTTTATATCAAGAAGCTCTAGGTAGACACTGCTAAGGGATTCACTTGCACGTGAACACATGCGTGATTCCTTTAATGTCCCTAAAATTTGAAATTATTAAAAAAAAATCAACCAGCATTTTCCTCCCAAATAAAACAAACCTGAAATATGACCCTTAAAAAAGCCTCAACACTCAGAACCATGAGTACAAACGAGATCTCAGAGCTGCAGAAGATGTAAGAATCAGGATCTCCATCCCATGCCAGTTCACTCCTTCCCTTCAGGGGGAAGCTGGGCCACAAGCACATCATAACCTGGAGTTTGAGAGTGACCAAAGTGACGTGGAGTCTAAAAAGCAGCAGCAAATGGGCTCAGCACCCACTGCCACCTTCCTCCAGTCAATACCATGTGTCTGTTCACCAGCACACCTCCAACCCTCCTGAACACAAAGCTGGAACATTTTGTTCACAGGTTTTTCCTTTAATGACTTCAAGAGGCTGCTCCAGGGGTGACCTGGGAGGTTGTAAGAGGATTTGTGAGCAGGATTCCTGCTTGGAACTGCTGCCTGTTAACTGCTAGGATCTCCTAAACATTTTCCATCTGTTTCCACAGGGCTGAAGTTTCCCTGAAACAGGGATGGAATACAGCACAGAGATTCCCTACCCCAGGAGCTCCAGTGCCTCGCTGAACCAGCCCTGCCACCCCAGACTGTTCAGGGGATGTCGTGCAGGGAGCAGGACTGGGACTGGACAGCAGGACTGGGACTGGACAGCAGGACTGGGACTGACTCTGGTCAAGGCAGGACTGGCTCTGGGCAGGACAGGGCTGGCTCAGTGCTGGATGCAGGGACAGGCTCACAGCGGGCACAGAGCACAGGGCATGAGCTGTTCCCTGGTGGTTCTGCACTTCCCCCGTGCCATCCAAAGCAGCATCCTCCCTTGCAGAGCTTGTCAGACTCATTCCGGGTAGGAATGAGGTTCATTCATCCCCGGCAGGGGCTGGTGAAGACAAGCATGCAGGAGACGCTGACCACACCACGTCAGTTCTTCCCAATTGCTGAAAAACAACATAACATGAAAGTTAAAAAATACATTTTATTGTTCTTAGGCCACCGCAAACAGTAACAAAAGGAAATTCATCAGGAGGCTTTGAACAGCAAGAACTGAGCTGCTGGGAAGGCCTGGGCAGGGCGTGCTCACAGACTGGCCCCAGGCTCAGGGATGGAGCAGTGGTGATCCCTGCTGCCAGCAGGGACTGCATTCCCAGGAAAACCTGCCCTGGCAGCGTGGCCAGCAGCAGGGACTCCAGCAGGGACTGTGGGTGCTGCACATCCAAC
Organism: Cinclus cinclus; assembly: GCF_963662255.1. Lineage (NCBI taxonomy): Eukaryota > Metazoa > Chordata > Aves > Passeriformes > Cinclidae > Cinclus > Cinclus cinclus. The sequence continues at coordinate 28,875,188 of NC_085054.1, forward strand.
AGCAGCACCACTGCACCATTGTACAGTATTGTACATCAGCTCTGAGTGTTCTGCTCATTAGAAATAACCGAGAATAGAAGCTGAGACGTTGCCACGTGTGAACCAAAAGCAGCACATCTGGCAGTACTCAGCAGTTGCATAATGCAGTGCAGCTGTGGTCCAGCTTCTGTAAACAAAGCAGTACTTGCAGGCAGCAAAAAGAAGAAATTATTTTTTCCTCCCATAGACATAATTTGCCTTTGACACTGTAAAGCTTCCACTGCAAAGCTTCCAGAAGCCCTGAACTCTGTGTGTTCCCAGGCTACTCTGGAGGCAAAATTACATATTCTTTCCAATGTAGTAAGAAAATCTATTACAATCTATTAAGGGGGAGGCTCTAGTCAGCTCTACAGAATATCTTAAAACCATTTCAAAAATACAGTTTGGGCTAGAGCCTAAAATTAAGTTTCTCCAGCTTCCACTGTGACTACAGACCATTCACCACGGTGGCGGGGAGGCAGAGATCACAAACTCTATCTCCAAGATCTCAAATATTGCCCAAAAATCCCGTGAGACACAAATCTACGGCTGGGAAAATCTAGGTCTGATTACCAACTACTCAAGCCAGCCTGCTGGATGCTGGGAGCACGGTGGTGAGTTCTGCAGAGAGAAAAAGAATCAGGGATATACGAGGGGGGATTCCTCATGGGGAGGTCCCTCGAGGCAGCAGCACTCAGGTGTTTTCTGCAGCCCTACTGTGACAGGAGTTCATCTCATGTCACCTACTGGGGCAGAAAGTATCCCAGTTAAACCAGCAGAAACCTGGAAAGGAATCCAGGGTGACACAGTAAAAAACCAAATGCTGCAAATTCATCCTGCCCTCTGACATTTTCACCTGCTAATGCAATATGCCACAACAAAATCCCTGCCCACAAGAAAGGATATAAAAGCAGAGATCCAGGTTTAATCTGTCTTTAAAGCTTTTCAGACACTGTAAAAAAAAAAAACCAAACCCAGCCAAAACAAAATAAAACCAACCAACCAAACAAAATCTCAAAGAAAAGGCAGCTGCTGTCACCCAGGGCCCCAGCCCAGAGCCCTGCCTGGGGCTGGCATTGCCATCTGTAGCTGTGCCATGGGAGTTCAGGCACCACAGCACACCCTACTCCCTGCCCTCTGAGATCCCCACCCTGCAGCTCTTCTCATCCTCTCCAGGCACTCTTTTACCACATAAACCTTTATTACTTACACTCACAGAGTCCCATAGTGATTTGGATTGGGAGGGACCTTAAAACTTGGCTGGATCCAAGTCTCTGCCATGGGCAGGGACATTTTTCATTAGTCCAAGTTGCTCCCAGCCCCATCCAGCCTTTGAGCTGGAGCAGAGCAGCTCCATGGAGAGCAGCTGAAGGGTGGGTTTGTGTCCCAGAAGGACACAAAGCTCCTGCCTCATCTAGCAGGGATGGGCACCATGCTGGCCCTTCTTGGGTTTTCTCCTCCTCCAGGAGAGTCACTCCTATTTAAAGGCAAACTTTTCATCCCTCATGCTCCACTTTTAAACTAGAATTTGCTTAATGGAGATAGACAGGTCAGCAGGTAAGTGGGTAGATAAATATTAAACATATACACATAAATAAACATATATATATATATACACACAAAGGTACATGTATACAAGGAGATTTATATAGAAAATAGAGATAGAAAGACAAATAGAGAGACAGAAATAGAGAGACAGATAGACAGATAGATAGACAGAAAATAGATATAGATAGATACAGATAATAGAGATAACACACAAAAGACCCTCCCCCAGGCGTCTGTGTCAAGTGCCACCTGTCACATGTCTGAGACAAGGGACTGACCCTGGAGCTGTCCCCACTTCCTGACAACATGAACTGTGTGAGGAAGGGCTGTCAGAAAAGGCCAGCACAGAAACCTCATTGGCACTGCTACAGCTCCAACTGACATGACTTCCCCTGAATCTTTAGAGCAAAAGGCTCAGGGTAAGAATTCAGTCTATTTTTTTACATATTGAAATACGAAACTAGAGGTTTTGCAAGTCCCAGTTCAAGTGCTGGAACAGCAGATGTGCCTCCACCACTCCTCTAGAAATAGCAGCTTTCTTCCCAACTTGGAAAAACCACCATAGCACTTTATATTTCTAGAGCATGACCACAATTTGTGTGGCCCTTCTGTGGTCAGCTGAAAGAAAATAACATGTCCTAGGGTGACTTGATGATTCTTGTATCCCCAGTTGTCTGTGGGGATATAAGCATAATATAAATTATCCTTAGCACCAATTAAATAATCCTTATTCCTGTCCCACAGCACAGGTGAGGTTGGGTACCAGGGTTCAGCGGGAGGTGACAGTGCCCAGGGCAGCTCCCCCAGCAACAGCCTTTCAAATTCCATTAAGAACTACATAATAGCATCTTCAGTTCAGGTTAAGATTTTAAATTGTGTATTAATTTTCATCTTTCTTACCTGTAACATATCTCAGTGTTGTAGGTATATAAAAAGGTGTTATCTGATGGAACAGTATATTTTACACCTTTTTTAAAAAAGCCTGGAATAAACACAAATCTTGGAAAGAAGAACAAAAACCCCTAAACCAATATTATGCTAAAAATAATATAAATGTTTATTTTTAGAAAGCACCAAATCAACTTCAGTGCAAAACTTTGAGTCTGGCAGACTCACACACTGCACCACCAGCTGGGTAATACACAGGGCTCCTGAGAATGCCAACATTTTTCCTCCTTCTCCTTGGGACCAGGAACGTCACAGCCTCTGATCCCTGCTGATCAAGGCTGGGTGACACCGATGTGACACCACAGACCAGCTGCCTCCCAGGCTGCTCACATCAACCACGGCCACCCAGGGCTCAGATGCTGCAGCTGCATCAGCCACAGAGGTCCCTGGCATCACCTTGGGGTCCTGCACCCTCCTGCCCCGGAGCAGAGCCTGTGCTTGCAGGACTGGAATTGGGATTCCTTGAGAAATGCAAGAAATCCCCTCTCCTGCAAGCCGAGCTGCAGTTTGCATTTTGCTGTGCGTAACAAGCTGGGACAGAGCGTGCTGTGTTCGCAGCCAGGCTCTAAAGCCCCCACGGGCAGGTGCCCTGCCCTGCCCTGCCGTGCCCGGTGTCCCAGCCCTGCCCTGCCTTGTCTTGCCCTGCCCTGCCTTGCCCTGCCCGGTACCCCAGCCCCAGGGCTGCCCCACTGGCCAGGCTGGCACTCACCGAGCGGCAGGCGCAGAGTGATGTTGTTGCAGAAGTCGGTGTAGCAGCACTCGGTCTTGGTGACGTTCTTGGAGCTGTGGCAGAAGACCTGGGCGTGGAGCTCGGGCAGGGACACGCAGGACTTGACCACCTCCTCACGCCCGTTGGTCAGCATGACCGAGGCCCAGCAGGCGCCCTCCGTCTGGCACGTGAAGTTGGTGTGCTCACAGAGCTGGCACACGCACCGCAGGCCTGCGAACAGGGACGGCCGTGGGGACGCGGCCCCGGCACGGCGCAGCCCCAGGACACCGTGCCAGCCGGCTGCCCACGGGCACCCGTGTGAGCTCTGGCACAGGGTGCTGGTGAACGGGGTCCTGGGCTGCAGGAGAACACCGGACATCCCCAGCAGCACAGGTCCCCAGCGCTCACACGTCACAACCTTTTAAACCCTGGTCCCAGGGGATTCTATAGTTGTCATCTGTCTTTTGCGGCAGAGAAGATCGGCCACCCCAAAGAGCAGCTCCCCTGAAAGCTGGCTCCCAAAACCCTGGCATCCCTTGCCCGCAGCAGCACCACCCCAGCTGTGCCAGATCTGACTGGGTGACAGCACCCCAGGACAGACACGGGCAGAAGGACAGACTCCTCCTCCCCACGGCTCCTGAGACCACATCATTGTCCAACCCTTTCTGGGTCAGCTCCAGTTCTGCAACGCTGAGCCCTTCTCTGCTCAGGATAGTCATTTCAACCATAAATCTTCCTGCTTCTTTTGGAATTGTGGGGGAGAGGGGCTTGCTTTTATTTAAGGATAAGAGAGAGTAGAAAAGTAAAACATGGGTTAGTGGTGGTGTTGTCAGAGCTGAGCTTGATGATCTTGGATGGTTTTTTCCAGCCTAAACCATTCCCTGGTGCTGCAATCTCAGAGTCCCCAGAGGAGCACAGAAATGCTGACAGACATCAGCAAGAATCTGATTTCTGTTTCTGTGACACTCTTTGCTTCTCTTACAACAATCTCCATCCTGTGCCACTCTTCTCAAATAACAGCTGGTGCTGTTTATGTCCAGCTCAGGCCCACAACAAACCTCCTTGGCACGGTGTGTTTGTCCTGGGTGTGCCAGGAGCTGCTGCCTCGGCTCTCCCTCGGCACAGGAGCAAGCACCATCCATCACACACAGCACATCACACAAATCTCTCCTTAGAGGCATTACCCTGCTCCTAGAACTGCTGCCAGGAGCAAGACTCATCAGACCCAAATAAATTAGAGACCTAGCAGAAGGAAAACAAGACGTATCATCACCAAAACTGCAAAATAAAAGCATTATTGAGGAAATGAGTCCAAGACTGTTGCAAGTGTCTTCAGGGCTTTAGACACGTCATTACAGTGCTGTTCTCCCTTTCTCACAGTCTAAAAATAAAATGGAAAATTATCTTTATTACATCATCTGCAGTGGATAACTGACAGATTTATCCATACTCTGTATTTGCAGATTATTTGGGAGCAGAGTTGATCAGAACTGTCCCTGCACATCCTGAGCAGCTCAGGGGGCCCCTCTGAGCCCCACAAAAATGGGACAAGCTGGGGATGGTTGAGGAGCTCTGTACCCTCACCCTGACCACACTGACACAGCCATTGCCAGAATGACAAGGGCTCTGCACCACCAAATCCTGCCCTCACACAGGGCGAAACAATGGAAACTGTAGCTGAATCTATTCAGAGACAAGATCAGAGTAGGAGTTTTGGGAAAGGCAAGACACTTTCCTCACAGAAGACTTTCACAGACCGTTTTTAAACATAATTCCACAAAAGCAGAAGCCTCAGGTTCCTCAGACCCCTGTCTGTGCTGCTGGCTGACTTCTCATGTGGGAAAAGTGATGCAAGTCGCAAACCAGATGTAAATCCCTGACCCTGTTTTCAGGAGTGTCTGTGTCCATCCAGAGCCCTTTGTTACCAGAGCACAAAGAGGGTCGGATTCAACCATGAAAACACAGGTGTCTGAGCTGCTCCAGCTGCCTCAGCCCTTGTGGAATCAGGAGAGGAGCCTGGGCCCTTCTGAACATGCCCCTGGGAAGATCCAGGCTTTTCCCACTCCCATCCCACTGAGCAGGGCAGGTGACAAAGCTGGTGTCACATCCCTGTTGTGCCTCACACAGAGCTCCTCACAGAGCCCTGTGCAACCCAAGGAGCCTGTGTCCCCAGCCCTACTGCCATCCTCAGGGACACAGCACTCACCAGAGTTTGTGCTTTACCTGTTCTGCTCCATCAGGAAAGCCCCAGCTATTCATGACCTCTCCTTCCACCGGAGAGAATTGTCCAGGTCAGCTCCATAACCATCTACAACCACTGGAAATGTATCCCAAGTTCCACATTACACATCTGGATCATTTCTGCTCTAATTTGCCTCAGCTGCTGTCCCAGAGGAGCCAGCAAGGCATTCCCCTCAGCTTACAGACCAGAGGGGTAACAGCACAGTGGTGGAAGATCTTCCTCTCCCCATCCAGGCCAGCACCACCTTGGAACTGCTCCCCCTCACAAAGAGCCATTTGACATCACCAGAGAAGAGGAAGAATTTGTAACTATTGACTGAAATTCTGCAGTCCCTGTACGCAGCAAGAAATGTCTCCTCCCTCCCCGAACCCATTCCTGAGGTCAGTCCTGGCAAGGCCATTGGTGATGCACTGTCTCAGGACTGCAAAAGTTTGGATTCCACCACCCTGGAGACCAGGGAATGAAATAAAGTGATGGCCAAAGAGTTAAAGGATCAAACAGGGAGGAAGAAAATGTGCTCCCAAACTTTCAAAATAAGGCACTCTTTAAATCTGGTAGTGAACATTACTCCCTTATTTACTTGAGCACAAAAATTCCCTTAAAACATTCCATTCTCTGGTTGAGAAATTAGGAGAAAGTGAACAAGTGAAATGCCATGGCTGCAGAGAGTTAGCCAGGCATCCAAACCTGGCCCCCAACAGTCCCAGCTCTCTGAGCATGAAACTCTCCAGCAGTCACTCACAAATGTGCCCTGACCCTCCGAGGAGAGGGAGAGGGAGAGGGAGAGGGAGAGGGAGAGGGAGAGGGAGAGGGAGAGGGAGAGGAGCTCCCTCCAGCAGGGACAGCAGTCACACACACCCCCTGAAGGACACAATCCCCTCCCAGGGGCAGCTGGCACTCACAGCACCCAACCAACAGCAGCAAGAACCAAGAGCCAGCCCAGGGGCAGGGGAGATGTACACACAAGGAAAGCAGCTTTTGGATACGATTTGGAGCAAATGTTTCCTGGGTCTGGCATTTTTAACACCTACATGTTTTTCAATTTTTCCTGCTGTTATTGCAATAGGAGCTAGGACTACACTCCAGATTCTTGGATGAGTCCCACCATGAATCAAGGGCAGGAAGACTTGGTCTTCAGAGAATAAAATAATCTGCCTGATTTACCTAAAAAGTGACATTTCCTGCCTTTTAGTTCTCAGTGCAACTGCCAGAAAACACGCAGGACAGACAGACATGCCATGCAATGAGGTTACGAAGCAGGAGGAGCAGCGCCAGCACCTGATTCCCAACAAAGCAGACCAAGGTGATTTTGTGTGCTTCCACCCCTCCACCAGCAAGTGTCAGCATCAAGTACAGGAATCACGAGATAACAAGGAACAAGGGTGATACTGCATGGGAACAAGAGATGGAAGAACGGAGTTTAAACACCAGCTTCATCGAGAGAGCAAATAATTTAAACACATGCATAGACAGTGCAACTTCAAAAGTTAAATGGAAGGAATTTAACAGTTAACACAAGACCAGTGGCACCACAGGGTTAACAGAATTGGGCTAAAAACTCTGGGGAACAAAGCCCTCTTATGAACCACACAAGGTGCTACATTTCAGCACAGACGTTTTACTACACAGATTAATTAATCTTCCACTAAGTCACAATCCATCACCACTCACCACAGTTAGCAGTAGAGCATTTCAAAATTAAATTGGAAAGCCAAGATCTAAGCATCCTAGTGGGAGGAAAAGCTGAATATTCAAAACGTTTCCATCTTCGATAATTCTGTACAGTCATTGTCTCTTGTGCCCTTCTAGATAACACTTCCCTTTTTTTTTTTCCAGAAAACAGGTCCAGGGTTCCCATGACTGTGGGCCCTCCACACTGCCTGGATCCCCTGCCTCAGGCACATAGCCCAGTACCAGGACACAGCTGCCCCTGGGCCACCTCTATCCCTGGGGAAGGGACTTTTCCACACCTCAGGACACACACCTGGACCTGGCTGACTGGACTCATAAGGGTCCCAGGTGACAAAAGTGTCACTGTGGGACAAAGGGATTCAAAGAAGATCTTAAAAATTACAGACTGGCTGTTTGCCATTGCCCAGCCCCTTGCTGGTAACGGAGCCAGGACAAAAGCCTGAGGACAAACAAGAAGGTACCAGTGAAGGTGGGTGTGGGTCTGGCACAGTCCCCTGCTCTCCAGCTGCACAATTGCTGGGACCTGACCGGGGCAAAGAAACTCTGCTGCCATCAGGCAGAGCCACCCTGATCCCCACCGGGGCCAGCCTGTTTCTGTGGCAGCAGCTGAGGTGTGAGGCACAGAGAAGCAGCAGCTGCACCGAGCCAGGCTGTGGCACAGGAGCAGGGCTGGAGTGCTCTGGGCAGCAGCACATGGCTCACAGGGACTGCTGAAGGTAGGAGGAGGACTTGACTTCAGAGCATTGCAAAACAATTTCACCACGGAATCACAGAATTGTTTGGATGGGAAAAGCCCCCAGAGACTGAGTCCAACGTTCCTCCATCACTGCCCAGGCCACTACTAGCCCAAGTGCCCGAGTGCCACATGCACATGGCTGTCAGGTCCCTCCAGGGGTGGGGACTCCATCACTGTCCCGTGCTGAGGCACCCAAAGCCAGAGGAGAGCATCATCACACACAAGAACCAGCAGCCTCAGCTGCGCCCGAGCAGGGACCAGCACACTCATCCCCACTGGGAACAGAGGGCTGTGCCTCCCTGGGGAGTGCTGGGCAGCTCCTCAGCTCATGGTTACAGCACAAGCAGGGGACACCAGGAGAAGATGCAGCTCTGACATGCCACGTGGGATCAGATGCTGTCACCCACCTCTAAACAGAATTTTGAGCAACGAGAGGTCTTAAAAGAAAACAAATCTGCTTTTTGAACTATTATGAAAAATATGGAGAAGTTTCCCTCCTGGAGAGGGCTCTGAAAAAAAAAATACTTGAAGTAAAAGCTCCCTATATAAATATACTGTAAAAAAGGGCTGATACCAAACAGGACAAAAGCTAGAAGGTTGTAAAAAGGAGAGGAAAAACATATATTCTAGAATTGAGGAAAATGTCTTTGAATGAGAGACATCACAGAGTTCCAGAGTTTTGATTTCTTAAATAAATATGTGTGGAGTGATTTTATAAACATTTGCAAATATCATCATTTTGGAAGGAGGATACTGGATGCTCAAAATTCCCATTTTGGAAAAGCTCAGCATCCAAGGCAAAACTGAGCTGGCAAGAGCTGAGTCCAGGCATTGAAGTTAATACTGACAGGGCAGGGAAAGGGCTACAACACCCAGGGAAATTACTTTTGTTGAAATAAGCTGCCAAAGGACATTTTTAGGTTCAAACAGGTGAGGTATCCTTGGGAAGGTTGTACTTTATGGGACACGAGTGACACAGCAGAACAGCGTGAGGGCAGGGATTTTGTGGAATACAGCACATGCACAGAGCTGAAGAAGAACCTGCTCGTCCCAGCACAGGGCGGCAGGTACAAACTCCATGGAAAATATCCTGGAGATAACTAAGGGTGACAGCACTGATCCCCTGCTAGTCTGGAATTGCTTGCATAAGAGAGTCCCCGGCACTGAACGCTCCTAAAGTCACAAGTGAGCAGTTTGACAAGGAATTTTCCATCCAGACAGTGACGCTGACCATCCCCTCTATTGCCACACATCTGCCCGGTCTGTGCACATCTGGTCTGTGCACAGCCCCAAGCCTGAGCCGGGCTCTGGAGCAGGGTGAGGAGAAGAGGACCCTTCTCTGCACCTTTGGGGAGCAAAGCGATGCAAGACTTCTGTGCACAGAACAATCAAAGCCAAGGCGATTCCTCGGCTCTGGATGCTCTCCAGAGGGAAGGAAGTGATGACGGCCACGGCGCTGGCAGTGCCCCGGTTTAACTCGGGACCCCGGGAGGAGAAGGGGCTGCACGGGGCTGCCGGTCCATGGGGTTCACTCCCAAACCTGGGTAACAGAACTCTAGAGGAACAAGGAGAAGAGCTCTTAGGGAGCAGGTTTTACACCCTGTGGAGGTACCAGCCATTACCAGATGCGCAGCACGACACAGAAGTATTTCTCAGCCCACAGCTGAGCTTGGTCCCTCCTCCCTGCCCGAAGGCAGGGATTCTGTCAGCACGGTCCTTCCCCGCGCCTAGGGCTGTGACCTCCTCTCTCTGCTAAGTCCCCGTGAGCATCCCACAAGGAAACCGCTCTGGTGAAAACATGGACAGAAAGCTAAACCCCAGGAAACCTAATAGAAAAACTGAAAATTATTCTGTGGTACGCTGCCTTGCTTACCGCTGGTTTGCAGAGTGCTGCTGGAGAGCGGGGGTTTAGGTTTTAAAGGGACGATTGAGGGGAGGGAGCATCTCCCGGCACCTGCCGCGTGAGAAAGGAACCTGTGTGGAAGGAGCCGCCCGCCTGCGATGAGGCACGGGCACCGCACGGCAGCGCCAGGTCCTCTCACCGGCACCGACGTCGCTCCTGCTGAGCGCCTGCCCCAGGGCAGCTCCCCAGCCGGAGCCCCCGGGCTGGATCCGCCCGGGGTGGCGTGGGAAGCCCCAGGGTCAGAGATTCCCGCTCCGGTAAATCCCCGCTGACCCAGTTCTGGGGACGCGCGGCCGGCATTAAAGGAAGGCACCGAGAGCCCGAACCCCCCGAACGGCGACGGGATGGACAAGCGGGGTTCAGCGCAGCGTGACGACGATCGCGCACCCCGGCTCCGGTGCCGCTCCCGGAGCTCCCGGTGCCGCTCCCGGTGCCGCCGTACCTGCGCAGAGGGACACGGCTGTGCCCAGCAGCGGCAGCGCCGCCCGCAGCGCGGAGCCGGGCGCGCCCCGCATGGTCCCGGGCCGGTGCCGCTCCCCGCTCCCCGCTCCCGGTGCCGTTCCCGGGCCGGTGCCGCTCCCGGTGCCGTTCGCCCGCTCCCGGTGACCGTTCACCGGGCCGGGCTCTGCTCCCCCCGGTGCCGCTCTCCGGCCCCGCCGCCCGCGGCTTTAGCGGTGCGGGGAGGGGCCCGGCCCGGCCCCGCCCGGACCCCCGCCCTGCTCTGCCCCCGCTCCGCGGACCGAGGGCTCGGGCTCGGCTCTGCCGCCCCCCGGACGGGCAGCGGGGCTCGCCGGGCGGGGTCCGGGGCGGTCCCGGGCGCTGGGAGCGGACACGGACGGCGAGGGTCGCGCCGAGTCCCCGGCCCCGCTCAGCGGCCCGGGCTCCGCAACGCAGTCCCGGGGCCCTCGGGGCTTCTGCCTGCAGGAATGCGCACAACCTGCCTGGGAAAAGGACGATTTTTCATCCTGGGAGGTTTTGCCAAATCCCCGTCGGTGCCTTTTGGCATCTGCCCCGGGACTTCTCCATCAGGCTGCACCGAATCACCCACGAGCAGCAACGTGCTGAACAGTTTGCAGCGCTTCTGAAATATCTTGGATGGGCTTAAACTCAAAGAGATTTAGATTAGATATTAGGAGGAAAAGCACTGGCACAGATGCCCAGAGCAGCTGTGGCTGCTCCATCCTTGGCAGTGTCCAAAGCCAGGCTGGACAGAGGGGTTTGGAGCATCCTGGGATAGTGGGAAGTGTCCCTGCCCATGGCAGGGGGTGGCACTGAATGAATTTTAAGGTCCCTGTCAACCCAAACCATTCTGGGGTTCTGAGATTACACCTTCACAAGCAAAAATCATCTGACTAAACTCTTTTTGCAAGAAAACAAATTGCCCTCCACCATGGTACAGACACAGCAGAGAGGAAACCCGAGCAGACTGGGATCAAGCGGCTGTCAAACAGCACCAAAAAAGGCTGCTCTTGTACTTCATTCACTTTTAAAGTTTCATTTAAACAGATCCCGGGAAGACACTCTGGACTTCCATGTCATCTCGTCCTCAATTTATTGTGATGGGAATTGCAACATCTTAGTGCAGTGAAGTCCTACATGACATTCTCACAGCAATCTCTAATGTTCTCTTGCACTGAAACACAGCAGAGTATTGCACACCTTACTGTTTGGGAAATACTGCGGAGGGATTAGAAAATACCTGCCAGGATCTAATAAAATATAGGAAGGTTTGGGTGTCAGAGCAATAAAACAATAGAGGAAGAATTGCTGCTGTTTCCTTTCTGAGAGCCTGGAGCCGGTGGCTGCTCCCTGCCCACGGCTCTCTCCCTGTCCCTGCACCTGCTCAGCCATCCATTACTTGCCAAGTACCTGTTAAGCCACATATTACTTTCCTGGAGATCCCAGCTGGCTCTGGGAACACCAAGAGAGAACATTGGATCCTCAGCAGCACCCAGGCACTGCTCACCCTGCTGTCAGATCAGCATTGGTCCTGGCAGATCTGTTTGCTTCCACTCCTCCCCAAGTCTTACAGACAATTCACTTTATTTGCTCAGTGCTACTAGAAAATGTAAATGTAACTCACTCAGACTTTGTTTTTGTTCACAGCATGGAATTATTCTGGTTTCCATGTAAAGGAAGACATAAAAATAGGAATTATGTAATTAGCTTCTCTTCATTTTAAGACAGAAAATGTATAGAATGTATACATTTTACAGAAGTGATGAAAAGAGTATCTCCTGCACTTGTAAAGAAGGGCAATCAAAGGTTTTAGAAAATAAAATATATATTTACTCACGGACATAAAGGTTTGGGTCCTGGATATCCATCATCACTGAGCCTTCACCTTCTGCCTGAACTTCCTCAACCTTTGACACAACACCAGCAGAAGCCAAAAGAAAAACAGGACAAGGGATGGGAGGGAAAAAAACCCCACCACGCTTTGAGGCTGTTGCGAGACAAATGTGCTCCCCAGTTTAGCTCCTTGCATGCCTTGGCTCACAGGGGGACAGAAACAGTTTGTTCTGGGGATTTAAGAGTCTTTGGGAATAGGTAACACCAGAGAAACTTTTGTCAACTGGAAGCACTTACAGAGTTGGCCAAAAACCAAGAATTTTGTTTTGTAATTTGTTTTGCTCCACATCAGGAGAAAACCAAGATCTACTGAAATTTTGTGCAAGAAAAAGCAAAAGGAATCCACAAACACCCCAGCATAGACAGCAGGTCAGCAGTTCCCTCTCTCCTTGCCTACATCAGTGTCCTGGTTACAGAGGGGCCTTGCACTCCCTTAGTCCCACTCTGCTCATCCAGAAATGCCATAAAAACATAAAAAAATTCCCATCAGAATGATACATTCCAGCAGAACCATTATATGGTTGACTGTGGCAATTAGAACAAGAGGTGAAAAATTCCCGAACTGCTTCAAAAACATTTTAATAATTCTTTAGTCACCCCCTCCCCAGAGGCTTCTTCCTATGGCTCTGAACTTGAATAATACACACGAGCCCATAAATCCACTGAGAAGGACACATGACACTGAGCCTTTTTGATGAGGAGGGTAGTAGTGGAACTGCTTGGAGTATTTGTGCATCAGGCATAAGAAGTGTCCAAAGAGGGAGCACTAGTGCAGTCAAAAAATTAGTTCATCATGGAATGGGCTGGGTTGGAAGGGACCTTAAAGCCCACTCAGTGCCAGCCCTGCCATGGGCAGGGACATCTCCCACTGTCCCAGGCTGCTCCGAGCTCTGTCCAGCCTGGCCTGGGACACTTCCAGGGATCCAGGGGCATTCTTTCTACCTAAGCCCAACCCACCAAATTTCCTATGGGAAGTTTCCAGTGGCTCAGTTTGGAACCATCTCCCAGCAGAGTGAGAGGAGATTTGCCAGAAACAGCAACAGGGAAACTAAACCAGCCTCTGGTGATGGCTGGAATGGCCAAAGGCACCAAGTCAGAATAAGGGGGAGGGCCAGAGACCTTTTCCTAAAGGTTTAATGTAAATTCAAGATCCTCATAAAACAGAGCAAAAGACACTGAGAACATGGAAATGCGTCAAGTTTCTCATGCAAATGTTTTTTACAAGTGCTCGCAGAGGAGATGCAATTCCTCGTCCTCTCACTTCAGCAGACAATTAGAAACAGCAAAATACTTTTTTTTTATTCACTGGTGTCAGTGTCCTTTCTCGAAGTGAAGAGGGGCTGTCATGGGTTTCAGATTCCCCCAGAACCTCATCACAAGAGACATGTCAGAGTAAATGTGCCCCAGGTGGGAGCGGGCTCTCAGGGTGAGCTGCATCACAAGCCAGTGGCCTCTGACCATGGCATCGATCCTGGCCCAAGGCTCACGGCCAGGGCTGGACCCTGGGCAGGGACAGCTCTGCCCGAGCTCCACAGCCTCCCTCAGCTCATGGCCAGCACCAGCTGCCCTTGGCTCCCTGCACTGCCAGTCCTGCCTGCAGGAAACCAACCAGCACAACTGCAGGCACCAAAAGTGGGATCGCATTGTAAGGCTCCAGGTTTTCCAGAATGTTCCGAGAATGAAAAGAGATCTATGCCATGAATGTGAAATATTTATGAAACTTGAGAAAAGGATTTTTGGGTGGTGAAAATCAGAGAAAACTGCTGCAGAGTCACACAGGGGAGGAGACTGGGGCGATGCAAAGTTCTTGACTCCAGCTGGCAGCACACTAAGGGTGTCATCATCTTTTAAGATCCAAAGCTGACTGCAAGTTTCAATGTCTTTAACCAAAATATCCCTGGCCTTGCTAGGTACGATTTCTTTCTGGAACAGTTTTTCACGGCTGACATATGGCTTATCTCTGAGCTTGAACAGAAGAAGAACAATACACAGGGATGGGAGGAAGGTATGTGTGACCTTTTTCATGCCATGAAAGCCACCAAAAAACACCCAAAGAAACCCTTTGAAAAATAAAATCTCTCCGTGATACCCACGGGAAGAAGAAAAATCCTGCCACGGGCAAGGGCACCTTCCACTGTTCCAGGCTGCTCCAAGCCTCATTGAACCTGAGCTTGGGTACTTCCAGGGATGGGGCAGCTTCAGCCTCTCTGGGCAACAGAGAAATTCAAACACAAATCTGCATTTCCTGTACCCCTCAAAACCTGACACACCTCTGGTTCCATCCACTCTTCCCCCTGTAACTGCTGGGGTCTGTCCCCAGCAGCAGGACAAATGAATCCCACAGGCAGTGCTGCTCATTAGAGATGTTTTTCCACCCAGGGCCTCCTCTGAGCAGGTTCTGATCCCCGGCGAGGCAGCGCTCGAGCAGCTCTGTCCTGGCTGGCACAGTGAAAACCTGCCAGACACATGAATAATTCAGCTCCAGAGAGGGAACTGCCTGTGCCATCGCCATAGTAATAAACGCTGCGACGCCCTTACTGCAGCAGATTAAATATAACAATTCCAAATCTCTTTAGAAGATTAGATTTCTGTGGAGGTACTGAGGAACACCGATTAATGAAGGTGCTGGAACCTTCATGGTGCTGGAACCTTCATGGTGCTGGAACCTAGCATGGGAGGCTGGGGTGTTCCCTTCACATGGAACTCCCCCACTGCCCAAGCCCTGACACCTCCAGGGAAAGGCAGCAACAAAGGTTCTCCTGTGACTGTCCAGACACGTGGAGACGAGGTTAAATCACACAAGCCACAGACAATGCTCCCGTGGCTGTCACTGAGTTTTCTCTTTTCTGCTCCCAGGCTGCCACACTCCAGCTCCCAAGAGGGAGCCTAGCTCTTCCCACTGGCTTTGGGCAGCACAGACCTGACTGCCCTCAGCAGTAATTGTACACTAGGACAGCACGGCGCTGAATGACTTCTGCCAAGTCAAGGGATGAGAACTTGCTAAGAAATAACTCCCAATGGTTGCTTTCCTCTTCAGTTTTTTGACTCACATTTGCCAAATAGAGACCCAAGTCCCGCACACACACTTGCTAACACTTCAAACAGTTCAGTCAATGCCTGGATCAAAAGTACCTCAGTAGCAGGGGGTGAAAGTGAAATTTAAAATAAACCCTGGATGGTTCGCTGTGCAGAAGGCAGTCCTGCGAGCAGCAGCACTGACCTTGGCCAGCACCCCCAGGAGTGCCCAGGACTCTGCACTGACAGACTCTGTTACCCTGCCAGCAGCTTTTCTGGATAATCTTCTTTACCTAACACAGGATAGAGAGCATTACTGGGGTGTTCCTATGGGTTGTGGTTATCCTTTAGTCCATTATCCCCTGTGTGTCCAAAGTAGGGAATGGAGCTGGGAAGGGGCTGGAGCCGCAGGAGGGGCTGAGGAAGCAGGAAAGGAGCTCAGCCTGGAGAAAAGGAGGCTCGGGGGGGACCTTGTGGCTCTGCACAATCCCCTGACAGCGGGGCAGAGAGAGAACTGTGGTGTTCTTGCCGCAGCCCCAGCACAGCTGACAGCCAGCATCCAGCCCCGGGGCTGGAAAATCCGAAGGGACCACAGTGGAGCCCCGAGCTGCTCTAGAACACAGCACTTTGCAGAGGATGCTACAGTGCAAAGAGCTGGAGCAGGTATTTAACAGGACCGTCTTCCTGATGCCCAGTAAGATGCTGTGACTCAGTATGGCAGTGTTTGAGGGACACAGCCCAGCTCCCATCAGCACAGAGCTGTCACTAACCCTCAGCACAACAGATTGTCTCTGTCCCCCAAGCCCTGCACTGGAAAACACTGGAGAGGTGAAAACTCAACCAAAACCCTGACCATACACTCCAGCTCACACTGCACACTGGACTTCCACCTCTGCCCCTGGCCCTCTGTCTGGGCTGGGGCACTGGGACACAGCCAAGTCATGTCTGAGGAGAGCCCAGCACCTCCCTGCTGCCCCTCTGGAGCCTCAGCGTCGGTGGGGCAGGAGCAGCCACTGGGAACAGCCCAAGGTCCCCAAGGGGACACCTGACCGCTGAACACAATTAAAACACTGCGACGTTTGACTTGAAAACATTCTATTTAATTTATACAAATAACTACTAAATAGAAAAAGTAGATTAAAACAAAATAGTTATTTTTCTGGCAGAGTTTAAATGCATATTATATAGCTTAGAAGAAATAAAATGCATTTTCCCCACAGCATTCATGACCTAATATTCTAGTTAACTCCTCCACTGCTTTCCTTTCCCAGATCAGTAAGATGCCAGATACAAGGTCCTGTGGGAAATGGCTATATATACGTTCCATATTCCAACTGAAAATATGGTAAAGACCACACACCTACAAATGTGAAGCACTTAAAATGTGACTATCGAGGTGTAATATGATAATACAGAAAACAATTCATGTTTCAGGTTACATCGTGTTACAAAAACATCTGTGTAAGAAATCATGAAAGAGGCCACATAAAAATAAGCTTTAACTTTATGCACTTATTTTACAGTTTAAAAAACTGGCAAGTGCACTAGTAATAAATAATTTGCAAGTTTTGGATAAACAAGAAATTCCTAATGTTCAGCATTATTGTAAACATCAGTACACATGTAAAATGCAGCTAAAGTCTGACAGTTACATTTTCAGGTTACCGAATTCTTTTCCTATTACTCAGGCATAGATCAATTCAGGATACAGCCAATCATATTTTTGGCAAGTCATGTCGTTAAAATTAACAGTGACAGTGCAAGTAAGGAATGCAAAGAATTCCTAGTGCAATAAAGAAGAGAAGCACAGGCAATATTGCTGATTAAAATTTACCACTTCCATGTGTTCACCTTGGGAGTGATTAGGAGAATTAAAATAAAAAAATAAAAAAAAAGAAAAGGGGGGGGAAAAGAAAAGAAAAGAAAAGAAAAGAAAAGAAAAGAAAAGAAAAGAAAAGAAAAGAAAAGAAAAGAAAAGAAAAGAAAAGAAAAGAAAAGAAAAGAAAAGAAAAGAAAAGAAAAGAAAAGAAAAGAAAAGAAAAGAAAAGAAAAGAAAAGAAAAGAAAAGAAAAGAAAAGAAAAAGAAGCTGTTCAAAGCCATTGTTTAATGCCCTGATCTTGTCTTAGGATTTCTCTGTCTTCCTTCAGGCCACTAGCTCAGCCACAGCACATCCAGCTGAGTCCTCAGCGCTCGCCCAGGTGAGGTCCTGCACGGCCCGGGGTCCCCCAGCTGCTCCCAAACTCCTGCTCCAGCAGCCCTTGGGGACCAGGGGCAGGAACTGCCTGGCCAGACCCTCTGGGCCAGCCAAGTGCCTTCCTGCCGGGACAGCACCATGAGGAGAGGTCAACAGTCAGCTTTCAGTTTGTCTAAGGAATTGTCAATTTTGGTCAAAGTCTTTTTGATGCGCAGGGCTGTCAGTCTGGCCGAGGGGTTCTGGTACCAGCATTCCTTCATCAGCTTGGCAAGGGATGTCAACGTCTGGGGAAGAACAGAAACCACACAACACAGGGTCAGGCACAAAGAACAAGCCAAGACAGCACTGGCTGGGGCCAAGCACTCACACAGAGAGGCTTCATTGCCTAATGAATACTCAATTTTCAGAGCTTCCCACTATTTATCAAATACAGAGCTTCCATGTTTTGAAAAGCTCCTGAAGTCTGGTAACCTGATTAAAGCAAGAGCACAATTGGCCCGTGGGCTGACTGGAGTGACCAGCTAGTGTAGCTTTGAACAAGGGAGTGTTGGGGTTTTTGCTAATTAAGCAAACACTACACAGAATTTCTCTTCAATGAAACCAACTCATGCAGACCCATGAAGGCAGCTGAGAAGGTACAGAAGTTCTGCCTGTGTTTTCATCATGCCCAGCAAGATTTAACGAGCTGGGCTGCCAGCACAGGGCACAGCTCCACACCCAAACCTCAGAGATGGGCCCTCTGCCCTGCCCAGCCCTGCAGATTTCAGACTGACTTCCACAGCTCCAGGGGTAAGGACAAAACAGCTGGACAGCCTGGAGAGGCCAGACTGATACTGAAGAAGAAAAATAAAGATTAGCATCAGTCTTTCCAAAATAACAACAGCCCATATCTTGTAGGCAGGAGAGCCCATCACTCTGCTGTGTGTGACTGCAAGCCACAGAAAGCCCTGGACCAGCTTCTCTCCCTTCACCTCCCCTCGGAGGGAGAACAGCCACCAGGAAAAGCACCTGAAAGGTTTTGCTAGATCATGTTCCAGAAGGGCCATCTGTGACTAGCCCAGACCTGGCAGTGGCCAGCTGGCTCAGTGCTCCCCAAGCCAGGCCAGCACATCCCAAACCCTGCACAGGCAGGGATGCTCTCAGATGCTCCTGACATGGCCATCAAGATCCCCCTAGCAAGTGACAACTGAAAAAGCTTCCAGGACTGCATCCAAGAGAGACCAGCAGCACACTGACCGGGTCTGAGAACCATCTGTTGGGAATGTTGGGCCTCTGCTGATCCACACAGACCACTTTCCTCATATCTTCAAAACTGGGGTCGTTGGGAACCAAGTCATAAAAGGGTGGTTTGTAGTCCTCCACAATACCTGGTGAGACACAAACAGACATCACAGACTGTGTGAGTGAACAGCATTTCTGCAAGGACACAGGGAACACACAACCCACCTAATAGGCACAAAACCCCTTTAGAAGTCAACCCTACAGTGTCATGCAGCCTCTGAAACAACAGAACAGCACTCACTGCCCCAAGAACAGCTTTTTCTACTCAAAACACTAATTAATTGGCTCACATTGCAAGTCCACAAAGTATGAGCTATACTGTGCCCACTTTGCAGATGCTAGAGCTGAAAGGATGAGAAGTAAATCCCTTGCCAAAATCCTAAGTTTTGTAACACATGCAGCTTTTCCTGCCTACCAAAACCTGGGATTTCTACCAGCAAATGGAAAAATGTAAGGTCTGCACTGGGGTTTCTAACAGGTTCAACACACACTTTGGTGCTTTTGTAATTCCTGAAAGAGTCCAATATCCATGTCAGCATCCACAGACCCTTAAGATGGTGCTTCAGAGCATTTCATTCCTTGTTATGAAAACAGTAAAATCCCCAGGGTAACTGGCACCACATGCCATCACAAAGCCTAACACCCGAGAGCTCAATGCATCTCCATAAAACCCCAGCCTGGTTTGGGTTGGGAGGGACCTTAGAGCCCATCCCATTCCACCCCTGCCACTGTCCCAGGGTGCTCCAAGCCCCAGTGTCCAGCCTGGCCTTGAAACCACCAACCTGGCCATGTGCTAGGGTTTGGCACTGAAAGCAGGGTCTGTGTGTGTGTGTTCCCAGGCTGGAGCCCCTCTGCCTGCTCCCCAGAACACATGGGCAGCTCTCTTCTCCCTCACTGCATCAGGCTCACAAACCATCTACAGGGAGCCTTCCTTTCTCAGGAAGCCAATTTACAAACTGGTGTTCAAAGACAGGCATATGGGTCAGCAGTGTGGAAAAAGGCAGAGCTAATGAGGCCCTCTGTGTCCAGCAGGAACATCAAATGTTGGTCCCTGCTGACAGCTGAGACCAACAACAGACTGAAATCTGCTGTCCCACAGCCAGACACGAAATCCAGGAGAATCTCTGCTGCTTTGGATACCCTGAAGCTGAAAAAAGGTTCTTAATCTTTCCTACAACAGTTGAATTTTAGTTTTCTGGATCTACTGGAGATGAAGATCAAAGTGCCATAGATACTCCTGTGCATACTCTGCAAAAATCTGTAAAGCTCTGTCTGCGATGCTTAATCAGAAAGGGAAACAGTCTTCAGGAAATTCCAAGTGCCTTGGAGAAGAGGAGGATAATTTGGAGAGCTGGCTCCCATCAGAAGCACTAGGTAGGCTGCAGAGTTTGCCTGGTGCTATTCTGACATGGACACAGGACAGGTGACATGTGCTGTGTAAAGCAGCATCACCCACCCTCCTGCTCACAGCCATTCCCAGCTGCATTTACCAAATATCACCTCCTGGCCTGAATTCCTATCTTCACCTTTCTCCTGCCTCACTCCAGAACTCAGTTTACTATGACACCTCACAACACAACCTCCTCTGTGCCCTTGCTGCCATGCCTACAGGTAAAGCCAGGGCTTGACATCAGGCAAACACCCAACCCAGCTGCGTCACAGCTCTGAGCACACTGCCAGGGCCACGAGGCCACTACAGATGAACTTTAGCACTGTGGGGAGCCTGGCTCTCACTCACGGCACGTGGTCTTTCCCAAGCCCAGGGCACGTAACTGCCTGCAGCAGAAGACATGCAATACTGGAGACAAAGGAAAGGCTCTGGCCTTTACTCCAGTAGTGCCTGTGCAGTGCTCTGAGCTGCTCTCCAGCCTCCTGGGAGCTTCTGTGGTGCCAGGGAGCCACTCAACCTCTGTCCCACAGCATCACTGACCCGTGACACGCTGCCTAGGACACCCCAGCTCTCCTTCAGCAGAGCCCAGAGCCTGCACAGCTCCTGCACAACTTGGAGCTGACTTCTGGCACTTCCAGCACACCCAATGCTCTGCTGGGGCTGTGGCTTTCTGTTCTTCAACCAATTACAACTCACAGGAACTGCACTGGTTTCTGTTTCTTACCTTTACTCCTTGGAACTTCACAGACTCCCAGCATGGTTTGGGTTGGAAGAGAGCCTACAGCCCATCCCACCCACCCCTGCCATGGCAGGGACACCTCCCACTGTCCCAGGCTGCTCCAAGCCCCAATGTCCAACCTGCCCTTGGACAATGCAGGGATCCAGGGGCAGCCACAGTTGCTCCGGGAATTCTGTGCCAGGGCCTCACCTCCTTCCCAGCCAAGAAGTTTTTCTTCCCAATATCCCACCCACCCCTGCCCTCTGGCAGTGGGAGCCATTCCCTTGTCCCCAGTCCCTCTCCAGCTCTCCTGGAACCCCTTTAGGCCCTGCAAGGGGCTCTGAGCTCTTCCTGGATCCTTCTCCTCTCAAGGGGAATATTTCCAGCTGTCCCAGCCTGGCTCCAGAGCAGAGGGGCTCCAGCCCTGGGAGCATGTCCACAGCCCTCAGCTGACTTTAAGTCCAGCTTGTCCTGTGCATGCACAAATCTCACTGCTCAACCCGGCACAAGGTTCCTTTGAGTAGGAATCACCTTGAGCTTCTGGTGTTATTGTCATTGCTGAACAAGAGCACAGCTCTGGAACAACCATGACAATTCCCAAGGAGCTGAGCTGTGAGTGCCAGGCACCAGGTGAATGCAAACCAAGGCAAGCACATTCCAAGAGCAGGGGACATTCTCCAGGGAACCAGCACTGCTCTGTTTGAAGAGAGGCAAACACAGCTTTGGGTCTGAAATCACTGAAATCACATTCTGAGTACCGTGAAAATGCTGGCTGGCTCCTCCTGCACCACACAGACAACACACAGGCATTTATTTGTGCCAAAGGGGCTTCCTGTCACATCTTCCTCCGCATACTAAACAAGAAAATACAACCACTGTGTCACCTGGAGGATCAATGGGTAAGATTTCAAATAAAGAAAATAAATTAGAATAAATAAACAAAAATTAAGAACTACCAGACTTAGCAGTCATGTTAGAACAACTTCAAAGTGTCTGTGAGCTGAAGCACTAATCAGGCCAAGTCCTGGAAGGCAGCCCATGAGCCCAGGAGAGCACAGGGAGCTGCTGAGTGCCTCTGGTCCTCCAAGACACCACCACACCCTTGCTCCTGCAGGCTCACTCCCAATGCCCAAGTCTCACTGCCAAGCAAACATACAGGGTTATCAGAGCGACCCCCTGACCAGCAATGATTCCCACACAGCTCAATGCACAGAGGTGAGGGATGATCTTTACTCTACCCCAACCTGTGCTAGGGCATGGAATCACTTACAGCAACAGCCAGCAGTGCAGAGCAGCTGGTTCTGTGCTGGATCTCTGCAATCAGTATCACCAGCCCCTGAAACTTCAGACTGTCCTGACATGAGCAAAACAGAGACAGATCTGCATCACCTGAAGTGTTTCTATGGGGGCACTGAGCTCAGTCAGAATTAAATTCCCAAAGCATGCACCTATAAGCACAGGTATGTCTGCACTCCCATGAGCTCCACACCAACCTGGTGAAGCTGCCAGCACCATCCACCCTTGCTGGCTCAAGTGAAGCTCAGGAAAAGCGTCTGTGAGCTGCAGCTGCTGCAGTAGCACCTGTGTCCAGTACCAAAACTGGGCCTGTGCACAGCCCAGAGATACATTTCAACTCGGGAAAGCAAATGCAGTCCTGAACTATGATACCTTCTGCTCTTCCTGTGTACTTTCTTCCTGTCCTTTAGGGCTTGTCATGAGAAACAAACACCTACAAATATTCACTACGGTTTAATGACACAAGGAAGAAGAATAGAAGATAAAATGTTAACTTAGCTATTTGGCATGAATTAGCTCTCACCAGGACTTAAAATGAGCAGGGGATTCTCTTCTCTGCTTTAGCAGAAATGGCAACAGGATTAAGCCACTGTACCCAGCTCACCAACAGCCTCCTCAACGTTTCAGGAATCAAACCATAGTGGAGGCCCAGCACGTTCCTGTGCACTTTGCTGTGAATTACCTCTCCTAGAGGCAAGGGAAGGAGTCCCAGGCACTCACCATTGCTAACCATGCGCCTGGCCACCTCCCAGAGGACCAGCCCAAAGGCCCAGATGTCCACCCTCTTGTAGGAGTCGAAGCAGTCAGCCTGGATTGTCTCATCCAGCACCTCTGGAGCCATGTAGCGCTTGGTGCCCACACGGGGGTTGTTCCCCACGTCCAGCTGGTTTGTGCTTTGGGAATGCATCACTGCGAGGCCTGAAGGACACAAAAAGAAGTCACTGTTAGGTCCCCTTCAACTGTAGCAGCACACCCTAAAGGCCCTGGGAGCACTGACCCTGTCAGATGAGAAGGAGCCAAGGGCCCAACTGGCCAAAGACCAATGGGGTCAGCTCCAAAATCAGCAAAACCAGCCCGGAGGCTGCAGACAGGCCTATTATCTCCTAGGGGATTATCATCAAGCATTTTATTGCACTCTTGCAAAACACTGTCATGAAGTGTTTTGCAGCCACTGGATGTCCCCAGCACTCTGGGCACAGATACACAGAGGCCAAACAGCTGCTGCTTAGAAGAAAACAATTTTACCCAGCATTCAAATTTATTTATAGACCTTTTGGGTAGGTGGATACACCCGAACTGTGGGGAAGGGAGAAGAAAAACACTGCATGAAGGATACATGCAAGTTAAAAAAATAAAGCTGGAAAACAAAAAACACCATATTTGCAGCAGCTTGAAAAATAAACATCCTCAAGCAGATCTAAAATGAGTCAGACAAAACCACTCTACCTGGTTTCTACTAATTACTAAACATTTAAGCAGAGAACATTATGTGAGGGACCAAATGACTGTAAATTTGGAAATGCACAGAGCACTCATTTGGCCACGGTAAACAGAGAGCACTGCAAATTGAGCAGCAGTGGCTGCATGGCAGAGCCAAACGACAGAGAGGGCGACACAAACTCCTCTTAATTTCCTCAACAAATCTTCTAAGAATGACATAGGCTATTTACACTTAACAGGAGTTTATTTTAGGTAAACCTTAAAAGGCTTTTTACCTCAGTCTCACAAAAACTAACCTATCACCAGATCATTCATTTGCTTTTCTTTCCAAAAAAAACAGCCTGTTCTTTAAGGTAACAAAAATTTGGAAAACACTTTTCAACAATTCAAACGCACCTCAAGACATTTCAAGCTGATAAAGATGTGCTTATGGCACCTCTAGAAAGATCACAGGACACTTTGGATTGGAAAGGATCTCAGAGCCCATCCAGTGCCACCCTGCCATGGCAGGGACAGCTCCCACTGTCCCAGGCTGCTCCAGCCTCAATGTCCAACCTTGGGCACTGCCAGGGATCCAGGGGCAGCCACAGCTGCTCTGGGCACCTTCCCTGTATAAAACTTCTTACATATAAAACTTCTACATGTAAATCGACCCTCTTTCCATTTCAAACCACCTCCCTTGGCCTATCACAACAAGCGCTGCCAAAATGTCTGTCCCCACCCTTCTCAGGGACACTTTATGTGCCATCTCATGGCCCAGACTCATGAGAAGAAGCCTGCTCCCATATCCAATATTTGTCAAATACTGACACACACATATACACTTTTATGTACTATTTTAAACTCAGGTGAGATTATATTATATAGTATCTATGGTTTACAATTTTTCCTTTAAAAAAAGCTTGCAGCAGCAAACAAAGGTTAGAAACCACATTTCCTGGCCAACTCTGAAAACATCAAGAGCTCAAGGAACACTTTGATAAAAATCTTTTTTTTTCCAAATCAAACTACTTATCTAGGGTTATTTTTATCTTATTATCTACTCTTTTTTTGATAAAAATTGTAAAGCTTCATCCAAACTGAGCAAAACAGATTCCAGAGGCTGACAGGTCAAGGTTTACAGCTGAGGGAGGCAAGTCAACACCAGCACAGCACAGAGCAAGGAGGAGAGGCAGTGGGGTCAGGGGGCACAGTGTCGTAACTGCCTCCCACCACAGGGGCACCCAAGCTCTTGGGAGCTGGGAGCAGATCCTGCTCCCCTCCAGATCCCCTGGGAGCAGATCCCTCCTTCTGTGCCCCAGGGGCTCTCAGAGCACGGCAGCTCCTGCTGTAAGATACCAGCTCTTCAAAAGGAACATATTGGTTTGACCACACCTTTCCAGGACCCTGCAGGACCTGCTGCTCTGTCATGACCCTACAGACCCTGTGCTGTCCCCCAGAGCTGCTCAGCTCAGAGCCAGCACTGGAAGGACAAACTCATCCATGTTGTGGAAGGACAAAGGCAGAACTTCTCCCCAGCTGACAGACTGAGCAGCAGTGACATCCATTCCTGGCCTTTGTCACACAGCTCCTGCACATCTCAGCCATGCACTGCTGGTGCTGCAGATCCTGGTCCTGGGGGTATCACAGGCAGAGCAGCTCCCAGCTCCACATCCTGAGAGGAACAGACCAGAGGGTGGAACAAGACAGAGGCTCACAGAGGAAAGGGCAGGGATGCATGCCTGAAGCAAAAAATTCGTTGGTGAACTTTCCTTACAGAGGAGGAACATAGGAAAAATGTGACAGATACATGTCTGAGGAGTTCACATTTAAAAAATAGCTATTGTAACCACCATAAAAACTCATCAGGAAGTGTTTACTGCTGTGCTCTCTTGGAAGAATCCCTCAAACATCTGAAATCTCTGGATAAATAGTGTAACAGATTTCACTGTACCAGTGCCATGTCAATCAATGCCAGGATGCGCTGCCCCTTCTCAGAGTGATATACAGATTTATTTAAAAGCCAGTCTCCGACACTTTATATTTTCAACTTACTGCTCCATTTGTTACTATTGCCACAGCAAATTTCTAGAGGCCCAAGTATGTGGCTTTCATGTTTTCCCTGTCTGTATCTCAAGTCCCTCAGGCACAAGTGACAGAAACTATGCAGTAGAATTATTATTTTAAAAATTCCCGTCTCCCAGTACATTTTTGCCTAGGCAATGGTGCCCCAATCCTGTTTTACCACTATTTTCTCCCTCTCCTTCAGAGAAAAGAAAAGTAAGTTACTGTCAGACATCCCTCCAAGGTGTGAACAAGTCCCAGTGCAGTGACTGCTCCCAGCACCCGCGCATGGTGCTCCCATTCCAAACCAGCTGTCCCAGGGAACCCACTGCACCTCCCAGGCAGCACAGAGCCACGGCAGTGCCACAGTGCCCGGCTCACGCAGCCTGGGGGAGGACACACATTTCAGAAATGCAGCGTACCCCTGCACCCTCCGGGATCCGGGAATGGCCTTGGACATCCGAACCCCGGGAAGGTCCCGAGGCCAGGCTGGGCTGCAGGCGCCACCTGGCGGGCACTGCGGGGAACGCCGGCACGGGATGGGCAGCGCGGGGTCACGGACACACCGCCCCAAGGTCACTGCGGGGTCACAGACACACCGCCCCAAGGTCACTGTGGGGTCACTGCGGGGTCACGGACACACCGCCCCAAGGTCACTGTGGGGTCACTGCGGGGTCACTGCGGGGTCACGGACACACCGCCCCAAGGGTCACTCCGGACTCACGGGGTCACTGCCCCAAGGGTCACTCCGGACTCACGGCGTCACTCCGGACTCACGGACACAGCGCCCCAAGGACCCCCAGCAGCCCCCCATAGCCCAGCTCTGTGCAGCGGGGGCCGCTCTCACCCAGGTCGGCGATGCAGCACTGCCCATTCTTCTTGACGAGGATGTTCTTGCTCTTGAGGTCGCGGTGGGAGATGGCGGGCTTGCCCTGCGTGCCGAAGATCTCGATGTGCAGGTGCGCCAGGCCGCTGGCGATGGACAGCACGATGCGCAGGCAGCTCACCGTGTCCAGCGTGGTCAGCTGCAGGTAGTCGTACAGAGAGCCCATCTCATGGTAGTGCGTGATCAGCCACAGCTGCGTGCTCGAGTTCCTGGAAGTCATATCGGATGCAATAAAACCTGCAGGGAGAAGAAGGAGAAACAAGGAAATGAACTGACAGAGCTCCTCCAAAATGCCCTGAGAAAAGCAGCTCAGCTGGTCAGAGCAGGGTTGTGGGTTTGACCCCACACAGACCATCCACTCGTGACTCCATGATCCTTGTGGGTCCCTTCCAGCTCTGAATATTCTTGATAAAGTGAACCAGTACTTTATATATTTGCTAGTCACACAAAAAAATCTACTTGTTAGGACCCCATACCTTAAAAATATTTTTATTTTTCCTTCCGTTTGAAGGACTTGGGGGTCAGGAAGTTCCCAGTCAAACAGAAAGACACCAAGTCTGTAGCACTTTTGCTGCTGCCCACTTGAGAGGGTCACACTGGAAAGCAGAAACACCTCGAACATCAAGCCATGAACAACCATTTCCATTTTCAGAGTCCACAGGCAGCCAGTGCAGGCTGCTGAGAAAAGGGTTAAATGTGTAGCCCAACCACAATGACCTTCTATGAAGAAACAGAGAAATTTTTCTGTTCAAAAGTCATGAGCCTCAAGAACCACCTTCAAAAATGTCAGATCTTAAAACTGAACCCCAAATTCAAGGGAAGCTCCCTTCCTTTTACCTCCGCATACATCCACAGTGACCCCCACAGCTTTAGCTGGAAACAACTAAAGTTTTATTCCCAAGTCAGAGGAACAAACCAGGTTTATGAAAAGCTCACATACATTTGTCAGAAAGAACACCCACTGCTTTCTCTCAAGTAAGACTTGTGCACAATATGACATTTCTGTAATCTGTGACATTGTTTAATATTGCATCTAAAAAAGTCTCTAAAAAAGCAAACAAATTTGACAGTTATCAAGAAAGACTAAACACAGGCAGAGCACCAAGGGAAATCTGCAATGTAATTTCAGCTAAGTCACTTGCTCTCTTGGG
This sequence comes from Cinclus cinclus, assembly GCF_963662255.1. NCBI lineage: Eukaryota > Metazoa > Chordata > Aves > Passeriformes > Cinclidae > Cinclus > Cinclus cinclus. The sequence continues at coordinate 28,902,751 of NC_085054.1, forward strand.
AAGTTCAATAATTCACATTCCAGGAGGCCACCAAATTATTTTTGGAGTAAGAAAGGAACTGCTTCAGGAAACACACAAATGTCTAGCAGGGTGAGCTAGCGAGCCAGGAAACATTCTCTGACAGGAAGCAAGAATAAGGAGCTGAAGGAAAACTGACTGAAGACAGATTATGGGTGAGGCAGTGTCAGCACTCAGGAAATGGGCTGCTGATTTTATTTGCAGAGGTGGCACACTGCTGACAGAAGGGCACATTTGTTAGGAATCAAAGAGCTGCTTAAACCTCAGACATCGCCCATCACAATAAAGCCACTTTCCCGGTTCTCAGAACCAAGCACATGAGCTATGAGTGATGCACAAGGTTCATTTACTTTCCTCTTTACATAGGAAAAGATACATCATGCAGCTATAGCTGAAGTTTAAACAGCAAGAGCTTACTCTCACCCTGAGAAGAACAGTGAAACAGAAGAGAACACTGGATTCATATTGCACTTTACTTAGCCATAAAGTATTCAAATCCCTAAATCTCATTATAAACTCCTCCCCACCTTTTCTCCCTCCATTCCTGCAGGGATTACAACCCAACACAGACCCAGAGCTCCCCCTGACACCCTGTGCAGGACTCAGAGCTGCAAGAGCCAGTCCCTTCCACAGGGGTCTGCGGCACCTCCACTGCTGTCCGTGCCCAGCTGCCAGCACCCGATTGATCATTAACAGCTTCCTGCTGGAATGCTGCAGAGCACAGAGCCACAGCTGCTCTGACACATTCCCCATTGGAGACTCAGCCCCTCCTGGAATTGTCTCCCTGAAAAATCTCTCTTCAGCTATTGATCTCAACACAAGAAGCCAGAGACTGTAAGCTCTAGGTGAGCGTGCAATCACTTCACAGGTGACCTGTCCAGGTAACTCACCTTTACTCCAGACACTCCAGGATACAGAATGTGCTTGTCCTACTTACCTAAAATATTCTCGTGCCTCAGCAGTACAGTGTTGTACAGCTCAGTTTCCCTGAACCAGGACTTTTCATCCCTAGAAGAGAAGATCTTCACAGCAACATTTTCTCCTTGCCACTGACCTCTCCAAACTTCTCCGTAACGGCCCTTTCCTGGTGGGAGAAAACACAGGAGAAGCTGTCAATAACAAACAGCCCTCAGCAGGCAGAACTCCACTGGCACAAACCAGACATCACACCAGGTAATCACCCCTGCCTGCACTTCTCACCACTGGAGTCACACTGAGCTCCTGTACCCCTCATTTTTACTGTTTGTTTTGCCTGCAAGCCCTGTGACTGTGGATGTCTCCTCCCTGCACACCAGTGCAGCACAGAGCGTTTGAACTGGGAGGTGTCACCATTCAACCATCACCAGTGAAAGTACTTTTGCAGCTGAAGTGACTTGGGCAGCACGTGGCAAGCTCAGTGTGCACAACACAAAGCTATGAATTCTGCAGTGAGGACAGGAAGGAAACGCAATGCTGGGGATACAGCCTTTGCATTTCCATCCCATCATCAGCCCTTGCAGAAACACTAAATGATGATTTAAAGCAAACAAAAACCCAAACTCACCCACAAACAAAAGAAAGGATTAAAAAACTCACCAACCCCGAGCCCTGTCCTGTGGAGATCAGGACACACAGAGAGCAAGCCAAGCTTTTCACCCCAATGCTTCCTCACCTCTTCAGTGCCTGCACATCCTCTTGGCTCAACGTCAATGCCTCCAGCTATCTTTGACCCAAATGCTTCCTAAACTCAAATTTGAGACTACTCAATTAATAATAAAAATATGCCGATGAAAAATTTAATGAATCCTGAAACTTAACACTGAAGTCCTACAAAAAGCTAAGCACAGAAGACACTGACCTACACACTCCACAAGTGTGATCTGGCGAGCCACCGTTCTCTGCACCAAGAAAGGAAGTCCAGAGCCACTTCCAGATGTGCAGGAATGGTCCAACAAATCCTGTTTTTGGAAAAGCAGAAGTTCAGAACCCATGAGAAACCCCGTTTTTCCCTCTTCACATGCACAAAGGACAGGTTAGGTTAAAGCTCAGGGGTATGTCTGGGGCTCTGGGGATGCCATTTTGTCACTGGGGGTAAAAGAGCATTTGTTTAGAAAGTCATTATTTGTTTAGTAAGTGTAATAAATATATGACAATAGATGTCTGTGCACTGGAAGCCCACCCCTGGCCTACCAGCCATCCTCTGTCATGAGATTCCAGCCTTTTTCAGCACTTCACTCTTCTTTCACCTACATTATGTTCTCTCAGTTCTGTTTCTGATAGTTATTCAAGCTTGGTGCAGGTATTTAAAACCAAAACCAGTTTTCAAATAAACAAGGTGAGGGGATTTCCCAACATCACTTACACAAGATTTGCCATTGATACTCCAGAAAAACTTCTCTAACAAATCTTTCTTATAAACTTTACCAGTTTCTGGTATTTCTAGTGCGTAGAAAGCAGACTTTGAGTTGTAAGCTTATAATAAACATCAGTGAGATCCTGACTGAATGTTAAAATCCCATTAGCCTTGTAAAATGCTAATGCCCAGCAACTTTTACAGCAAGGAGTTTTGTATTAGTTCAAAGCATTAACAACTGTTGGACTCTTTCTTTACAAAGAACAATAGGATAAAAAGCCTAAGTAAAATCAACTTTCTATTATTTCCAGAAAACTGCATTGCTGTGCTTGAACCAGATATCAATGAATCTCATTTCTTCTAACAACCTCTTAATGAGTGTTCAAGAAAAAGATAACCTAGGAGTGACAGAGACTACCTTACTTTTTAACACAAACTGAGGGCTCATTTTCCTTCATGCTTGACTCAGAGGCAAAACAAAAGCAACAAAAACAAAAAAAACACCCCCAAACTTATCTACAGCAACTGTAAAAACAAGATTTGAAGAAGCCAGAGCTCCTTCCATGCCCACTAAGCAGCTTAGGGCTTTAAGCACTTGCTACACTGCTGAGACTAATCCTAAATGTAAACTTATTTAATGTGTGACAAAACCAGCAACTTAAACCACAATAGAGAAGAAAAATCTGGAATCCAGAAGATTTGCTGTTTAGATGGACATTTAGGCACAGGAACTACCAACTACATCTTGAACATCAGCCACACTGGGAGGCAGAGCAGCAGTGCTGGCACCACGGCTGAGGGTCTGACAGCTCCACCAGACCCAGCCCTCACAGCTCTTCCAAACAGAATTCCCATTTATTCTTCGAAGGTTTTATCACCATTTCCAAGTAACATTAAGTAACTAGAAGCACAAAAGGTCAGCAAATGGCTCGAAATGATCTTGCCCAGATAAGACAGAAGAGCTGGTAAAAGTTGGGAGTCGGTGCTTAAGGGCAGATCTCCAGCTGCACACATGCCTGGGCCATGCTGCATATTAAGAATGGCTGTTTTAAACCAGTAACATGGAATTAAGCTTTGTGGGCTGATTGAAGAGACCCAATGGCCCTACAAAAAAAGGGGAAAAAAAATTAAAAATATTAACAGACATAGGTCACTCTTCAACCCTGCAGTGAATGCACATTATGGTGGGACAGCACCAAAATAGAAAATGTTTTCCAGCCTCTTAATGTTGGGGCCATTTTCTCTCAGCAATGCAAGGAGAGGAAAACTCTGCACTGCTTCAGAAACAAACACTCCATCTGCCTGCAGCTTTACTTGCTCTGCTCAGATAAAGTGAGGACAGCTGCTGAGACATTTGTGCTCTGGTCTCAGGGAAGGGGGAAGGGGCAGTCACCCTGCAGAAAGGGAACACTTCCCAGCTCACTGTATTCTCCAGAGACCACATGAGCAAGAGTGTACTTTGAAAACTGACCTCTGAGTAAGCATTGCACATGTCTTAGAACTCCCACTGCTCTTCCATCAACAAAATGTCACTGATATCCCAGTCATCCCAGAGTCCCGCTACCGAGACCATGCCAGTCAGGTCTGAAAGTTTTAAACACCAAAATTATCTGTATTTTCTTTCTCACCTAGCATCACATCTCCAACCCCTCAGGCTGCTGTACATCAAACATGCAGCACAGTTCTTCACTTCTCCCATTACTTCAGGCCCCCCAGCACAACAGCCAGGCACTCTGTTTTGATGTGCTGATATTGGTTCCAGAACACAGTTTAGAGCAGTTCTCCACGTCAAAGGCCCTACACTTGCCAAACCCATCTATTGGTGAGAATTCATCAATACTACAGCTCTGGGAGCACAGGAACAGCACCACTCAAGTCCTGAGACCAAGTGGCATCCTCTGGTAGCAAAACATGCTCTTAGTGATGTGGGCAGAGGGAAGGAAGAAAGGAGAACTCTCAGCCTGCACACAGGGAGGTCACTTACTGCCAACGTGCTGTCCCCCACGTTGGAGGCTATGAGACCCTCGATTGTGCCATACTCTGCATCCCTGGAATTGAGCCTCTCCATGTGATTCTTCTGTATTCTCCGTATGATCAGCACAGCTACTGCAGAAAAAACTATCAGCACTACCACAGGAGCCAGGATAACGATGATTAGTGTCTCCATGCTGTAACCTGCAGCCTCTCCTTGAAAGGTTTGCCCTTGGAAGAGAGGGGGGAAGGGAAAAAGCATGAAAAGAAAGAGAAAAAAAAATAATTTGCAGATTCCCAGAGAATGTCTTTAAAGCCACTAGCACTGACACCAACCCTGACCTCAGTGCCCACACAGTGTGACAGAGGCTGTGCCACAGCCAGGTGTGAGCACACCTGCATGGGGGATGTGCTCCCCATGGAACAGCACAGCCCCCACCTGCACAGAGCCACTTCCCACAGGCAGTACCTCCATGCTGACCCCAACCACACACTGCAGCCCCCTCACTGCCCCAGGCACACACCAATCACCCCGTGGGCATCAGGTGTGTGCCAGCAGGCCCCAAGGTGGGGCCAGGGCACAAAGGGCATCCTGTGTCCCCAAACCCTTCCTTCACCAGCACTGGAGCCATCTCTCTCCCAGCACAGCAGACCAAAGCCAACCCTCTCCTCCTTCTCCAAATGCACTGCTGATGAAGATCTCACCTTTGGAAGAGGGCAGCTGTGCAGTGATGTTCATGTTGCACAGGTGTCCCTGGCAGCACTCCACGGCCTGGTTGGGGGATGGAGGAGTTTTGCACGTCATTTTCCTTTGCTCATAGACCTGGAAGCAGCCCTTCTGGTAAACCTTAGCCCCGTCGTTAATGCTCAGGGAAGCAAAGCAGCGCTGGCCTTGGCACCGATCCCCATTCCCACAGGATATGCCTTCACACACACATTCGTAGGGGACCATCTTCAGCTTCCCTTCATCGTCTGCAAAAGGGAAGAATCCAGGAAAAAGCATCGTCCTGTCCTTAACAGCTTCAGTTAGAGGTAATGAAATCATGAGACAATCACATCTTCTTAAGGGAAGTGACACTGTTTTCAGGTAGTGCTGAAGAACCACTAAGTAGGAGGTAACGATTCTAATTCAGCTATTTCAGCTGACAAGGATATGCCACAGCAGACACTAGAGACCTCTCTCAAGTAAGTTAAAATTTAAAACTGAGAAAACCAAGTTACTCCCAGAAAGCCAATGTTTTCCAAAGGCTGGCTGTGAAGCAGTGAGTACACATCTTTCAGGGGCTCATCTCTCAAAACATCCAAGAGATCTTCAAATGAACCTTTCCTGCCTTTCCATGGCAGTGGAAATAGCATTCCCCTTTTTCTGAGACAAACCTTAAACACAATGCGTGTCAGAAAAGCTTCACGTGCACACAGCTATGTAAAGCAGTCCCAGAAGTCCCTTTCCAGAGCCAATGCCCTCACTGGAGCAATCAGAGTGACCAAACACACACTGGAAACTGAGCCCACACAGCACTCACCTTGCCAGCTTGGAGATGGGAACGCCATCACCATCAGTACAGGGAGAATCATAACTCCATCAACCACCCTGGAGCTGCAGAAAGGAGAGACATGAGAGCTCTGTGAGAGTTCTTCCACTGTTGACTAAAAATGCAACCACCCCAAAAGCAGTGTTTAGCAAGGTCTTTCACCAATTCCTTACACAAAACATAACCCAGTGTTGACTGCTCTCCTTTTAACTCTGTCTTGTTTCCTAAATAATTCCCTTCACTTATAAAGTCTGTGCATTTACTGCAATGTCTTTTTAGATTCACAGCAATATCACATGCAGCTACTGTGTAGAAAAGCTTGTAGTAGGGAAGTATGAACCCTCCCCAGTACCAAGCAGGAATGTAATACAGATGAAGCGTTCTTTGAACCAGTTATTAAAATTATTGTGAATTGACAAGGTGGTCTGTAAAACTGTATTATCTGGGATTTGAGGGGAAACAGAAAAGATCTCCACCAGAAAACTCAGAATAAGTTCCATTAACCAGCAAAAGCCATTGCTGGATGGCAAGAAAAAGATCGAGATATATTTAAAGAAGATGCTGGTCCCTGAAGAGTAATTTCCCAGTTTAAGTTGCTTCTCCAAGGATTTTCCCTCTGATGGCCCAAGCCCATTTCCCTGCTGCTGAAGACAGGTAACTACACCTTGTGCACAGTTCAGGCTGATTTCAGCATAAAGCAGAGGCACATGCTCCCTCTAAAACAGGAAATAAAGGAGTGAATTTGCCTTTGCATTTCCAATCTTTGCATGATACTTGGTCCTTACAAGAAAGTGACAGATCACTCTCTAGTCCACTTTTTACTGTGAGACAAGGCTTCTGCAAAGAAACTTTTGTGCAGTTTCTTAGGACTTAACCCAACAGATGGGGCTGGGGATTGGAATGGTTTGTCTGTCCTGGTGGGTTGCTGGTGGGTTCCTACAGAGACTCTCTGGCCTAGTCACATGGAACAAAATTCCAGTCAAAAGCAGCAGGAAGCAGTAGATGCAAACCAAAGTTCTGCTTGATAAGCCACTGAGCCATTACCATGCTCCTTACGTGCAGGTATTTGTCTTCATTTTTCAGATTTAAATCTAATTGAAGCAGATGAAAATTGAAAATAAATCTGATATTGCCATTTTCCTTTCAGATCTCTTCTGTTGCGCCTTTTCAAATCATTAGCACTTCTTAAGTGCTCAGTGAGGAAAGCCAAGCCATTACCTCTGAATTTATTTCCTGACATGGATTTGTTTTCAGTAATTGATTTGTCATCAGTTAAAATGATCATGAATTTCTGACCCAAGTATTCAGTTTTTGCCTTCACAGAAAAGCCCAGGCAGTGCTGACCATCTCCCCTCCCAGAACAACCCTTCCAAGGACCCATTCTGCAAGGATACTTCCCTTACCTGTCCTTGATACACCCCAAGGATCCCTAACACCTGCTGATATTCAACCTTCACCAAACATCACCAAGCGAAGTCTAACACATATGAGCAGGGAGCCATCCACACAGGCAGTCTAAAGCAGAGGAGAGCTCTCCAAGGGGCTCTCAGTGACCCAATGCCCCAGACCAGCTCCAAGGGGTGCCCTGCTCCCCAGGCAGGCTGGTGTGGGGATCCCTGCCCTGGGCAGAACTGCTGGAGCAGCCCTGGCTCTGTGCCTGCTCACCCAGCAAGTCCAGACAAAGCTGTCAGGGACCTGCCCTCCTTCCTTCCACACACTGGGAGCTCAAAGACCCAAAGCCACCCCAGGGGCTGCATGGATGGGAGCAGGGGAAGCTCCAGGAATCCCAGCAGGGACAGGTCCCCTAGGAGAGCCCTTTGGACAGCAGGGACACCCAGCTCAAGGAACAGGGGCTTGAAAAAGACAAAAACTGAGTTTAACACTGCTGAGCAGGTTCAGAAGTTAACCAGCAGCACCAGCACCCTTCCACAGGTAACCCAGGGCTGCAGCCTCTGGCCCAGTTAAAACCAGCATGGGCTGTTTTTGCACTGGTGGGAGCTGTCCCACCTCTGCAGCAGACTGGGCAGCCCTGAGACCCCCACACCAGGGCAGCCCCCTTTGGCTGTGCCAGCCCTGGCTGAGGGAGAGCAGCAGGGCCCTGCAGCCAGCCCAGCTCTGCTCTGCTCTGCCAGGACCTGGCTACAGTGTGGGACTGAAGGTACACAAAGCACACACACCAGGAAAACTCTGCCTGGGTCATGTACTTATCTGCTGCCTTTTCAAGCAGTCTATGAGCTCCTGAAAACAAACAAATATACACAAGTATATTTGTATATACACAAGTATATTTGTACACACAAGCCCCTGCCCTGTATTCAGAGGGAGGATGAGGATGGAAATCAGACCCACTCCCCCAAAGAGGCAAAGAAACCATATTGGACTTTGAACAGATTTTATGCATTTCACAGTATGCATAGTCCTCCCAAGGAAAAAAGTCCAATACTTCAATTTAAACCCTGCTTCCATGAAGCTATTCTTGCAGCCATTCATTTTCCCAAAAGCCTCAAGGAGTATCTCACCAGCTGAGAAGAGCTGTGCACATTTGCAGCAGCCTACCTGTACCACACCCAGCCCGTGTTCTCACCACCAAACCAGACCTGCACCACGCCTGTGCAGCCCAGGACACTCTGGGGCTTCTGGCAGGGCTCAGAGCCCTTGGCATGGCCCAGACACACCTCGAGCAGGTCAGCTGTGGTGGAGACTGCACAGGGAAGGAGACTCTGACCTTCACAAAATACTATTTTTCCCTCAAAAATTATTTGAGAGCATGAGTTCAAAGGTGTTGGTCCCACTGCTTAAAAAAAATACTTTTTCAAAGCAATTAATGCACATACATAAGCATCAAAGTCTGGTTCAAGTGACAGCAGCAAGCACACGCCTTCCAGTTACTGCTTGTTTAGAGAGAAAGAAAATATACATTTTAATGTAAAGAACAAAACATCCTTTAATAAATTCCCACAGAAAACTGCTATGGATTTAAAAATCTATAAGATATCCAGTTACTATCAGGTGTCTGAATTCACTAGAACTTTTTTCCCAAGGGAAGGGTTGGTATTTAACCCAAATAAATACAGATGAATTTACAAGCAACCAGCAAAAATACACAAAAGGTATTTTCCTTTGGAGACACAAGGATTTTGCCGTTTGATTGGAGCTGCAGGCTGTGCCCTATGGAACCACAGCACAGCAGCAGAAGCCACTAGAGGGCATTGGGAACATGGGCAGGGATCCGAGCCCGGGATGCAGGGATAGCAACAGGGATCCCAGCCCGGGACGCAGGGATAACAACAGGGATCCCAGTTATGAGGATCATGTATGAGGACATATATGAGCTTCAGCCACATACAGGGAAAAGTGAATCCTTTGGGTTTTACCTCCTCCTGCAAAAGCACATTATCATTGGAAAATCAGAACTTGCTGTTGATGGAAAAGTCTCTTTCTAAGTGACAGCTCCCAGATTTCCAAACAAACCTGCCATGCAGTGCAGACAAGGAAGGGACCCTGACTCCTGGGCAGACCAGCATCTGCTCCAAGGCCAGCTTTGGATTCCAAAGGAGCCCTTTAAACTGGCTTTGGAAGCCCAAATGAACAATAAGCCAAGGCAGATCAAACACATGATGAAGACATCCAACATAACACACAGACATACATACAACTGGTTCAGGTAACAGAGTCAATAGAATCTTTAAGATTTGTAGTCATGAAGTCCCAACACTGCAAAATCCACCCTGAAACCCCAATGCCTGTTCCACTTTCACAGCTAATACTGCTCTCTCCTTTCTTCCTAATAAAACTGTGTCCTGCCAAATCATTCCTGTATGGCCTGACAGCAACGTGGGGTGAAGTTCTGTACTAGGGCTGTCGGGACAGCAGCTGCAAGAGGCCACAGGGAGAGAAGAACCAGTTGAGACAACTCAAAACACCACAAGGGGCCCTGCAGGCAGCCAGGAAATGGCCTTTGGTCCCCAGTGCCACCAGTGAGCACAGACTGCAGCAGACAGAGCAAGCCCATTAGTGCAGGACTCCAGGCTGCATTTACCTCCATATGACACAGACATGGGAACATGAACCAGCTCAGACTTTCCGGATGAGATCAGAAGCACCCAGATATCGCTGGCAGTCCCAGTGGCCCCTGCCAAGAGCCCAAGGGCTGTACATATTTTGCATGTACCTCACCAGATTCCTATCAAAAGAAAACATCCATAATACTGGATCACAGTTGTGCCATCCACAACAGCCACACACGAGTTGAATTCATCCACAGCTGTGTCTTCAGAAGGAGAAATGTGCGTTCAAAAGCAGTAATTCACAGCTTGCTCTTTAATTGAAGCTCACACAAAGGAGGTGCAACCCCGAGCAGCCCCACAAAGGCATTCCTTGCGTCAGAGACCGACCACCTTGGCCAGCCCTTTCTTATGGTATAAACTTGGTTGCCAGAATTCAGAAGATGGAAGCCAGCCACCAACTCCATTTGGTGCCCACCTGCAAAGGCACAAGGCACTCATCCAGGCTTCGCGGCTCCAAAAATGTGTCGAAGTGCTACCCAGAAAGGCCAAATGTCTCGGATTCAAGCGGCTGCAAACACAGAAAGAGTGAAGGATGGGATACTGGTTCTTCTGTACTTGTGTACAAAGCAAAATCACAACACTGCTGAGTAACAACAAAACCACCACACCAAAGGCAGTGTAAAGTGTCCTGGAAGGTTCTCCCAGTCAGTAACTCTGACATGTTCACAAAGAGCCAGCCCCTTGGTTCTTAAAAGAAAAGGAAAAGGTAGCAAAGCACGAGTGTCATATAAAAATAAACAAAGCCTGCTCCCAGGCAACAGGGACATGATGAGAGGAAACGGCATCAAGCTGTACCAGGGGAGGTTCAGGTTGCATGCTGGGGAAAATTCCTTCATGGAAAGGGTTAACCAGCGTTGGCACAGGCTGCCTGGCACTGTCCAGGGCAGTGGTAAAATTCTCCATCCCTGGAGGGATTTAAAAGTTGTGCAGATGTGGCACATTGCGTTAGTAGTGCCCTTGGTACTGCTGGAAGAACGGTTTGACCTCATGATCTTAGAGAGCTTTTCCAACACAGCCATTCAGTACTGCCATGTGGGCAGCAGAACCTCGCCGTGGCTGCAGGAGGCAGAACACAGAAGGCACTTGCCCCAGTGGAAAAGCTCAGGAGGTGTGCAGGTATTGCATCAGGACAGGGGTCTTAGGCAATCCACTGACACAGGGCTTACTCAAACAATGAAGCAAGCACAGACACTTTTAAATTGATCTGCAGCTTCCCAGTGCCTTTGAAGACATGTGTGTATCCTTCCATATCATTTTCTGCCTTGTGGGGTAAATAAATCCAGCAGCAGGCAGCTCTCAAGGATTAGCAGTGCCCCATGAATAGCCTGCCCCTGCAGAGCCTGCATCAGCAACATGGCTGAACAGCAGCCATTCATTCACAAACCCCTGTCTGTGCTTCACTGATCATGTCCCACTGGGACCACCTGGAAAGAGGTGTGCAATTCTACGTGTGCACAGGAACAGCTCACCATGAACACACAGGAGTCTGCAGGCCCTGAGCCACCCAGGGCAATGCTCAGGGGCAGGTTTCACCTCACAGGTATCTGCTCAGACACTTAGATACACATGAATTACTGTGGCTTCTCATGCATTTCACATATCAACAAAGGTGCTCCTTTATTATGCTACACATATTTTCTTGCTGTGCAGGTATTCTCTCTCACATGGCAGACAGACAGCTCCTGCCAGAGGGGAACATTGCATCTGTAACAGGAAAAAGGCTCCATTGCACAGCTGCAAAGCTCCTCGGACACTTTCCCTGTTAGACACAAGTCATAGCCACATACAACCTTTAATACCACTCTGCCAAGGCTATTTCAGATGCCACAAAGTGAGGAAAATCCCCATCAACGTCTGGTGATTTCCTCTGTGCTGCACCTGGGGCTCAGGAGGCAAGGAGAACACCCCTGCACATCTTGCTGCCAGACTGCCACACTTCTCCCCTGGAATGGTTCTCTCCCCAAAGACACCATACTCTCACACTTCAGCACAAAACTGCCCATGAAGACACAAACTCTATCCAAACAGAACACCTGGATTTATCCAGCAGCTGTAAGTCCCAAAAAACAAGTATTTTCAACTGACAGATTATCGGGAATTGCCTGTAAAAGCTGTTTCTGAATAGTTTAGATAAAAAGGATTGGAATAGCCACACTAACCTGAAATGCACCCAGTAACAGTGACTTTAACTTACTCAAAGCCTACCCCTCCGAGGCTTGGCCTGCTTTCCTCCAGGCAGCAGCAGTGTGATTACTGCAGATGTTATCTGTGCAGTGTGTGATGGAGCTCAGGCAGGAACACAGCTCCAAGTGTTTGGGGATTGCCCATCACACACTGCTCCTGCTGTACCCTGGCCTGTCCTGGCAGGGGGAAAACCAGGACAGACACAAACACTCAGCCCCACATGAGTGCCACTGGGCTGTGGCTCTGCTATGGCCCTGAGAGCCCCTGTCCACAGAACCAGCACCCCACAGTGAAAGCACTGCATCCAAAACACTCCTGCTCCCCAAATAAACCAGAGCCAGCACCCCACAGTGAAAGCACTGCATCCAAAACACTCCTGCTCCCCCCAAATAAACCAGAGCCAGCACCCCACAGTGAAAGCACTGCATCCAAAACACTCCTGCTCCCCAAATAAACCAGAGCCAGCACCCCACAGTGAAAGCACTGCATCCAAAACACTCCTGCTCCCCCCAAATAAACCAGAGCCAGCACCCCACAGTGAAAGCACTGCATCCAAAACACTCCTGCTCCCCAAATAAACCAGAGCCAGCAGCCTGCAGTGAAAGCACTGCATCCAAAACACCCCTGGCTCCCCAAATAAACACAGCTCTGCCAGAGAGTAATCTCAACCAGAAACCCAGACAGTTGAACTCACACTCTAAATGAGATCACTGATTGCTAATCATTTTCAAATGCTTTTTAGTAACTAGTTAAATATTATATAGCTTGTCTGTTCAGAGTTTCTGCAGCACACTCCAGCCAACCAAAATAAACATTTCCAAAAACAAATCTTTGGTTTGGTTATCACTAACGAAAGTCCTATTTTTTCCTTAAAATAAAGTAAGTTAAAAGGAGCTACATTTTTTCCCCTAGTTTTCCGCTTTCCTTTACACAAATTTTAAATACTCAATATTTCTTTATTCTGGGTTGCAGAGAAGCCTGGGTCTGATGATGTGCACAGCTTTTAGAGACCATCTCTCACTAGGGCACACCCTGCTGCAAGATTAACAATGTCGTCTAGTTCTTACAAATGCATTAATTAAGCAGCATCTCCCTATAGTCTCAGCGTGTTTTCACACATGCAGGGACCTAGAGAGGTGCAAATGCTTTTTATTCGAAGTCCCTGATGCTATCAGGCCAGATCACTCAGAGCCAAACCGAGTGAGGCTGCTGGAAGCTCCCTTGGCCCCAGCACTCTCCAGGTGACCCCTCAGCTGTGCTGGTATTTCACTCCAGTGAGGATCCTCATTTGCACATCAATAATCCCAGCGAGATTTTGCACATTTACCCTGGGTAAACCTGAACCTCCACAGTTATTTTCACAGGGTCATCACCACAAGAATATTCTACTTCTGCCTTTAGCCCAAACACCCTACTCTGAATGCAGTTTGGGGTATTTGATAAAAATTAGCCAAAACTTTTTTAAATTATTTTCACTGCATTATCAGAGTAATACAATGGTAACATGACACAGCAAACACAGCCACTAGTTAAAATAGAACCACCAAAGCTGCATATACAATAAACATACACGTATTTTTATTTGTGTATATATATAAATCTATGAACTTGAGCAGGGCAAGGGAAGGGAACACAATACCATGGCAGGGGTACCAAGGGAGACAAGGGGAGCCTGGCTTCACACCTCGGGCTCACTGCTGAGGGATTACACTGGGATTAGAGCAGCATTCCTCAGGAGTGATGGGCTGCTACCAAGTCCGAAAGATTAAGGGACATGGAAAAGTCAGGTGTTCATTCTGCACCCCACTTACAGCTTAACTGCTCCTGGCCTCAGCCAGCCAAAGAAAAGTAACCAACATTTATAGAGCAATTGGCCTGAGAACAGCAGTTCCTGACATTCCATAGGCAAGGGTCATGAAACAGCATTTCCTCTCAGCACGGCATTTCAGAAACTATTACTCTGGACTCCAGAAAACTGAATGCAATTAGCAATCCCAAGAAGAAGGAATACCCTGCTGCACGAGAAAGTCAAATCTTCAGAGATTACACTAAACCACCCCAGAATTTTAGCAGTACTGTTCTACAGTTTGGTCTTGCCTGTTTGGGCAGGCCAGAGCCCCATCATTCTGTTCTTCAACCCAGGATACAAACAAAGCAGGTGCTATTCCAGCCCTGGTACTCCACAGCCTCCTGTCTGCCACCAGCACTGTGCAAATGGACCCCGGGGAGCAGGGGTGACCAGAGCCTCAGGAAATCCAGGAACACCAGTGAGGGCACTCACTAAGGTGAGTGCAACCCAAAGCTGACTTGGAGAGGACAGTAAGGTGAAGACCAGCTCAGGCTTTTCTCCCTCCTCAAACCTTCCAGTGCTATTTCTGCACTTCCCACATCAGCAGCATTAACTTCACTGCTGCAGTTCACAGCTTTACCCTTTTCTCTCCCCCAAAGCATCCTGCAAGCTGTCCCCCTTTCTCACCTGAGCCTTAGAAGGTACCACAGCCTCCACCACAGGTCTCTGTTCCACTCATATCTTACCTGTGCCAGCCTCACCTGGGGCACTGATCCATCTGACATTCAAGCCTGTGTCCTAAAACAGATATAACTTCACAAATCACTTTGTCCTGGCATTCCTCAGTTGCTGTTGCAGCTGTATCCACTTTGACCCCTCAGGCAAACCCTTGTGTCCCTCCTGGTACCAGGGCTCCCCATCACAGATGTCCATCAGTGCCTGCACCACTCACTCCAATCATCAGGCACCTGGTCAGCTCTCCTAACACCAAACGTATCCCAATTATACACAACTCTGACACTGATTTCCCGAGCTGCATTGAGTATTCCCTTTCCACCTATTTAGCTGTATGTTGTCAAACTCACACATCTCACATGGCCTTGCCAAACCCAACTATACTTGCAGATCTTCAGAAAACCACCCCACAGATTCATACACTTTTGGTTTAAATGCTGCTGCAGAAGCTAAAAGCAGCCAGTCTCATCCCTATTTAACAGGTGAATTCCCATGGCTGACCTCACACACACACAGCTGCAGATGTGAGGCACAGTGAAAGCTCAAGCTCTCTCTGGGAGCAGGCTGGCTTTGGAGCTGTGCACAGCCTGCCCAGGAGCAGCACACCTAGCAGCAGCTGGGAACAAGGCCACATTCAGGGTTCCAGTGAGCTTGTGACACACATCCACTGGCTGTTTCCAAGGTCCACAGCCCCAGAGCATCCAGCCATAACTGAATGTAACACACTGAGCACAGTGAGGCAAAGACCACCTTCACCAAATGCTCCTGAACACCCAAATATGCTTTGGGCCAACAGCCCTCCTCACTCTTGGGCTGTGATGGAGGAAGGGATCATTCTGAACAGGACAGGAGGCAGCACTCTCACACAGAGCAGGTTACCATTCCACTCTTTTGCCAACAACATCAAGCCATTTTCCTCAGAGGAAAGCTCAAGTTAAGAGGAGTGAATGTACTTCCCACAAATAACCTGCTATACACTGTTCCTACAAAGAGTCAAAAGGCACTAAAGCACCCTCAAAGGCACGAGGAAATAAATTTTGGATACTCTGAGTAGTAACTGTCATCAACCTGTCAGCCAGGTAATGCTGAAGGAAAGGTCTAAAGGTCACTACACAAAGGCTTCCATGTCCCTACCACTCACTGCTCAGTGGAAATGGAAAGCCAGGTTGGTCAACAAGGCCAGATCTGACTTCACAGAAACCTTCAGCATTTTTACTCATCTTCTGCCCACAAGACAGACTCTTCTGAGTTTCAATCATGCTCCAAAACTTTCCACTATAAAAAAAAAAAAAGCATCATTAAAACCCTACCCCAGGTTCTCACCAGTGTGGCTCTAATTGTGAGTGTTCTGAAGTTAGCAGGAACACAGCTGCAGAAGGAAAGCAGAAGCTGCCATGTCTGCCTGTGAGCATTCAATTAGAGCAGCTCCATCTGAACTTCAGCTGGACTAGACACTAAGAAAACCACAATAAAATGGACTGAGGTATCCAAAATTATTCTCAGAAAATAGGCCAGACTGGGCATGAACACATCTGGGCTTGGCTTGAGTCATGAACCACATGAGCAAGACACCCCAGTGCTGCCTGCGGGCCCCAGTGAGGAATGTGAGCAGCACAAAGGTAGGCAGCAGCAGTCTCCCACACCCAACTCCCTTTCTGCATCTTCCTCCACCAGGCATGCAGCAGGCCCTTCATTCTGATGTGTCTGGCACATCCCAGCCCAATGGATCTCTCAGGATGGTATTTGTGGGGTGTCAGGTACACCATCACAGCTGGTCAGCCAGCCAGCTCCAGACAGGTGCTCCCACTTGTGAGACAAAAACAAGACCAAAAAGGGTCAAACCACTCTGACCCTGGCCTGTGCTGACACGCAAATCCAGCTGGCCAACACTGTTCATGCTCCAGGGATCCCCTAGTCTGCCACGACAGCTCCCCTCTCTGCCTCCCACCCAGACCCTCGTCCCAGTAACTTACACAAACTGATGAGGACAAGGCTATCCCAGCTCCAAGCAGCAAACACCAAGACTTCAGACACCAGAAGGACTGCAGCAGCTCAGCTCCTCTGTGCCTCCGATGAGTCAGGGTCAGCACTATTCCCTTTTAGCCTCATGGTATTAAGGCAAGTGAGCTGAGCATTCCCACCAGAACTGCTCTCCAAGGCCACAGAGCCCCAGAGGACCCCACACCACGGCAGGGATGGGCCATTGACCAGAAACTGTTACTTCCTTGACTCAATAATGAAAGAGGAAAAAAAGGAAAGATTAAAGAGGAAGTCAGCAGAACTGCAGCGATTAATTAAAAATAATCTGCTCATACATTTTGGAAATAGGCCTGACAGGACAAACAAGTATGAGAGACACAGGACACAGTATATTTATCCATTTAGTATAACACAGAAAATGGACAGACTATTATACACATAACCTATGGACTAATCCAGGAAATCCTTTTTCTGGCCACCACACGTACTCCTAACATGCATTTCAGCACTCTTACCTTGGTCCCCTCACTGGAAGGTGCTACCACATGTGGCTCCAAGCTGCCCAGAAGAGGCTCAGACAGAACCTGATGCCCACATGCCATATACCAGGAATTGAGCTCACAGCTTAGCTCCCCCCAGAAGAAATCCAGTACACACATGCCCAAACCACTCTGCAACACACTAATAAATGGAGCTCCTGGCAGGAACAAGAGTCAAAAAAATCCACTGGTGCCCCAAGACAGAGCCCAGGGTGGGTAAGAGCCATAGAGCTACCTGACCCCAAAAGCATGTTCAACCAGCAGCCCTTCACCTCAGCTCTGCATCCCCCAAAACCCAGAGGCCGCTGCTGAGGGCAAGCAGGACCCAAGAGGGGTAAGAATTCACTTTTACCAGGAGAAGGGGGACTGCCCAGCCCTCGGGGTCACTGGTGGCCCCAGCCCAGCAGCTGCCAGCCCCACAGCTGGCACCGGGCACTGCCAGCCCAGCACTGCTTTCCAGGGACAGCCACCCTGGCCCTCCAGCACTGCACACACCATTAATGAAGGTTTTATCTCTCCCTTTTCCTGTCAGCTCACATCCAGACAGGCTGACTCTGTTAACATTAGAATGCTTATTTTTCCCCTACCCGCTATCTCCAAGCCAAAACAACATCTGGAACTTCAGCTTGCCATACAAAGAGAGACAGATTATAACTGGAAAAAGCTACACATCAGCTTCCCAAGCTTTACAGTTTCTGCTTTTATCTGGACTTCCCACATGTACCTTCCAAAACAGCTTTACAGGGGGAAGAACGGAGTCCTTCATAAAGACTCCCAAACACAACGTAAGGCCCCCTTCCATTCCAGAATAACCTCAAATGATTATCAGAAAAATAACAGGAGCAAAACCGATAGGAAAGTTTAGAGTAAGAATTTACCATCTGCTGCTTACACAAAAGAGAGGTGACACACCAGTGACCTAGAAAAGAAAATTAAAGAATATTACTGGTGTGTGTTACTTGATAAAGTAATGAAAGAAAAACCTGGCGCCATTTCAGACTACATAAAGGTCCTACTTTAACAGACAGCTGTCTCCAGTGTCATTTAAGTGTGCTTTTTTGCTTAGATCATGGTCAATGAATCATGAAAATCAATACAGATGGAAAACATAAAACCACGCTGCAGACAGGCTCAGCAGCGGAGCGTGTACCAACTAGCACCAGCCTGGGCTGGAAAGAGACGTGCCAAATAAACACAGACTAGTTTTTCCAACAACATTTATTTAACTCTTAGTAGTTAATTAACAGAAGTCATGACTACTGGTTATTTTCTAAGCAGCCAACCCGCTGCAGCTACACAGCCAGGCTCTCCTGGCCTCACCCACAGCTGGCCCCAGCCCAGCTGGGTGCTCAGGGACAGCAGGGCCAGCCCATGGTGGCCGAGATGGTCCCCGGAGTGACCCAGCTCTGCTGTCCTGGAGCACCCAGCACACGGAGCTGCCAAGGCCAGCCGAGGTGCTGGGACTGCCCTGTCCCAAGACCACGCTGCTGCCTGCTAAGCAACCCACGCTCTCAGAGCAGGAATTCTCACTTCCCAGCTCCCCTGGACGAGCTACCCCACTGCTGGGTCCGGGCTGCAGGAAGCTGCCATGCTGCTGCCAATCCCAGCATTATTTTCAGCTGACAATCATGTAAAACCAATCTGAATGGCCAAAGCAGAATGAAGTGTATGTTTTCAGGAACAAACAAAACAAGTGTCACGGGTTTCTGTGCCCAGTGTCAGAGCTTTAACATAGCACAGAGTGGAACCCAATTAAAACAGTTCTTGCTGAACAGAATGGGCTGTGTTGCAAGCGCAAGGACGGAGAGCCAACCCCCACATTGTAGCAGAGCTTTGACAGTCTCATGGCAATGACCCGCGGTTCAAACACACAGCTCATGCCAGCTCCAGGGAAGCAACAGCAGCAGAAGCTCAAAATGGTAATTTGCTGCTGAATACAGACAGAAACTCTATGCAACACTCAGAAATTAGTCATGTTTTAGCAGATTTTTGCTTTGCACCCAGCTGTTGCTTGTTCACAAGGTACCTACTCACACATTAGCCATTTCCCCTCTGAAAAGCAGCATTAACTCTCAGCATGGCACTCAGCAGCAGTGACACCAGCCCCTGTCCCCGCGGGTCCCCAGCCTGCCCTGCAGCAGCCAGGACTCCAAAGGAAGCCGAGCACTGCCAGCTAACAAGCAGCTCTGAGCTGAATAAACTAATTCTCTATCAACACTTTTAATACATTATTTTTCTGACAGTAGGCTGAAAAAAACAGGAATTACTAAATCATCTCCAAAACCCCCAGAATTGACTGAATAATATGAACTCACTTGACAGCATGAGCTAGTGAAAAAAAGAAGTCATCCCTACTGATCTGCAGAGCCCTTTGTCTGGGAACATTCACCACAAACATGGACAAGACCGAGCTCTGTGTACCAGAGCTTTGGGCTGACGTGTCCCACTGTAGTCTGATGGCAAGGACTTCCTACATGTTCCTCTCACCGTTTTCAGGACACACCATCCAATATTCCTCATAGCTTTCCAGAGCAAAGATAATCACAACGTGGGCTAGCAGAGTCTGAAGCTAAAACCAGTGAGCTGCTATTGTGTGAGTTTGGTTGTTGGTCGGGTTGGTTTCTCATGAAGACACATTTATGCAGTCAAAATCTGCTGCACCTAGGATTTCCCGGAATTCCAAGAGCACTGCAGCAGCATTCTCCCAATTCATGACCATGCAGGAAACTGAACTGCAGCTACCTACACAAGTTACGTGGCAAAACTACTTAACCAAGAAAAGCACTTTGATTTTGTCTCTTTTCTGTTCCCCTTCTTAACACCGTGATCACTTTCCCACTCACTCCAAGCTCCTAAAAGCGATCATTTGGGGAAGACAAGGGTTGCTGGACACCAGTTAACACTGCCCTACTGATACAAACACACTGCAGCAAGAAACCCCACGAGCACCAGCTGAGCTTTAGCTAAGAGCTCTGCTCAGACAGGACTCCTCACCCACAGCTGCTCACAGACACCTATTTTTGGACCTGCAGTGTACATTACCTCCTCCAGCAGCCATAAACCCCACATGTCCCTGCAGCTCTCAGTGCTCCTTGCTCGGAGTCCTGCCACCGTCCCACCTCCACACACCCAGAGGCACAGGCTGCTCCCGGCACCACAGGCAAGGCTGGACCACAAGGCAGGTCTTGTCTGCAAACTGCTGGGAACCCCAGTTCCCAACACAGGCTCTGCTCCATGTCTGAATTTGACCAAATCAGCACAGCCTGAGCTCACCTGCCACCAGGTGAGGAGAAGAGGGCAGGGGATGTTTGAACAGCTCTGCTGTCACCCATGCAAAGGGCCGAGATGTCACTGCACCATGACAGAGGTACCAGCAGCACCAGCTCGGAGCAGTCAGAACAACCCACAAAACAAACCCAAAAGCACTGAGTTCCCACAGCAGGGCTGCAAAGAAATCAAACAGCTTCAAAATAATTCTGTGGTAAACCTCCCAGGGCATAGTTGCCAAACTGGCAATTCTAGGGAGGGCTGGAGAAGCCAGAGCACTCTGCAGGTCTGCACGGCTCCTGGGAGACAGCAACCCCTGGCCACCCAAAAATCCAGCTGGGCTGCACGGGCTGCTCCCAGCAAGGAACACCACACTGACTGACCTCAGCAACACAGCGAGTATTTCACTCCACCTGAGCAGGGACATACTCGGGACAGAACTTTGTCTGGACTACTACCAGGAAAAGAACAGTACAGAAATGAAAAATAAACCCAACTGAGCAATTAATTGTGTGAGCATAATGATTCAAAATTCAAGGTTTAAAACAAACAAACAAAAAAAATCCCCCCACAACCTACACACTTGGAATTTTACCTAGTTACCTGAAGTTTTCAAAACAGCATTTTACATTTGTACGTGTAAAATATTCATTTCAGGTTTTGGTGTGTATTTAAATGTTTCCAAGTTGATCAAGGTGATTTAAGTTAGGAAGTTGAGTGCAACTTAAATAACCAATTTTAGGTCTGATTTTGTAATTATTTTTATTTTTTTCTAGGAAAGGTTCAATTGCTGTTAAAGACAAATAAACATCTTGTTAAGACTAACTAAATACAGTCTTTAAAGGCTATCTCCCTCTCCATCCCTCTACTCCAACATCCAGAAACTCAGGTCCCCATTTTTTATGGAAAAGGATACACTTGTTTTGATTATTTACTCTTATAAATACAATATTTTAAAGTTTATTTTTAACTGGAAAGTAGGTTTACAGCGGCCTGGCCGTGCTATTTATGCAAGAAAAATTCCCAAGGCCTTTAGGCCAGTAAGGCCCAAGGACACAGGACGTGCAGCTCCTGAGCTGAGCTTACCAAAGCCAGCCAGGTGAGCTTGTCTGGGTGACCTGACAGAGGAGACCAGACAAGGAGCTGCTTCCCAGCTCCTGGATCAGCTCTGCAGCTTTTGGGAGTCCCTGTGCATGCCCCCACACTACCATGGCAGGGTGGAAGATCTGCAACACTTAAAAGATCTCTGAGGGGGAGGGAGAGTTTAATCACCTTTAAACCTTCCTCATGATGCAGCTGGGCTGAGCATTCAACAAACTTTATTTAGCATTTACTGTGGGGTTTTATGAAAAACAAGTAAACAAAAACACAAATTAAATTAAACCCAAAACAGTTTAGCCATTTAAAGTAATTTTAACTTTTACACTCCAGATGCACAACCCCAAAGGTACGGCCTATTTCTGCACAACCTTCAGGGGTGGGTCAGCTGAGCAATGAAAATCTCATGAATTCCTCAAATCTTTCCAAAAAAGGTCTAAGTTTTAGCTTGCTTGTTCTTAATTCAGAATATAAATCAGATGCTTTTTTTTTTTCATTTTTTATGTTTCTTTACTGTACTTAAATATTTTAAATTACTTTAACAGAGAAGACATGTTCTTTGTTGGGTTTTTGTTCATTTGTTTTGTAAGAAAGTAGCCTTTCAAGATCAGAGAATCAACAGAATCTCCCTTTAAGATCAGATGCTCAAATATCTCCTTGGTGTCTCAGCAAAGTGACCAACTACTATACCAGAAAAGCCACCTTCACGCTCAGCTCTAACTCATATTGGCCATACAAGCCTGGTTCCTTTGGCCTTGGTTTTCTTCTTCACACAGTAGCCACTGTGGCCTCTTGTGCCCCTGGAAACTTCTCAGGCACATCCATCCCAGGCCAAACACAGCAACCCTTGGCCATCATACTTCTCCTGACTTGCCACGATGCCGGGGCACCACAGTGACCAGTGAGTGACCTGTGGCCACCAGAAGAAGGCAGCTCACCCGAGACCTCACTGATGTGTTTCCAGCCATTGTTTCACCCACACTCCCAGAACCAGCAGCATGTGCAGAGGTGAACAGCACTTATTATCAGCTGCCAAGCAGTAACTTACTCTGTTAGAGACACTCAGCCACACGCCTGGCCCTTTGCCATTCCCTCCTCTGATGGAGTCCTGAGCCCCACAGTGTCCCCGAGTGCCTCTCCATCACACCAACCCCCTGGTTACTTGTATCCGTAACAGGGGCCAAACACCATCCTGGTTCTCCAGAACCCTCCTACAGGAGACCCAACAGCAGAGACCACCCTCGCCCCCAGCACTGGGGCTCTTCACCGCACAAACCCTGCAGCCCCTGAGCCAGGGCACGTGAATTCCCACCAGGAGGTGGCCAAAAGCTCTGTGTGAGCCTCCTTCCCTCCCCAGAAAAACAAGGATTTGCCAATTTGTTTTGCTCAGTCACCCAGTGGCACACACACCTAAAGAAGCACACATGCTCTTCTTTCCAGGTTTCCATCACAGACAGGAAAAACTGTGAATCTCTGTCTTCAGGAAGGGAACCTGTCGATGTTTTCACTCAGGTCTCAAAAGAACCATTAAGGACCAGGAGACAAACACTGCAGTCTTTCCAAAGCTGCCAGGAATGGGTCTCGCTTCTCCTTGTGGGAGCAGTGCAGGAACTCACAGGAAACTTGCTGTGGCCACCCAGGACTGATGCTGCAGAGCAAGAACAGTGATGACCGAACAAGCTCTTGCAGAGGAACAGCAGCCTCTGAATGGCACCTACCTCCCATCAGGCTCAAAACACAAGCGAGCTCTCAAAAAGCCTTTCTTCTGCCTCCATCTGCTGCTGTGTTGTGGCTCTATGGACCCAGCCTTGCGGAACAGCTTCCAGTTAATTCACCTTTTCCATTTGCTTTAGTTCACTCCCCTGAGCTCCATATCCAGCAGATATTTATTTTAAAGCTAAGCCAAAACCATTCAAACACTAACACTTCAGGGCCTTCAATACTCCTGGTTGCACACAGTAGGGCCTCTTTTAGAATAAAGAGCGTCCACTTTGGGAACTAAACCAACATAATTATAATTGGGCTGCATGTCAAAGTTTTACAAATCCCCAGACTGGAAATAAAATAGGTTTTACTTCTCACACATCCTTTGTTACAGAAGGCATAAAACTGCACTGCAGCCTCAGGAACTCCAATTCCTCACCAGAGATTCCAGGAACTGTGTAAGAAAACTGGGCTTCAAAATCCAGTTTGTTGTTCTGGCTCCTCACTGCCTGGCATTCTGGCTTTCCTAATGGAGAAACAAGACAAAGTTCCCTCACAATCCTGGACACTGTTCCACATGGAAGTCCAATACATATTTTCTCTGAATGTCTAAACAATGTCCAGGATCAAATCCCAAAAAGATGAAGTCAAAGACTTTTCCAGTCATTAAAACATGTGACTTTTGCATCAGGCATGGAAATACCGTATTTCTTTCAGACTTCTGATGGTGCTTAGGTTTTTATTTCCATAATTTAGGAACAGTTATATTGATTCACTAATTCTTCAAAATACTACTTGTGTCATAAGGAAGCTGTATGGATAGAAGGGAATAAATAGGTTTGGATTTTAGAACAGGTTTTGCAGAATAGCCATGCCCAGGTTTGCTTTAGAGGTATGACACGAGTCTTACAAATGTGTAAAATACCTACACCAAGACAGAAAAAACACCCTATTGTTTCAGCAAGCTGGGACATGTTACTCAGATTATTCTCTTCTGGAGGCTGATGCAAACATGCCAGGTCCACAAACACACAAAAGTGTCTACGTGGCATTTCTGGCACACTTGTAAAGGCCCAACTGACAACCAATGAATGTGGGAGAGCAAAAGCCATGCCACAGAGCTGTTCAAGAATTTAAGATGCACACAGGCTCAACAGCAAAAGCCAAGAGCAGGATGCATGAGAAGGGGGAAATCACAGTATGTAGACAAGGGGGAAAGACCAAGGAGGCAGCAGCCAGCTGCACAGCACACGACACAGGGATTTGAGGTGGGGGAACACAGCCCACCTTGCTGAGCAGCCTTTCAGGTGGAGCTTTTCCTGCTATTCCAGTGACTTCAAATAACTTGAATGTTTCTTTCTGGACAGAGACGGGTTGGAATTATGCAAAGAAGCTGGAGGAGAGCCAAGACTGAAAGGCTTTAACCCTGATGCAAAGTGCAGAGATGTCCCCGTGCTCCCACAGCCGGTGTCTGCAAGCTGGGCTGGGCACACAGCGCTGCCCCACTCAGCTGAAGGGCTCTGCCTGACAGAACAGGACATCAAAGCAACATCCCGGGCTACCTCTGCAGGGAGGACGGCTGCCAGCCCAGAGATAAGCAGAGATGGTCCCACACCACCGACACACCTAGCCACCCGCCAGGAGGAAAACGGGTGGAGTGGAAAGGTGGTTGCATGGCAATTTTCATCATCATCATTTCATTTAGACTCAGGCTCTAGACAGGTTTTGCAACTCAGTCCAAAAATAAAGGTCAAGTGGAATAAAAGTTACTCAGATCAATTCTCGTAAGAATGCTTGTCCAGAAAAGAATTTCCTAAGTTTTCTAAGCATTTATTTTTCTACTGTAATCACAATCACCAAGAGAACATGCCCCTCCATTTTGTCGTGGGTTCTTTTTAAATTCACAAGGATCAGCACTTTTTTCATGTGCGAAGGGTACTTCTCAAATGCCCTTTCTTATCATTTAACTTGAGCAAGTATTTAGAATTCAAATTTAAAATAGCCTTTTTTAAAATTCACAACTTATTGCAATTCCACTCCTAAGCAGACTGAAATTCGTTAATTTAACACTCAGACTGGTGCACTACAAGTTGTACATGTTTTTGTTCTGACAACAGAAAATAAGGAGCAGCACACAGGGCAATCCTACAAGACAGACTTCCACAAACTCCACTGCCAGATCATCCTCCTGACCCCGCAATTAGATGGAACAGTCCCTTTTTTTTTCCTCTTTATTTCCCCCCACTGGTTCCACTCACTTTTATCATGCTGTGCACATATCCTTCTATCTTTTAATATTTTTTAGCAGTTACTCTTTAAGTTTTATTCAGCAACTTCTGGGGACCAGAAAATTTTTATTCTCTATGCTGTTTATCACTCCAGCCTGGGATTTGCCCAGCCCATGCCATCAAAGTCAATGTTTTAGCAGGCTGCTACTCACAACTGCAGCTGCAGCAGGCAGTTCACTCCAGCAGCAGTAAGGACTGCAATTTAATGGATTAAAAAGCATAAAAAAATATTGCTCTTTATGAAGTCAAGCAGAGT
This sequence comes from Cinclus cinclus, assembly GCF_963662255.1. NCBI lineage: Eukaryota > Metazoa > Chordata > Aves > Passeriformes > Cinclidae > Cinclus > Cinclus cinclus. Next base: position 28,928,511 of record NC_085054.1, read on the forward strand.
TTTAATGCTTAGCATGGACATGCAGCATGGACACAGCTCTTACCAATAACCAACCAGCAGCCTGTCACCTATCTCTTCTCTAACAGAGGAGTATTATAACTTAATACAATTCATATTCTCTTAAACCAAACCATTACCTTTTCGTTTTGTTTCAGTTTTAAGATTCCACCTTAAAATTACTTTAATTGTTGCAGTCCTCCCACACAAATACAAGAGACAAGTTTATTGCAATGGAGAGCCCTAAATAGCAGAGTCTGGTTTAGGCTGACTAATACAAACACGCATTTTGTTTAATTTTACATTTGTTCCTAGGGAGATTTTGCTCTCATCTCTTCTACATGGCATTCCACAGCACCTGACAGCATAGGACATCACCTGCCCTGGCAGGCTGAGCAGCATGGGCACTTTGGGGCACAGGCTGGCCACTGCTGGTCACCATCCTGCAGAGAAGGGAGGGCAGGCAGGCATGTGGGGCCACCAAAAACGTGTCCAAGCACGTCCTGGAGTCACAGCCAGCAGCAAGGAAAGCTGCAAGAGCAGAGCACAGCAGATCCACCAGGCAAAGGCACACTAAACACTCCATGGTGCACTCGAGCCAGGCACCAGCCTTCACAGCACCCAAAGCAGCTCACAGCCCTCTGCATCTGCTCAGCCACTCACACCCTCACAGACCCCTCCTCAGCCCCAGCACAAGGAAAAAAAACCTGGGAATTAACCCGGGTTAGAAGTAACCTGGCAAAGGCAGACTTAGTTTTAACCAAATGAAAGCCTTATCCAGTGTACCCCACACGGTCAGAGATGCCAGAACAGGAGAAAGAACAGCACACGGAGGAGGAGAAGCAGGACCTGCTCCCCTGCCATGAGTAGCTGGCAGAAAGGTTTGCACAACCACAGCCCCAAGTGCCTCGGAGCACGGAGCCAGGAACCCCAAGGCATTCCAGGGGAGGGCTGGAGGGCCCTGCTGAGAGCAGGGATCAGCAGCTTCCAGCACTTCAAAGGGAAGCCACTCGTAGGCTCCGAGCTCCCCACCAGAGGCTGCCAGCCCGCTCCTGCTGTCACAGCATCCTCGCCAGGCAAACTGCAGACCTGCAATTAGAAGAGGTGTTTGTTGGCCTCTCTTCTGCAGCTCATTAGCAGAAGTAAGGTTTGCAGTCGGAACGAGAAAGTCCTGGGTGAGCACAGCTCACTACAACTGCTCTGGAAGACAAGGAACAAGTCCTCCTACCAGTTTCCACTCAACAGGATGACCAGCTTCAGCACACTGAGAAGGAACATTCCAGGCACTCGCGACAGAGGGTTAAGTGTTGCAACAACAAATCTTCCATAAAAAGGCCCAGATAACAACTTTTGCTGTTCCCCCCCACAGTCTTCTATTTCCATCTTGATTATTTCAGACAACACAAATGACTCCAAAGGCAGCCTTGGACAATCACCAAACTGGAGGTCTTGGCTTTAATAAGCTTTCCTTAACAAAGCCAGAGCATTCCTTTCCCTAAAGCAGACTGGAGTTACTCTACTACAAACTCCAGACACTTTCAGACCCATCTTTCCAGTAGCATCACAGGCAGGGAACAGTGACTTGATCTGACCCTCCAGGAGTGTTTCAGAAGGCGGGATGCAGTAGCAACAGGACTTTTTGGGTGAGAGCCCCTGAGCTGCCTCTGCATGCCAAAGGGAAGAACAACCAACAACATGCACCCCTAAGCAGCAATAACCTGACTCCAGAAGAGACCAGCAGCAGATGCTCAGGAAAATGCAAAAGGACAAAGCATAAAAGGGTCGTTCTTCCACCCTCCTCTGCCCCCAACCCAGTCAGAGGTAAATTCCCAAGCCCAAAACTGCATCTGAGTCACTGCATTCACTGCCCCCCCACAGGCCTACCGACAGATCCAACGGCTCCTCAAAAGAAGAATAAGTCTGAATATCCCACCACAATCAGTCTAGCTTAAACAGGCACCACACAAAAAGTCATTGGTTTTAATTTTAAAGCTGCTGACCACTGATTAGCCCTGGCATTCCTCATTTCTTACATAATAAGGAATTACCTAAGATCATCCCTTCTCATTTACTCATGTCAACTGTGACTTTAAGATCTCTACAGTATTTCCTTTCAAGCATTTCCCCCCCTTAGCAAATCAGTTTATTTACACACCACCTCACCCAGCCTTGCAAAACCATGCTGAGCCAACATCCTATAAAACTGAAACAGGTCCCAAGCTTGAAGAAACTGTGGAGCTGAAGGACACTGATTATCCCAATTGCTCAAGGATTTACAGTGCCTTTGTGTTCAAAGCAAACTCCATCCCTTGGGACAAGGGGCCTTGATCTGGGGGGGGCTTGAGAGGTGTTTCAGAGCTGGTGGCACACCAGTTTGCAGGCACGAGGAACACAAAGCAGGTTGTCACCAGAGAATGCTGTGCCCAAGGAGCCCTGGCCCCAGCACACCGCCGGGCAGAGCTGGCACAGCCAGCAAGGTGAGGCACTGCATCAGGGCAGGAGCACATCAGAAGAGCCCCGTCACAGAGGATCTGCACTCCCTGGCACGCTGAGCCAGCCCCTGATGCTGAGTACTCAGGAGCAGATGAATCACAAGGTCAGCTCTGGCCTTCCAGGGAACGGCAGCACCTGAAGTGGTGGCAGAGACAGCAGCACTTGTGACCTGCAGTGCTGCTTCATCCCACACAAAGGAACAACCGGGCACTCACTGCACTGGAGCACACTCCTCCCAGTCTCTCCAGAAAACAGCATCCCATGCAGCTCATGGCAGAGCTGTGCTTCAACTCTCCTTTATAACCACAGCTCCTTCTCTGTGCATCTTCTCACCAGAGCAGAAATCTGGGTGTGTTCTCAACAACCTCAATCTGCAGATGCAAATCACTCTGTAATAGGAACCTGTGAGCACCGCACACACACAATTCCAGAAGACCGCATGTTAAGGAGGGGATTACCATCACCTGAGATTGGGTCACATGCAAACTCAGGGTCCAATGTAGCACAGAAAACTATTGCACTACAACCACTCACTGTTATTGGACTGCACTTCTATGCCTTTGAAAGCCTTACTCTGAAACTGTGTTTTGGCTCCAAACATAGTGGGTGAAAAAGGAATTTCTTGAAAGCATTTCCATGGAATTCCATACATTTTGTAATCAACAACATTTTATAAATTTGTGATCCCAAGCGAGTTTTCAAACACATGTGAATTCAGCTTTCCAACACTGCTGCAGCTGACCATCATTCCTGATTTTTACTGATAGGTACAGGCATGAACAGGATATAAATGCCTTACACTCCCAACATGTGGCCACACAACTTCACCACAGAAGTGCTTAAAAGGTGAGGATTTTGATAGCATCTTATATCTCTGTAACTAAGATGCTGTTAAACTCTCCAATCTTGACTGTCATCAGGTGCTAAAGTAACTAATCCATCCTCTAACCCACATGCACACCCTGGCTGAAGCCAGCCTGCCGCCCACCTCCATGATATCCATGAATCCTCATACACAGAGGCACCCAGCAATCAGTACCACCACTGCAGTCTGCTGGAGCTCCTGACAGCTGCACAGGTGAGTGGGACAAGTTTTTAACCTGTTCATACACACTAGAGCAGGTACCAAGATGTCCATTTGAGAGTTCCAATACCAAGAATGTAAATGAATTCAAGTAGCTTTATTTGGCAGGGACAAGAAGGGCTGAACGGGTGCCTAATTATTTCACAACGGCTGTCCCTAGATCCTATTTTAGCATCGGGCTTTCATTAAATTTAAGCATGACTTCAGAGTACCAGCTGGCTGGAAAAAACAAAAACCACAAACACAACCCACTCACAACACCCCACGGGTGTTCTTTTCCCCACCCATGTTCTCTTCCTACCCTCACTGAGGGCTTGGAAGACACCAGTTCCATTTGGAAAGCAAGCCTCAAAAGCAGATTAAGTTCTGCAGGAAATGGCTATATTTAGCCCTCCCCTTTCACCTCAGCTCCTCCACACTCCTGCATTCTCCTGCAAAAGGATCTTTCTGCTCAGTGTTAGAGGTGATCTTTAGCAGGTCACCTCAGCAGAAAAAAATGCAACCAACTTCATACGTGCTAAGAGCATGAACGATCACCAGAATATCAAATATTCAGCTACTGAGGCATGCAATAACTTTCTTGCATCTCAAAGCGTGTTGAATTGCAAGCTCCAGGAACACAATGTGGCCAAAACCACTTTGAGCAGTGCCCATGGAGGGCGAGGCTGAACCTCTGCACACACCATCCAGGGCCCGCCCTCACCAATTTTGTCAGTCACTAACACAGCCCTCCTATTCTCTACAGAGTATAAATGTGAGGCAGCAAACTCAACAGCTCTGCAACTAAAATATTTTCCTAATAAATAATTTTCTAAATTTATTTCCTAATAAATCATTTTTAAAAACCCCAGTTAACAACAGTTCCTGGGCAGTGGAATTTAGGCAGAGAATATGAGCAACACCTCTGGAAACACCATCAGCACCAGGTCAGTAGGATTTCCCTTTCCCAGCCTGAAACTTTGAGACAAATTATAAGACTTAAAAGTAAAAACATATAATGGGGGTTTTTTTCGCCTCAAGTCGTTTCATTTAAATAACAGCCACACCTGATATAATTCTGTCCTATCCGTGGTTTAGGCTTGTAAGAGCTGATTATTTACAAACTGAGGAGGTTGAGGCGTGAACTAAGTCACAGTAACAGACCTTAAAGTTTGTCCCAAAATGAAGACAGAACAGAACACACCTCTCACTCAGTGAGGAGACAAACGGGCCAAGAGTTACAGTCAGGAGCTACTCCCCAGTCCCGTGCCACTGGGCAAGGAGCACACACCCACCCCCTGAAACAAAGGAATGCAGGTCTTATCCCAGCAAACAAATCCTGAGGAAAGGCAAACCTCTGAAACCACTGCACACACTTAACACCTCCTGGGGAGAGCACAGGGCACACAGGAACTTTTTGTTCCCTTAAAACAGATCTCTAACACCCACCCCCTCCCCCCCCCCAAAAAAAAAAAAAGTTTCGGTCATCAAAGGCCCCAGCGTGCACTTGAGAGCTCTCCACAGCCAGGACTTCCAACTTTCCCATTTCAATTGCAAGGCACCCCAGCACTCTTCAAACAGCTCCAGCCCTTCAAGGACAGGGCTTGCAGAGTATTTGCAAAGTGCCTGCTGTATTCCAGGTCACCACTGTCCCTCTGAAGATGAGTATAAGAATTATAGCAAAGATTGTATTACAGGAAACAAAAGAAAAGTGAAAGTTTAAAAATAGACTTGTGCTAACTGCTATAGCCACAGGAGTCTTCTTCAAGGAGAAGCTGAGATGGGCTTGAATGCAGACCATAAATACACACAAGGTTTGGAAAAACAACCTGTGCTTTTCTGAGAGCTCAATGCCTCGTTCTAAAAAGTGCTTCTGTACAAACGTGCCAGTTCTGCAGCTCAGTCCAGAACCTGGAAGTTCCCACCAGTAACATCCTGAGGTGCCTCCAGCACACCCACATGAACCCCAGCGCTTTGAGAACCTGCTGAAGGTGAACTGCTCCCCCAGTTACTGTAAAACAAAGTTGCTTAGTTTCAATTTATGTAAAAGTACTGCTAGAAACAAGTTATTATAAGAGAGAGTTGGGAAGACTGCCTGAGCAGCTTCCCCCACTATCCATGGCCCAGCCTGCGTGTTTAGAGCCTCCAGGTTAACGTGCACACCTGAGCGGGCCCAGAGGACTGTCTGCTCCAGGGCTGTGCTCCGTGCCCAGCCGGAGTCCCGGCAGAAGCCAGGTGCCATCGTGTCCCCATCCATCGTGTCCCCATCGTGTCCAGGGCGGGCTGCGGATCCCGGGGGGCTCAGGACCCGCTGCCTCCCCGCACCAGCAGCTCCGGACACAGCACAACCACCCTTAGCAGATGAACTGACGCCGGGGACTTTGGCCTGTAACTTTCCTGTACCTATCACAGCTCGGAATTTCAGCGTGTTGACGCGGGCAGAGCCAGCATATCGACGGGGAGCTCGCTGCGCTCCGCGCCTCCCACCTGGGCAAGCTCCCTGCAGCCCCGCGGCAGCCCCCGCCAAGGACATTAACTCTACCCGGCTAAGAATAGCGCAAGTTCATACACCGCAGAGTAAAGGGAAAGCCCCAGCGCCGCGCTCCCCGCGGCACCGCAGCGATCCCGCACGGCCCGAGCCCCGCGGGGCCTCGGAGCGGCCCCCGCCCGGACCCGGCATCCCCGGCGCGCCGCCCCCAGCGAGCCCGCCCGGGCGGCGGCACCGACCTGCTGCGGGGGGACTCACCGCTGGGCCGGCGGGACGGAGCGGGACGGACGGAGCTGGCCGTGCTGCGGCGCTGCCCCGCTCGGGCCGGCGGGGCCGGGGGCGGCCGCGGGCGGCGGCTCCGCTGACAAAGGAGCGCGGGCGGGGCAGCGCCCGCACCGGCAATGGCCGCGCGTCACTTCCGCCCGCCGCCCACCGCGCCCCCTGCCGGCCGCGCGGGGCCACGGCGGGTTCGGGTTCGGGTTCGGGTTCGGGTTCGGGTTCGGGTTCGGGTTCGGGTTCGGGTTCGGGTGAGCCGAAATCTGTGCCGGTGTCCGGGAACGAGGGCCAGAAGCATCCAGAGCCCCTGGATCCCGGAGTGGGTCGGACTGGCAGGACCCGGGGTCACCGGTGCCGCTCCCTGCTCCAGCAGGGCCGTCCCAGAGCTGCGGGCGCAGCGGTGTCCGGGTGGCTCTGGGATGTGGAGCGGCTGTGCCTCCTCTGCCGGGGCAGTTCCTGGGCTCAGCCCCTGCCCGGAGCTGTGGTACTACTGCTGGGTCCGGAGCAGAGCCCTCCCTACGCACAGGGACACACTGGGACGGACTGGGACAGACAGGGACACCCAGGGACACCAGGGGCTGAGGCCCCTCTCAGCTCGGGCTCCTCTCCAGGCTGAGCAGCCCCAGCTCCCTCAGCCATTCCTGGGCGCTGATGCTCCAGGAGCTCCTGTCCCTACTGTGCTGAGAAGCCAGAGCTGGACACAGCACCCCAGGGCTGAGTCAGACTGCGAATATCGTGGTGCAAGACTGATGTACTTAATTTTATAGAAAAATTATCTGACTCCAATTTTCACACCAAATTATTTGTAACGTAGTTATAGTCACGTCATATTTTTTAAGGTTGAAGGTGTCTTCATCATCTTGAAGTTTTAACCCTCCATCATCCACCTGAACTAATTCCCCAAAACCATATATTCTTCTAACCATGGTACTTCAGAATCCTAGAATGGTTTGGATTGGAAGGGATCTTAAAGCCCATCTTGTTCTACCCCTGCCACAGGTAGGAACACCTTCCGGTATGTTAAGGTCACCGTGAGGCAAACACCCTGACTTTGGGTGGAACCAATGTCCCCGTGCCAGCTGCACTAAGCCAACATCACTGAGGTGCCTGGAAAGGCACAGGCTTCTTCCTAAATGGGAAAATGAAGCGGGTTGCCAGAATAACTGCATCCAGTTACTGTCAACAGAGCTCTTACATTATGATGTGTTGGATTAAGGACATGACATCCTACATTTTAAATAAGTCCAAACAATCCTGAACAGACGAAGTATATGAGAAATTCCCCAGTATTATTGACCTGATTGCCCCACATAGGTTCTGCCCAGTGCCATGGCACAGGGCGTGTGCCCCAGCGCTGCTCTGGGTTTCCCCAGGGCAGTGCTGGGATGCCAGAGCCCTGGCAGGCACTGAGGAGGGCAAGTCCCACCACCCCAGTGGGTCAGACTGGGTGACCCCATTCTCTCAGCTGTTCCATTTCCTCAGGATCAGCTGGGGCTGCCCTCATGGTCCCTGAGGCTCACCCTGCATGTCCCTGGGCCAGGCTGTGTCTGTGTTCCTGGGCACTGCTGCGGGCACAGCTCTGCTGGATGGACACAGAGCCCTGGAACAACTGGACGTGGCACTGAGTGCTCTGGCCTGAGTGACAAGGTGGGGGCTGGTCCCAGGTCAGACTCAATGATCTCGGAGGTCTTTTCCAACCTGACTCTCTGTGATTCTGTTCCTGTGTCACAAGGGATGTGGTTGTTCTTTTCCTCCACACGTGCAGTGTTTCCCAAGCAGCACCATGAGCACCTGAAAGACAGGAGGTGAGGAACTCAGGGGAGTAAAACAGGAGAATGGAGATGTGGCATGAGTCAGGCTGGGACAGCATGGGTAGCAATCACGGTTGTGGTGCCAGGGCAGGAGGAAAATACTCATTCTCTCGAGAAAAGGCAGGTGGATGGAGGGTTTGGAAAGTGCTCCCAATGAGGCTGCTTTGTGCGCACAGCCCATTTATGCACAGCCCTCCAAATGGGGCCAGGATTTGACTCACTATGAGTAATAGGAATGTTTCAAACAGAGAAAAGAATACCAATTCCCTTAAAAATACAAATAGGTCTACATTTGGCTCAACAGCACAAGGCCAGTGATTTTCCACAGTGTACTGCCAAGTAGCTGAATGTGACATTCAAGTAGCTCAAGTGTAGGTGTTCCTCCGCAGAAAATACAGCTCTAACAAGGACCATTTTCCAAAAGAGGAGACTAAAGGTTGGGTATCTAATACAGCTTTTCAAAATTTAACCAAATAGCTACATTTCCAGAAGTGCCAAGTTTCCCTTGAGGCCCCACAGGTGGTGTTGGCAGCCAACACTTCTGAACACCCACCTGCTTATTTGCAGCCTAAAGCACTTTTGACAGCAGTAGCCCATGTGGTTATCCGAGCTCCCAGGAAGGGGTGGCACTGCTGGGTTGAGCCACCCCTCACTGATGCCTGCGGGGTTCCCAGGAGACATGAGGAGCTGCATGTCTTAGGAGCACTTTGCATGAAAAAGTTTCTACTTCACATCTGGTAGAAGAATATGAATTTTGGAAGCTGTCATTGAGTAACCCACGCATGGCTCACCAAGGGACAGCTGTTGCTAAGTGCTCGTTCACAGCCACGGGGGGAACCAGTGCTGGGAACTGGGATTAGGCAGCTCCTGCCCACAGCGTCCTGTAGCTGGATCAGGTACAGTTTAAATGCCACTGATTTCTAATTAATAGTGAAACAGAGGGAAGAATTAGGTTACTGAAGTGATCTCGGCATAACCTATAAACATGATATTGTTCTGTTCTTTTGAATGCAACTTCTTATTTATCATCATAAGCATCCTTACAAATAAATTTGCTTTACAAGCAGTGCAGGGTTTTTTCAATTACCTTTTCTATAGGTAACATGATTGTTGATAGGGAATTCCAGCTGTAAGCAGAATTTTATCTGTAATAACATTATTTGGGGAGAAAACCAGGGGTGCAGTCTGAGAGGGATATGATGACAAAGTGTTAGGGTTAGTGGCTGGCAGTGCCATCTCAGAGTCAGAAGTACCAGTTCTGAGATTTGGGGAGGATCACGGGGCTGTCTCTGTGCCTCAGATGCCATGCTGGCACAGTGAGGCTGGTAAAGCATGTGGCTTGTCAGCTATTTTACAGTCCCCCAAGGAAAGGTGGAGTGGATTTGATGGGGGCATTCATACACAGCTGACTTTGCACAGCTTTGCAAGGAGTAGAGTGTGTTTAAATTTGGGGTTTTCCAGTTCGCAGCAGGAGAACCTCATGTGGCTTTTTCCATGCTGGGGAAGAGTCTGGAAACTCTTCCTGGACAATGTTTGCATTAATCAGGTGTAATAATGGCATGTCCATGTGAAAAGAGCACTGTGGGCACAAATTGCCACCCACAGACATCAGAATAAACATATTGATGTCATGCAAATATTGCGGTCTTCAGAAGTGTGTGGGCCCCAGAACACAACTCACACAGAGCATACCCTGAGCTATGGGACAGGTTCACCCTGTCATCCTTCCACACAGAAAAACCTCCCAAGACTGCAAGTATACCAAAATTTGCCTTCTGTGTTTTGAAACAATTTCCATGGTAACTTCAACTGCCTTGGTTCTTCATAAATTCTGCCTCTCTCTGGAGCAGTTGGGATTTCAAGTCAGACTGCCTTGCAATGCTCTGGGAGTATAGAAACAGCTCATGCAGCGGAAAGATGCCATGGAGGAAATGTTTCACAGAGGGGGCTGCTGGAGACCAGAGCAGGCCCCTCATTTGTAAAACTCCTCCCTTTAGACTCCTGTGCCTTTTCAAGCTCTGCAGAGCAGCGAGCGCTGCCCCAGACCAACAGAGGGGAGCAGGCAGGGCTGGGGGTCCAGCCCAGGCCAGCAGCACCACACAGGGAGGGCCCTGGGGACAGACAGAGCCCAACAGCAAAAAAAAAAAAAAAAAAAAAAAACCAAACAAAAAAAACCCCCAAACACTATTAATAAACACTGCTATTCCTTCTAGAATACACAGTAAAATATCATTTTATTACAGCACAAAAAATGAGGCTGTGCATGACAAAGCCAGCCTGATAATTGCCTTCAGAGCTGCTGAGGTTTTTAACTCTTGAGCATTATTAACATCAGCACTTAAAGACTTTGCTTATATGCTAGAGGTGAGCTGCGGTACAGAAGAAATAATCCAGGTGACCTTCCATGCTGTTGCTTGTCATGAATTATTTTCTTCTGCCTCGAGGAAATTTCTAAATATATATCTGCATATATGCATGCAAACAAGCAAACCTGGCAGTTGCAACGTCGTGAAGTTGCATCACCACCCCTCCCAGCGCAGCAACTGGCCTGAGCACAGCTGCTGAGAAAAGCCCAGGAACCACTGGGGTTTGAAATTAATGAGCTCGTTCTAGTAGTTAGCTGTGATAAATGTGGCTGGGAGTACATGTATTTCATCAGGCGTCTGTGAGTCAGGCGTGTGAGTCACAGAGGAGCCGCACTGGGGCTGGGAGCAGCCGGTGAAGCCTGTCCCAGCAGCCCCACGGCATGCAGGGCTCCTCTCACTCCCCCAGGACACTCCAGGAGTGTGGGGACAGCACGGGGACATGCCTGCTGTCCCAGCAGCTCTGGAGAGGGCCTCAACCCCATTACCTTCCACAGCTCTCCTTTGTCAGGTCCTTACCTCGTGTGCATCCTCACATCACAAACCCCATGGACTTTGGGGCACTGGGGAGCCAGGTGCAAGTCAGCATGAGCACAGAGAGGAGAACCCAGCTCCAAGTAATTAACAATAATGTATAATTACTACCAATTTGGTTTTACACAAATTACACAGTATTATTAAATTAAGCAGACCATGTTCTTGCATCTAAGCATTAGCAGCATAACTCATTTTCATGCCATTTTTTAAAATAGCACGGGTAATTAGTCCTGTGCTTTCCAAACCCATCACATGCAGTGCTTTGTTTTCAGCAAAACGCCCACCAAAAAGTGCTCAAGTTCTCTAATTGCAAAGATTCACTTCACAGGGCTGCACAGTTCCTTTCTGCTCCGGGTGTTATTCAGGAACAGCCAACTGGAATTTATTGAAATTACACCGAAACATGAACGATGAAAGCTACTCCCCAGCTGAGAGGGGAACCCTTTGCAGACCAAGGTTTAGCCCATGGAGCTTTCACTACTGAGGCACCGGGGATCAGGGTGGAAATGCTGGCGAGCTCGTTTCCATTTCAAACACCAAACGTGGACACGGAAGAGCTCTCTGTCCCTTGGGGGCTGGTGACCCGCTCGCTGCCCCAGCCCAGTGCCCCTCTCAGAGCCCTGCCTGGTGCCGTGCTCATCATGTTGCCCAGGGTACCAGCAGTCCCTTCTCCACGAGGCACTGAAGCCAGGCTGTCCCCGTGCCCATCCTTGCCCACAGTGGGTGTCCCCAGTGCCAGACCTGTGTCCTGCTGGCACAGCCGCCCCTTCTCCTCCTGCTGGGCTGGGAAGGAGCTTTTTTTGGCCTCTGCTTCTGTCATCTGGCATTCAAATGTAACGAGAGCTCTCGTTGCTAACATTTACAGCAGCAAAATATTTAAGTTCCAGGACTTGTAACACATGTTGTTCGTGTCCCCTTGCCAGGCCCAGCTGTGGCTCCCAAAGCCTTCCCTGCTCGCTTGGGGCTGTGCCAGGCTGGGCGAACAGGAGCTCGGGGGTGGTCGGGGAGAGGCAACAGCCCTGGCACCAGCACCGGTACCAGCACAAACACTGGTGCTGGTGCCGGCACCGGTACCAGAACCAGCACCAGCACCAGCACCGGTACCGGCACCAGTACCAGCACAAACACCGGTACCAGCATCAACTTCAGTACCAGCACATCACACCGGGGCTCCAGGAGGGTTGCCAGTGCTGGCTGCCCACAGAGTGCCAGCACATGCAGGGCAGTGGAGAGTTTGTCCAACTGCTCCATGTGGCAGGGGAGAGGAGAAAAGAGGAGAAGGACAAGGCTCAGTCACCAGTCTGCCCTGACTCCAGCCACAGGCAGCAGCTGGAGAGGGTGCTTCGAAGTGCTGGATTCAGTCCCACCTGTGCCAGGGTGCGTGTTCGGATGCTCCTGCTGCTCCCTCGACAGCCCCGGCAGCCAGCCCACAAATGCAGCCTGAAAGGCAAGAGGGATAGCAAGCACAGCCCGCTGTGCCCACATGGGACCCTGGCCCCCAGCGCCTCCCCTGAGCCCACGGTGCCAGGCTGCCCTGGGATGCTCCTTCTTCCAACAGGGAGTAGGGCGAGACGACTCAGAAACAGAAAGCCCCAGCCCTGCAGCCATCTAATAAAGATGTTCCCGGCTTTTGAAGAAGCATAAAGCACCTTCAACTGTCACCAAGGAGTCTCTTCCTCCTGCTCCTGTTCTACTTACCCTTTGCTACAGCAACCCCAGAGAGCTGATTTGATCCACCTGCACCAGGGCACAGCAGGAGGACAGCAGCAGTTCATCCCAAAGCCATAGGTCCTGGGCACACTGGACACCCCGGGGGCTGTGCAGAACCAGAAGAGAAGCTTCTGACCCTTAGGGCCACAGCAAGCAGCTCGAGATGCAAATTCCAAAGACTCAGTTGGACAATACAGAAAAAAAATCCCTTTTTTAAAGCCTGCTGATTTTTGAGCCAGTCTCCAGATCTCTCTCCCTATGATTGAACCAAGGGAACCCTTGCCTCTGCAGGAGCAAAGCAGGGGCCAGCAGCCATCTCAGGCACCACTTGTGTCTCAAGACTCCCCACCTCACGCAGGCTCAGGAAGGTCTCATCACCTGCACCTTTCTGTGACAGGTTGCTTCTGCTTGGAGACAGTGGCCAGGTTCTGAGCCAGAAAACCATACTGGGTACTTTGGAGCAGCCTTGATATGTGCTCTTCTGTCCTAAGAGCAGACAATGGGGAAAGAGGTGGACTGCAGACCCAGGAGGGAGAGGAGGTGCTGGATGTGTGGTTTCAGCTGATACCAGCAGAGACCAGGACTTTGATGCCTCCATAGCACAAGGAGTGGGGTCAGAGCAGCAAGGGACAGGGCCTGAGCAGCTGATAGGGAGGACAGGCTGAGGGAGCAGCAGCCATTGGGAGGACAGCTCTCATCATTCTGTTCTCCTAAGTCCAGGCATCAAGTTTGTTTTCCTCTTCAATAGCTGATTAAGAGGCTGGTTAGGGGAAGACAAGTAATTAATCGTCTGACTCGTGACAGGAAACTGAAGACTGCTTGCTGTGATGCTTCTGGACAGCTGGAAAGGGAGAATGTCTGTCAATACTGGAGCTGACAGAAATAACCTAGCAGTGTATCAGAGGGCAGACAGCCCAGCACAGCCAGCGTGTGCCATCAAATGCTGTTGTATTTAAATAAACCACTTTGGGAGGGCCCAGATTTCTTCAACTCTTGTGTGACTGGCATGGCTGAGGATACAGCCTGCCTTGTGTCCTTCTCCCTGGGTGAGCCCAGCACAACCCAGCTGGCTGCAACCTTCAGGGTCCTTTCTGGGAGCACAGTTCTCCTGTGGGATCAACTATGGCTGGAATGTGGTGTGGCACATAGCAGGGTGCTGCTGCCCCAGCTCAGCTCCAGAGCACAGTGAGAGCTGGGTGAGGGGATGGGAAGCAGGCACAAACTGCTGTGTAAACACTTCCAGGGATGGGCAGCTACAGCTTCTCTGGGCAACCTGTGCCAGGGCCTCACCACCCTCACTGCCAAGAACTTCTTCCTAATCTCTAATCTAAATCTCTCTCTCTCTCTCCTCTTTTAGTTTATACCTTGTCCTGTCACAACAGGCTCTGCTAAAAAGTTAGTCCCCAGCTCTCCTGAAGCCCCTTCAGGCCCTGCAAGGGGCTCTGAGCTCTCCCTGGATCCTTCCCTTCTCCAGGGGAACATTCCCAGCTCTCCCAGCATGGCCCCATAGCAGGGAGGCTCCAGCCCTGGAGCAGCTCCGTGGTTCCTCTGGACTCTCTCCAGCAGTTCCAGGTCCCTCTGATGTCAGAGCCCAGGGCTGAGGCAGCTCTGCAGGTGGGGTCTCACCTGCACAGAGGGGCAGAATCCCCCTCTCCCCTGCTGCCCACGCTGGGGTCAGCCCAGGACAAAGAGAGGTCTCTGGGCTGCCAGGGCACGTTTCCAGGTCTTGTCCAGCCTCTCACCCCCTGGCACCCCTCCTGTTCCTGGGGGTTTCACTTGCTGTAACTGAGCAAGCTGCATCCTCCGTCCCCACCTCTGGAAGGGCTTCGTGCTGCTGCGGCTTTTATACAGATATATACAGTTGGCAGGAGCTGTGCGGGGGCTGCCTGCGTTCTGCCTTTGGGAGGAGTTCGCAGTGACGCCACCAAAAAGAAACGGGAGAAAGGAATTCCGTCAGTGCCCGCTGCATGGACAAACGTTTCCACACAAGGTGGCACTTGTCTCCTTTCCTCCAATCTCGAGCCGGAGACGCTGAAAGGCGCCTGGAAACATGCTCTGAAAATTAACGGGATTTAGAATCCGTCATGAATCCCCTCGTTAGCCGTGGCTTTTCCCTGTCAGGCAGTGCTGGGGCCGGGCAGCAAGGAGCGGGCAGGAGGGATGGGGTGACGGAGCTGTCTCCACTCCACTTGCCGGCTCTGGGACACACAGACATCCACCCGGAGCCTTCCAGCACCAGGAGGGGCCTGGGAGCTGAAGGGGATCCCTGCCCACTCCCCAGGTGTAGCAATGCACATCCCGATGCAGACGGGCTCCAGATCTGCCTCTGCTTTATCTGACAGAGATTAATGCTCTGTGCCTGTCATTTAAATCACAATTCAGGTGTTTTAGAATATCTCTTCATATATTCTGCAGACCAGTGCAAGCAGTGCTGACACATGAAGTGCTTTTGCATTCCCATGCGGGATGCTGGAGAGGCCTGCCTTCCACCACAGGGCTTTGCTTCCGGTCCTGACTTTTCCACACAAGGGAAATGCACAGTATTATTGCGTGTTACAAATGCAGCATAGCTAGAACAGCTCTGCCATCAACCAGTGAAACAGTACCACCTCTCCCAGGCTCAGAAAGGAGCTGGGCTGTCCTGCCATCCTCAGCACCTGCACAGAGCCTACTGGGCACCCATAGGACTCCTCAGCCCAGCAAGGGGCACTGGCACAGAGATGCTCCTGCTGAGAATCTCCTCTGGCAGCACAGCCAGCAGTGCCATCCCAGCCCGCCCTGCCCCGACACCTGAGTAAGGTGGTTTTAAACCTTAAAAACCTTGGTGAAGCATGGAGGTACCAGATGTATCAAGGCACTTGCATCAAGGTCCTTGGTCCTCAGAGATGCAGAGAAAGTCAGGGTTCTGTCTTGAAGGCTGCAAGAGAGCACTTTGATTTTCATGTGATTCTTTTTAATCCCTATTATGCTTCTCACACCTGTCTCCAGCTCCGTAGTCTCTGCCTGCTCACTGCTGGCTCGGGCTCCAATGTTGGTGGAGTAGGACAGCAGGTCAGGGAGGGGTGCAGGACAAACTCTCCCTCTCCCGCCTTCCTGGAGAAGAAGGAGAAAGGACATGGGGATAGAGAATATAATAAAATGTGAAAACGAAAGGAATTGTTTGAAAAAAGCAAAACCCCAAACCTCAAGCTTGCTCAGTTTACCTGGGTACAAGGAAGAAGAAAGAAAGGTAGGGATGGTTTTGCTGGGGTCTTCCATGTATCTCCACAGGAAATGCAGAGCCAGCACCAGCAGAACTAAGTGCCTCCTCTGGAACCAGCATTTATTCCCTTTAGCTGTTTCCTTCTCAATAAAGTTGGATAAAGTAGGGTCTGGATGCTTTGTTTTGAAATACTGGGGCCAGTGCCTGTCTGCCTTTGCACGGAAGCCCCAAATCCCCCATGGAGTGCAGGAAAGTATCTGAACAGCCGTGCTCCGTGAGCTCAGATCCTGACAAATCCAGCACTTGAGGTGATGCAGCAGCTACCTCCAAGACCACCACAATGCCGGGGCCAAGGACCCCCTCATGAGGACCACCAGAGCTCCAGCCCTGCACCAGCTGTGGGTACTCCATCAGTGTGGGGCACATGGGCAGGAGGGCAGCTTGGGGGGGTACGGTGCTGGGGCTCAGCCACCCAAGCCCCCACATGTTTCCTGATGGGAATTTGTTCCCTGTCCTGTTTCTGAGGCGTGATTTGGCTTGACAAGCAGCATGGCTTTATGAACTGTGCATAGGCCTTGCATCATTTGCATTATTGCAGCCGAATCTCCTCCCAGCCCTCCCTCCTGCCTGCACCCACAGGCACTGGCGGCTGCAACAGGCACCCACAAGCCCAAAGAGCAAAAGACAAAAGGATAAAAATACCCATGTAAGAAAAAGAAAAGGAGAGAAAAACTCCAGGGCACCATCTGGATTCAAAGCCTGGGGAGCAGAGAAGCACTGGACAAGAAGAGAGCAAGCAGAGAGGGCTCCCTTGCAGGTTCCACTGCTGATTCTGTATCTGCTCCCACCACAGCCGGTCTCTGGAGCCACAACCCTGCTCTGTCTCAGCACACTGGCCATTTACACAAACCTTTGTGTGTACTCCCAGCAGGCAATATTTCACCCGTCCCTGTGGGGTGGGGAGGGATGGAGCAGCTCTGGAGCTTCCCTGCAGTGTGAAGGGAACAAAAAGCAGCATGGAAGAAGGCAAGGGGGAACCTACCCAGAGAGAATGAGGGGTCCCTGTTGCCAAACTGCCCCACTGTTCATCTTCCTTCTCACTTCAATTTTATCCTGCCTGGAGGTACTAAAGGAACCCAGCCTTGGGAGAAGCAGGATGCCAGAAGCAACATTTCCTGCTGAAGTGGATCCATATGGGGCCAGGGAAGGAGTCTGTCCAGGATGGGCAGCAGCAACCCATGTGGAGCCAGGCAGAGATGGAACAGGACCGCTGCTCCTGCAGCAAGTCAGCAGCAAACCAGCACCAGCCTACTGGGTTTAAACCCATGCAGAGCCATTTTGCCAAGGCATGTGTGGGGCCAGCCTGGTGCTCCTTGAACGTGCAAGGGCAGACCTGGTGTCCTCACCTCCTGGGCACTGCAGCAGGGTACAGAGCATGGGCACAGCCCCCCGCCTGCCCTGGCAGCTCTGAGGCAGGGCAGGCAATCCCTGCCTGTTCCCAGGGTGAATCCCACCCACCATGGGCAAGGCTGCAGAGAGGGAATGGTGGGAAAAGTGACTTGTCCACAAGTCTAAGGGACATTCCTACAGTGGAGGGGCTGCGCTCCCAGCCCCTCCTGTATGTGCCACGGGACTGGCACATCAGCAGCTCCTGAATAAATCGTGAACAGTGACACAGGTCAGGCAGCTGATTTCTGCCTGAAATAAATGGCTTTGCGTAGTGCTTCCCCTCAGGGGAAACACGTCCTGACAAGCTGCAGTCACTCGAACGCCCCGAGGGTTTGTGGAGCCTGGCTCCTTTGGAGAGTGTTTTACTGTCTGCTCCCAATGCCAAGAGCAGCCTTATACCAATAATAAACAAGGCAAAACACGGAGCCAGAGCAAACAGCTGATAAAAATCCACATTTTGCTGCCTGTGTTCGCTTTGCTGGCTCTGCAGCACAGGGCGGGTAAGGGAAGCAGGAAATCTTGGAGCTGCTGGCACATGGCCTCCCTTCTGTCAGGTAAAACACTCCCCGGTGCTTCTGCTGCTCCCTTTTGCCGGCTGCCAGCAATCAGCGCTGGAGGAATGCACGAGACATCCCTCGGAGTGCGAATGCTCATCAGCTCTCTGTTATTGAAGCAGAGCTGTGAGCTGAGCACAGGCTCACATCCCTGCCGGGTGGTGCTGGAGGAGCTCCTGGACGGGCACCCCTGCCCCTTCTGCTAGCCCGAGCCGGCGGCCACAGACAGGGCTGAGCTCCAGGCTGCTGGAATATCTCGTCCATCAGCATCATCTCATCCATCCGGGGAGCTGCAGCAGCAGCAGCACCGCGGGAGGGAAGGGAGAGACGAGGGGAGAAGGGTTGGCACGGAGCAAGGCTGCAGAGCCCTGGCAGGACACGGGGTGCGAGCTCCCTGCCGAGCACAGGCTGCCATCGCTGTCTGTTCTAAAATTGCATTTAACATGACAAGAGGTGTCGGATGGGCGGGAGTGCTGGCTCTCCCCAGCTCTTCCCTTGCCGAGAGCCTGTCTACACTGCCATATGTTACAGTGCTGTATAGTTCATCCTGCTTTATTTGTCATCTCTAGCACATATGGTAACAGCTCCACTGCCTGGCACTTGGAGAGTCTGAATTTAGCTCAGAATCAGTCACAAACAAACACTCACTTGGGGCAGTGCTCTTTGCTTCTCACCATCCCCACCTCCCCATGCTGCCTCAAGCAGAAGAAACAGGCAGGCAGCTGGGCTAGAGCAGTACTGCAGGTCCCTTTCAACTGAAAGCATTTTATTTCAGTGTTTTACCCTATCCTAGTCCATTATTCTCTTTGATTCCATTCATATTATTCTATTCCATTCCATTCCATTCCATTCCATTCCATTCCATTCCATTCCATTCCATTCCATTCCATTCCATTCTGCAGCCTCTGCCATGGCAAGCAGGAGAGGTAGAAAAAGAACATCCACACTTCAGTTTGGGATTTACTGGAAGACATCCCAAAGAACAACCATGGGAAAAATAATCAGATAAAGGAACCAAAGGTGAGGGACTTCTTGCACTGGCCAGGCAGGGAGCTGAGCTGAGCCAGACAGGCCCTGAAACCAGAATGGCCACGGTGGTGGCAGCTGTCACCAATGCGGTCAATGTCACTTCTGGGAAGCCAAAAGCACAATGCAACCATTTCCCTTGGTGCAATTATGTTTACTTAAACAGAACAGACTGGTTCCTTTTACCTTGGGCACAGCAGGGACAAACAGCACATGAACATGGCTTGCCCACCAGTTCTAAGCCTGACATTACAGATAGAGCTGTGGCTCCAGAGGACTCTGTCCCTGCTCAGTCAGCAGGGTCACCCTCCAAAATCTTGTTCCTTTTGCCAGCATAGGGGAGGCCCCCGCCTGGGACCAAGCACACCAGGGGAAGAGGCTGCAGCAGGGCAGGGCAGGGCAGGGGCTTTGCTGATCACCAGGCAGGGATATCCCAGCTGGCTGTGCTGGAACAACATTTTTCATAAGAAAATATTTAAGAAGTTGTTCATGTGCTTGGGAAAGTTGTTTTATCATGGGATGGTTTGAGCTGTGCAGGTGTGGACCCTTCCACATGTGCCCAGAAATCCCCTGCCATGGAAGGGAGACACAGAAACACTGCCTTTACCAGCCCAGGCAGTGTGTGGGAGCACTCAGGCCCTTCCACAGGGCCACTCAGGTGTCCAGCTGTCTGTCCATGTGTCCACCCATCCATCCACCATTCTGCTGAACCCTCGTTCCCTGATGAAAGCCCTGCCCAGCCCATGCTGGGCCTCATGTTCCTCCACCAAACAAGACCAGAGAAGGAGGAGAATCTACAGGAAACCTCAGCGTGATCTCACCCCTCTCGGAGCATTCCCAGCCTCTTCTGGCAAACAGCAGCAAACCTTCTGCTTCTGTTCCCCAGATCAGGAAACTCACTGGACACAACTGGAAGCTCTGTGTGGAGCCCAGTGCACAATCAGCTGTGTGCTGAAACCACAGCAATTGCACTAAATGACTTTGGCAAGCAGAAGGTGTGTGCAGCGCCAAGGAAACTTTTTCTGTGCCCCTCGCGGAAATCTGGTGCTTTCTGAAAGGCAAAAGAGTCTCCAGTCCTTTCGGAAGTGCAGCAGAGCATCAGTAATAAGTCATTTTTGGCAAGCATATGTGAACAGCATCCAGTGAGGGAGAACGTCATCAAGGCAGAGAAATCCTTTCAGCCTGCCTTTGGTATGACTCCACCAAGCCTGAAATATCTCTGAGAGCTCTGTTCCTTCCTCTTCTCAGAGCTATTCTGACCCTATCTTGGGCAAGGTACCCAATTTACATGTTCCAGGCCACTGGCTTGCAATGTTTGCTTATTTTTATCCAGGGTTTTGCAATTTAAAGGGTTTGGATGGGTAGCAAAATGGGCATTTGCTCAGGGAAAGGGTTCCTCAGCTACAACAATTTCTGTCTTTCCCCATTAGGAAAGCAGGACAGCGTCACTGCCTGAATGCAGAGTGCAAGTGAGCCCTACACAATATGCTTTCACCCAGTAATTAAGTATCTAGCACTTCTCTCATTATCAGAGCTTCTATTGACAACTCCCAGACTCCAACAGCAAAATGCCAGATTCTGCCCCTCAAGCAGCTGCATCAATTATCTCCCAGGGCAGTGCCTCCTGTTGCTGGGACAGGAAGCAGGAGCAGTATGTCCAGTCTCCTCCTGCTCTTGCGGGAGCAGCACACACTCATCCCACAGCCCCACAAGGCCTCTGGCTGCCCTGGACTGGGGCCTGTGCAAGGCTGGCCCTGGCACACTGCACACTGCTCTGACAGGCTCCTGGGCTCAGAGAGGCTGGACGGACCATGACAGCCAACAGTGCTCTCTGGGCATTGCTGGGAGTGAAATCAGCCTCCCCAGGCCAGCCTGGTAGTCCAGGGGCTGTTCTGAGCAGGGCTGGAGACTGACTGTGGCCCAAATCCCATTTTGGTGCATCCCAGACAAATGCAGGGACTTTTGGATTTGCACCTTCTGGGGCCAGAGAGCAGCTCAGCCAGCAGCAGTGGCCAGGCTGTCAGTGCCTTTCAGTCCTTGTCCAGGGCCAAGAAATGCAGCTGGGGTGGGAGCACAGCAACATCCAGCTGGGACAAGCCATCTCCACAGGGTGCACATGTGCAGCCACGTGCCCGGTGCCCACCCCGCCGGCCAGAGGGAACAAGGGCACCGGCCAGAGGGCCAGCAGGTCACCAACCCTAGCCCTAGGGTTGCCAGTCAAGGTTATTGGTGACGCACCTGCCCGAAAAGCCAACCTGGGAGGAACCGTGCCAGCCAAGGAGCAACCTTGGCACCTGGGTGAACACAGGAGTAGGTGGGGGGAGGCACTGGCCACTGTTGACCTTGGGAGCTGCACAAAACACAGGAGGTATTTAACCTCCTGCAGAGCCCCTTGAAACCTCTTCTGAGCTCTATACCTCGGCAGCTGAGGACACAGGCAGTGTTTTCCTTACCTTTTTCGGCAGGGTATCGCTTTCAGCTGACTCTGGCAGAGCTGCTATGACTGAAACAACAGCTTACCCGGGGTGAGTAACAGGGAAACATCTGAACTTGTTTTAATAAGAGAAGTAAAATGTTCTCTGGGTTTCGTTTAAGCCTCATTTATAAAACTAACCTGCAGTGTTAGTTAGTTGCTTCCCATCTCTTAGAGCAGGTGGAAAGGGACAGCACTCTGGCTGTCTGCAGTGTCTGTACTCACCCTGCCAGGCAGTTATTTGGGACAAGTGTGAAATCCTGATTTGCTAAGAGCTTAATAAACTGTCACATAGAAAATAGCACAGTATATCACCCCTGGACATTGCTGGGAAAACTCTATGAAGGAAAGAGCTAAGGTTGCCTTTGACAAATTGATAAATATTGAGACTTTTTTGGCCAAATATATAGATATAATATATCTTAGACCTCTTAGACATGTCCAAGAGGTTACCTGGTGCAGAAAAGCACCTGGTCCAAACACCACAAACAGCTGGCTTGTCCCTGTCCCATCCCTTGTCCAAGGCTGTGTGTACCCACATGAACCTTCCAGGCTGCCCTGTGTCCCACTTATTCCTGTCCCCCTGCCTGCGGGCACCGCCTGGTGCCCCAACCCATCTCCTCACTGTCTCCCTGCAGAAGTGGGCTTGTCCTTGTTAAAAACCCACACCTGGATTTGTTGGAGGAGGACATCCTGTACCACTTGGACTTAGGAACAAAGACGCACGACCTGCAAGCAATGTTTGGGGACATAAAGGTAAAGAGCAGGTCCAAAAGCTAGGCAGCAGCTCCCCCTGCACAGGCTCTCCAGCTGTGTGTGCATCCCATGGTGCTGCCGGCCCATGCTGGGCCCTGCTGCTGCCAGAGCTCCTGCAGGGTGGGGTCTGACTGCTCAGCTAAGGGACTCAGCTGCCAAAGCAGCTTGGGCAAGGAGGTTGTCTGTCCTTGTTTGTTTTGGGCAGAAAGCACAGCAGAAAATTACTCTTTTAAAAACCTGTAGCTCTGTAAAACCTGATTTTATATTGGCCCCATGTTGGAGGACAGACAGGGGAGGCATTTGTCTAAAGCATCTTGATCGTCATCTGCTGGAGACAAGGGAAGGAGGATGTCATATCATTTTTGGCTGTGAATTGCTGTCAAAACTGACTTGTCACGATGGCATCCTCTTTCATTTGAAACCAGTCTTTCCCTAGTCATGCGGGGGAAGAGCCTCGGGGCCCAGGGCTGGAGCAGCCTGGCACAGCACAGCATGGGCTCCTGCTGCCCTGCACCCTGGCAGCAGGATCAGCAGCACTGCCCTGGCAGCTGCACACTCATCCTCCTCCTACCTTCAGCAAGCATATTTTCCTTTAATATGTAAAATTTGTCCTTTTTACTCCCTGACTTTATGGCCTCTGTGTCCATCAGCAGTGCTCACTAATTGCAGTCAGCACTGTTCATAGAATAAATTAAGTAATGAGCTCCTCCAATATCTGGGTTTGCTTTGCTATCAGTGGTATCACTACCAACTCAAATTTGCTGAATTATTTTAGATTTTCTTGCCTAGGACTGATACCCGAGTATGTGCAGCTGTATGGCTGCTCAGACCCAGGGTAGTTACCACCCTGCCAGAGTGGCGGCCTGGGTCTTGTGTTAACTCCTGAGGGTTTTGTGACCCTCAGCTGCTCAGCGTCTCTGGACTGATGGTGAGGAAGTGGCACCCCGCTTTCTCTGGGAAGACGTGCCCGGCACTGCCACCAGTGCCACGATCAGGCTGACTCTCGGCACTTGTTGTAGCTAAGTACCAGCCCTGACGTTTTATTTCCAGTTTGTAGCTAAGTACCAACCCTGATGTTTTATTTCCAGTTTGTCTGCGTTGGCGGCAGCCCGAACAGGATGCGGGAGTTTGCCCAGTTCATGCAGCGGGAGCTGGGGCTGCCGGGGGCCGGGGAGGACGTGGCTGACATCTGCGCGGGCTCGGACCGCTTCGCCATGTACCGGGCAGGGCCCGTGCTCTCCATCAGTGTGAGTCCTGCGCCGTGCTCAGGGGCCGTGGGGCTGCTGCCGTGCCCTGTCCGTGCCAGGGTCCCACGGCCGCACGCCGTGAGCTCCGTCTGCCCGGCCGTGGCAGTGGGGCTGGCACCACCCCTCCCTCGCGTGCCTTTGCTTCCCCCAACACCCACCAGCAGACTTCTTCCTCTTTTCACTGTTCAGCCGCTGCCACCAGTGCAAGCTCCCAGCCGTGGCAAAGCTGTTTCTGTTTGAACGGCGTTCCCCAGAATCCGCGCTCTCCATTTGGAAATGCCGCACTAACAACAGACCTGCACGTGTTCCGCTCAGCTCAGTTTGGGAGGCAAAACCGCTTCTCACCTCACATGAACTATGAAACGTTGCTGGGAGTATTGCATTGATATAAGCTCTAAAAGAAAAACCTGGCCTTATCATTAATGATTCTTTTAGAGCAGGATTTTTGGCACTGAACAAAGGGAAAAGCAAACACGGGCTGTGCTGGAGAGCACTCATGCCCAAAGGCTTGGTCCTGACACCATTTCTTCGGGCACAATATTAGTCTGAAATGTGATTCACAGGTGATGAAATCACTCACACAACAGAGCTCCCTCTGCCAAAACCAAACCAATCCTGACCAAGTGAATCAAGCCTGAGGGAATCCATCTGAGAGGATCCAAGGCGGGGGAACCACCACAAGATTTGCTGTTCCCCAGCCTGGCAGCAGCAGGGACATGGCCAGAAGGAAATCCTTACTGAGCTTGTGGCCATGCACCAGCTTTGGCCAGTGCAGAAAGGGACATGGAGCAGAGCGCATGGTCAGCTCAAGGAGCATCATGCAGAGCAGCTGCCAACCTCACATTTCTGCAAGTTGCTTAGAAACACAACTGAGCTCAAACACACAGAGGCAGGAACACAGATTCCAGCTCTGAATATTTACAATGAGAATAAATTTTTTAGGCATTGGCGAATAAGCCAGGCTGATGTTCCAGAATAACAACATGAAAAAAGGTTTCATATTTAAAACATGATACAAGGGAAACAGCATTGGTCCCACAGCCAAGAGAAAGGAGACAAAGCAACAAAAAACTGGATGTGTACCTTAATCAACAGCGCTTCCATATGTGCTTCCTTCCGCTTTTTGAAGATGACATCAAAACCAAAAAAATGTGAGGCAAGAGGAAAAACAAAACTCCACAGCACCAAACACTTTTTGTAGTTAAAAGTTAAGCTAAGGAAAGGATGTTGGTCTAGCAATGGAGCAGAAGACAGATTACCAAGCGAAGGAGCACTGGGCAGATTCAGCAGAAGTCCTAGCAGTTCCAGGCCTGCAGAACATCTGCCAGCTCTGGGGGTCAGCAGCAGAGATGGGAATAGGGCAGTACTGTCTGTGGAGAGAGGATGGGAACAACCCAGTGCCAGCAGTGGGGACCTGGTAGCCAGGCAGATGTTGGGGACAGGAGGGCAGCAGACCAAGGAATGTGAGCCACGAAGAGGGACAGGCAGCCTGCAAGGCACACAGCAAACACCTCACCCTGAAGCCTGTTCTCACCGAGGGACACAAACCTTTCCATTGGCCTTTGTGCCCAGCAGTATAGCGAAGATGCTCCAGTGTGGGGTGAGGACAGGCTGGAAGGCACACAGAGAAGTGAAGGCTCAGGTGTCCTCACTGAAATTCACCATTCCCAGAGCATGAGCAGGACACAACAAAGTGCAAGTCAGCACATCGTGTAAGGATTGGCAGTGCATGAAAGAGGTCTTGGAGCATTCAGATGTTGTATTTGTGGACCCTCCTTGAAGGACAGGCATCATCTGTGTGCCCACACAGGGTCCCCAGGGATGAACACCAGCTCTACTTGAACAACTTTTAAAGCATCTAGGGGAGGAGGTTAGGCACCTCACCAGGACAGACCAAATAGACCCCAAGATGTCTCTTCCCTCTCAAAAAAATTGCTGTTGGGATCACCAGAAGAAAATGTCACAGCATATCCCTGAGCTCATTGCAGTCATGTACCTGTCACCTGCCACAGCCTCATGGGGACTGATGCTTCTCTTTTCTCTCCTTCCAACAGCATGGAATGGGCATCCCTTCCATTTCCATTATGCTTCATGAGCTGATCAAACTGCTGCACCATGCAAAATGCCGGGACATTACTATTATACGCATCGGTACTTCTGGGGGCTTAGGTAAGCGATTCATGCTCTTTCTTCAGAGCAAAACAGCTATTATTAAAAAGAACTCTCAGCAATAGGTCATGCAGTTCTGAACTTTAGCATTTTGTCAGGTCTCTAAATATCAAACATGGCATATTGTTTTGGGTTAAACCCAGAAAACTTGTAGCAACTGGCTTGGCAGAGTGCACATTCTCAGAGTGTACCAAGTCCCAGATTCCACTACAGCCAAGTGTCACTTTCCAAACAGAAAACTTGGATTAGTGGTGGCCCAAATGAATCCTTGTTCCCCGGCTGCGGCAGTAGTGCTGCCCATGCCTGCACAAACTGCTGGGGGTGCATGATCTCTGCAAGCCAGAAGCAGCTAAGCTGTCACTCAGCACATTCTCACAATCACTTACCTTGTGCTGACTCTGTACATTTTACTTGTACGTCTCTGCTGCTTCATGAATTTCAATTATTCTCTCACATCTTTTTTCCTCACTGAAAAGATAGATCTATTGAGATTTCCCTGCTGTGCTGAGGTTTGGCAGCAGGGCACAGGTGTACTGAGCACTGGCAGCCTCAGCTTCCATTTCCACAGGGATCAAGGCTGGGTCTGTTGTGATCACTGACACGGCAGTGGACTCCTCCTTCCAGCCACGTTTCGAGCAGGTGGTACTGGATGATGTGGTGGTGCGGAGCACCGAGCTGGACAAGGACCTTGCGGAGGAGCTGCTGGCCTGCAGCAGGGACATTCCCGACTTCCCCACGCTCATTGGCCATACCATGTGCACCTACGACTTCTATGAAGGTAAAGCCAGCTTCGTCTGTCCTTCCTCACCACACCCAATGCCAAGTCTTTCCACTCTTCCATGGACAAAGCTATGCAGAGAACCCAGGCCCCAGGAGGGCTGCAGCCAGAGACCCAGATGTGGTGCTGGGGGACCCAGGCAGAGCAGGGGGCACCCTCAGAACACACAGTACCTCTGCTCACATCTTGCTGAGCTTGCCACCAAGCTGTTCCCCTACAGCAAGACTGTTACTTCAGAACTAACAAACACTACGAAAACATTAGGTTGCCTGTGAGATTTCCATAAACAAACTTTGGTTACTCTGGAACCATTTCCTTTGCAAAATTTAATGCTGATTGCAGAGTAGATGAAACAAATTAAATTAAGAATTAATAATCTAAGCACTGTTTATAAACCTTTAGATCTGCTTGCAGATGCAGCCATCTGTGTATTGCTCAAGTCCGTATTTTATTTAAACAAAAAGCCATTTGAGAGGATTAAACTAGGAGCAGCAATAAACTGAAGGGCAGTCCCAGACTGGCCCAGCCACAGGTAAGCATTTACCTGCCCCATGGCCTTCAGCCACTGCAAGAGGAGGAGCTGCATGGGGCACAGGTCTGCTCTGAGCACACAGCAAGACAGGGATTAGAGGAGAGGGTAGGGATGGGTGCCCACAGCAAACACAGGGTTAGTCCTGCTGCAGTGGTACCTGGAGCTGCAGTAGGGGAGCACCAGTGCCCTGGGCCCAGCTCCCCAACCAGCACCAGTGCTGCCCACACCAGGAGTGCCTCTGTAAGCAGCTCCAGCTTCCATCCACAGCAGTCCCTGAAGAAAAATTAAGCCCACATTAAAGGGGTTTCCTCTCCTCAGTGCTCCCATTCTGCACAGCTTGCTGTACCTCTTCTACCGTCAATTGGCATTTTTGGGATTTAACCTGGCAGACCTTCACAGCAGATATGCAGCAATGTCATGTCTCCACAGAGCACAGCATCCCCTGGTACCTCCCACCCGTGGGCTTACTCCACCTTTCACCCATGTTGAAACCTGCATCATTCTCTCCCCTATACAGAGACAATCACACTGGCTTTAACACTGAGGGGAATACAAATTAACCAGCCACTCACAGGAAAACTTTGCGGGCCTCAGATAGAATGTGGGCACTGCTGGACTTCCCATTTGCACCTACGCATTGTGGCCCATGACCCTTTGCAAAGCCAACAGTGACATTTCTCTGCTTCCTTTCCAGGTCAGGGGAGATTAGATGGTGCATTATGCTCTTTTTCCAGTGAAAAAAAGTTGGAGTACTTAAGGAGGGCTTATGACGCTGGAGTGAGGAATATTGAGATGGAGTCCACGGCATTCGCTGCCCTGTGTGGACTGTGTGGCCTCAAAGGTGAGTCCTGTTGCTTCCATCCCCTCCCCACACACGGGCTCAACCTCCTCCAAGCGTCCTGTTTGGCGCCAGAAGGCCAAACACACATCCCTAAAGATTTTGTCTAGAAAATGACACTAAAGCAAATTTCATAGCTCAATAAAACCCAAGTGAGCATTAGAAGACCTGAGTGCGTGCTGGACAAACCAACAGCTTGCTCCCCTCACGTCTCTCCTGGTCCCACCGCAGGTACCGGCCCTGCTGGAGCATCTTCCTGCGGCTTTGCGGGGCACAGCCCGGGACACAGCCCGGGACACAGCCCGGGACAGCGGAACCGCGGCCGCCGGGTCCGGCTGTGAGGGCAGGGCAGGGCAGGAGGGGCCGGGCAGGGCTGTGAGGTGATCGCGCTCCTGCCTCCTACAGCCGCCGTGGTGTGTGTGGCGCTCCTGGACCGGCTGGAGGGGGACCAGATCCGGGCGTCCCACGAGGTGCTGTGGGAGTACCAGCAGCGGCCGCAGCGCCTGATCGCCGCCTTCATCCGCAAGCGCCTGGGTCTGTGCCCCACGGACCGACGGTGACAGCCCGAGGCACCGGCGCTGCCCGGGAACCGGGACCGGAGCAGCTCCGGGGATCGGGACAGCTCCGGGACCGGGAGCTGCCCGAGGCACGCGGAGAGCGGAGCTGCCCGGACCAGTGGACACCGGGAGCTGCCCGGACCAGCGGACACCGGGAGCTGCCCGGACCAGCGGACACCGGGAGCTGCCCAGAACCAGCGGACACCGGGAGCTGCCCGGACCAGCGGACACCGGGAGCTGCCGGTCCGCAGCGCCGCTGGAACCGCACCGATGAGATCTGCGCTGACGAGGAATTGAGGCTGCGGAACTGAGCTGCAGGTTCCTCACTCCCGACTCCAGCAGCCGTGAAGAACTGTCCTGTTTGGGTCACTCCTGTCCACAGTGACCTTCCGTGAAGGACATCCCTTTGCTTTGGGCATAAAGACAAAACCTAAGTCAATGACGTGAAAATTAATCCATATTTATGACCATTATTGTTACTGCTGTTACAAAGGCCATCCTGATTTTCATTCCTACAGTATTTAATGATGTCACAAACAGGCACATGTCAGAGTCTGAGTGCAAGAAGGACACCACAGTACCCTGCTGTGGTCAGCCGAGCACCTGACCTTCAGGCACTGGTTAACATTAAATACACTTTTCTCACTACCAAAATTCACAAATAAGTAGTCTATCTTGTAACCAAATAACTTAGTTTTCACAGAGAAATTCTCATCAAGCTTTATAAAAGTACGACTGAGAGTGAGCTGCCCATCCCTGGCATAAAGACAGCTGAGCTCTGAACTGCCACCCCTACCCAGCCAAACCCACAAAGCAGGGCTGCAAGAGGTGCAGGTTGAGAAACCTATTTACCATCAACCTTTTTAAATTACTATTTTCACGTGAGTAACTTGGAAGATTTCTTTTGTTTAAGTGTAGAAAGATTTATCATGAAAACCAATGTAATTGAAAACCAATAAGCATCTGCATTTCCTGACGGGTTCTGTTCTGATCAGCTCTTGTGACCAATGCTAAGGTGAGGATTATGAAGTAGGGTGGAACATCCACCTCCTTCCCACAGGAGCAGTAAAGAGGTGTCTGGCCAGGCTGGGGAACAGCCAAGGGGTCTGCAGAGCCCTCCTGGCATGAGCAGCCTTGGTTGTGCTGTGTGAAATACCCTTTTACTGACCTGCATGTTCTCTATGCTCCACTGTTACATGAAAACCACACCCCCAAACCCTGATTCTGGCCTCACTGTATCACTAAAGGCCCTGATTTATTGTTGCACTGGGGTAGCCCCGGCTTCTATAGACTTCTACTTAGTAGCTACCCTGAGAAACTACAGACATGAAAACAACTACAAGTCTCCGCCCAAAAATCTGTGCCTAGTATTTCAAAACCAATGTCTGCTCCCTTTAAACTTTCTTTTTCATTAGCATCTTGGTATTTATAAAATATGACAACTATAATCTCAATTTCAGTGGTGTAAATTTTTTTATTTTGTATATATGCTTTTAAGGGCAAGGAAAAAAAGTCATCTGCCTAGGTTTGGGATGATGCCTTCCTGGGAATTGTCTGACAGCCAGTCTGTTCCCCACAGCAAAGCACTGCTGGTCTCCCCACAGGAATAATATCCAGCTAGTTGTGAGGGGGCCAAGTGTGTTTTTTAAAATAATGAGTTACCCCAAAATAAAAAGCACAAACATACACAGAACTGTAATTTTAGCACAAGCACACAGAGGCTGAGCCCAGAAGACATCACTCCCCCAGCTCAGGGCAGGTTCTGCAGCATTTCCCTGCTAAACTCAGCTGCAACACTGGGATTATGCTGCTCCTGGGCTGACCCTGTGCTCACTTTCAGGAGTGTGTCACACCAGAAAATAAAGAAATAAAGATCTATTTATAATTTATACTGAAAAACTAATCTGCAATATGAAATTGTATGACTGGTTTGCAGTAATATGATGCAGCAAGTTGCCTTCTAAATATAGAAAAATGTCTAAGTTTCATCTTATCATAATCAAGGAATATCAGAAACATTCAAGGCAATGAAGACTTTATAATTGAAAGAATCAAATTCTCAAGAAACCTGGAAAGAAAACTGTGGAATTTATTCATGTAACATAATAAAAGTAACTGCCGTGCAAAGCTATTTTGGACTTCTGCTGCCAATTAAACCCCAGAATTCCTACTCAAGGTGTTGCACATGAGATTGGCTGTGCTGTGCATAGGAGTTCTTAAGCAAGGTGTCCCAGCTCCCAGTGGAAAGGGCCACGGACAATCACAGGACACCAGCACACAGCCCAGCCTGTCCTGCACCAGGCAGGTGCAGTGTGACACAGCACAGCTCAGAAGGGTTTGGAGTGTTTTGGAATGGCTGCACATACATGGAACTGAGCAGTTCTAGGACACACCAAAGGGAATTGATTTAAGGTTTGTGTATTGCGGGCCAGACCAGACCCCTGATGCTCCTCTGCCCCTCAGATGAGAGGTGCTCTACATTTTAAAAGCAGTAGATTCCATGTCTCTTCTTGGAAGCTTTGGTGGAGGAAGTTTTGACAAAACCTCTCTTGCATAAAGTGTTTTGTGCAGCCCAGCTTCTCGGAGAGCGAGCTCAACACGGAGCCTGGGGTCAGAAATGACCTGTTGAAAAAAACACAGCAATGATCAGTAGAAGCCAGAAGGTTCCCTGAGGAGCTGCTGCCTTCCCTCATGTTCTCTATGCACACAGCCCCAAGCACAGCAGACTCCAATCTCCTCCTGGTTGTTCCTATGGAATCCAAGTGCTTCAAATGCCTTTATGGTTTTTCTCACAGTGATGCCTTGTGCTTACATGGCAGCGCCACTTCCGTTTGTCAGAATGATAATTAATCCCAGGGAAATTACTCCTGAAATTTGTCAAAAGTTTATCTGACAAAATTTGTAAGCCTCTTCCCAATTCCTGTTCCGTGTTCTGCAGTGGGACTGCAATGGAAGTACAAGAAAGAGCAACACTTCGAAGAAGCCCCAGCATAACCCCCCCCTCAGTGCCCAGAGCTGCTGGAGACCAGCAATGCGAACATGATCCACAGCCCTGCAGCACTGGGAAGCAGCACAGGGATCTGCTGGGCAGGGATCACAAACTGCAGCCTGAGCAGCACCAAAGCTGTCTGGAGTTGAAACAGAATGAGCATGCTGAGATTTTAGGCATAGACCCAAATATACATATTCAAATATATATGTTCAGAGCAGGTTTAAGTTAAGATTTGTCAGAACCTTGTACACCGGTCAGATTTGGGGAATTTTAATAACCTAACAAAGTCCGCATCTTCCCATTACCAAAATGTCTTAAAATGGGAAGTGCTGGACAACTCTAGCTGAAGACATTGTTAAATTTCATCTTATTCAATGTCAAAAAAAAAAAAAAAGCTTTCACACCACAGAATTGTACTATAGCTCTTCTCTTTTTTGTAAATAATTGTCAAATTCCAGAGTGGGAATAACTGCAAATGCATTGACCGAGCAGAGAGGGAGCTGTGAGGGAATCTAAAGATACCAAGATTCCTTGCGTTCCTGGAGCGCATTTGAAATTGAGGGAGCAGCCTCTTCAGCTACCTGAGTGCCCTGAAACACGAGCACAGTCAGCTCAGCTCCCAGTTCATTTACTCAGCAGGACTGCAGCCATTACCTGCTCTTCACTGTACGTGTGCAGTCTGAACAGGGGCTGCTGCAGATCAAAAAACTCCTGCTTGCTTCCAACGCCCATCCGAGCTTTGGATGCCACTGTGTCAGCCACTGCTCTGGCTGGATCTAATTTGGCAACAACGGCAACCTAAAGGCAGGGTATGAAAGAAACAATTACTCTGTCTGTGTGGAGCTAAGGCCAGAACAGGTCAATATCAGTAACACCTTTGAGAACACCATCATTCACTGTCTCTGCAGCCAAACAGGGTCCCAGCTGCAGCAAGTGTGAGACACAAGCACCAGTCACTGACGCCAGCTCCAGTGTCCAACCCGGTCTCCACAAGGATCCAGCAGCCTCATCATTCTGCAGTGCCCACAACTCCTGCAAGTCCAGATTTTCTTCTTTTTCTTCCAATGGAAACAAAGTTTTTCAGGATGATAGCTCACAATTTTTACAGTCATGGGCATCAGCATTGAGTGATATGCCCTGAAAAATACAGCTCTGCGTTTTTCTGAAGTGTAACTGCTTTAACTGTGCAATTTCCTGTCACTAGATCAATATCAAAGACTCCAAGACACTGTATTGTTCCAGAGTTAATATTTTTTCACTGTTTACTTTTTTTGTGTTAAAATGTTCAGATACAGGCTAATAATACTTTGGAAAAATACAGGAAGATGCATGAGCAAAGTAACTAAAGTCAGAAGCCCATATGAATAATGGCTAAAAGTAGAAAAAAATACTTTAAATTGCCTAAGATAATTTTTTCACCCATCTCTTTAATAAAAAGTCATCTTTGTATTACTGCCCAAATGACTTTAGTAAAAATCTTTCCTCTCCCCCTGCCCCCCTAACCCCACAAACAATGTACATACTTTATGAAGCAATATTTCTTTAGTGTGAAACAGAGAATAAATGTTGGTCAGAGAAGTATAATGAAATGGGAGCATCATCATCCCAGGCAAAGGCCCTTCTAGAAGCATTTTGTAGTCTGGCAAGAGAATTGAGTCAGTGGGAAGAGCTCAACTGACCACAACTACCGACCAGCCTCTTTGGAGAAAAAACAAGGAGATTACATACAGAAATGTAAATTAAGACAAAATTACTCTTCCAAAAATCAGAAGTAAAAAAAAAAAAAAAAAAAAAAAAATTACCCTAGCCCTGCCTTTACTATAGCAAGCATTTTATGGGTGTCTTTTTAAAAGCAATGTGCTAAAGATTCAGAGACTCAAATGCCTCTGAAGAAAGTTGTCCAAGTAAGTTATGTGTAAATTTCACAATTTGAAAAGAATATAAATTGCTCATAAATCTTGCCTAAGACTCAAGGCAGACTTAAAGTTATTAAAACAAACAAAACCCAGAAAAAATCACAGAAGAAAAATCACATCCAACCTGGAAAAAACCTTCTCTATCTCCTCTCAGATATCAGCAGTTCCTACAGTACAATTTAACGTCATAATGTTGCTGTTGTCAGAGCTACAAAGGACACAGGATTGATAACAGGAGAAAATTACTGTTAGCCAGATCTGAAGTGCCTTTTACCTTGTTCCTTTCTTTCTTTTGAGAGCCTGCTCTCTATCTGTGCCTGCCCTGGCAGTCTATGGGTAGTACCCAGCCCACACCCACCTGCTGCCGGAGTGCTTCCAGGCGCTTCTCCTTGTCCTGCTGCTGCCGGGCCCGGAGCAGGGCCAGCTCCTTCCTCTCCTGCAGCCGCTTCTCCAGCAGGGCTCGTCGGAACTGTACCCTGCCGAGCACAGGGGGCCCTGGGCAGTGACACTGCTCCACTGCTGGGGTGCCACTCCAGCTCAGAACCTGCTCTCATCTCCTCTGCACCCGCCTCGGGATGCTGCGGTGCTCCATCAAAACCCCTCAGGCAAAAGTGCTTTTTCATTTCAATGTGCTCTTTTTGTTGGAGTTTTTTGGTTTGGGATTTTTGGGGAAGGGGAGTTTGAGGAGTTGTGCTTTTTTATTTGTTTTGGTGGATTTTGGTTGGTCAGCTGTTCTTTTAAACAGCTTGGCTAACCTTACAGATTCCACGTCTAGACCACAGATTTTCTCAAGCATGCTTTATATAGCCCTGGTACTCTTTTTTCTCCTCCATTTTCTTTGCCAAGAATAAATGTTCTCTCACATCTGTGCATGGCAGAAGAAATCTTTCCTATAATCCTTTCCATTAAAAGAAACACCTCACTCCCAATCTTGTCACTAGAAAAAGAAATAAACCTTAAGACTTCCACCCTTCTTCCAAAGGAAAAAGCTGGAGGTTCACACCAGTAACTCCAGAACTTTACCCATGGCACTGCTGTGCTTCCACCTTTCACTGCAGACATTTTTAGACCATTGTGCAGAGCCTGTTCCTTATGGAGCTATAGATATTTGTTGGGATGCCTCTTCTACAGGACTTGCCAATGCCAGCTTTGAATTTGGAGAATTATCTTCCTTTTGCCCTTCCAATCTGAGTTTGTCTTCAGAGAAATTGAGACAAGAAAGTTGCTTCAACTACAATAAAACATGTATTGCTATTTTCTTACTCTCCAAATTTTAGTAAGCTCAAAGGAGTATATAACTGTGATATAAATGGCAACAATCAGAACTGAACCTGCAGTTCTGCACAGACCTCTGTCAATTACCCAATCACAGTTAGCAATACAAAAAAATTTATCTCAAGATAGTGG
The DNA here is from genome assembly GCF_963662255.1 of Cinclus cinclus. Lineage (NCBI taxonomy): Eukaryota > Metazoa > Chordata > Aves > Passeriformes > Cinclidae > Cinclus > Cinclus cinclus. Next base: position 28,963,145 of record NC_085054.1, read on the forward strand.
TACAAGGATGCCTGAGTGTACCCTCAGAGAGGCTTCCAGTTCCTCACCATGTTCACTGTAGTTTAGGCAGAGAAATGCTACAGCACTAGTGCTCAGGGGTTGTTCTGTACCAGGGGAAAAGCCTAACCTGATTTTCATATGGAGAACATTTAATAAAAAGCAGCCATTCCATGGCCAGTTTGGGCTAGTCCAGGTGATGCCGACTGACAGGGAGCAGCCAGGGAGCACCACGAGGGCCGAGGGTCATGTCCCCATGGCTGCGCTGCTGTCCTCCACAGGCTGCAGAGGGCACAGCATTAGCACACATGAAGTTCATTGTCAGCGGGCAATGGCACAGCTAAAATCCACACCCAGGGAAGGCAGACACCCTTGGAAATACATACTCAACTGCACATAATCTTCCTATTTTGGAACACCATTCCAATACGTTTTTATACCTGGCTTCCAATGTTTACTCAAGCTTTGGTTTCACCCTGTCCACATATAAATGAAATCGTTCATTCTCTTTCATTCTGTTACACTCAGCAACATTTTAGCTACTGTTTCTTCTACTTATAGTTAATTTTATAGAAAAACTCAAAATCAAAATATTGTAATACTCAATTTTTCTTTTAAGCACCACAGTGAGTAAAATTATAATAAATCACTAGCTGATAAATGAGCATAACTAATTCATTTCAGTAAAGGCACCTTTTGTAGCATTGCAGGTACACATTTGTGTAATTTTTGATAAGCATATTTTCATTAAAACTCTGCTTTCAGACGCTGTCTCATAAATATTCAATAGGAAATAATGAACTCCTGTGTCTGGGAAGTCCAGGAGAGTTTCAGGGGAGTGTGTGAGGGCTCTGAGGTGGGACGAGGGAGGTGCACGGGGGAGATGCAGCGCCCACACCCCGGCCCTGGAGAATTGAACCCTTGGCTAACAGTGGCCATCACCCTCTCCTGTGGGTCAATCACATAAAATCCTGGCACAGAGCAGTCCTTACCTTCCCTAGGAATGTGGGGCCAGGCTGGCAGCAGTGCAGGTGCTGGGGTAGAACACGGCAGGTGTTTCCCTGCAGAGCAGGACTGTGCCAGCCTGTTTCCCATAGGCAGTCAGTGCAAATATTTGCACAATTCCATGCCAATTTTATTTTCACTCTGCAAGAGCAATGCCAAATATATTGCTTTTGGGGGGGGAGAACATTCTTTTAGAATATATGATGTATTTTCAAACCATTTCCTAGCTCAGGGACCTGATGGAGAGTCTGACTAAAATTCACTGCACAGATAAAAGAGAAGTGGACTGGTAGCAACAAACACTTGCTTTTTTGGATGCTAATTTTTGAAGCATGGAAAGACTTAAATGCAGTTGGTAGTTGTTGATACCACATTAAAAGGATACAATCACCTAGGATACAACCTTACTAAGTAGTTTGAAGCATTTGCCAAACAGAAAGGAAAAAAAAATACTTATCCTGAATTTATTCTAAAAAAGAAAGTCAGGAGATCAAAGCAAATTGATTATAAGAAGATCCTATTGATACTGTAGGTATTCACATTTAATTTCTTTTACCTTTCTCTGTCTTTGGCTGCTTGTTCAGCCATTAATTTTCTCAATTCCTCCAGATGTTGTAGATCTCTCTCCTCCTGTTCTTGCCACTTGAGCTCTTTCTCAGCCCAGTATTTTTTCAGCTAGAGTTTGAACAAATACAACAAACAAATTAACACTCATTCCAGAGCCCAGGCAGTGAGAACAAAACAAGTAAGAAAAGCATTAAGTTAGAGATTTCAATTTTGATACTTTTAGAATAAAATTTCTATTTTAGAGCATTACAAGCTAACGGAATATTTACTAGGAGAGCGAGAAGGTGTGGAGCCCCCACAACAAAAGTAATAAAATCAGACTGTGAACACTAATTTGAATATATTTTTCCACCACAATCTGAAGACTACCATTTCCATTCTGCTTGCATTCCTCAGAAAAACAGCTGCAGTATAAGGTTATCAGCTCTTCTAAGGATCTAGTATGTAAAATACTACAATGAAACACATGACTGCTGACCCCAAACAGCTGCATAGGCAGAGGGCTGCTCAATATAGACATTACACACAGCAAGAGAAAAGTTTGCACAACCAGAATATTTACAGATATAATGAATATTGGTGGTGGTTGGGTCAGCACTGCCTCCCTAAGCCTCTTCCTTCCCTCTGGTGTCAGAGCCACCTGCCACTACAAACATTTTGTGCACAAAGGCAAATACACAGAACAAGCTGGAACAAAAAGAGAAACAGCAGCAAAGCTACTCATGACCTAAGCAGCAAACCCTCACTAAATGTCCCTCTTTGTGCCACTGGATTCAGAGGCAAAATCTCAGTGGAACGACCACATGGATTTTTGCTATATCACTTGGGTAGAAAGGCCAACACAAATACTTGTGACACAGCTTGATTTTCTAAAGCATTACATTCACTACAGCGCATTTCTGAGTTTCTGTGAAGTTGCATCCAGGCCATTTCCCAAGGAGTCAGCACACAATCCTTGGGAGCACTGTCCCTGTCCCCCAGGGTGCCCTGCAGCCCCTGCAGTGCTGCAGGCTCTGCGTTGTCAGCTCCCCTGCTGCACTGCAGCACGCAGCTCCGAGGCTGCCATGCTGCTCAGAGCACAGAGCTGTGCAGTCAGACCCAGCCCTGCCTCTGTGCTGGTTTGATGACAGACACAGGGACTTGCTGAGTCTTTTTTGTCTAAGAAATGCAATAGAGTAACATAACTGGTGTGTCAGATCAGGCAGCTTTAGAGTTAAAATGACAGGAGCAAGACCTGACTAACCATTTGCCCATCTCTACATCAATACTTAATACTGCACAAGAATACCCGTGCTATGAGATCAGTTATAGATTTTAGAAGCAATGGTACACATTAATATATGCAAAAATGTATAAGTTTCTCATACTTTCTCTTTATCCTGAGCTCTACGAATGGTTTCCTGTTCTCTCTGCAGCCTTTCTCTCTCATCTTCCTTTTCTTTTCTTCTGGCAGCTACAGCAGCTTCTAGCTTAGCAGCTTCTTCCTGCTGTGCTTTCCACTGTAGAACCTGGAAGAAACAGTTGAAGAGACAGCCCTGCAGCAGACTGTGCAACATGGATCTGCCAAGCTGAGACTGGGAAGGAAACCCATGTAATCTGCTTACAAAATAAGATTTATAATCTTATCAACAACACAACCATTTAGCAAGCACCACCTTTCTACATGTTCATGTGCAGTTCCCAACTGATGGCATAATGTGCAATAAAATCACACATGAAAAGGTTTTAGGCAAAATTGCTAAAACCATCTCAGTAATTCACATCTCCCTCCAGCACTTAGAACCTATGAAGGGATGGAGACCAAGAGTCCCCGAGCAGAGTCCATTCACAGCCTCTAGCACAGGCACTCCTGTACCAGCACCTTGCTTCCACCCAGGGCTCACTCCAGGGACTTCATCTGTGTCAGGTCCAGACAGTGCAGCCCAGTCTGGGACCCCTGCCCTGCTCAGACCCCAAGGGATCCTGCATGCCTGGCACCCCACTGCTGTGGGGGAGAGGAGGCAGTGATGCCTGGCAGGGCAGAACAGGGCAGAGCCTGCCACATTTCCTAAAAACCCTCCTGGGGCTGGCATGAACCCCCCAGCCCAGCGTGCCAAAAATCCCTTTCTGGCACGATCCTGACTGTGTTGGTTAAAGAAGACAACTTGTGCCCAGCCTGGCCATGGCAAGGACTCATCTGCAGTGTCCCATCCCAGCCAGCCCGATCCCCTCGGTGCTGCCCCGAGCATTTGTGTGCTCATCTGCTTCATGCTGCTTTCTACAGGATTAATGATGTCTCCTTTCTGTTGGCTTGCCAGCTCTTTTTGCAATGGATTTGTCAAACACTAACAGAACTCTTCATCCCACTAAGGAACAAGCACTGAAGCTATTTTTCAGATGGTTTTCTACACTACAGCACTTTAATACAAAGATATTAAAATGCTTATAATTTTTCTACCTTTACTGCATTTCACTGGCTAGGTGTGCAGACTATTAATTATTCTGGTTTGTGATCATAAAGGATGTTTTGTTTAGAAATCCAGCATTCCCCATTGTCCAAGGTTCTCCGAGAGCTGCATCTCTGAATGCCATGCTTGCCCTGCTTCTTGCTAAAATAATAATACCTTTTTTCTTTGCAATACCCTGAACAATGCTGTGGCTACTGGTGGGAAGCAGACAAAGTGATAATGTGAAAATGACCTGAAAATGCAGAGGGTGTAAAGAGGACAGAGCCAGGCTCTTCCAGAGGTGCCCAGTGACAGGAGGGAAAACAACAGGTACAGACTGAAACACCTGAAATTTCAATGCACCCGTCAGTTTCCTACTGAGAGGCTGCATGAATGCTAGAACATTCTGGTCAGGGAGGGTGTGGAGCTGTTTAAACCTGTATTCAACCAGGTCCTGGGTCACCAGCTGTACTGACCCTGCTTGGGCAGGGGTGACCTCGAAGTCTGGAGTGGTCCCTTCAGCCTCAGCTGCAGCATCCAAATCCAGCTTCCCACACACATGAAACTTGTGACGCCAGGGCTGTCTAAATTGATATCTTAATGTAGCAATTTCACCAGCAGCCTGCTCATGCAGTTTAGCCCTTAAAGAATCTAAAATAAAATGGTAAATTGTTTCAGTTACCCTTCACATGCCACGCTGCTGAACTCAAAAAGGAATGTGTTGAAAAGGAGTCAGAAGTACATGCAATCCTTTCTACCTTGCTTTTGAAGTACACCGAAGCATAAACCATGTATAGAAAGATTTCAAATCTAACAACAAGCAAGCAGTGAATGAAATCTGCTAAAAGCATACTCAGACTGGAGCTGGGATAAGCTGCAGGAGCATTTGAAGGAGCTTTAAACTTCTGTAATAACATCACAGATTTTCTCAACTGATATGAGGTAACAGATTATATAACAAAAAAATTGCTTTTTGTAAGCTTGGATTTCCCTACATCCTGCTTGCCCCTCCTTTCAAATGGTCTCCAGTACTGAGGTCAATGCCACTGGGTGCAGTTCATGATGCAGCTTCAGTTTCCTCCATGCCTAACAACTCTCTGATCCTCTAGTGCTCTTCTCTGGATATTCATTTATTGTTAACCAGGGACTTGTTTGGTTGTTTGACTGCAGCCATTGGTATGGCAAGACCATAAATTGGTCTCAACAAAAGCTGCATTTCCCTGGAATTTCAGGGGAGCCAAGTGCCTGGAAATGTGCATGGAGAACAAGAGCAAACCCTGCAGGGAGTCTGGGGCGATCACAACTGACTGAAGGGAGCAAACCACACTGAAGCAGTGAGCAGACATAAATTTGTCCTGAAATCATCTGAAACCTCCCTATTAATCCATCTTATTAGCAGCAGTTTATGTGGTGTGTGTGGCACCCTGACTTTGTGACATGCCATGGTCTCCTCCTCAGGTTGTTTCCACGCAGCTCTTTCATTTCAGCCTTTTGAGCCAAGCCACAAATCAGTATTGGGGTACAATCTAGATTTCTGACAGGTTATGTACAAACAAATGAGCAGAATCAAGTATCAAATTCAGAGCTTCACTAAGCTGACAAAGCATTAATCACACAATAGTGTTCCCCAGACAGAAATGATAGGCAAATAACTCAGTGTGCATCTCCCCTCCTGCAGCACTCCCTGCTCTGCCCTAAATCACTACTAATATATACATTGGCTCAGGGGGTACAACATGCTTTCCACTTTTGAAATTTCAATTCTGAATCTACTTTTTCATTTTTTAGTTAGGATTTTGAATGTATGAGCCCAAGGCCAATCAGGAAAATGGGCAACAAGGATACGAGAGGAGAGTTCCACTATAGTTTTTCATAATACCAAGCTATTACTTTCTGTATCCAGCACATGAAATGTTTAGATTAGCCCTACTCCCTCCCACGTTTGTCTAATCCATGTCTTTTCATTACAGCAGAAGAAGAATTTCCTTTAAAAAAAATATAGTTATGACAAAAAACAACATAATTGCAACATTCCCAGCCCCCCCAAAAAACAAAACAAAACAAAACATAACAAAAAAAAGGAACATTGGTAGAAGCCAGAAAAGTAATGCTTGCAAAATATGTATAAAATGGGACTGTGATTCTGTAGGCTGGCCTTATGCCGTGGCCTTTCCCAGAAGAGTTAAAATCATATAGGATAAAATGTTCTTAACACAGCAGAGGTAAAGTGTAAGAAGTAACAAGAATTAGACAGGTGCTTCAAATAACAGTATATTTCACTTTTTAAACCATATTTGAACATTAAAATCCTCTGTGCCAGAGAGCAGTCCCAGGGGAAATACATATCCACAGGGGAATCCACATCCACAGGAGGTGGCAGGAGAGATTCCCAAGGCAGCCCTGTGCATGTGGCACAGGTCAGAGAGGAGGAGGAGGGCTCTGGCTCGTGGTGAGGCAGCACAGAGGGGATTTCCTGCTCTGTGCAGTCCCACCCTGGCACAGCAGGAGCTGCTCTGTGCCAAGGGACAGCGTCCTGGGCAGGCAGGGCCGGGGCACAGGGGCTGGGCAATCTCTGCAGAGAGCTTTTCCTGGCTTTCTGTGTTCTGCTGGTTAAAAGTGACCACCTGGTGCTGAATTGCCAGCATTCCTGCAATTGAAGTGTGCCAAGAAGGCCTGCTGCGTTCCTCAGGTTTTTATCTCCAGAGGCAGGATCATGCAAGTCTGGAGAACAAAAAAACCTCCCAAACAATAATTCTGCTTCACTATAGCAGAAATCTGGTACCACAGACTGCACAGAAAAGTATAACCTGCTCTTGATTGCATTCTTCCATTCCTATGAGCTCGAAATCAGAAGGGTGTATTTTACTGTGTCAACAGTAAATGTTGAATTTAAATATTAAAATAAATCCTAGCAGTTAAACTAATATTGAAAATACACTGAAACCTAGCTCTCCCATTGCCTGTTCCACAAAACAGTCTTCATTTTAGCAGTACAAGCACAGCCAACATTAAGTTTTGAAAGTTTTTAATTACAGTTGGCATTTCAAGTACGTTTCATAGTTCATGTAATATTAGAGGAGATTTTGCCAAGTGAATTATTAAATTGCTATGCTGAACAGAATGCACACACACCTTTTTCCAGTTCATTATTTCAGTATTGCATATTACAATAATGTAAAGTACACTACAAACTAATTAAAGTAATAAATTAGTTCTTTCACTCTAACATCTGAATAGCAATAATGTATTTACCATTCACCCAGTGTTACAGATATAACTATTTTAAAGACAAAACAATGCACAATACCACTGCACCATGTGGGGTTCTCTCTTCAAGCAGCCGTGATCTGTTATAAACAGACCTTGAAGCTGCCTGTGGTGGCACAAGAGGTGGCATCAAGCTCCTCACACAGGAGCACAGGGCAGCTGGCCAGAGCGAGGAGGCAACATCAGCCTCTAGAAATGGAGGAAAACTTGCACGAGGAAACAAAAGGATGCAAAGACCCAGGAGGAGCAGTGTCAGAAATGACTGTCCAGAGCTCAGATCCCTCTGTGCCACACAGGCATACTAAGCTTCTAGAATCTGAGTTCTATGCCAAAACTCCCAGTAATTTTGTAATAAAGCCAGCACTGTTTGTCATAATTGAAGGCATAAAAGGAAAATCCTCTGAGATCCCCATTCTGATGTTTTCCAGTTCACTTTTTCAACCTTGTAAAATGACACAATCTAGATGCTCTCCTAGAATCTCCCAGAATTTTATTAATCTCTGAATCACTTCTTCTCATCTTTCATTTATACTGTGGTTTGCAAGTTTCTTTTTCTTCTTCAGATTATTCACAACTTATTTTAAGAATCCCTGGGAAAAAAATTAGGGGGTTTCTTCAAGAAAAGTAACTTCACAAGTGAAGATTGTACATGGTAGAAGAAATTACAAAAAAGAACCACAAAATTTGGCTAGCCATAGAAGCCCATGGCAGAACAGAGCCAGGCTGTTCATGGTGGGATCGCAGAAACACAACAGCTGCAGGTCAGGGCTGCATGGTCACAAACAGCAAAATGGGATTATGACATGACTAGAGATTCAAATACTATTTAAAGGAATTCAGTATTTTTAAAAACCCATGCATAAAAAAACACAGGTCTCCCCATATTTGTCCCACAGCTCCTCCAGGTTGTACAGAGCAGGTGGGAGGTCCCAGTGAGCAGGAGCCACAAAGCACTGTACCATGCTCCCCACAGGGCCAGCACAGGCTGCCTGAGCTCAGTGTTGGGCTATGCTTGTCACCTAAAACAAAAATCACTACAAGCACTGATAACACTGCAATTGGGTGGTAAAGCTCCATGTCGGGAGGACATGGTACTGAAGGTACCCTTGGACCACAAACAAGCCCAGCGGCTTTTGGGGCAGTCCAGGCAGAGCCCAAGCAGTCACTGAGAACCAGAAATAAGCTCTGGGAAGGAAGAGCACTGCATTGTACGAGATCCAGCACCGCCGCCTTCCACAGCACTGTTCAGTCAGCTCCAACCCTGCTGCAGCTGCTCACCTGTTCTCAGCACAGAGTCCAAATATATCTTGAGAAATGTGCATGTTCAGATAACCACAGTGATCTGCTGCCCAAACCAGCTCCAGGCTTTTCCTCCCTTCCCAGCTTCCCTGCATCATCATCTCCCCTGCTCAGGGTCTTGCTGAATATAGAATTGAGAGTTATCCCATTTATGGCAAGCCAGAGACACCTCTTCATTCTTCCAGATGGAAGCCACAAGGCACAGAGAGGGAAAAATGCCTCTCAATTGTAAATTTGGATTTAAACCACATCAGCTATAACATTTTGCCTTCACATTTTTAAAATAAGGGCTGCAGCCTCAGAATAAGTTGGTCACCAAAGGAATCCTGTTTATAGAGAAATGGCCATTTTAGAGCTATGTCTTCATAGTGTGTTCTGAAAAAGAGAAAAAAGGAAAGCAGATGCAAAAGGTGATTAAGTGATAAGAAGTCACGTGCAGAAGAAATAGTAGGATTGCAACTTCAGCCTCAATACAAACTCCAGCTCAGCTGCTCAAACATTTCCCTGTGTGCCAGGACCGGGCAGAAGGTGAGGGATGGAGTTGTGGCCATTCCCATCTACAGGACAGAGCTGCTGCAGCTGGTCCTGGACAAGGCACAGCACTGCCAGGACCTATAGAACCTGACCCTGCAGTGCTGGGCACACACAGGGGGTGGGGGCACGATGGAAAATGCCCACGTGCAGGAGTCCCAGCAGCTCCCAGCACAGGCACTGGGGAGAGTGCAGGGGGCACCTCACACATCTCCAGGTAGGATTTGCTTGCCAAGACTTCAGAAGTCACAAGCAAATTGTGCCCCAACAAAGCTGATACTGCCAAGGAAATCGGGATGTATAGGAGACCTGCTACTGATGTGTAATTGTGTTAACTGGCAATAATAAAAGATTTGTACTATTCAAAGCCATCACACACTGAAATATAAAATATTAACAGTGTTATTTCTGGAAATACAATAAGAATAGGAAGTCTATGCATCTATTCCTAAATGGAAAGCTAATGAGATGGGTGCCCCAGGGTGTGAATACTGGAGCTTATAAAAGGGAAAAAATTAAAGTGTATATTAAGAACAGTTCCCTGGAGTCTGAATTCTTACAGGGGAGGGCAAATTCATCCAAGCAATATGAAAAAGCCATCATTTTTTAAATTTGAGAGTGCTTTTTTCTAAGTGTGGTATGTATAATTTTTCTTTTCTCAGGTGCCAGTAACCTCCTGAACTGCCACAAAGGTTTTAAAAAGATAACACGTCAGGGACTGCAGAAGGAGGTGGAAGAAGTTCAGGTTTGCACAGAGGCTCCATATCACATATCCCATCAAGCAGCAACACTCAGCAAGAGCCAGTGCTGTTCACATGTTTTGTTCAGATGCTGATGGCAGAGTCCCAGGCATGTCCTGCTGTCTGTGGTTCAATGCTCAGAACTCTGGGGTCCATGACATTCACAGCATTCAAACCTGTGCAAACTCTGAGCAGTAAATACAAACCCCAGCCAGAACTGCTCCAAGCCAAAGCTGGGCAGCAGAGAGGAGGGGGCTCCTTCTCCCTGGAACACAACCCAGCTCTCCTGTCCTGGCAGAGAACTCCTTGTGTTCCTGGACAGTCCTGAGACCACATAGTCAGGTGAGAAGTTCTGACATCAGCAGGTACCCATATCTTGTCCACAGCAAACTCGTGTGCCATTAACAGGTGGTGTCTGAAGGTTCCAGGAACTTTCAGCTCTAAAAATCTGCCCCTTTCTGTCTAAACTGGGAATTCTTCAACCCTGAAAACTTCAGAGCAGCACATGGAATCATATCCAGACTCCACAGGGTCTTGAATGACAAGCAATGAATGCTAAAAATTTCTGCATCTGACTGGCCTACGCAAGACCTAGGAGAAGAATTAAGGCAGCATTAGAGCATTTGGCAGTAGGATAATTATGAAATAATACATTTAAAAGTTTGCTGATCTCAGAAGATAAACTCATTCTGGCTCTGGTTAGAAGAACAATGGAGGTTCACATCCCTAACAGATTTTTAACTGGTAGCCTTGAGTAGCTTGTGCGCCACAGGCTGCCTCTAAGAGGTTAAAAAAATAAATACCAGAGAAGTGGCTAAAAGTAACTGATTCGATCATCAGCAGAATATTGTTGTATATTCTGTATATATTTCAATTGTATAAGTGTTTACATTTGAAAAAGGATTATGAAAGAAAAGCACTTGAGCACAACCCTCAGTTATGGCCTGAGGAGGAACACCACAAACCAATTCCAGTGAGGAAACTGGCCCCAAGGGCTGATCAGCACTGGTAAAATTTGGGATCCAGAACAGCAGCAATGTCAGATCCCTGGGGCTGACAGCATGTCACATCATCTTTGGTCCAAGTGTGTGAACAGTTACTTCTCACAGCTTGTCCCTGTAGTTCCTCTCTTTCCTCATCCAGCATTCTTGAGAACATCTTTCTGCTCTTGACAATGGGAATGTCAACATTTTATTGACATGTGTAAATACTACATAGGCTTAAATATTCACACATGTATAACCTTAAGTAGGCTGCATTTCTATTTACAACTACTTATCTAAATTGCTTCCTTTAGATACAGAATTCTCTCTTCTAGACCCATCTGCCATCATATGGAGGAGAGCTCCTTTGATCCTCTACAACTGCAAAATTCTGGTGCAGCTCTACTTGCCTGAGGTGTCACTTTCTTCACTGAAGAAGATCATTCTAAGAAACCACCATTAGCAGGAGCTGGCTACTTGTCTAGTAATCCATCCTCAAGCAACTTTGGGTACCACTGGACAATCCCAAGCAGTTTTGAGAGAGAAGTGCTTGTCTCAAACACCAGATCTCACAGGCTTTGGCAGACCCAGCAGATAGGTATGGAGCAGGTCACAGCCCAGGCTGAGCCCCTGCATGCTCCTCTGAGCAGTTGAACTTCTGGGCTGCTGGGGGCTGTTCCATTGGATCTCAGAGCTCACCAATCTGCCCATGGTCTCCTCCCATGCACTGTACCCTGCAGCCCCTGCTCCCAAAAGCCTGCAGCTTCAGCCCAGTGGATCAAGAACCAATCTGTGCCAGTGTCCCTGGAGGAATCCCAAGGAATGTGCTCAGGGCTTTGGCAAAGGGCCCCAGGAGCTTCCCTGGAGTGCAGGGATCTGCAGGCACTCCAGGCCTGCCCAGAGCAGCCACAGGCAAATGTCAGAAATGCAGTGGGAGGAGATTCCAGCAGGAGGAGGACAGATCAGGAATAACAACAGGGTACGGGGAAAACAATGGTGGAAGGGCAAGCAAGGCAAACAACCTCTGCAAGTGCTTCACATGTATTGTGCATCAGCTTTGTTTGACCCAAAAGACACGACATGTCAGTGCTGTGCTAACCTCAGACTATCAAACCTAGACTCATTAGGTCTGGATTGAAAACTTGTTACTGAATCAAGGCTGGCTCATCTTTGATGAATGTTATAGTCTTAGACACTTGCTCACATCCACTTTGGAGATATACTATAGCACCCTACAGCTCTTCAGTTCACCACAAACATGAGCAGCTATATTTAAAATTTAGGTTATCATAACTTCCTTGTATTTTTTATGCCAAACAAATGGATGGCTCAACTCAGTGGTGAATAGACAACACTTCTGAAAAAGAAAACCATTCTTTTAAGTAGCTTACTATTAAAATATTTATTATTTTTAAAAGTTTCCTTCAAAATGGTCAGATTATAGTCAAAGAACTGGATGTCATGCCCGTGTGGATTTTTTTTTACATTCAGTTGTAATACTTCAATGCTGATCTCCTCTGATAGTCACAGCATTTAAACGAGTGATTTGACTCCATGCTGAATAGGGAAATATTTTTTCCTAAGTTTACTGTCACATCCTTTCTTACAATACAGGAAAAGAGAAGGAAAACAGTCTGCAAGATGCTTTATACAATTTGCAGTACCCCTGTTAATTCCACCTGATGCTTTTCTTTTAGAAATTAATTTATCTTCGTTTCTGCCAGGATAAGAAATGCAAGAGCTGCTCTCCCAAAATTCACAATGTGTTGCAAAAGATCTTATCACTGGAGCGGGGATTAATCCTGGAGCACAAAACAAAGGGAAGAGAGCTTTAAAGGCAAGCAGGCACACAGCTTTGTGCTGAGTAAGAAAAAGCCCCCCAAGCAGCACGCCCTAATGTCTGCTGCAGAAGGTCTTCCCTCTAGTCTTCTTTTAAAATAATTTCATATGAAGATGGAAAGTACCAGATTACAAAGATAGATTCAATAGAAAAGTAATGTTTGGAATGCATGCAGACCTCAGCTGAATTTGTGATGTAATACAGCAAATACTTCAAACCCCAGCTGTGAGGCAGCACCCTCCCAGTCCTCTGCAAAGACCACTCTTCACTTCATGCCTTACCTACCTTGCAACATGGAAAATGTTGCCTCTCTGTGTTGTTTAGGAAAAGGAATTTTATAGAGAGAATTTGTTTTACAGGCTCTCTCTGCTGCAGAGCCCTGGGTAGATCAGATTCCCACAGCACAAAGCACAGCAGACCTGAGTGACCCCTGATCACCCATCAAAGTGCAACTCCTCAGGGTTTGTTCTGTTTGCTTTCCCCTGGCAAACAGGGGTGTTAAAGATGTGTACAGGCACATTTACTCTTTAAGAATGTACGGTGTATCCTCCCCAGCATTATCCATTTCACATTTTATTTCCTTCAGATGGCCACCATATGGCCCCCGTGATTTATTTCACCTGAGCTTCTTGAGTTCTTCCAAAGTTCTTCCTTAGGGACTCTGAATTCTGCTAAGGACACAGATTGATCTTCTGTGAGATGGAAGATGGAATAAAAAATTGGAAAGTCCTTTCCCCAAGTAGAAACTGCTATAAATATTAATTTAACTTCTCTGCTACTTTTCCTTTTAATTATCCCTCCCTGTCAGTCACAAGGCCCAGAGTGTCACCAATGGCATAGGTGCTTCTAGTGCATTTAAACCAGCTTTAAATCATGTATTCTTTAGTCAGTCTGCTGCCCCTTTGACTTGTTGTTGACAGAGGAAGAGAACTGGATAAAAGTTGGGTGATATCGTGGGGTTATTGCAGTGACTAAACCAGTGCACATCCTGTCAGATATTACATCTCTTTCCATGTGTGTGCCATCAGTTCCTTTCACAGGTGGGGTCACCATAAATGTTGTGGCTCTCTCTGAAACCTGCTGTTGTAATGAAGGAGATCTCTGCCCCTCTCAGACAAACGCACTCCTCACGAGCACACCCAGGGTTTACTCACAGGTAAATCATTGTAGCAGCTACACTGCCCCTCTGGAAGAGGAAATAAGTAAGATTTCCTGATGTGAAATGTACTGAAATGCAAAATGTTAAGTCAATCAATGGCGAAAAAGAAAAGGTGGAAGAACAACCCTAATCCCTGATTTCCAGTTCCACACTCTCTTCCCTCAGAGACAGACTCCCTTTTTACCCAGCCTATGGGTCCCCCTCAGGGTGGGTTTTACCTGTGTGAAATGGTACTGGACTGAGCTCCCTTTTACCTGCCAGCAGCTGCTTTCCATGTCCAACACTCTGTAGTTGTAAAGTTCAGAAATGTAGAAAGACTAGTCTGTAAAATGAACTATAACTGGGCAAACTAAGAGTTCTCAAATGCATATCCCCATCAGACCAAAGCAGAACCCATGGATACACTGAGAATAATTTCTCTGAAAATGAGTGAGCTCTGTGCCCAACATCATCTTCCACCCTCCAGCCCTTTCAAAACAAGGTCACAATGATATCCTCCTTTAATGAAAGAAATGTTCCTTTTTCCTTCCTCTTTTCTGAAAAACAGGTGAGTTGGTTTTGTTCAAATGTTCAACATTTTAACAAAGATGCCTTTGAAGGTCACCCTTGAAAAGTGTAGGCCTAATAGGCTTAAGTTTCAAAGAGTTCCTGGAAACAGGAGGTCAAAATCCAAAAAACTTTCAGGCAATGTTCAGTGTATTTGTGAGAATCTTAAACTACATGGAGACAACAAAGCACTCCAAAACCAGCTTGTTACTTCTCATGCGGAAGGAGATACAAGAAACAAAGGGGAAAAAGGTGACTCAAATTCACAGTTCTGGAATAATTGGCCCTTCCATCTCTGGAAGGTTGAGTAGGTAAGAGACACACAGGCATTCCAGAAAGGAAAGCCTGGGTAAAAAAACACCAAACATCCCCTCAGCTCCAGAGAACCACTCCTTCCTGCCCTTGGCTCAAGGGAAGGCTGACACAGGAGTCAGAGCATGGTACTCCCCACTCAGTCATGCCCAGGCAGTTTCTAACCCTAAACTGCTTGGATTCAAACCTTCTTATGCCAAACAGCTCCAAAACACAAGACAGAAGGGCTTTGTGTTATTGCTAATTAAAAACTAGCATCAGCATCAAAATCCTGCCTCACAGAACAGGTTTTACCATGCTTTACTTCTCGTAGAAAACCTAAATCAAGGTTTTAGTATTTCAATGAAAAGTGAGGGCACAGCAGCGAGAATATTGGTAAAGTGAGAATAACACATCATGAATGTTCTCAGATGTTCATTTCTGTGCAAGTCAAAAATCAGAGAGCAGTTTAAACAAATCTTAACATGCCTCTCATGCCCAGAAATGGAATTCCTCCTACAAACAGCTTAGGCATGAACATCATAACATCTTCCTCTTGTGTCCAGCCTCCTCCCACTTTGCTCTACCAAAACCACACAGGTATTTTTATCTTTTTTCACATCTTACCACAGTAAATCAGAATATTGTGAACCTTCTATAACAAGGGCGAACAAGTTACAGGATCCATTGATTCATGCCTTAAAAAGAATTCTTAAAAATAAACACAAGGGCAGACATATCCATTATTCATCTGAGAACAGATTAGTGTTGGTGTAAAAAACTTCATTTTGAATGCATCTGTTAGATACAGATTTAGTGACGGATTTATAACCAAACATACCTTTGCTTTCAGATCAGCACAGATCTCCAGTTGCTTTTGCCTGGAACCAGCCAGCACCACTTGTGCCTCGTGAGCAGCAGCAGCTTCAGCAGCAGTTGCCACTGCCCTAAGGACAAAGGCTTTCCTGACCTGAGCCCAGGTTAGCAGCAAGGCTCTGCGCTGATTCCTGATGGAATGGCAGTGATCCCAAGCCTTCTCATGAACAACCTGAAAGAGGAAGGCATTTCAGAAAGGCTTAAAAACTATTCATTAATAAAATTAAAATCCTAGACATTTTTGCAAACTTCAGGTGTCATTGATTTAGTTCTTGTATCACCAATACCCTCAGCACAGCCCTGTGCACTCTGCAAGGTGCCAGGGATGTCACCATCTCCTGGTGTCCTGGGCAGTGACACCTTGCAGCATCACAGCATCCTCCTGGCCCACTGCTCTTTGTTCAGCTGTGCTTTTGCAATGGTAATAAATGAAATGCTGTGGTCCCCCCTGCCCTCAAGGACGTAACACATAAGCAGATCCTTCAATACATATCCAGAGATGTCAAGCACTTCCAGCAAGATGAGGCTTTTCCTACAAATTCTGATCTGCAGAGAAATAGAGCACCAATAACAGCAATTGTACAAAAGCAGTACAGGGGGAATCAGTTTCACTTCTTTCCTAGCAGGAAATTTGGAAATAAAATCCAAGTTCACCAATCAGCACAGTGGCAGCACCAGAGTAATCACCTAGCAAAAACAGGGAATGTTTAATCCAAAATCCACTTGCTTTGGCCTAATTCAGTGAGGTTCATGAAGATATTCAAGGTTCAACACTTTGATGGAAGCAGTATCAAGTAAGACTGCCTAGAATGAGGCAGTAGAGTCTTGAACCTGTCTTATATCCCCAAAATATCTTGGGATGGATGAGATTCTGGAGATGGCTGGCTGCTCAGAGGTGTCAAGGGGACCATCCCAGATGCTCATTCCAGGCCTCTGGTAGGGCAGTGGTGGATGTTGGCTCACAGATAATCCTATCAGCTCTTGGCTGAAGCTGCACCTTGAGCTGCCCTCGAGGGAGGGAGGGAGGGAAGGAGGTGAGGAAGGCTCCAGCCTGCTGTTCCAATGTGACACACATACTCCAAGAACAGATTCTTAGCAGGGTTTTAACATTTCCATAGTTGTCATGCTAATACACACACCAAAAGGTATCAGCTCAATGTAGAAATTTGATTTATAAATATAGTGTTTTTAAATTTTAAATGAACCTACAAAGAAGTATGGAGACCCATTAATAGTGGCTGTGCTTAAAACATACCTGCATTGTCCAAAACATGTGATTATCCAGCCCTATTCAGTCCAGGGCAAAATTTCTGAAATCCACAAGAACTTTGTTTCTAATAAAACTCTGGCTAACTATCAGTATCACTTCACTGTCATTCCTTTGCACTAGACACTCCTCAAACACAGAGAAGTAGATGGTCTAAAAATACAGACAGAGATAAAAAAAGCCTCCTACTTTCCTTATGACATCCTGAAGTGTTCTGGCCTTGAAATGGGTTTCTCAATTAGCTGCTATGTGCTTATTCACTGTGAAGTGCAAGAGGAATCAGCAATCAATTTGAAAGCATTACTTATATAAAAATAGCTCTCCCTCAGAGTAGGAGATAACTTTCCACTCTTCATGCTATGTGTGTGCCACAGAACAATTAAAATAACGATTCCTAGGCAATGCAACAAGACTGTACGTCCTCATGAAAAATAAAAACTCCAGGAGAAGCAGAGTGGCAGAACACAGCTATAAAACTGTACAGCAGAAGCAACACTAAACAATTATTTTTGTGAGTTTGGCTATGATACTATAAAATCTACTGAATGCTTGTTTTGAAGAGTTGATAAGTTTTAAAATTCCTGCATTTTGAAAACAGGGATATCTCTTCTTTACTGTGCAGAATAAAATTTTTAATTAATAAATTTTAAAATGAAAAAATTTCAACAAACATACATTCTTTAATATAACTGTTCACTACATAGTTTAAGAATTTGTATAATTGAACGAATATATAAACCAGCACTGACCAACTCCTGCCTGGATTTGTGGGGAAGATACCTCTGCAGCATATCCAGGTACAAAGTCCTCCTCTTCTGAAGACAACTTGGGTACTGATTGATAACAATCTGGAAAACCCACTGATCTTCTTTCTTCCAGTCACTGTTCCTACAGGAATGCAAAATAATCCATCCAGTATAACTTAACCACTGAAAAGGAGGAGTTTGGTTCTGGGCAGCCCAGCCTTGAGTGGGCTCACAGTTCTCAGGCTGTAAACTGGATGTAGGGTCAGAGGTGACAAAATCAGATTAATAAAATAAAGCAAACATACATTGCTTTGTTGATATGACACTTGCCATGTCATCATGTGAGTGAATTGTTCTGTTTCCAATCTGGCTTTTTAATGGGAATGCCACTGTGTTTCTCAAACATGCCACAGTAATGGATAATCAGTGACCCCACAAGGAAAAGACAGTATGAAAGAGAACAAGATGATGAGACTCTACCTCTGAGACCAAATAAATGATCAAAAGGGAATGAATGAAGAGACAATCCCTGCATGCAGCTAAATGAAGATCTAGTTTAGCAAACTCCTAACAGCCATAAACTCATCAGCAGGCATAGGATTCACCATTTTTTAGAGTAGGAGCTGTAGTAATCAGCCTGCATGCATCTGTCTCAGAAAATGAGAGCAGTGAGAAGTAGCATCCATCTGAAAGGATACCACAGGCTGGGCTGCAGTTTTACCCTCAGTCTGAACTCCTGGCCCTAAGGGATTAATGTCAGGCTGTCATTGTCAGCATTAACATCCAAGCAGCAACACTGACTCAGACCAAAAGGTCTCTCTGGCCCAGTGACCTGGTTTCAGAAGTGACTAAGAGCCCAGGGATAATTAAAAGAAGGCAGTCATGAGACTTTACCCACCCCCCAAATTCCTGCTGCCTCCAGCTGCTGCAGCTCCTGGTCTTCCCAAGCCAGCAGCACTGCCTGAGTATTCCACTGCACTGCAGCCAGTGGAGTGTAGGAACAACCTTATCCTTATGCAGACAGAAAGAACAGATACTTCAAACAGGCGATTTTTGTGAGAAACTCACATGTAATTAAACTAGACTTCATGATCCACCATTAAAGAAATGAACTATCATCCTCTGTGAGTCCTGGCATACATCACATGCTGACATCTGAAGATGTCACTTCAGTGACAGTAGTGAGGTAGTTCTAAGAGCTGAGATTTGGTTTTGTAACGTTTTGGACATTTCTGCCCATACAGGTTGGTGAACTAATAGAGCTCTGCCTGCAAAGATGAGTGGGGCAGAGTAAGGCACATCTTGGTCAGGGAGCATTACACCATGCCCTGAGAACAGGGAGGAGCAGAGATGCTGCAGTCCCGTGGCCTGTCTGGTGCCCTCCTGTGCCACCAGCACACCGGGCAGGTGCCCCAGCAGCTGCACCAGGTCCTGCCTCCTCCATCCCACACCTCTGACAAGTTGCCTCTGATTTATTTTCCTCTGATGGCCAGCTAACCATGAACCTCTGCACTGCTCAAAACAAGAAGTTTTCGTGGGAGATCCTTTGGGGAGCAATCAGCTGGAGAGAGAGCTACAAGTAGTTCATTGTGAGTAGGGACAAACTGACTGCCAATGCCTTGTTTTGTCAGCTGCGCCAAAATTTGTCAGCTGTGCTGAGATTTTGTCAGCTGTCCATAGACAAATACTGGGGAAAAAAAAAAAAAAAAAAAAAAAAAAAAAAAAAAAAAAAAAAAAAAAAAGCATGATCCAGCCCAGCATATTCACTTCACTTACACCTCAGTAAAATTCCAGAAAGGAATATCTCATCTAAAACGAGTCTGAAAATTGTCAACACATTTGACGTGAATATTTAAGGTATTATCAAGTTTCCACACTGTCAAGATATTGACAAACATTTGCCAGGCTGAATGCATGACCCAAATTTTAAATGCAGCACTTGCTTCCCTTGTATGCAGCGTTGTACCAGATCACAGCACAACCTTTATTTTGATTCAGCGCTGTAACAGCAATCGTCTTACACGCAGCAGCCCTGAGGCAGCTGCTTCCTTTGGACCAGATTCAGCCAGCATTAATCCGTGGCTCTGCACACTCCGAGGAACACAAACTGCTCCGAGGGAAGCTCCTGTCCCCGCTGGAATCCCCGCTGGAATCCCCGCGGAGCTGAGCCCGTGCCGGAGCAGCGGGACCGGCACCGGGGAGCGGCACTGCTGCGTCCATCGGCAGGCACACAGCGACGCGCACAGTGCCACTGTGCCAGAGTGCCACCATAACCCACACACTAATTGCCACCATGTCACAGGATCTGCAGGCACACACGGTGCCACAGTAGCACACACGGTGCCACCCTGCACCGAGTGAGTCAGTCCCCCACTGTTAATAATGGCCATTGTTGCCCATTGTTGCTCCAGAGACACCCTGGGCTGGGACTGTCCCCCGCTTCCATTCCTTTGAAAGGATACTGCAGAGGATGCGGTGCTGAGTCTGCAATACTCCATTCATCATTCAGTGATTTAAACAAATCAGACATGCTTGGAAATTGTGGAAGAAATATAATAGTGCTTCAAGAATCATCCTAACACACATCAGTCCAATTCCACAATTTGTGGGATAGCTCAGGACGAGGGTATTTCCCAAACACAAAAATTTGTGTTTCAGCAACATCAAAATAAATTAAATTGGATTATAAAATATTATAATCCTGCATAAGGCTTGGGAAAAAAACAAAACAAAACAAAAACCAACAAGCTCTTCTTCCTTTTCTCAAATCAATGACTACCGCAATGGGCCTTCTAGTGTGAATGAAAATCACACAGAGTAGACCAGACCCAGAACATTATCTTATTCTAAAGTTTGTTTTTTGAACATTCTATGTGCATTTTCCAAATTCTCTGTTCCAGACAGTCTGAACTGATAAAAAATGGGATGTGCAATGCCAGAGTATTAAGAGAAGGTTTCTTTACTATACGTACAACATATGATGACAGAGGAAGTGAAGTGACCAAGTGACCCAGCTGAAGTGACCAAGTTACCATAGAATCATGTGCTACTGAGCAACTTCTCAAATCAAAAAAATTAGAAAAAAAAATGTATTAAAGGAGGATGTTTGGTGTCCCTGGGTACCGAGCAATGACAGTAACTGCAAAGGTTTCATGAAGGCTGCACTAATCAGGGGATACATACCAAGGTCAAGGACATGTCACTCCATTTCTCACAGCATTATCTGTGCCAGTTGGATCACAGCTAGCATGATGAATTATAGAATACTTCAATCACAAGGCTGTAACTTTACAAACTCAGAATATCTCCCTGAAAATTAGCCAATATAAATGTAAGAACCGAGTTGAGTCTTTTACAGAGCAGTACACTGGAAGAAAACCATGCTATAAGAACAAAGTTTGTTTTTATTTTTAATTGAAAACTCATTTTTAATGCAGTTGTGGACAAAATCATTGGAACATAAATGATAAATACATTAAAGATTTGGAGACCAGAAGGCTAATAAAAGCCCCCAAGGTCTAGCTTTAAATAAAATGTCTGAGATGCTTGCTGAAGGTTCATTTATGATTCCCTGCATTTCCAGTTCTCAGTACTGGCACACTGGCCCAAACCAGGTCCATGGCCCTACAGCCTCTGACAGCCCCAGCAGATTCCTGCCCCACCACCAGCATCTTCCCCAGCTGCATCCACTGTGTTTTTCCCATCTAGAGATTACAACCTCCTTCCTTCAAAGTGCCACTGCACATGTGTTCAGGCTACAACTGATTTCTTTCCGTTGTAAATACAGTATTTTATCTTTAAGTCCTGAAATTATTTACTTATTGGTGCAAAATCAGCTAGCTCCAGACCTAAACTCATACCTATCAGTGAAAATACTACAGCAGATTTTTCAAGCATTTTCATAAATTGTGTTGTTATATCCACATCTGTCCATTATTCAGTAGCACACATGCTGTGTGAGTCAAGGATTTTAATTTATGAATTTTCATCAAAATTCTGTTGATCACAAACTTTGACACAATTTTGATTAAAACCACTAGAAAGACTTTGTACATATTTAGTGATTTAGCATTTGTCACAGGTTTTCTCACTGTGGTTGTCAAAACTTCTTCTGTAAGAGAAACTGTAACAAAGTAACAGAGAGCAGCAAAAGAACTGCTTAAATATGCCATTTGTGGCTTCATAAATTCTATAAATACAGGATAAATCAAAACAATTTTTAATAAGTATCATGTTCTAACAGCTAGGATGCTCCAGTAATAACATATGGGTTTCAGGTAACACAAGAAGAAGATACAGAATATTTGTACAACCTGTACAAAAAATAAGTACATCATAACATCCCTTTCTATGGCACTCAGCATCTTTAGCCCATTTCAGCACATCAAACTCATTCAGCAGCAGGGACAGAAAAATCACTGCACTGCATGAGTGTACAGAACACAGATTTAGAAGCAACATGTGATTATTCTACCAAAGAAATTCAGGGACCTTCCTGTTCTCCCCAGTTACTCCAAACCATTCCATTGGCCTACCCTTTCCTCAGTCTTTTGACAACCTGAAGTCATCCAAAGGAATATCAGGAGACAGCAAAAAGAGTTCAAAGGCTATCCAGTGTCTGCAACTCAGTATCTCCTGGACTCCAGACAGCCTCAGCAGAAAGGCTAAGCTTTATACTATTAATATACAGGTTTATTAGTTTTCTAGATCACTATGAATACTGCTCTTTCAATAAACATCTTTATTTACAGAAAAATCTCTCTCCTTTTTGTTATCTGAATCAGAGCTATATACATCTTTTACATTACTTTGTGATGACAATTACTACAGTGATCCAAAATTTGTGAAAAGATTGGACCTTTTTCTCTGCTTTATAGATGAAAGCTCTGGAAGTGTGTCTTGGAAAGACTGTACTTTTCTGTCATGATCTTGCTAGTGTAATTATCATACAGAAGAAGTAATTTCCATTCCTGCAAGAGCATATGAAAGGACATTTGATGCATGCCAGATTGTTGGTTCCTTAATCCACCAAACATGTTGCTTATTGTTTCAGCTGATAACTCCTGCAAAGACTGGCTTCACGCTCAGGGCTGGGAGTGCCTCCACTGCTCTGCACAGAGCAGAGCCAGAGCGATGGCTGAGCCCACCACAGCACCTGCAGCTTGCAGGTCACACTGCAGGTACACATTTGATCTCACAAAAGATGTGCAGAGATGTGTCAGTACCTGGATAAAGCTTCCAGCTGTTGATCCACCTCCTGAATCTTCTCCCAGTAGCTGCTGGCGAGCTCCTGGTACTCCTCGATCACCAAGGTCTTCAGGTCAGGGTAAGGGCACTCCAGAGACAGCAGCTCTGCAGGAACTGCCAGGAAAAGTCCATTTTTCTCTTCAGAAGAATGCACTAATGCCTGCAGTGAAGAAATGCTGCTCAGGACACTACTCTGCATCATAATTACCCCCTCAATAAACTTCTACTTGAACTTATAAGAAAAAGCTTACATTGTCTTTGAACTCTTCAATCTCTTTTTCCAAAACCAGACTTTCAAGGATGAGGTCTTCCAAAATTGCCTTCTGTTGCTTCTTCATAAATTTGATCTATTTCATGAAACATGTTCCTGTTACTTCTTCCTCTTGTTACAATGTGAAAGCTCTTAGAAACAGTCAGACTTCCAGCCCTACACTACTATGCTTGTACAGACTTTTAAATCTTGTACAGATTTACAGCATGATAAGAAGCAGGGTTTATGGCACACATTGCACGTGTGTCATAGACACAAAGTTCCACCAAAAAAATAAAAGAAAATGCTAAGAATATGGTGGTAATAAATTGTAAAAATAAAGTTAAATTACCAACCTGCTGTAACACCTCAGTTGAATTGATCTCGGGTTTCTGACAAGATTCTTTTGAGAGGTAATGCTGCATTTTAGTCAGTTTGAGCTTCAAATCCTCCTTTAGCTGCCAGACAGGAGCTAAAGCATTTGTTTGATAAGTGTCCCACTCCCTGGACAATTTCTGCTCTGTGTGAAACAGAAAGCTTTCTCAAACACACAAAAAAATGTCACTGTGCTCTGTAAATCTAAACCTGTCAAGGAAGGGATTTAAGAACTCAAACAAACAATCAAGGTAATGTTGACTATCAAAAAATAATTAAGAAATTAATAAAAAATTCTTACCCAAGTTCCTCAAATTAAAAAAAACGTTGCTCTTATGGCTTTCTTTATCAAGAAAAGTCTTCATTTCTTCTTCTGCTTTTTGCCTGAATGAAATTAAATTAAATGTATTCTGCAGAAGCTTAAATTTCTTATTCATTACATTTGTAAGAATACTCAAATACTCCAATAATTACATTTAAAAGGGAAGTCTTTGCCTGGGAAGGTACGAAGTGAACTTGGACACAAAGATGGTAAAGAAGCCACCAATGCTCTTGCTGAGTACACAGGGTAAGAGACAAGAGCACTGTTAATATCCTCTGCGGTGTGACCTCAACACACACATTGAGAGACAGGCTCTAAAGGAACTGAACAGTATCTGAAAATTTCTGGTACTTTTGCAAAGACACCTGTGGTACTCTTGCAAAGTTTTCAGATGCTGCTGGTGAACTGCACGGCTCCGAGCCCAGCCTGAGAGGCTCCGAGAGCAGCAAGCCCTGTTCTCCCTGCCCCCAGGTGAGCTCTTCATGTCACAGACCCCCCCTCCATGTGCACCACAAACCTTCATTCCCCACACAAAAACACCTTCAGAGCAGGTACTATAACATTTTTTCCTCAATTTTCCTTGAATCAAGTATGCCAGCCCAAAAATTCTGCTGAAGTCGCTTTAGTATTCACTCACTCAGATCCCTCAGCCGTTACCTTCTCTCACTCAGTCTTTTATACTCTTGCCACCACACTTGTCGATGCTGTTTCAGCAGCATTTGCTCTTTGCTAATTTTTGAAACTTGCTCCGCTTTTTTAATCTGCAGGGAAAATTAAAAGTTGTGTTTTGAATGTATTCAACAGCTTTACAAAATTCCTCCACGAGGAAACTTTCAAATACAGAACGATGAACCTAATAGCTTTTAAAAAAACCCTGCTTTTCTAAAGAAAAATGGGCTCAAATATAACCAATTTTCTTTAAATAAGTTTGTTGCATTTCAAATCACAATTAATGAGAGGAGAAAGTGGAAAAAAAAAAATCAGTCTGTTTTGCTCTTTCCTTTCCCATCCCAATGTCCCTGGAGGAAAAGTTAAGGAAAGATAAGCACGAGAATGAAAAACTTACTTTCTTACATGTGGGATGATGATAGAGTGAAAGTATGTCAAGAAGAAGTATTTCAAAAGGGCATTACTAAAAAAAAAGCTTTTTATGAAATCTGTCCAATTAGAGAGGCTCTCAAACTGTTTTCACAAAAACATTGCTTCACACTTTGGATAAAATAGGAATACCTGCTTTTGAAGCAGGTGGAGTTCCTGCTTAAACCAGGGGAAAGACTGCTGAAGGGGAAGATGACTCTGGCCAGCCAACAACGAAGGGAGAGGTTTCCTGAGAAGTTTCCTCTCACCCTCCTGCCACTGTGACTGTCTCTGGCTCTCGAGCATGCTGAGGACAAAGCTCCTTTCCTCTCTCTGTGCGCTACTTTGCCATGCTTTTCTCCAGAGCTCCTGCCTGCACCCCACAGCTCCTCACAGAGCCCTCTCCCCTCCCAGCTCCCCCTGCATGCACATACATCGTCTATGGCAAAAACACACGGGAAAGTCTTGTCTTAATTCCTAACAGTGAGAAATGAATAAACATCTCCCTCCACAGCTACTTCAGCAAAGGAGTGACGTTCCGAGTCAAAAATGCTGGGACTCCACTTGGCTCAGGTGGAAACAACCTGCAATCTCCTGACCAGGGTAAAGCTGCACAAACCCACCATGACCCCTCTGTGTCCACATACACAAGAGCACTGAGCAAACACAGCCACAGCCAGAAACACAGACATGCACCCACAGAGACAGAGACACAGAGAGAGAGAGAGACACCCACAGACACAGAGATAGACGCAGAGATAGACACAGAGACACCCACAGACAGAAACAGAAACCCAGAGATACCCAGAAAGAGACACAGAGACACCCACAGACACAGAGAGACCCACACAGAGACCGAGATACCCACAGACATCCAGCATGTTCCCACTACTGCCCCAGCTGGGCTGGGACACCAGCAGGAAAAAGTGTAGAATTGCCCTTTGCAGCACTCACACAGACAAGGAAAGACTTGCAAACTCTCCAATCCCAGTCCTTCCACCACCCAGCAATCCCAAATCCTACTTGAGACACAAGAAACACACCTGCCAGGTGAGCCCAGGAGCTCTGGTCAGTGCTCCTGGTTCCTAGGCACTCACACAAGGAACGAGCCCAGCTGGAACGTGGCCGGCCCTTTGTGCTTGGCACCGGTATTGGGTGAGGAGCTACAGCAGAGGCTGTGCAGAAACTGTGTGAATGGGACACGAGGTGTTCACAGGAGCTGCCTGTGGGCCTGCTCTGCAGCCTGAACACACCTGTGCCATGCTTTCAGCCACTGTGTTACAATACTTCTGAATCAAAGATAATGTCTCTTTTACTGCTTGCATGTTATCACATTTTAAAAGTTACTTGCAGTTTCCTCTTGATTTCCTCTATTTCATGGAACATGTTACTGTTAACTTCTTTCTATTGTTACAATATGAAAACTCTTACATTAAATCAGACTTAAGCAAACAGAATGCTGTATTTAAAGCAATTGGAAAATAGTTACACCTTCAAAACAATTCTAAAACTAAGTGAAACAAAAGTTGAAGTACTTTAGCATGTATAGTTTAACACGCTCTTGAACTTAGTTTATAGCAACAGCATTCATGTGTAGCTGCTGCAATATTACCCTTTTTTTCCCTGTTGTGCTGTCTTTTTATTCCTTAAGCAGTCAGCAACTGATTTACCATTTGTTTCTTTGGTTCTACCTCAAAGGAAGAGTAACCCAGCTCTTCAAAATCTGAATGGCTTGAATCAGCAACAAAAAGTAGTAGGTGGAACACATATTAGTCTCCCTGGAGCTTTCACCAAATATATTTTACTACCTACTCAGTTGGAAAACACTTGAGAAAGTGGAAAAACAAAAGAAAGATGAAAAAATAAAACTTGAATGTGTTCAGTAGAATTTGGTATTGCCAATCCATGAAGCAATATCTGCCAGAATTTTTGATATATGATACCTACATGCACTAAAGGAAGCAATATTGTAAAGTATGTATTTTGTTTTTTCTCTCATTCACTGACACCCATCTCTAGTATTAAATAAGGCTCCTTTAGCCTTTACCCCTTGAGATGTTTTACACCAATTTATACATCTGTCTGCTCTACATTTACATTTTATGGCTATTAAACATTTTTAATCTTTTTAAGATCTACCTCCGCTTGGCTTTTGGAAATCCTCACTTAATATATTTTGCTTGGCTTTTTTTTTCCTGGGTCAGCCTTCCCTTTCCATTTAATCCCACAAATTCTTCATTGCCAACAAGATTATGTAATAAGTTTAGGTGAATTTCCTCAAGGCAGTAAAATACTAATTTTTCCTGCCTTTTGAGGAAGTAGAATCCAGACATATTTTGCATCCCTGATCTGAAGAAAGTCCACACATTGACATTAACACATCCAAATCACAGTATAACTATGATAAACTTTCGTATTTGACCCCCTCTGGCTGAACGTTGTTATGGAAATTTGTGATCCCTATTTGTTCTCAGAGTCTTTGGTGCGGGGACAAGAAATACAGTCACTGAAATTCAAAAGCATTCACATTAAAAACAAAACAAAAATCATACCTTTAACTGAATTGGTGCAGAGACCATTTTTGCCTCTGCAGCAAGTTCATACAGATGTTTGTAGTCAACAGGTTTGTACTTCTGGCTGCAAAGAGCATTTCTTGCAGGAACCACCAAATCGTCTGGTTATCATATAAAACAAAGTAATTTCAAATTATTGAGATATATTTCAAGTGCGAGGTGTAGAATGAAAGCTCTATAGATAGAAATAAGAGCCAATGTTTTCAACACTCCATGTTTTCATACCAATATTGTAAGATAGTGAATGACAATTTGAAACAAACATAAACTAGTAGAAATTATATAAGAAACTATAACCAGTTGTCAGTTTACAAAAAGTTAATTTGAAAAGTATAGTTTGCATGTGAATTTAGTTATTAATTCATTTTAAACTGTGTTTACAAGCATGGTAATGACTTCTAATTCAGAAATACCTAAGTTTCAATAAATGCATCTGTCTTGCACTGATTGGAAAACTGCTTCAATGTTTATTGCAACCTATGGGTTGAGCATCAGGAGTATTTTCTTTCTAGGAGGCATAAAATTGAGGTACAATTACCATTGTAAATGCAGTACCTGAACGCTTGCCCTAGCACTAGAGAAGCCCTCTGCACGGATAATCGTTCTCCAAAAGCTAGGAGGCTTACAGGGATAAGGAATGGCCATCTCCTTACAACCTCTGCTTTAGTTTTCTTTAGTAGGGAAACTGGTCATTATGTTTCTGCATTCCCTGCTAAACCCACTGTTTGAAGTGCTGTACCTGACATGTGGCTTAAGAGGGTGGAAAAAGGTAAAATAAATCCTGCAGAGCCAGCCCAGGAGCCTCCTTCAAGCATCCCCCAGGATTTTCATTTGCTGCATGCCTACACAAAGCCTGACAACAATCTCCAGACAATGCCTCGCCGGGGAAGGATTTTCCCGAGCGCCCCTACCAGGCAGAGACTGGGCACTGAATGGATGGGAGCAGCTCTGGGGAGAGCAGCTTGGGTACCCTGAGAGCAAAAGGATTGGGCATGAGCTGGCAAACTGCCCCTGGAGCCCAGCAAGCCAGCCTGGGTGGGTGCCAGGGGAGGTGTTCTGGCACTCTGCTCTGCACCAGGACCCCGCAGAGAACAGCGCCCAGCTCCAGGACCCCAGCACAGAGGCACAGAAACCATGCTCAGAGACCATGGAAACGGCCAGAGGGATGGAACACTTGTACTGTGGAGGCAGACTGAGAGAGGTGGGGATGTCTGGAGGAGAATCCAGGGACACTTTGTTGCAGCCTCTCACCACGTGAAGGGGGTTAACATGAGAAACAGAAAGGATCTATTCCTTCACCAGGATCTGTATGTGACAGCACGAGGGGCAGCAGTTGGGACCTGACAGGAGAGTGGATACAAACAGGGACTAAAGAAGGAATTGTTCCCCGGCAGGGTGGGCAGCCCTGGCACAGGGTGGAATTCCCAGAGCAGCTGTGGCTGCCCCTGGATTCCCTGGCAGTGCCCAAGGCTGGACACTGGGGCTGGAGCAGCCTGGGACAGTAGAAGGTGTCCCTGCCATGGCAGGGTGGCACTGGATGGGTTTTAAGGTGCCTTCCAAGTCAAACCATAACCAGAGTGCCATAGCAGCTCCTATATGAGGCTATTAATGGCAGAGTGTTCCATAAACAGTCAAGCAAACAATTAAGCCTAAATATAATAGCATACATACCTCCACCACTAATGCTATGATCTGAAAACAATATTCCATGGTCCAGTCCACCCATTTTTATTTTTTATGCATTTTTTAAGACCTGCCGAGAAACAAACATAGGTTTTGAGAATACCAACATTGCAGATGCAATCTAAAAACACTTTCAAAAATATCCATTGTTTTCTGAGAAGAGGTATATCTCACTAAAAATGTAGTTAGACATAAATTCCTCAGGTTTATCTTTTACTTTAGTAGAGATTTCCTGTGCCTCATACCATTTAGCAGCCAAGAAAACAAAATACTATTTCCTTGATGAATCTGTAATCCTGTGGCATAGCTCATTTATTCTTTACTTTGTGCTTTTTAAAATATGAAAATATGAGTCCCTTGATCCAAATACAAGGTCAGCCTTTGAGGTGTTCTTTGCTTTATAGAAATTGAGCCTGAAAAGATCACTCTTTTTTATATTTGGAGATTGCCTTTAACCCCCTTTGTTGTAGCACCTGTGAAACCAGGTCAGTTGTTCAGGCAGCAGTGGCTCAGCTCTTGGTGAGCAGCATGTATCAAGTATCCACTTCACCATGGGTCAAAGAGCATATTTCAGATGTAACAAGTTACACAACACAGTAAAAAAAAAAAAGAAAAAGAAAAAAAGTCTTTTATGTGTCAAACCCCTTATTTTGAATTAAGCATGTACTGGTGTCATCCCAGGTCTTGCACAGAAATAAAAGCAATAGATCCACCTGAGGTGTTTCAGCTTCACTGAATCAACAGCTGAGTCACACCAGAAAGAGAAGGTCAGGTCCAGCAAGGCTGCCCAGGAACCCTCTCCCTCAAACCCAGCCACACTGTGCCAAAATTTCATACACACAGAATTCCATCTCTTTGTCATACCTTTGACATTTGCCTGGTCCCACAGCAAGCAGCAACACAGCATATAATAGAACAGCAAAACATATTCATTTGTGGAGTTATTTCCTCACTGTTCTATTGAGATGAACTAGTTTATCCCTACAAATTCCAGGGGTGGGAAGGAAGAGCAGCAGAAGGGATGTAAAGGAGAATACTCTGGCAGAGCTATTCATGTCAGTCAAATAAAAAGGTGAGACTGCAGCTGAAGACAGTTTACAATGTACGTTCCTGTGAGCTGTTTGATGCTTGCATCCAGCCCTCTGCTTCTTCCTCAGGCCCGCTTATTTTGGTTTCTGAGCATCTCAGCACTGCTTCTACTGATAAACTTGGGAAGGGAGTACTACAGTGACTCTCATCTTCACCATATAATGAAGGAAAAATAACGCTGATGGAGAATTGGGAGTACTCAAAAGCTCTAAGAAGATTGGATTCATCAGAACCACTTCTCTCCATTAAAACCTTTTATTACTGCTCCCTGCGCAGCTGCCACACCAGCGTCATTCTCCTGCATTACACATTTTGGGAACCATCATCCTAATCTGGGTCCATCTGGCCAGCTTTAAATGACAAGCTTCTAACACAAGACATGTTGTCCATTTTGAAAAATAACTATGGATACTAGTAAGATTAGCAGCAGCAGAGCTATCCCTGTGGGTTATTTATTTATTTGTTCATTTGGCAAACTGTTAATATCTTCTTTCTACTGATATGCTTCTGATTAATGTCAATATTTGAACAAAAACTTCACACATATTGACCTGGCCTTCAGCTCCTTCCAAAAGGAACCAAGAGAATACATCTCAAAAACAGAACTGATGCAAAAAAAAAAAAAAAAAATTACTGGCCATTTTCTGTAAGTTTAGGGCTACTGTATTTGATGAACCAGGTCCTTATTCCCCCCAAGCCAACCCACTTCTCTCTTCCACAATGATGTCATACATTTGTATTTTATCTCAGCCTTTCACATGCATTATTTTCTGTTATTCAACATTATGACTGCACTAAAACACTGAAAGTGAAAGCTAAGATGGTTTTGGAAGAGGACAAGATCCATATAAATGCACATTTTATCTTCAGTAACTAGCAAATGTACTAATCAAAATTATAAAAGCACTGCCAGTTAAATTTAATTCTCTTTTAATGCAGATGTACCTAGAAGCCTCTCCAATACTGTAAAAATCCATCTTAGCCCAAATTCCAATACCCTGCTCCAATGCTTTGCTCAAACTTCATTGCAGACTCTAGCCTGGGAGTCTTGATGTATTTTAAAAAGTGCAAAAGATCAATCAGCCACCAAGCAAAATTCCCTGTACATAGACATCTGTTCCCCAAGAATTTCAAGTCAGCTCTGCCTACAGCCAACCACAGCTAAATCTTTCAGCAACAGTAAAAAGCACAAGGTTTTTCAATTCTCTGTTTCTGCTCCTTTGACAATTTAGTACTTCACTATTCATTGAACTCTTTTAGGCAGTAAAATTGTGATCTCTTAAAAGATTTCATCTCCAATTCAACCAAACTCTTCAGTGCATTCTTAAGGTAAGCCCTTGCTGGAGTCTTCTTTTATGACCTATGTTTATTCTTACATATGGGAAGAGCCAATATGGAGGCAAGATCCTCTTTCCTTTCATTTAAATAGAAATTAAACTCCCATTGTCAGTCAACATTCATGGAGGAAGCAAAGCCTGGTGCCTGCCACAGAGTGCTCCCAGGGATGAATCAGCTCCAGTCCAGGGAGTGCTCCCAGTGACTTTAACCAGTGCTTCTAAAAGCACCCAATTCCACTGTCTTGATTCAACAAGTAGTTTGCATACATAAATCTTTGCAGATCCGGGTCACCAATGCCATTTTTTCCTCCCAGCTAAAGTGCTGCTCATCAAGCAGAGGGCAGAAGGATTTCTGGCAGGAAGGCACAGTGCTCAATGACCCAGACATGCCTTTTGAAACATAATTTCCTGTGTGTGCTTTAAATCACTCACATTATTAAATGTAAAAATCAATAATATGAATCAAGTCTCCACAAAACACAGTTTAATAGCATCACCAGTGGCAGTACAGCAGGTACTCCTCGGGTTTGTGTGCAGGAAGGATGAGGAATCCTGTGGCAGTGGGTGTTACACTCAAGCCTCTCCATGGCTCAAGTAATGTACTACTGGGGGTACACCACTGAATACAGAGCTGAACCACAGACTTCCTGAGAGCTTGGAACACAGCATCAACAGGAACTGGGATTATACATTAGAGCAGCTGTTCCTAAAAAATACAAACTCAAAAAATCCCCAAACACAGAACTCCCTTATTCTCTGTGCTCTCTTTTGAATACCTGGCTCTGTCTTGAATATGTTGTGGAAAGTCTTTTGAAAGATTTTAAAGTTTAATGGAAATGTCAGTTGCTTAGCTACTGCATGTTTTCATTTAAAGAAAAGGAATATTAATATGCAGTTGTTGAACCCTCTGATCCTAATTATCGTTAGGGAAAAAAAGGCAAAGATTCACTCCCATTGTTCGGGCGGGGAGTACAAACAATAAACAAATAGTGAGCTTGATCCTTTAATCAGATCTTTTCTCTCCTGGTTGAACTATCTGAAAATGGCACCCATCCAGAATGTGTTAATCTTGCAGCAGGCAATCCTTTCCCCGGGAAGAAAATACACAGTATAATACTTCTATCATTTAATGTCAAAACAGTTGCTAGAAAAATCCCACTGTTTGATTGTAATTTAAATTTTCATTCCCCTAAAGAAAGAATTATAGCTGTCTTTGAAATAAAGTCAAGTCTCAGAAATGTTATGTTCCCAAAAGGGACATAGTCCTTTTTGTCTATGATAATCTCATTACTTCCTCATTAAGTAAAACTTAATCCAAAGTAGGAAGATCAATTTGAGTAACACTTAAAACAATCAGCTTCATGGACTGCTTTGTCACACTGCAGGGGCAGGGAATAGCTCATCTGCCTTCTGAGGCTCTTCACATCACAGGGGAACTCTACTCTCCCTCCATTCTTGGAATATTCTTTAAAAATACAGTAGGAAGTAAACTTTAGGATCACTTATAAAAAGCACTGAAAGAAGCAGATTTAAAAAAGGAACTAAATGTTTTAGAAGTTGGTAGGTTGACATAAAAAGGGTAGGAAATTAAATCACCCATGTCACCTCAGCTCAAGTGAGTCAGGTGGCATTTTATTTTGTTTTGTTTCTAACAAAACTTGCACAATCCCTTTTCAAACACAGCTGG
The DNA here is from genome assembly GCF_963662255.1 of Cinclus cinclus. NCBI lineage: Eukaryota > Metazoa > Chordata > Aves > Passeriformes > Cinclidae > Cinclus > Cinclus cinclus. The sequence goes on from NC_085054.1 coordinate 28,996,325, forward strand.
CCTGCTGCAGTCAGCACACCTGGCGACTGCAAGGTGTAAATGAAAGAGAATGAGATGAGAAACGCTCTGATGCTTTGAGTAGTTAATCATAGAGCATTTGGGGTCGGATCTTAAAGCTCATCCAGCTCCACCCCCTGCCACGGGCAGGGACACCTTCCACTACCCCAGGCTGCTCCAAGCCCTGTGCAGCCTGGGACACTTCCAGGGATGGAACAGCCCCAACTCCTCTGGGTTATTCCTGGCATGTGGCTGGACAAAGTCCAGTTTTGCTGAGCTAAAGGCAAAAATTCAGAGGCATCATTTACAGACTTCTGTAACACAAGAGATTAGCAGAATTGTGTCATATGTTGTTTTTATTACTCTTCTGTCTAGATTTCTATTTATTACCTCCGTGTACAACAAAAGCTGGAAAATGAAACAATATGCTTGAATATATGAAAGAATAATTGGAAGATGTGAGGCTGAGTTTTTCATTATAGGACCCTACAATTTTCTCCATGACTTAAGAAATAATAAACGTTTAGTTAAGTTGACCTGTGGCTGCCTGGCCTGTAAAGCACACCTGCTATTGGCTAGGCTCTGTGCAAAGGCTGTTTGGAATGGCGCAGTAAGCAACTCACCACTCCGCTGCTCTGCATCCATCAGAAAAAAACCCCACTTAAATCTACAGAATTCATTTGGTACAACAGAAGCAAAGATGCTGTAATACAAAACCGCAGAGACTCAACGTTCCCTGCAATACAACAAAGGACCTGGGTTTTGCACTTCTTATGAGGAGGCAGGATTTGCATGTACCACAGGTATTTCAGAGACAAATTCCACTATAACACCACTCGAAAGTAGACTCAGGATGCAATTTTACAGGCAGGGTTAGTTAAGGAGCTAGACTTCAGAAGGGGCTGCAGCAGAACAGTGTGTTCTGCAAGAGCATCACATGTACTGACCATCAGATACTGAAACAGTCAATATTAAGTAGTAGCAGAAGATCAGTGGAAGACAGTTAAAGAAGCTCAGAGCAGGTCAAAGTCATTGAGTCACTTTAAAAGAAAAAAAAAAAAGGACAACAAAAACCTACTGAAGACTGAACTTAAAAAGGTTGTTCAACATATCTGGATTCCAGTTAAATCACAGCCCCATTGCTCTTCAGATAAACCAAACACTGTGATTTTGTTTTCATTGCTGCAAAAATGCACAACTGGAAATACACAGTTCGAGAATCATGATAGCTTTATTTTCTATACCTAGATAGATATCAGATTTTGTCAAAGCAGGAAGGGAAACAGGAGTCAAGTTCCTTATAAAAAAAATTTAAAAGGTAATTTAAAGTTGTTATCCCCTTTTACACATGCCTCTGTGTTTACTGTTGCCTTCTGTGTAGCATTTTTAATTAAAGCACTTCCTCCTACCCCCATTTTCAAAATGTTGCTAGCTTTGTTACTGATGTTTTTTACTTAACAAACCCAAATCTGTGTAGAATTGTTCCCTGCCCCACTGCTGGAGGCCTCTTCCTCACAGCTCTCCTGACAGACCAATTTCTACACACATTTCCTAATGAACTGCAGGCACAAGTCAGCTGGCTTAGTTTACGTTGTTGGCAGAACAGATTAACAGTGCTTCAAGAACATATGACTCTGTCTGAGTAAGTCCAATTTCTTCTTAAGCCAAGATCCTTTTGCCTGTTTAAGCTATGAGAAGCTGTGGCTGTGTGGAGATGCAGCCATTTGCAGACTTGTGATTAACCTCAGAGCAATTCTGCATCTCACCTGCCAAAGCTACACACATCACTGCAGGAGGGACATACAGCCAGGACAAACACCATGGGGCAGAGAGGACCCCGAGGGACCTTGTGAGGTAGCGCTGGCACCAACTGCCCTGTGTCACTGAACCTTAAGCTAGCCCAGATGATTTCTGTCTGAGCAGTGTCGTGGGAGTCAGAGCAGAACGTTTGTCTGCAGCCCATGAGAGACAAGCCAGAGGGACAGATAATTCATGTGATTTAGGACCCATTGCAGCTTATTTTGTCAGGAGCATCAGTATCATTTTGTACAGCTTTTGCCAGTTCTGCTAAGCCAAATTCCCAAAGTTATGTGCAGGGAAGCATTTGGCACAACTTCACTTTAAATTATTGCATAATGTTGTCTGATATCCTACTACAAAAAGCAACTCATCCTTGTCTGAGGCCTCTCAGTAACAGCCATGAGAAATGTACAGTATGTAAACATACATCAAATAATCTTTCTGCACATACTTTTGAATAAGGAGGCAACGAAGAAAATGTATCTCTAGATTTCAGTCTGATATTCTGTTTCCCTGCTCTGGTAAGAATTACAATCTGGTTAACTTCTCAACATTTTTTCTAGCCTCATACACAAACTAGTAAGAAGACGGGTAATATTCTGTTCAGCAACTGTAGCAGTTTGTAGAAACTGCAAAGGATTTTAGGGGACCTCCCCCTGTCCTTGAGCAGATCTAAGTACCTGCATTGCCCAAAGCTGAGGTGGTGAGGGTTTTATTTCTTTGTGGCCTTCGGGGGGAGTTGTTGTGGGCTTTGGTTGTGTTTTTAAGGTTGTTCACACAACAGTTACAAGCTTAGGACCTGAAAGCCCACAGAACAGACCAACACCTGATGACCTTGTCTTTACAGGGCATCCCACTCGACATTTCCTGCCATCTTTTCTCCAAACCATCCGCTTGGCTGTTGCCAAGCTGCCTGCCTATTTCCAGATGCTGCAACATCCTAGAGGAGCCCTGAATCGCAGGTGCACACCTGATGAAACTTAATTTCACTATTAGCTGGCTGCAGCAGCACAGGTCACTTAAGGACATCCCTCCTCCTGCTGCCCCAAACACAACGCACTCCTGGGACCACACTACCAGCTGAAACAATATATTGGGACAGGATTCCTGGGGCTTGCCAAGAAAAGGTTACCGAGCTTACCCTACTGGTCAGCAAGCTGCTGTTCCTCAAATCCCCTACAATTTGCTGAAACGGGCATCCAGGGCAAAACTATTCCTGCTCCTGCCACTCCCACTGTGCTTGGCTGCTTGCACATTCCTTGGTGCAGGCATTACAGGCAGGAACAATGTGCTCAGGAAAATTGATCCAGCTGAAAAAATACGGGCATATGTGCCAGGGAGGTTTCTGGGGAAGCTAGATCCATCCTGTAATGCGCAGTTGATCCTACACAGTTGCAGGATCCTGTTGCTGGCACCGGGAAAGCTGGCTGGAGATCTCATTACAGGGCATCATTGTCCTTCCCATGGCAGTTGGGCCTGAGCCAGAGCACAGGCTGAGCATTGTGCACCATCTACAATCAAATATTCCTACTTGATGATTCAAAGCCATGCAAGAAAACTAGAAAGTGAAAAAAAAACCTGTCAGTATCCAATAGTTTTTCCTCAATATTTTGCTTTACCACAGGGAAAGAGTAATATCTATCCACGGCAGAGCAATAATTTTTAATGGCACTGTCTGAAACAGAACACTTTTATAAAAACCCTCACTGAAAAAGCAAAACATCAGCTCACCACTTTCCTCAGGAGCACACCTGTTAGCTGCCTTAACTCCCAGTTAAACAATTAAAAGTAGGAGAACATTTAGTGCATTCTATACCGAATGAAATCACAGATTCAAAATTAGCTGAAATCAATTGTATTGTGATTGACTGAGTTGCTGTGACATCCACACAATGGCTTGCACTAAATTTTGAAATAAAATTGTAGGTTTTAATGAGAGGAAAAAGCCCCATATATGCTCCGCCTGTGAGCACTACACAGCTGTTCAGGGGTTGTGTTAGCTTGTTGCAAGCATCACTCTCTTCTCCAGATTTTGTTTTTCCCCTGAAACTTCATAATTTCAGTATCTGGAAGAGATTACAGTTAAAGCAGGCAGCGTTAAATAGCTTCCAGAAGAAACCAAACCACGCTCCCCAGCCACACCCCCCCCAAAACAAAACAAACCAACCAAACTGACAAAAACAAAACAAAAAGCAGAAAAAAAAAAAGAGAAACAAAACAAAAAAATACCACCAAGAAACAAAGCAGCACTGTTTTTGTGACTGATGTTTTCCACTAAAATTAAAAGATATGCATGTCAGTGTTCTGCAAGGGCTGTGAACATCTGTGGAATACATATATGCAAAGTAAGACTCAAATATGGATTAATTTCAGAACAGATTAAACAAAGTAAAAAAACCACATTAATGACTGGAAATGCTGAAGAAGTGCAACAGCAGCAAAACAACTAGCAAATACCTGTTAACAACATTGTCATCCAAAGCACTGGAAGATGAGCACAGGCAGTATCAGTTTATGGTCAGATTAAAGGCTCAAGAGAAACCAGTACAGTCCCAAAGGAAATCGTGGGACAGGTTGTTACAAACTGCAAACATACTGGAATCATGGATTACTGAATGAGAATGAAACAGACCATCTCACTTCCAAGTCACATCCAGAAGAGGGTGAATAAAAAGAAACTGTACTTGTTTGTTGCTGATTCAAAAAGTTATGCAAGAATTTAAATGTATGTTTGACAAAGGCCCCTATCAGCTAATGGAATAAATCAAAGACTCACCCTCCATGCAGCCCTTTGCATGGGAAAGTTAAAATAGGGTGCCTTTCCATAGCCTATGTCATCCCTGTTGGACAGGATTCTGCACTGGGACACAGAGAACTCAATTCCATAATGTATTGGCTGCTCAGGGTGCCAAAACAAATAAACCAGCTATGAGGGTATGACTAATACTGACAGAATTAAATAGCTCTTCCTCACTGACAGTCATTCAACATATTTCCAAATCTGACAGGACCCCAAAATGTTATTTTCAATTCCTCCTACTTCTTCTGTGCCAAAACAAACCAACTCAAGATCCTTTGCTCCTTCCCAACAGTATTTCTTACCCTTTCCCATCTCACCCCAAAGGGAAACTCTAAAGCACACACAGACCTTGCAATGCCTGGTTCCACAGGGATGCAGGGCACCTGGAAGCAGCCAGAACCCAGAAGGCCTGGAGATGGCATTGTGCCACCTCCCCTGTCCTGCCTGTCACCCTGGCCTTCTGCAGCCCCAACAGTGACACCCAGGAACAGTTCCAGTCACTGGGGGGAAAGTAAGCATCCTCATTTCCCTAAAGCTGTTATCTGTGAATATATAATAATACCCAAGTTACAGGTGAAAACCAGTTGAGACTGATTTGAAACAAATTAAATTAATCCAGTACACCTTTAGTAGGAGCAACCTCGCAACTAATGAAGGTCACAGCTCTCGCACATCTTGAGATTTTCTCCTCCCTTTATTCTAGATCTAGTCATTTCACATTTCATCTTTCCTTTACTCCAGTTCTTTGCTCTCATTTGATTTCCCACCTGTTACTCTTTATTTTACTAAGTTTCTATTGTTATTCCCCTCAGCGCTTGTTTCCCATTTCCTAGACAGAGACCACCATTCTGGTTTGGTAATATACGTAGTTCACATGGTATGAATCATGAGATTTTTTCAGAGCAATGAGGACTCAAGACTTCTGTTTACAGCTGCCAAGCATTTTCCATGTGGATATCATCAGAATGTAGGAGTTTCTATTGCATTACTCAATATACAAATAATTATACAAATAACAACATAAACCTCAGAGATTAAACGTCTTACCAACAGCCTCCATTGCTTCCATGTAGCCAATTCCAAGTGGGAAATTCAGAGAAAGGACTATATGAGTTTAAAGATGACTCTCCATATTCAGCTACCGCCTATCTGTTACCTGCAGTTCCCTCCTAAGCACAGGCTAAGGAAGGACATAGTTCTACCTGCAGCATTAGCACCAGTTAAACTACATCATGAGTTTCTGTGCCCTCTTGCCTAAAAAACCTGTGGTCCACCCCATCAAACACTAAACAGAAAATCTGAGCTAGATAGAAAACAGACACAACGTGGATACTTTTTCATGCTACAGCGGGCTGTCTACAGCATCTGTATCAATAAGCAGGGGAAGAGGGTGAATGAAACAACCTCTTGACACATCAAGAGCTGCTGATTCAAGTGGCCACTCGGTTTTGGCTCCTCTTAGCCGTTTACAGTGTCATTCAATGAAGCGGAGAGTGTCGATCGCTATCGTACCTGCAGGGCGGGAGAGCGGGAGGAGAGGAATAAGTAAATGGAAAAGTCACGCCTGGAATACACCGGAACGGTCTGTTCGGGAGGGTGGAAGGAGAGGAATGGATCCAGTCAGGCCCGGAGGCACGCCGAGATGGCGAGATCAGGACAAGTGTGGGATGCAAAAAGTTGATCAAGCATTTGACGCACCTAAAGTCTGTTATTAAAATGTCTTACAGTGCTTTCAGGATTGCTAGCTTTTCTTTTCTACATCCGTAATTCCTCACGTGCGATCAAGAGACTTCGGCTTAAAATGGTGGGATGTTAAAACACTATGAAAGTGTTTTCCTATCTTTACCAAACACCTGGGCTTAGTTCGTCGGGTGTAAGCGGTCTGTGCGTTCTGCCGGTACTGGGACACGGCGGGTCACGGGCTCCCAGATGCGACGGGTGGGACAGGACCAGGGCAGGCTGTCGGCCGGTCCAACCTCCCTGGCCCAGCAGGGCCGTCCCGGAGCCCGAGGCGCAGGGTCCGGCTCTGCGGCTCGGCACAGCCCCCGGAGTTCCGGGCTGCTCCCCGCTCCGCTCCGGCAGGGCAGGAGGCGACAGGCACCACGGGACGGGCACGCCCGGCCATCGCGGGCACCCCGCACCGGCCATTTTACAACCCGTTGCTCCATCCACCCACACACGGCTCGCCCCCGCCTCGCTCGGACGCTCACCGCGACGGGTCCGGCGGGTGGCGCCGGAGGTGCCTCCCGTCCCAGCGGGCTCGCCCGGCGTAGCCGTCCCGGTCACAGCACGGGTTCCGCCAGGTCGCTCCCCGCGGAGCCGGCACAGGTCAGTGGATGGGTCTGTCTGTCTGTCTGTCGGTCGGTCGGTCGGTCGGTCGGTCCCCTCCCGTCCCGTTCGCGCCGTCTCCCCCACACGGCATCGGTAACCACAGCAACCTCAAGTCGCGCCGCCATTGGCGGGTTTAACGCGGGGCAGAAGCCAATGAGGCACCGCCCCAGGCCGCGCCTGGCCAATGGCGGCGGTCGCCGGGCCGGGCGGCGCGTGACGCGACGCGCGGGCGGGGCGGGGCCGGCGGAGCGGGCGGCGGGGCCGCCACCATGGAGACCCCGGGGTAGGGCGGGCGCGCCCGGCGGGGCCGCGGGGCCGCTCCGCGCGGTGAGTGCGGGTCACGGGGGAGCCGCGGGCCGGGGCCGCCGCGCGGGAGAGACGAGGGGGCGGCGGGGCGGGCGGTGCGGGACGTGAAGCTGAAGCTGAGGCGAGGCGAGGCGGCGGTCCCCGCCGGCGCATCTGTGCCGAAGAGCCGTCGTCTCGGGCGGACCCGCGGGCGGAGCACCGCCCGCTCTCCGTGCCCGCGGGGCCGCCCGGAGCCCGGCGGAGCCGCCCGGAGGGGCCCTGCGGGCGGAGGTGCCGCCGCCCGGCCCCTGCCTCGGGCGCTGCGGGGCGCCGGGCGGGAGCGCGGAGCCCGGGCCCGCCGGTGTCCGCGGCCGTGCCGCGTGCGTGGGGTGTGCGCGGCGCCGCGCCGGGGGCTGCGAGCCTGGCGGAGCCGCAGCGGGCAGGGCCGCCGGGCCTCGGCGTGCCCGCAGCGCCGCGCGGGCCGGGCGGGGACGCGGCGGGCGGTGCGAGGGACGGCGGGGTCGGCGCAGCGGGCGGGACGAGCCGGCAGCGCCGGGCCCGGTGTGCCCGCGCGGGGCGGCCGCGGGGCCCGGCGCCCGTCCCGGTGTTCCCGGGAGTCCCAAGGTTTGGCTGCCGCCCCGGAGGTCCCTGACCCCGCTGCCGCCGTGTTCCCTGCACGGGGCTCAAATGCGGATTTTTTCGCCCTCCGCATGGCCGCAGAAGGAGCCGCGCTCCCGTCGCCGAGTACCGGGGAGCCGCGGAGCATCCTCGGCCCGCGCACCGGGAGCACGGCTCTTGGGGCTGTAGTAACTTTTGGCGGTGTTCTCTCCCCCCGTCTCCGATGCCATCCGCGGGGCTGGGAGCGGAGCAGTACGTGCAGGGGACAGCCGTGGCCGCGGGGACAGGTGGCCGCGCTGGCCGTGGCCGTGCCGCCGGCCGTGCCTCGGGTACGCTGCAGTGTGTGCGAGAACAGAAAGTGCTCTGCAGGTGCCGGTAACCGAGTGCGACTGCCGTGGCTCGGGCTGGGAGAGCTGGGAAATGAAGTCTCGCAGCAATAAAATAAATGCTGATGCTGAGCCTAGGCTGTTTCAGCACAGAAAGAACAGAGTTGATGACTCAAGCCCCCTCTGGTCCGTTTCTCCTCCCGGCTGACGCTCAGGAGGCATCACCAGTTCAGGGGCAGGGAACTGAGTGTTTCTCCACTACCTCTGTTTGCCCCATAGACCTTTGTACTTTTTTTTTCCCTAACTAGCCTCCTGCTCCCTGGTAGTTTTATATTAGTCATTGCTTCCAGATTGGAGTGTTTGAAGGAAAAGGTGTGGTTGGACTGAAACACTACTGTTGCACAAACTGGCTTTTCAGTTTTTTTCAGCATTGTCAATTTTTTGATAAATTGGACTTTTGAGATTAGGAGATGACAAGGATGATATTGTTTTCCCCTTAACTAATTGTATTTTTGAGGTCAACATCAAATAGTTTGCTCATTGTGATAAAAATGTGGTAACCTACTAAATGTACTTGTTTAGTTTATGAAGAGACAGTAATTCAGTCATGTTCATCATGTTTAAAGTGGGGGGAGTGTGTTTTGGGGGCAAAAGCTTTTTGTTGGCATTTATATCCTGTAATGTTTCTGTTAAACATTACAGTGTTATATGCAAATAAATGTAACCTGACTGTGGAAAGGTAGATTGCAGTAACTTTCTCCTTCTGTTGAAATTGCTTGTGAAGTGGTCTATTGCTGCTGAAATAAGATGCTATTAATATTTTTAATTAAGGTAGGAAAGCTGATAGTCTCTTTCCAGTGAAAACTGTGTCTTTTTCCCTTTCATCTTGTTAGATGTTCAGCATAAATAGCAGTACTGATATCAGAAGTTCTGCTTTAAAACACAGTTGGATAAAATTTTCTGAGAGTCATCAATGAGGGGGGAGAATTTGTTCTAGTTTTTTTTAGAATGTCAACAAGATAGCACCTTTTGGAGTTTGCATTTTTCAATAGTAATGCAGGATCCTTTTATAATGAACACTTGAATTCAGTCACACAGTGTAAACAAGGAGAGTTATAGGATACACTACCTTTTTATATACGCTTCTTGCAATAGCAAAATAGTATCTGTAGTGCATTTTGAGGCATTTTTTTATATTCAGTGATACTATATGCTATGTACAAATAATAGTTATCTTAATTAGTAATATGTTTGGTGTTTAGTGTAGCAGTGTGCATGCACTGAGAGAAGATTTTGGAGAAAAGCTGCATTTTAAATGAACAGAAAGTGTAAATAAGGACTTAATGTACTTCTGCTTGACTTTATGCAGATTATTTCAGTACATTTAGTACAGATGAAGAACTAAAGATATTCTGAATGATAGGAATGTGTGAGTAATGTCTTAATTTTGTAATGGGGATTATTTTTGTTTCCTTAATTGTGATTCTGAAAATAATCAAGTCCTGCAATATTTGATTATTTGTTTGATGCAGGAAAGCATTTGCTAGTTCAGGGAGTTCAGCGAGCTTAACAGTAGAGCAGTTTACTTCAGTACCAGGGCATACTTAGTGTAATGTGGTCCCCTAGAAAAGCAAACAGGACTCATAATACTTGTCAGGAAAAGCATAGTCGTGAGCCTGTTATTTTGGCCATAGTCTGTATTGCTCTCTGTTCCTTTTCTGTCATTTTCAGTCTCATCAGTGTGTCAGGGCGGTTACACAGAGCTGCTGTGGATGAGCAGAACAGAGCAGAGAGTTATCCCGGCAGGCTGGGACCCTGCTCCGGGGGACCCTGGCAGTGCCCCCCACTCCCATGGCTGAGCAGAACAGAGCAGAGAGTTATCCCGGCAGGCTGGGACCCTGCTCCGGGGGACCCTGGCAGTGCCCCCCACTCCCATGGCTGAGCAGAACAGAGCAGAGAGTTATCCCGGCAGGCTGGGACCCTGCTCCGGGGGACCCTGGCAGTGCCCCCCACTCCCATGGCTGAGCAGAACAGAGCAGAGAGTTATCCCGGCAGGCTGGGACCCTGCTCCGAGGGGCCGGGCGGTGCCCCCTGGGTCCGGAGCTGCGGGAGTAGGTGGTGGGAGCCTGCCTGCTGGAACAGCAGCTCCCCGTGCCAGGGCTGTGTGGGACACCGCTGCCAGCAGCTGCTACAGGCAGAACGTGTTTTGCTACCTTGTACAACGAGCGTGTGGACATCTCCCGAGGAGCCAGTGGTGGTGCAGGTCAGAATTCTGGAATTTTCAGCACTTTTGGTTAGGTTTGGTGTTTGGTTATTTCCTCAAGCAAAAATAAGATGCCAAATCCTTATGAATATGGCATCTACTGTCAGTCTGAAATTACACTGGTTCCAACTTCAGTAGCAAGGTGGGAAAAAGAGAAAGGCCTGGCATGTCTTTATGTGTGAGTGACCAGAAAGCCAGACATGAAACAGGGCTGTTGGGCATGGCCAGTAACTATTGCTGCTTGCCTCTGCCTTGATTGCAATGTTACTGACAACAAGGCAGTTCAGTTCTGGTGAAGATGGAGAGTGAACACACAGCCAAGTCCAGAGCCAGGGCCTGTGGAAATGGCCCTTCCCGAGGAGCAGGCTGTACTGGCTCTGGCAGCAGAACTCAGGATGGAGCTGGAGGGGATGATGGCATCGAGCAGTCTCTGGGCATGTTTGGGAGCTTTGCTGATTCTCAGCTGCTTTTCCTAAGGCCTGCGAGATGTCCTAGTTCATTGGGTAACTTCTCATGTTCTTTTATCCAAACAGAATAGTCATTTATTCTGCTTGGGGGAGGTTTGCAGAGGGAGGGGAGGAGGTGGATAAAGACAGCCGAAAACTGCCTCTGGTGACTTTCCCAAAGCTTTTGCTTGCACGGAAGAAAATCCTAGTGTCTTGTCAGTTAAATCTCTGCAACTGGCAGCACTGTTCAGACCCCTGCTGCACTTAGTACCTCTCTCCTTTATTTCAAGGCAGATGAGAGAGGCCTGGATTTCAGGAGGAAGGAAGGACTCCATCACTTTCACAGGAGATGAATTCTTTTCTTCTTTGATAGTGGAGTCCCCAACTCTGTCATTGAAAGGCGAGGAGAAGGGTCTGTGAATGGTGTCTTACAGCAGCTCAGCTGGGCCATGGGAGGTTGGAGGACATGGTGCTCAGCGATGGAGCAGCCACTGTATGTCCCTGGTCAGGGAGGTGACCCAGAACAGACTTATGCTTTCAGCGTGGGCTGTGAGTCAGCCCTCCTTCCTGAAGAGTAGTGGTGTCTGCTGCTAGGGCAGGACACTGGGGCCAGCCTGACACTGGGGCCAGCCCGGCCAGTTTGAGGGCAGGACACTGGGGCCAGCCTGACACTGGGGCCAGTCTGGCCAGTTTGAGGGCAGGACACTGGGGCCAGCCTGGCCAGTTGACTACTGCCTCTCCTTGCCTTTCCTCCCTGCCAGAGCCTTTGGCTGCTGGGATTCATGCACAATCTCTGGGGCTGTCTTCATCTCCCTGGTCCTCTTCATTGCATCCTACTCTTACAGGAGAACAAAGATGACCTCGTAAAGTTGGGGAAAATCTGTTCTTTGAGTATGGAATCTTTAAAAAAGGTGTCATTTTAGCAGAGCTTTAATAGAAAGTCATACTTTTGTTATACGTGTGTTTTCCTACTTTAATTTGAAGCAATTTTAATATATTAAGAAAAAGACATTGCTGTTTTTCTCCAAAATGTCTTCATGACTATCTCTTGCAGATCTCTCCCCTCCCCCCTTTTTTTTTTACTTTGCACAGCATTTTAGAGATTTCTTACCTAGCACTAGGAATTGAAGACCAGTCAACTTCCTGTTTAATTGCTTTTAGAAATAATATAAAGTATGTCTTTATTTTACTGGAGAAAATGAAACTGAGGGTTTTTACTGTATTTGAGAGTCATTAAACCATTATTCAAGAAAAAAGTAAAATTAACCCCCCCATGTAGTGTTCTAACTGAAATGTAGTGTGTTTTTCTGAACCTTCAATTAACATTATAGTCAATCTAATGTTTTGATTGGTATTGTGATAAATTAATTATTAAAGAGCAGAAAGGAATTTATTGTAAATTCTTTGAAGGTGTACAAGTTGAAACTTGCTTTCTGCATCACAGCTCAGTGGGGGGATTTTTAATATATTTACTGTTTGTGCCATGGCTTGGTGGTTGTGGGCAGTGAATGAAATTCCCTTATGGCTATAGGGTCTATGGGATGTGTGGTTCACAGCCCCTGTGCAGGCTGGGGGCTAAACTGGCCCTTAGGGCTTACTGAGCTTGTGCAGAGGTGTTTAGGGCACCAGGCTGCCATTCCTTGGTGAGTGAGCTACATCTTGGAGCATGGCATAGGGGAGCCCTGATGCGATTTGCTTGTCTTGGGGTACCTGTGCTGGCTGGCACAGGGGTAGCTCTGCATCAGGTTGGTCCAAGGAATGCCTTTAGACTGGCTGGCACCAGCTTCAGGGGCAGCAGGAGGGAGAATGTCCTGGGAGGAGGTGGAGGGACTGAAGGCAGGGGCAGTTTTCCTAGTGCCAGGTAGGGCAAGGAGTAGCAGAGTCTGTGAGCAAGTGAGGAAAAGAAGGAGCTATGGTGTGATGCCAAATATCCTCTTTTGTCCTATGAGGTCCAGTTGTAAGGAGCAAGGAAGAAGCATTAAATTTTTTCTGGATTTCTCTTTGTTTCTGTGGGAGCCAAAAACTTTTCCTGTCTTTATCTTCTTATCAAAATCTCCTCATGTTCTGTCTGTGGTGTGTCAAGCCAAAGGCTATCATCTGGGCTATGCTTTTATCAGATGTTTATAAATGTACTCAGGAGCATTTGCATTACATGTGTCCAAATAGCAAGCACCTAGTCTATCCCTTAGTTTGCTTTATATGATCTTACTTCATGCCATCTGTGCTAGAAATCTGATGTGAACAGAAGATTTCCAGTTTGTGGTGGATTTCTATCCTCTTCCCCAGGAAGGCAGCAGCAGGCAATGAATTCTAGGTGCTCTTTTCAGGAAACCTTTTCAGTTCCAAACCCATGTTCTTCACTGTCTTGCCTTGGCAGAACTTCCTGTTGTGTAGCCCAGGAATTAAGTATTGGCATGTTGGTTATCATACAGATAAATCTGATTGGTGAAATCTCTGAAACAATTTCAGACAAATGATAGTTCTTTAACTTCCATGTCAATGTGACAAGCTTAAAGCTGAAGCATTTCATATGTTTCACAAAATAAACCCAAGGTGGTATATGTAATGTAACTGATTTCTGTGGCCTTGGACAAGTGGAGCACTGGACTGTTAATTGGAGATATTCTGTGTACAGGTGTGCTTATGTAATGGTGTTCAGCAATTGTGTTCTGATAATTCCTGCTCGAGTCTTATGTGGTATCTAAAGGTACATAGGGAAGCAGTTCTCAGAAAGAGTTAGTATTTTCATCATGTTTTTATTTAGAAACAAAATTACCATATATTCTTACTAAGAAATAACACAGCAGTATTGAAATTATAGCATATTGGGAAAGGAGGTTTAATTTGTATCATACCAGTGCCTAAACTCCAAATGGATGTGGCCCCTAGTGAAGTAGGGGGAAGTCCATGCTCCATAGAACTTACAGGCAGAAAGGAAAAACTTAAACTGGTTAAATGACTGGAGAAGATACCAAGAATATTCCTTTTTTTAAAACACACCTAATCCAGCATGCTTTGGTCCAGTACTAAACCTGGGCTGCTGGGCTGTGTCATTTGATTCAGCCCTAATTGAAGATACACTGCAGAACTTGCCACCTGTTGCTGGTCCATAGCCTTCATATCCAGCTTTGTCCTTATAATTGAAGTACCCAGTTCCATATTTCAGCTGAAATTGAAAATATTGGCAGTGAGACGACTGACACAGTACATCACTTGTTCCTGGGAGCAAGTTTATATTTTGGATGGAAGATGAAAAAGCATTGAACCCAGAAATCTCTTGTAGGCTTGTGAGATGCGCCCATCACTCTGCATTATTTGGACTATCACATAAAGAAAGAAAATTCTGAGGTTTGTTAGTTTTGCTGTTGTTCCTTAGCATAAATCATAGCGACAGCTTACACTGAGATTTGGGAAATTTCACTGTCACTAAATACATTCTTTTCCAGAAGATACTTAAAAAAAATTCCTAGTTTAGTGTTCTTCATAGACTAGACAGACTGGCAGGTAAACTTCCTGTGGTTCAAGAACTTGACAATTCTGAAGGAAGTTCTGAAGTTCTGGTGGAGAGCACTGCCTGTAGTGGGATACTTTTTGTTCAGGCTGACGTCGTCAGTCTTTCTACATTCAGAGATTTTTAATTTACTTGTGGAACACAGGTTATTTTTAAGCAGGAAAGAAAATCACCTTGTCATGTATGGACACTGAGATAAAAATAAAAAAACTGCAACAACAGAAGACCCAAATCCCAAAACAAAAAACCCATCCTGAAGATATGCAGTTTAAAAGTGTTGAAATAGCAAGGCACGTGGAATCCAGGGATTGGATTTGTCTGATGAGCTACTGAGTTTTATTCTGGCCAACTTGAGTGCTCTGAAAGGAACCACCCACTGTCCATTGGGAGCTGCTGCTGCATTGATCCAGTCTGGAAATGTCACACAGTGGAGGAGGAGAACAGTTTTTATAAAATTTAATGCATTTACTGCTGTTCATAATGGGTAGATATTAAATGTCTTATTTACTGTTGTAGATACAAAAGAAGATATCCTGAATCGCAGCTTTCTGCTTTTAGGAGCTGTGAAGTGCATTAGATTTAGGAAGTCAAGCTTAAGTTTAAGAATTTGCCTTGCTAGAATGCTAGCAAATGCTGTTTTAGTGATACAGTTAATTGTATTAGTTAATACGGTATTATTAAATTGTTTTGTATTACTAGTATGTTGATTTAATGTATAATATAAATATTGGTATATTTCAGACTGAATTTTGAAATATTAAAGAAAGTTACTTTTTTTTTAGATAGCAAAGATAATTCAAATTATTGTAATTTTCCCAGAATTTTCCTTTGTTTTCTCTCAATCTCAATGCATCACAGGAGTCATATTGCAACAGAACAAAAATATTTTACTATGGCAGTATTCCAGTATTACTGTGGCAATATTCCAGTATTTTTTGGGCTTTTTTAGGAAGTTGAAAAGTGTGCTTTATGTGCAGCAGTGCAGAGTGTGGGATGATGTTTTCACTTGGTCAGCTGTTCCCAGTTCAGAAGTGCCCATGTGGTGAAGGCTGTGCTGGTCAGGTCTGTGTGCTGCTGTGGAAGCTCCAGCGCAGGGCACCAGTGGCTGCATGGAAGCCCAGGTGAGTCTGCACCAACCCAAATAACAGCCCCTGTGCCAGGCTGGCTGCTGGGGCTGGTGCAGGAACACCTGGAATCCTCTGCTTTTCACTCAGGGTTGGAGCTGTTTGCCCAGAGATTACTAAATCCTGTCTTTCCAAACTGATCGTTCTCCAAATTTGTGCTGTGATTGAGCATGGAGAAAACAAAGGATTCTGCTGTGCAGACACTCTCTGTGTTTTGAGGCACAAACATGACCTTTTTCCTTGTGCATGGGAGCTGACTGATCGTGCTTTGGAAGAGTGTCCCAGTGTGGAAAGTTCAGACAGCCCTTCCTTCAGCCGGGCTGCACTCAGGAAAGCCTCGTTCCACAGGCCAACAGCTGCCTTCTGCTTGTATGGAATGTTCTCACAGAACTGCTAACTCTGAGCAGGTCACTTCCAGAGCTGCCCTTGCTTCTCTTGGAACTGGTAATGGGTTCTTCCTTCCCCAGGTTCCCTGACACAAGCAGGCCTTTGGAAGAACTTGTGACTGTTGTCAGCATGGCAAACAGCCACCTACCTGTGAGGGCTTTCTTTCCAAATATTTGACATGTCTGTCTCACTTCCAAGTCTTCAGTGGGCAAAGTTAAACATGTTGGAGGAAGGGGAGACAGGATGTGCTGCTGCATGGATTGTGTTTGGCTGTTTCCCTCCTTGCATGGGATCTCGTGGAGGCTGCCTTACCTTTGATCTCCGGACTTAAAACTATCCTCTAGCTGACTGAAATGGTTTGCATCCTGCACAGAATTATAGCCTGAACAGAGATTTTTATCTTGGAAGCAAATATGCCTTGTAAGTCCAGAAATTCAAGGGTGGTATGTCCTTTTCCCTAGTACAAACATAAATACTGCATGTGAAAGCTCTGCTATGTCATGCTGCTAATGCCCAGGAACTAATTAACAACCAGTCCCAGAGCCTGTGCTCTGACAACTTATAGCAGCCTGGGGCAGGAGGAGAGCAGGGGTGTACTTGTGGTGTCTAAACAGGCTTCTTTCTAAATTTTTACAGTATTTATTTCATCAACCCTCCCATTGTACTGCTGTCTTTTGGATTTACACTTGTCAATGGATTTTATTATTTCTTACACTAAGGTATGAGGTGAAAATCCTTATGGAAGAGTTTAGTCTGTTGAAATTCAAAGCTGTTAATCTTGCTTGACCTGTGTTTCAGAACTGAGTTTTGTTTGGTTCTATACACCAGATGAATAACCACTGTTCTGCAATTGTCTTTTGTTTCAAGAATCACTTGTACTTAGAGTTTGTAAAAGATTCCTTAGAGAACATGAGAAAAAAATTTCTGGGAATCAGCTAATACTTGGTGTTCCTTCAAAGTATTTCTCCATTTTACACAACTTTTAAAAAGATACTGTAAACTGGGATTTATCTCCTTTACAATTACATTCCCATAATTTAGCTGAATGTAGTAATTCCAGACTGGAAGATGCTGTGTTTGTGAAGCCATTCCCTTGTGGAGGCTGGGAGAGAGCCCCGGGGTGCAGAACACCCACTGCTCAGTCCCTGTCAGTCGGGATCTCTGCTCTGCTGCATTGGAGCTGTTCTGAAGGGTTTCTAGATAGCTGGGTTTACCGTGTGCTTGGACCTTTCCAGTGTCAGAACTGGCACAATTCAGTGAGAGCACAATGCTTGTCACTGAGGATATGCTGTTTTTTTGAAATGCAGTGCTTGTTGATGCCTTGGCTGATGAATCACATAGTGCATGGAGTGAGCAGCTCTCTGTTCTGTAGTGTTGGGGACTTAGTGTGCCTTTCAAAGGCCTTTTCTGATGGACAGCCTTGGATGCTCCAAAGCTCAGACTTCTTATCAGTGGACTTTTTCAATATGAATGAGTCAGTTTGGTGTGATGTGTTGAATTTGTAAGACTTATAACTTCATAGATTTATGAACACTAATGGCACCCTTTCAGCTTTAGGTGTGCATCAGTTTTTCACTCAGTTTTCCTTGAAACAAAAGATGGTGTTTCATATGATTAGTCTTGTCCAGTATACTGGCAGTGGGCTTGTAAAACTGAGGTGGTGCTAATCCCTGGGTTTATTTCTGTTTTGCCTTTTTTATCTCAAAGTGTGTGTTAGGAGATGCAGTGACTGTGCCTCTCACCTGGCTGACACTGATCATTTCTTCTGCTAGATGAAGGAGCACGTCTGTCAGACTTCCTGCAGTGTAGGATCTGTGTGGGTTTACGTCGCAGACTCAAAGAGAATGATGACGTGTGTGTGCAGAGTGACTTGGGTAGCGACAATCAGCATCTCCCCCAGGTTATTGTTCATCATGGCACAATTAGAGCTGTGATACTCACTTGGGTGGCTTAGAGCAGCTGTGGCCTTGGCTTGTTCCTATACTGGACAGTCAGGATCAAATCCCTCTTTATCATGGGTGAACTTTAACCAAAATGTGAAGTCTTGACACTCTACTAGAGGAGGGAGACAGTGACTTGAGCTAATGGTTTTCACATGGCAGCTCGTTCTTTAGATGAGGTGGAAGCTGAATGTGTGGGTGTGCAGGTGTACCTGGCAGTGCTGGGGTGGGTGCTAAATGAAATAATAGCTCTGCTTGTCATTTAGTTGAGCTACTGTATGAAGATACAGGTGTATATTTTATTATAGACTCCTACCTGAAATGGCCCTACCATAGGAGGAAAGCAAGCAAATCACCTTGATTTGACCTTAACATTTTCCAGTTGCAGAGATGCCAGCAGAATGTGAATCAAAACAGTACTGCCTTGTAAACACATCCTGGAGGAGCCAGCTACTTGCTGCTAGTTTAACTCTGATTAAAGGGGTTTGACTCCCCTTAAGGTAGACTTGATTTTATTTGTACAAATAAGAAAAAATAAGTCAGATGTACCAGTATGATAGAAATCTTCTCTATGGATTCTAACAGTGCAATTACAGCAGTGGAGAAAATAGCCACCAGTAATTCTAATCTCAAATATTCACTACACTTCTTTACTTTTCCAAAATGTTCATTTCACTGGGGAATTTCCTAATTTATAGTTACAGTGATAAATTTATTTATGGTGATTTAAGACCTATTTGGTCTTCTCTCAAATGTTTCCTTATCCTTATTTTTACACGCAAACATTCATAGAAAACAGTATCTTCTCAGTTTCTATTTTGAAAGGTTCCTGGTGATGAGAAAGGAGGATTTTGTTTCTTTATCATCATGACAGCCTTTGAATTCAGGCAGACCAGCAGAACCAGCTGCAAATGTGAGAAACAAGGCCTGTGCCAGGTGCTGAGTTAACTTCCATTTCATTCTAATGGGAGCAACACTTGAGATTCTCTGCTGGAAGTGTGTTTTTGTGCACTCTACAGCAGTATGTGCCATCACTGTGCCCATCTCTCAGGAGCAGCTGTGTTCTTCTCTCCAGTCGCCTCTTGGTGATGACCTTGCTGTCTACACATAAAGCTTCTTTAGTTGCTCTCTGTGACTTTGGTAAAGAGCACTGGCAAGATTAATGCCCCATGCCTTTCTGGCTTACCAAACCTCCCAAATTTAGAAGATATGAAGGAAGGTCTGTTGTTTAGCTGGTGTTAAATATGATCAATCACAAGGGAATTCCTAGTGGAGAAACTTCTCTCCAGATGGAGTTTTGTGTTAATTCTACATTTTTGTTTTCCTCCCTTAAGCAGGCTGCATACATAATCGTGGTCATTTGACAAGAGACTGTGTTTTCCTTAGTCTGAGGTACCTGCTGGGCTGTTATCTGGCTGTACTTTCTCTGCAGACAGACCTTTCTGTCATTCTTAGTTTCTGTGCTGCTTTAGCAAGCCCTTGTTGGCTTGCTTGTCTCTAGTTTTCTCATAACTCCATTATTATTTGGCTTGGAAACCAACAGCAGACAGGTAGATTTCTCCTCTCCCCTTAGGCTAGCAAGGGAATGTCAACCTTCTTTTGCATTTGTATCTCTTTTAAAAGTAGGTATGCTCCCCAGATAAGGAGTCCTCTATTAGCTTAGTTGCATGCCTCTGTGTGTCACTGTCATCCCTTGCACTGCTTTGGATAGCTATGGATTTATTTGGGAGCAGGAGCATCAGCTCTGCTGGGTCCAACTGGTTCATGTCACCACATTGTTTTTTATTTTGTAAGACTGGTTCTTCTCAAATGCACCACTTAAGTTACAGTTCTGCCTACTTGAATTATCTTTCCATTTAGAAATTGAATTAATCCATAATGATGTGCTCCATGACAATTTTGGCAACTGTTTTTTTTTCTGTTCTGTCTTTTAGGCTTTGAGTTTGCTGAGTAATCTTTTTTATTTAACTGTTTTAATTTTTTTTTTTTTTTTGGTCACCATATCCATTAAATGAATAGCTGTGCCCCACCACTGTGCTGGTTATTCATGCCTCCATTGATCTCTAGAGTAGCTGGATCTTACAGGACCAAAATTCTGGTGGTATCTCTTTCTAATATAGCTCACACCCCAAAGTGTGAGTGGCCACTACTAGCAGGTCTCTCTTCTCCACTGCTGGAGATTGACTGAGCAGCATTAATGGCTATGCTGTAACCTCCATCCTTTGTTACATGAAGCAACTCCAGTTAGAAATCTGAACGGCCTCCAGAGGGGTAACTCCTATGTCTTCTCTTGGTGACATGACTGTTCCTATCCTTTGAATTTTGCTTTGGTCAGTGGATCTTACAATTCACTGATGGATTAAGACTGTGACTAATAAATTGCAGATATGGCAGAAGTCTATTGTGAAGACAGTGAAATGATAGCTTACAAAGGAAGCCCTTTTTTTCTATTGGAAGTTGGTAGCTTTGAGCATGCTGTACTCAGCACCAGTGCAAGTTTTTCAGTCTTTTGCAAAGAGGTTGTCAGTGAGGTTTGTTCATCAGCTCTTTAGAATTCAGAGTAAAATCTGCAGTTCATATTGCCATTCCAGTAAACAGTTCCACTTTCATGAAGACTTAACTGAGGATAGATAATGGAGTCTAAAGGCTTGTCTCACTTGGTGTTTGTTGGTGACAGGTACAGAACAAGTAAAAAGTCTTGTGTCAGAGCTTTGTCCTGTGCCAGCTCTACCACCTTTTCCTGTCTTTGGATTTTTTCATTTCTCCTTCCTATGCAGGACAGGAGTAGTAATGGTAGTAATCTTGGTTTTGAAAGAGTACCAGACTGGCTTCTCCAAGGTGAGGGCTGGCTCCCTGGCACTGCTCCTGGCTCAGAGCCAGGCCTGGCCCCAGAGGCACAGGTGTGCCAGCAGTGCCACGGTGCTCCTGCCATCCCTGGTACTGGGGCACCCTGTGTGGGCCGGACAGCACTCCTGGGTGGAAGCCTGGCTTCTGAGCTAGGTTATCACCATGGCATGGTTCTGCTCAGCTCTGGTGCTGTGCTTGGGTGGTGGCTGCCCTGCCTCAAGTCAGCTGTGCTCAGCTTCCCGAGTGCCCAAGGACAGCAGCTCTCCAGGATGGTACCCCAAGACACATGGGCAGGGTACTGTGGCCATTCATTTTAAGTAAATGCTGTCTTTTAAGATGACCATGAATGACAAGGGACTGCTTGCTTAGTCCTGGGCATATCCTTCCTGTGGCTCACCAAGAGGATGTTGGCAGGCAGGCAGCAGCAACATCAGTATTAAGAACAGATAAAAATGGGACAAGGTAATGTGTGTGCATGTTTACCCTTCTGTATGAGAATGGACTGATCTGAAGTCTGCATTAATGACCTTGCTGAGGGCTACTTTCCAAACATACAAAAAAAGATTTTGACAGTATTCCTCAGGTGTGCTGAGTGTTACTTGGAATTAACCAGGTACATTACTGTTGAGAAACAACTTACAAAATGTATTTGCCATTTTTAAGAAGCAACTTCTTTGAAAAACTTATTTGAAGAAATAATTATGTGCAGACTATATATACACATATATATGGCTTTTTTATTAAGTTTTTATTGGGCATTAATTTGACAGAAGAACTGCAGTGTTACACAGTTCTTTTAAACACAGTATGTGGAAGCTAGATTTTTGAGCCTACTTTTGCCCCTCCTTGCTGGGCATGTTCACATTTGCTCTGGTATTTGCAGATTTACCTCTCAGGTTATGTGAGAACTAAAGTAATAGCGAATGTCCTTTATTAAGTTAAAGGGGGAAAAAAACCCAACAGTTTGAACCTCTGTAGAACTCCTGTGCTATTGCTGAAAAGCTCAATTTTAAAAATTTTGGATTTGAAGTAGTCTTTCACAAATAGGCAAGCAAATGCAATTAGGTGGATATGCATTCTGTTAGCATCTGTAATTTATCGTTGTGATACTGAAAAGACAACTAGCAGCTGCCTTGCAGCACCTTTCTGAAATGGTTCATTTTAGGTGGCATACATGGTTTGTGTGCCAAGTATTTCCAACCTCTGCAGTACAGTAATGGGTGCTAGTGGAGTCCTGCCTTCCCCACAGGTTCAGTGCTGTGTCCTGCCCAAGGGGCATTGCTTGGCCTGGGCTCCTTCCCAGTGCTCTGCTGCTTCCTCTGCTGCACTTCACAGCCCAGAAAGGGCAGCCAGCTGAAATGGTACTGAATATTCTTATGGAGCTGAAGCAAGATATTCTAAAAATGGAAAGATATGCCTCTAACTCCAATTACCCCGTAAGCATAAAAAAGCAATAAAGAGCAATCCTGCAAGTGGTGGAAGTGCATTCTTTTCTGCTGGTGTCATCCAGGAGTGTATTTCCTGAGGTGTATTGATGTTCTCCTGGGCTTGCAGAGAGCAAGCAGGAGCAGGCTTTCTCAGGTTTGAAAGTGGAAATCCCCTAAAACACTAATTAATTGTTGTATTTTTTTAAGACTTTAAACTGCATAATTTTCCAACTCCCTCCTTGTTACTGAGAGGCTTTGCTTTTGATCACTGCCTTTTAAACCCTTCATTCTGAGATCTGTGTTGCAGCACAATGAAAATAACTGGTTGAGTTTGTATCTTCACTGTTGGTAGAGTTGTGTATTGAAATATATCAGTAGTAATTATCAGGCATATCTAAATCCTAAGTGTGAACATTTAATTTTTTCTATTGTGTAGTTGTGAAATTATCTAAAAAGTTGTGTGTGTTTGAATTTGAAAGGCCAAAAAGGAACCCTGCTATTCCATTTAGAGAAGACAGCAACACTTAAATAATTAATGTCATTTATATTGTCTGATACTGGCAAGAAGATAGCTGTAGCTCTTAAATATTATCCTTGATTATTGTTTTGTCTTTCCGGCAGTGACTTCAGTATTTTGGCTGTTATTGCTTTTCCCAAAAGTCTCTGCTTTATATCCAAATACAGGCAACTTCTGCATTAAATTTGCATTGCTTTGGTTGCTTTCTTCTGACTTTTCAATTGATCCAGGTTGAAATTGGGTGCACAAAACTTTAGTGAAGCAGTCTGGGAAGATTGTGCATTTTCAATGCAGTGCGAAATGGGAAAGAAGCAGGAGGGATCAGTAAGATATCTTGTTTTTCTTTTCCCTCTCTTTTCTTTGCCACAAGAAGGTGCTTGGATTACAGGCCTCCTAGCTGTGTGTTTTCCTCAGAGCTGCTGTTTTGCTGTGTCTGCTTCAATACAGGACTTGACTCTCTGTCCCCTGTTATCACCTGGCATGTGGGTGAGGCAGGGTTTTGTGTGGGAGGTGGTACCAAATTGGGTATCGGGTATTACTGGGGTCGATGAACAAACTTCGGTGTCTGGTGTCTTGGGGTAAACTGTTCTGAGCTTGCTGTTTAAGCTGGATCCCCCTGTAGTTCCTGACCCCTGTGTGCTGGCCCACCACTCCATGCTTTGTGTGAGCTAGGTCTGCTGACAAGTGCCAGCCTCTGTGCTGTGCCAGGGAACCTGGGCACAGCTGGGGCAGAGCCCACTTCCCAGGAAAGGGAACTGCTGCCTTGGCTTCAGCTTCCTCGGGAGGTGCCCTGCTCTTCTCTCTTCTCCCCAGCTCTCTCACCTGGCCTTTCTTGGTTGCGTCTCACAAACCCATGTGGCAGTGTCAAGACTTTACACGAAATGTGTTTCTGTAGTGCTCTTGTCAGAGAACAAAATTAGGCAGATTTGATAAAACAAACCCATGCTCTTTCCTAACACTTGAAGTTCTAGTCCCTGCTACTGGTTTTGGTGTGCTTAATTGCCCTGCTCAGTAATTAGCATGTGACTAGAATAAGGGACAGGGAATTAAAAGGTAGAAATAAGGTTGGTGTTGTGACAACTATTTGAAATTGCTTTGATGTTAGCTTGTAAAATACGTTTGAGTCATACTTTCAGTCTTTCAGGAACTCAGGCAGGAAAGCTATCTAAATTGTATCTCTAACTGGTAAACTTCGATGCAAAGTGTTGCCATCTCATGACAAAATTGCACGCCTTTAGCAGATTTTACAGGAAGAAATCTTTTTCACTGTGAGAAGAAAATCGCATCTTAGGATCTCGTAGTGCTGCATAAAAATGCAGTTCTGCCACACAGCAGGAAGCCTGTGAATGCTGTTCTTTAAGTTCCTCCTTGTTTTAACTGAGCATCAGCAAAGGACCATATGCCTTCATTCAGTATTTATTTTGCTTCTTGGCCATTCCCACACTTAATCTTCATTCCTTCAATATATAGTTTTCTGTCTCTCAGATTTTTTTTTTGTTGCTGCATGCTGGATTGCCTACATTTTGCACTGTGGATGTCTGTTTTGGAGTGTGGCTACAATTATTGACATTATTTAATGTACTATTGACCTGACTTTTTTCCCCTCTGGCACGTCTGAAAAAGGTTTCCCTACCTAGCCAGACACTTTAACCTGAGTCTGCCTAATTCTGTAGCTGTGTTTCTGTCACCCCTGCTACGGGAAGGCATATGGGTCATTTGGATGGGAACAGTTGTGTGATTTTGTGTTCATCAACATTGGCTCATTTATCTTTCTTTCTGGTTTTCATCAAATTACTCAGTTGTCCTTGATCTCCTCTAAATGTGATATAATATATAAATTTTGGTGTTTACAGCTCTTCATCTCTTCATAAAGCATTAGTAGAAATACTAAATTCTCTATAGAGTTACGTGTAATCCTACTACCAGCACTTTCACTTTTGAAGGGTGAACAAAATCAAACACAACTTGGAAAAATATTAATAATCTTTGGGATATTGGAGAACTGATGGTAGTATTGGTAATTGTGGCCTTAAAACTCAAATGCTTGTTGCCTAATTCTTTTATTTTGCTTCTACATTTAATGGGGGGTTTTAGCTTCTAGCTTGGAGAACAAAAGAGGAGAGAGCTTCATTTGCTTAAATGTAAATTTTGCAGGTAGAAGTGTTCTTGGCAGCAAACAGTTTTGCTGTGCAGTTCTATTTCAGGGCCAAAGGAAGAGTAAACTGCAGTTTAGTAATTGATAAAACTTCATTATAGTAAAATTTTTTGCTAATCCAAAGCCATGTTTATTGGAAAACCATGGTATTCCTCAATCTATGTTTATGGTAGGCAACAATTTGACATTTCTGTAGTAGTCATTTGGCTGAGGTTGGTAAGGTTGAGTTTGAGGCTGAGTGTCCAGCTCCAGACTGTCTCAGGGATACATGTGACACCACATCATTCAAAAACTGCATTATCCAAACAGGGGCAGCTGTGGAAGTATGTAACTCTCCAGCTGTCTTCTGTAATGGGGGTTGTAGCTGATAATTTTTATCACTGAGAAAAATTTTTGTATAATATTTTTTTATTCAAATATGCTATATGACAGAATTGAGAAGCATACTTTTATAAAGGCATATAACATAGATTTGGGTTGCTGATCTTTCCATCTGAGGCAAGTCTGGTAGTGAGCATTCTCTCTAGCAATAACACAGTCACACTTCAGCAATAATTTTGCTAGGAGAAAATACAAGTAGAAATTGAACAGAAGCTGTAGCCATTGTTGTGGTTGGTAGTGGTCATATTTGTACTTAGCAGCCATTCTCATTTGAATTGCCATTTGCCTGTTTGTAGGAGTTTTCAGGTGGGAGATGGGGCAGCTGTGAGTTTGGAGTTGGGTGCAGGGCAGCAGTGCTGCCAGCACAGCACACCTGTGCTGCAGGTTCCCAGCTGTCAGTGTGCAGGTTATGTCGTTCTGTGATATTCGTTCTGAAGGACTTCATACCTACATTAATTGCATCTATTCCAACAGCAAACTGAGAATTTATCCTTCTGTGCATGGTTGAATGAGTAACTGATGAATGTCCTTGTCACCTGACAGTCTGTTTGGAAAACCTAAAATCCTTCTGTGATGCTGCATGTCCCTCCTCCCCCTCAGTCTGCGATAGAAGAGAGACTGAACTTTATCCCTTGAGATCAATCTGCTGTCTGTTTGCTAGTCTGAGAGCTGCCTTTGAGCACTGTGCTCTGATGAAGCTGTGTTCAGTGGCAGTAGATTTGGATACCTCAGCACAACAGAGCAGCACGGATGTGGGATGGCCCAGAGGGAAGATTCAGATTTGAGGTCTCTTGTTTCTTAGAAGTCATGGAGCCTTGTTGACTTAAACCACTGAAAACTCTATGTATTGCCATTTAGCGTCTCGTACTTCATACGTTTTCAGAGTGTAAATGCTCTCCAGACATCCTTCAGATGACAGAGGCTTCTTTTCAGGTGAGCTACAGACAGTGCCTCAGGCCTTGAAGGACGTGGTTATAAATATGTCTTTATTTGAAATGGTTGCCTTGCTGTATGTGTCTGATACCTTCTGGTGAATGGTTAGTTTAAAAGCTATAAAATATATTAGTCTTGTGAGCATGTTGCAACTAGGTATTTATAGATGTAGAATCTGGCCTGCTCACTGAGGTGAAGTTAAAGTATGTAGCCATCAGCCAAAAAAAAAAAAAAAAAAAAGAAAAGAAAATACTGTCTTTTCCTAGGAACTGTAACAAAAATATGTTTATCAAAAGCTAGGGTAATGTACATTTTAAGATTTTAATCAGGACATAGTACCAAATGGTTTTTGGACCTGTATTTTATAAGTTAAAAAAAAAAGTATTTTGTAAAGAAAAAGGGCTTAGGAATGGGCTAAATTTAGTGGTAAGTTAGTTAAACACATCTCTCGCATTTCCCAGGCTGTGGATCAGGTGTGTGTAGGTTTCCCTTTTGACTACCAGACTCGGTCTGCACCACTGTGCAGGTGGTTTTTGTCCTGCAATTTCTGAAGTCAGTTTCTTCCATATTTTCATCAGATAACATGTTTATTTTCCTGGTTTCATCCTTAAGTCCGCATGAACTTGTGCACTGCTGATATCCACAAAGAAAACGTGTCTCTGAACACAGTGGCTAGCCTCTAGTGTGATGTTTGGAGTATCTTCCTGTACTGCATCTGGAAACTTCAAACCCTGCCTTTTTTGTAAATGCTGGAGCCATCTTTCACAGAATCCATTTTTAGTTGCTTGCATCATCTTTGCAAGTGGGTAAGTTGTCATCTGCTGCCTCTCCATCCAAACACATTCTGCAGGCTGGCAGATAGAATGCAGAGCTGCTTCAGTCACTTGGTTGGGGGAAGCTTGAACATGTGAGTCCCTGCCTGGTTCTTAGGTGAGCAGCACTCTGCAGGGTGGAACCAGTGGCAACTACTCCTACCTGGAAGTGTTCTGACAGCTTTGTGAAGGAACTTGAAAACAGATACGTTTGAATTGCATCTTCCTGTTAAAACTAGAAATGTAGTACGTCTTGTTTAGGTTTTGGCTTTTCATGCACTGTAAAGGATGAGAAGAGCAGAGTCTTTGACCAAGAGCTGAGATGTGTCTTGTTGCTCTAAGTGTAGATGTACAAGAATAACTTTGGTGTGTAGTAAATAATGTTAGTGTCCCAGCAAGTTGATTTTAGCTTATAGGAGCTTTTCCACTCTATACTAAGGAGTATTTGTCTAATATCATTGGTAATTTACTATTGTTACTTGAGTTACCCTTGTAGCTATATGAATATGAGGATTTTCAGTGATGAGAGGTTGGCCGTTGTTATTTTCATGTTGCCCTCATGAAATAAATCCAGTCCATCCTGTCCTAGCTGCAGTGTTGTAAGAACTGTATTACCTCTTCATCATGAATTGTGCTGGTGACTGATTTTACTGGCTGCAGGTCAGCAGTGGGAGGCTCAGAAACAGGGAACATAGGTAAGGAGCAAATTTGGAAGAATAACCAATGTAAGGAGGGCAGAAGAAATATGAAGAGAAGGGATTAGGAGGTTGTGAAAAAGCACCACTTCCATCTGGCATCAATCCTCAAAAGGTCTGGCTTTTTCTTGGCCCTGCACTAAAAGAAGTGGGATTATTCAGTACTGGCAAAGCTATCTGGGTATGTCTAAGAACAAGAGGAGCACTGAAAAGTGGGGAGTAGAGACTAATGACAATGAAAACTTGAAGCATGGTTTGCTACACTTGGCTTAGTGGTTTCTCATATTTCTTCTTTCCTTCTCAATAGTATGTTCTTGATTCCTTGTGTCGGTGATTGTGGCTGCAAGACCAGCTGGCTCAGGAAAACACACCCTCCTCTCATCCCCAGCAGCAAGGCTGTGTCAGATGCACCCCCCAACTTCTGGCTTTGCAGCTGTTTGACCAGTGGATCAGACACAAAGGAAAGTATTTCCCAGGTTCCTTCCCTGAGTGCTGAGAGCAGTGTGAAAGCCTGACTGGCTGCTGCTGGAGCCACAGGTGACTCTGCCCAGCCCAGTGCACGGGGCTGTGGAAGGAGGAGGGCTGGGAGGCTTTAGGAGCTGGTGCTTGAGTCAGCCACATGAGCAGAACAGGGGGTGCACAGTGGAGCCAGCATGTCCTCTGAAGGGGCAGTTAGGGGTCTGTTTGGTCAGGGTTTGCTTGAGCAAATCCCACAAATGCCCAGTGGTGCTCCCTGCCAAACCATCCCTGGATGGAGAGCTGAGTCTTTATGGTGGCTTGGTTTGCTCTGCTGTGATTTACTTTGTGGTTTCATAAAGCCATTTGAGTGAGTCTTTACAGCAGAGACACTGGGAAAACCACTGTTCTCAAAATTGTTTTAGGGTATTTCAAACTGGAGGTTTCAAATTGAACAGCTATGCCTTTCTTGCACACTTCATCTGGACATGCCAACCTGGAGCTAGGTTGTCACTGCATTTTGACCTTTAGTACTGCCCAGGGCAGGACCTAGGAAACTACAGCATGGGGCTGTGGGGGAATGAGGGTCTGAACAGGCTGGGAAAGATGTGGGAGCAGTCTTGTATTCTGGGTGGTGTCTGCTCAGCCGTAACACCAGAGACAAGCAAAATAAATATGAACCTAATTTTTTGGAGGTATGAAATCTGGTTGCTAGTTTTCCAATAATGAATCAGTTATCCATCCCCAAATGAGTAGTAGCACAATCCAGGGAGTGTTTTGAGTGGATAAATTCCAGTCTTGTCTAAGGTAGAAACAGGGTTTTGTATTAACTCCTCTCAACTTCTAACTCATATCAGATTTTAAGGCTCTCACCAAACCTGCTCTTTCTGTTTCCTGCTCCTATAAGGTGAAGATGAGAACCTGCCTTGACTTTGTGAGTTCCTGTCCTTAACCAGCATCCCTAGACAGAGCTGTGCAGGGGTGGACTGGGCCCTGGAGAGCTTCTCCTGCTTCCTCACTCTCCTGTGCTGTCACCCAAGCCCACAGGCCTGGCTGGGGGGATGAACAGACTTGTTTATTAGCTCAAGTGTGTACCTAAGTGTTTGTGGGATCAGAGCCAACAGTTATTTAATGTTGAAATCAAAATTAGAAAGTCAGTAACTTGGCTGAGAAATGTGTTAATTGGAGGAACATCAGTTGAAACAAGTGCCTGTGTGATAGGGTGTAGGTCTGTGATTACATCTCTTAACACTGAGATAGATGTACATTTAATACTGACAGCTTCACTAATAATTAATTTGATTGGTTTTTATCTGGATGTTTTTATTAGATACTCAATACTGGGCATATTTTCTGTTCCAATGAATTAGTACACCTTCCAACCATCTCAGAGGGATGTTTTCTGGACTGGCTTGTTACAGAAATCTACTACAGATGGGTTGAGAAGTTACAGTGTTGGGGTGAGAAGAGAGAGAAAACTATGGAAAAGATGAATTGAGATTGTTTCACTGCTGTATTTTGTACTTTTAACCTGGAAATCCCAAACTACAGCAGGCATTGCCCTGTTACATGCAGGTGGAGACACGGTGGGATATGTGGACCAACAAACAGCCCCATTCTGAGAGAAGTGCATGTGTAACTTGTGAGTTTTTGAGAGTTGTCCTTTAGATTGCTTAGCAGATTTTCTAAATGAAGGAAAGGCTTGATTGGGTGATTTTATTACTTGATATGCTTTCAAATTTATCTGGTCATTTTGAAACCTGAAACACTGAGTTATAGTCATAAAAGAACTATGGTAAGTGATATAAAAAATCATATATGACACGTGGAATTGTGGCATGTATTTTGTGCTTTGGGTTCTTACTGCTTGATTGACAAGTTGGTTTTCAGAAGTAAAACTTTGAAGAAACCATTTTTATTTTCTAAAACCATAAAGTTGTGCATTTGACTTTTCAAAATCCCATTATACAACTACTAGAGGTACTTTTGCATTTTGCTGGCTTAATTTCTGTTTAATAGGTTCTGTAGAAATGCTCCTTGAAGCATTAGGGGTTTGCCTGCCTGATGTGAAGCTTGTGACAGGCTTGGTGTGGTAGCCTTTGTATCTGCAAGCTGAAACCAATAAAAATAGTGTTTCAAAAATAGCCAGATATGTCTGGTTATTAATTTGTGGCACCTTGGAAGTCAAGTAGCATTTAATGTCTCTTTCTTTGTCGAGAGTTAGTTGTGCTGCAGTTGCAGAGTTGAGTGTTGGTGTCCTGCAGCTGCGCAGGGCTGGGGCTGGGCAGGACAATACCTGTGGGAGCACCCAGCCTTGCCATGGCTGCCCTGGCTGCTGGCACAGGAAGGAATGCTCATCCTGGGCCACGGAGCCTGGAGATGAGGAGGACAGCAGGGTGTGGTCCTCACAGTGCCATGTCTGCAGGGAGGGGAGACCGGTGTGTGTGTGTGAGGGGAGAAGGGAGTCGAGTGGCTCTTGGTGTGGCTGGGCCAGCATACTCAGGTGTCCTTGTGCACTCCTGACAGCAGAAATCTTTGGGCAGTTTCTTTTGCCTTGTTCCTGAATATAGGTGTGGTGTGGATGTAGGGTAAGAATGGGCTGTTCGTACAGTCTCATTTCAGGGTACGTACCGGGCGGCCTCCCCGTGCTTCACCTGCAAGGTGCTGAGGGGAAAAGCCCTGCCTTATGGAGTTGGACTCCTTCTCTGCTGTGTTTGGGAAGCAGGTTTATCTTTCTCCATTTGCGGTGGTAGAACCTAGTGGGTGTCCAGGCTTCTGCACGACAGGTTGCTCCCATGACTGCTTCACTGGCTTTCATCACTCATCTCACCTGAGTTTCCATGAAAGTGCTCAATTCCCTCAGTGGCTGATGTGAGACTGTACATGAACCACGTCACCAGCTCTTTTAGCAGGAAAAGGCTGGTTAATAAAGACCCCTGCTACTATCAGGAGAGCTTGTGGGCCTGAAGAGGAACCATTCCTCTCACAGCCCTTAGGCTGCCATACACCAAGCAGAATAAAAGCGGTTGTTCTTACACCATGGCCTCTCCCTTAGGTGTTCTTACACCATCACCTCTCCCATAGGTGTTCTTACACCATCACCTCTCCCATAGGTGTTCTTACACCATCACCTCTCCTGTAGCAGCCCAGCACTCCTCTGACAGCACAGGGCTTTGCCCTGGCCTGGCCTCTGCGTGCAGGCCATCCCAGGAGAGATCCCTTCAGGGTCACCTTGAGTCCCCTTCCAACCCTGTCAGAAACATGCAGCTCTGCAGCCCAGGTGTGCACTGATCCTGTGCATTGCCCTGTGCTCATTCAGGTGCTCATGGCCAAAACAGCTCTGGACTGAGGGGTCTCACAGGTCCATTCCTGGCTTTGGAGCCCATTTGCAGCCTAAGCATCTCCTCACCCTTTGAGTAATGAATGGAATGGGGAAGGAATCTCTTCCTGTTTGTCTGCCCTAGGAATATTGGGTGAGTTTGTAATGAAAATCTAAAATGAAATATGGACTACTTCTAACATTAGACCTCACAAGCTTTTTTTTTCTGAAGGAAATTAAAGTGTAGTATCTGTGCAGAAGCTTAGTGAATGCTACTTGCTGCTTTCAAAGCATTAAGCACACTTCATAACTATCTTTCTAATATTTAGTTAATAGTGACTTTGATAATTGAACAAATTAATTGCTTTTTTTTCCATAGATTGGAATTGTTAGTGTGCTGCCTCTGCAATAGCACAGTTTGGGATTATTAGATGCTAATCCTGTCAGTCCTTTCCACACTATCCATAGCCCAGGGCAATTGCTTTAAATTTGGCATTTTAATTTCCTCTTTTGCAGAAAGAGCATTAGAAGCATTGTGCCCATTAAGCTTTTATTACCATAATTAGTCTCTTCCATAGTTTGTTCCTGACAGCAGAGTATTCTGCTGTTAAGTGTCAGTCTTCTGTGCTGAAAACTGTGGTAGACTTGTACTGATCCTGGGTGTTCTTAGCAGCTAACACTAGTATTTTTCATGCATCTTGAGTTTTATTGACCACCACAAAATAATTATTTTTAAAAATAATTGTGAAGCATCATGCAGCCTGCTTGCTCCTGCCCAACCCTCGAGTTGTGTAGGTGATTCTGGTCTCCATTTGTGAAGGTGAAATACAGTCACACAACACTGATTGAGTAATGCAAAATTCCCTGCTAATTTAGTTAAGTTTGGAAAGCTTCTAGAAAAAAAAAAAATATAATCCTGAAAACTTGGATTTTAAACATCCCTGGCTGAAAATGTAAACTATCTTAAAATCTTGTTATTGCAGGCAAAATGCCAGCCCCTGAACAGAGCCCAATGGTGGAGGAGGGGCTGCCGCAGACAGCGCAGGAGACTTCCACAGGCCCAGGCATGGAACCAGAGACCACTGCCACTACCATTTTAGCTTCTGTAAAGGAACAGGTACCTGCTTCGTTTTCAGCAATTCTTCAGAGTGTGCGTGGAGTTAACTGCTGTCTCTTACTGCCTTGCTGCAACAACCAGCACTGTTTGATCTGCAGCATGTGACCCAGTGCCACTATAGCCTATTTCTGTATCAGTTTTAGAATCTGAATAGAAGGGGTTCAGTTACCTGCATTAAACAGAAGCATCTTTCTGGTGTTCTGTATCCCTTGGAATGTCTGCATTGCTGCTGTAAGTCAGACTGGAAATGCAGGTTTAGTGGCAAAGGAAGAAGAAAAGCTAGTGTAGAATTGATGCAACATTGGAATCAGTCCTTGTAAGTCCTGTAAAGCAAAGTGTTCAATGCTACGAAGTCCTGCACCTACAGATTGGGTATGATTAATTGTACTTTATTTAAAAATGGGCTTTAAACTCTGAGTTTGCTTTCAGTACCAAGGTACTAATACATTTTAAATCTTTAGCACATTTATGGATGTGTATCTAAAGTGATAATTTTTATAGGAAAAATAAAATTGCGTTTGCAGTCAAATTCAGCCTTAATTTCTGAAGATTGTTCAAGTGGGAAAAATTGCAGTTCTACAAGGAGACACTCCAGTTAAAGTTTTTGTTGGTTTTTTCTTTTTTAAATTTAAAGAACACAAAGGGAGAAGGGATACTTTGTTTTTCATTGTATTACACTGAGAAATAATGATCTTTATTGACTTAATACACAGACTGTAACATCTGAAGCTCAGAATAAATCTGCTTTGCTGTCTGTTTTGAACTTCCTTTAAGATGAATCATGACTTGATTCAAGACGGTAGCTCTGAATGCAAACACTTGATATATTAGTTCTTACATTGTCCCATATTAATATTTTTAAAAAGATGAGAATTAGATTATATCTTCTTGATATCAACAGTTTTCATACCCATAATACCTTATTGTTAAACTAAAATTATCTGCAGGGTGATGAAATTTGAATCTTACATTTTTGCACCTAAATTAAGTTTCAAAAGTAATTTAAGGTGACAATAGCAACTCTAAAAATATCTTAGCAGTGTTAAAATTAATATTCACATTTGCAGTGTTCTGGGTATCACTGCCAGGGCAGTTGCAGTGAGAAAAGTCAGCCAAGAGTTACAGATACCTTCAAACCTCTTTCATCCAACAGCAGTTTGCCTTGTGCCGTGGTAGTCTGTCACAAATTAGGACTCATTTGCCTGAAGTAGGTGGGTGGTCAGCAGGTCCATTTTGCACAAAGAGTGTGCTGGCGGTGTTACCGAGCTGGCAGCAATGCCAGTGCCAGAGCTGGGCTGTCCAGGCAGGGATGGATGGATGGATGGATGCATGCATGCATGCCCCTGCCCAGGACAGCTCTGTGCTCACAGCTCCGTGCAATCAGCTCCGTGCTGACGCTGTGCTGGGTGCCAGATGCCGCCGAGCGTGCAGCCAGGGCAGTGCTGCCAGGAGCAGCTCCACACACGGGTGTGCACTGAAGGCTTTTGTTACTGTTCCTTGGCCTGTCCAAACAATATTTGCATCTTTTTATTAGTCCTAGAGAAAAAATTATAATGGAGTATTTCTTTCTTTTGAAAAGGAAGTTAAAACCACTTCCTCTTTCCATTTATAAAAAGACTATTAAATATGTGGCTATTCCACAACTAAATTCTGATGAAAGCTAAAAAGAAAAATTGTCATTTAGCATTAGCATTACACAAACTTCAGAACTGGAGCCTTGCTGTAAAATGTGCAGACACATAAAATGTGTGTGAGGGAAGGAAGATGTAAATTGTCCTTCAGTCTTGGAATTGATAATGTGAAAGAATTAAGTTCTGAACTGCTGCTTTCTGGTATTTTTTCTGTTGATAATAATTATGGACACTGACATGTTCAACACCCTTCCTGCATGGCAGAAAGCCCAGAACAGAATATTTTCCAGTGAAGTTCTTTACTTTATTAACCTTGAACAGAAACTGCTGCACTGTTTGCTGTTTCCTTTGGTACAGGAATTGCTGCGAGGTGCAGCAGGTCAGTGTTTGTAAAATGGAGCTGCCGCACCCTGACCCAAGTACTTCAGAAACACTACAGTGGAAACAACCAAGAAAAGCCTTTATTATTACTTGTCAAATTGGGCAAGATTTAACTTAACAAAAGCTTTAAAAATTACTACAGTAGTTCTAAGATAAATGTGTTGCATTATTTCGACCTTTCTGCCATAGTCATGAGACAATAGTTATGATTACCTAAAAATTTGCACTAATTAGCCTATGAATCCTATAAGCTACTTCTAAATAAAGTTTCCACTTGTTTCCATTTGTTTCCTTTTCCTAGGACCTCAAATCAGTTTAAAGCAATTGTTTTACCAAACTGGAGTGTGTCCTCTCAACTCTGATCCTTGGGTAAGGTGTCAGACAGCTGGGTCCATCTCCCTTGGTCGTATTTTAGGAAAGGAACATTTTGATTCACTCGTAGTATTATAAAATAACACGAGCAGAACAGGTGTAACCTGTGAAGAAATTTAGATCACTACAGCTTTGTGCTTTTCTGACAAAGCTCAAGATCTGTTTTAAAGTGAACATGAGCCCATGTGGGCAAAAAAGCCAAGGCACCTGGCCCTTGTCCAAACTCGTGTGGCCATCAGGACTAGGGCAGTGCCTGTCCCCTGTGCTGGCAGTGCTGAGGCATCTCCTGTTCTGGGGGCAGTTTTGGGTGCCTTAATATAAGAAAGTCATTGAGGGACTGGAGTGTGTCCAGGGAAGGGAGCAGAGCTGGGACTGGGCTGGAGAATTCCTGACCTGGGAAAGGGGTTCAGCCTGGGCAGAAGGAAGCTCAGGAGGCCCTTGTGGCTCTGCACAAGTCCCTGACAGGAGGGGACAGCTGGGGGGGTCGGGCTCTGCTCCAGGGAACAGGGACAGGAGGAGAGGGAATGACCTCAGGGGAGCTCAGAGTGGGCATCAGCAGGAATTTCTCCATGGAAAGGGTGCTGAGGGATTGGAACTGCCCAGGGAGGTTTGGATCCCCATCCCTGGAGGTGTCTGAGGAAGAGCTGGAGGTGACACTTAGTGCTCTGGGCTGGGGATAAGGTGGGGATTGGGCACAGGTTGGACTCTGTGATTCTAATAGAGGAATTCCTTTTTGAATGCAGGAAAACCCCAAGGCTAATTGTAATAAACCTGAAACATTTTATCATGTTTTTGTCTTTAAGTGGATTTGATGATGGATTTTGAGGTGTTTTTGGGTTTTTTTTGTTTTTTTTTGGGGGGGGGGGGGCGGGCAGGGGAGGGAGGGGATTGTTTTCTATGGGCTTGTTCTAGAGGAGGGTTGGGAATTTTTTCCCTAAAATATGGCTTTCACTTCTAAAATGTTATGAGGCTTCCATACTATCATGGGTAGAAGTATCTTAGGAATTGCTGAAAAAAGTCTTAAATAAAAGTAAAATGTGTCTATACTTCTGAATCCTGGGGAGTTCTGAATCCTGCATAGCAGTTTAGTTGAGTTCTGTAGGGAGTCTCTTATCCATGCTAAAAGTAAATTGAGTATTTTCATACTAAAATAAAAACTTGTTAAAAATTGTAGGAGCAGCATAGTAGCAGTAAATTTTGGGGGGGAGGAATGTAGGGCAGCTAATTGCCAACTGCTCCCTGTAGGTTCATGGAATCACTGCTGTTTTCTGTGTTCAAGCTGTATACTGATCAATTTGGAATGAACTGCTGCTGAATTGACAAGATTAAATGGGATCATTTGGAATTGTGAATTTCCTGCTTAGCACATTAGTTTTCAGTGGTTGGTCTGAGAAGCAGTCTTGCAGGAAAAGCCACCCATCAATGCAGTTTTCAAAAGTAACAGGAGTATGCTGGTTTTAATGCCTTTGCTAAGACAGAAACACTTGCAGCAATGGCTGGTTTTTTGGTTTGGTCTAGCTATTTGTGACACTTAGAGATGGGCAGCTTTTCACCTTTTCTTTAGTAAGTAGGTGACAGAGAAAGAATGATTTGATATGCTTTCAGGTGGATAATAATACATCTCTTGGGTTTCCCTGCCTGTTTTTCTAGAAGTGCTGTTTGTTCAGGACTTCAGCAAAATCTTTTCCTTTTGTGTAAGTGCACTGAACTGTATCACATAAATAAAGAATGTGCACCTCACTTTTTTCCTTCATTATTGTTTAAGTACAGATTTTTTTACATGATTCTTGAGATGTTTTTAATAGGGTTTGAGAGCAGGGAGCAAACCTCCACCTTTTTCAGATGGAAACAGAAGGAAGAATGCATTTTGCCTATTTTTTATTGCATGTTAAAACATCTTTTTGGATGGGAACTATTGATACTAAGTCTTGGAGATTTCTTTACCGTTCAGCTACCGTTCAGTACTCTGTGTAGGCATGTCACTTCATAGAGATACCTGAAAAGAGACTTACTAAATGCATTTCCAGTAATTGAGCACAAACTTTTTACAGTCTCACTTTGAAATTCTGATTTGCATGCATCTAGTGATCAGTTGGGTGATAAACATGTGGCAGTTCTGAACTGAAGGCAGTACTTTTTGTTGAATGGACTCCCAAGTTTGTCAGGAGTGAAACAAAAATCTTGGTCAACATTTTGTGAATAGCTGGAAGAACAGGGATTTTCTTCCAACTCTTAGTATTGTCTTCAATTGCATAGGTCACTCTTGCCTATTTAATCCCAGAACTCTGAGGTTTAGAGCTTCTGCTGTTTACCAGCATTTTTAGTTTTGGTAAGTCAAGTCTGAGATGTCAAATTCCTGAAGGTCTTACTCTAGGACAAATTTAATTCCACTCGTGTCTCAGGTGAAATAGCTAGCTCATTTCCTTAATCAAAATTCTCTGTACTGCTTTATCCATATGATGACTTAGAAGTTAACTTTCCTTTCTCCTTTGTACTGCTAGGCTTCAGAGGAGAAACTCCCCTTGAAAAAGAGCCAGTCTGGAACTGTGGGTGCCTCTGACATATACTGGAGTATTGACACCTTTTGTAGCATGCTTGGTTTAGATTATCAACTTGTCTGCTCAGCAGTGACTGAGCCCTCGTGCCCTAGCTGTACCTCAGCTCCAGCACTGACTTGGGCTGCCTGAGCATTGTCACAAAGCTTCCAGAGAGGATGTGTCAGAGGCAGCCAGGGAATGCCTCCAGTGCCATTCTTCCCTCCTGCCACTGGCAGCAGTGAGCTTTCTATAAAATGCTAAAATTTTGATCTCTCATCTGCTAGAGCAGCACTAAACTGTTGTACCAGACTAGTGAACAATGCATGCATAAAAGTATTAAGGGCTTTAATGGTCTGCTGCTGTTGAATACAGAGTAAGTGTGATCAGCCAGTAATTGTAGCTGTGTCATCTCACATCCTGTAATCTGTGATTCTCTCTACACTGTCCAATTTTTTATCTTTTGTCTTCTATTTTGGAAGATACTGAGATACTGAAAGCATGCAAATGCAGTTGTGTGCGTGAGTAAATTTAATTTTTACAGAAAATATTATGGTTGCTCTAATATGGTTAGTTAGTTCAGGCTTTTTCTGCAATAGATTCTGGTAGAGAATTTAAATATTGGGTCACTAGAGTATGACATCCATTTTGGAAAATATGGTATTCAGTGTGGGTTTAAGTAGTCAGTTGCTTGATCTAGCTCTGAATTATGGCAGGTGGCAACTGAACGCTACATAGATGAGTGCAAGAGGTTAACATGAAGGGAGGTTATAAATCAACTTCTGTTTTGTTGTTCTCTTCTTTGTTGCGCATTTGTATCATGAAAATATCCAAAATATAATGGCCTTTTCTGTAGCATTGTGTGAACTTTCACGGGTGATGGAAGTTGTGTGGCTCTGCACTGTGGTTGCAGTTTAATAAGAAATAGTAAACACAAGATAAAAATATTCCTCTCAAATGCAGGCTATGCTTTCTTAGATGAGTAAGTTGAGCTATTGAAAGAAGCTCAGCTCAATCATTCAGCAGACAACACTTTTGTAATTAGAACACATTTCATAGTTCAGCTTACAATTTCCCTAATAATATTTCACAGACAGCAACATTTGGTGTTTGAAGCAGCTCAGCATATCCCAGTATTACTGCAACTGGAAATACCAGCCCGTCCTAGCCCAGTCTTCTGTCACAGCAGCCACTGGGAACTGGTCAAGTCAAGAAGCTGCAAGAGATGCCTTTGTTTATTGGAGGAATCTTCTCCCTCTGATGTCCAGCTGCCCAGTCTGGGTCTGGCTAGCCAGGCATGAACCATTCAAAAGGAATCTTGACTTCTCTTCACTGTTCGTGCAATTGCTACTGATTCTTGCAGAGCTGTCACTAGAAAACCTTTCACTAAGCACCTGGACCACTGTTTGTTTAAAGTTGTCTGTGTTTTCCCAGAGGTCCTCAAATCACAACAGGGCAGGAAGAAAGTAATTTTTATTTTTCGGTGTGGTGAATGTAGATTCCTCATTCTCACCGGCCTCATCAACACAAATGAAAAAGGTGAACCTGCAGCACAGTATCATGATAGGATGTATGAAGGCACAGAATAGCCCCTAAACCCTCTTTTATTATGCAATGCCTGCAACAGGAGAATGGCAGTCTTCACTGGCAGTTGTGCAAACAGCTTTCCCATTATTTACTTGTTTTCAAATACTTGCTGGCAAGAGCCCAGCACAGTGTGTTGGTAGTTGCTGTCCCTTGCCCCGGAGCCACCAGCCTCTCAGAGACACTCAGCTTTCACATGGAAAGAGGATTCAGCTGCTGAGACTGGTGGAGCTGGCCTTGCCTGTACCTTGGTGCAGTGAAATGTCATCGCGAGTGAGATTCCTGCTGGGCAGAGCTTGCCAAGGAAAAGCAGCTGGTCACCTGGTGTGAGCACTACAGCACCAATGCAGGGTTTGACCCTCCCCCAAAAGGAGATTGCACAGCTCTGAAATGTTCTAGGCTCTGGTTTCCACTCTCACAGCCTGGCTGCCTGCAGTCACTGCAGCTGCTTTCCAAAGCGAGCTGCTCTCTTGCCCCGTGTGTGTGCGCTTTCTGATCCAGAGCTGGAATTGTGGTCAAAGCTGTCTTTTATTGCAGTTTCATATTAAGAATCATGGCCTGTGGCTTTACAGTGGAATTTTAGGTTATGAACATAAAACCTGCAGTTTGATAAGGTGATTAGTTGCTGCTGAAGAGGTTTACAGAATTAGAGGTTGCTTTTTTTCCCCTCAATGTATGTTGAATAATTTTGAATGAAAGTAGTTCTGGCCAAGCCAATGTAGTGTGTCTGTCTGAGGAGATTTGTTTGCTCCTTGGGATGCAGTATGGCAGTGTGTTCTGTAATTTTATGTCTGTGATTTTACAATGTGCTTGCCACATAGATGTTCTGCTGTGAATGATAATATGCCTATTAAGAGTTGTATTTGAGTCCAGCCATGCTATTTTGTCAGTAGCCAGTGCTCTAGGAGTCAGTGAGTTGGGATTTGTGCCCACAGCAGCAGCTCTGTGCAGGGAGCATCCTGCTCAAGGAGTGAGCTCTCCCATTGCTCCCAGAGAAACTGGATAGAGAAACAAATTTTAGTAGATTCCTTCCAGAACTAGTGTGCAGTCTGATAGATACACATTGTGGGGGTATGTCCACTCAGAGTGGTATAAAATTTTGTATAAGGAAGTATAAACTAGAATGGTGATCAATTTAGAGCTGGTTAGGACTTGATTTTCTTATGTCATTCACCTCTTCTACTCTCAAGAAAAATAGAAGTATAGTTCTTCTGGTTTAAGTGCCTTCACATTTTTGTGGTGTGGGGCAAAAGGTAGGGATGTTTTATTTAAATGGGGAATTTATTATTTGAGATGTTATGCAGCAAGATGTTTCCTAGAATAATGTGTTCATTAATGCCTCTATTTGTAATGAAAAGGGAAATTAATAGAGATTGGTTGAATGGAACCAATTAATGGCTAGTAATTTTTTTTTTATTAATCTAATTAAAAGATCAGGAAATAACAATAGGTTCAGATTTTCAGTTTGCACCCATGACATCGCTGTTAAAATATTGATTTAATAGTAAGGAACAGGAAACGTGCCTTGGATGCACACCCACCTTTTCTGGCCAAAATTGAGGGTGTTAGGTGTTTATTCGGTTTGGTTTGGGAGTTCTCAGAAATGTTTGGATGTGTCCACAATTGCTTGTATCCTCTGGAAGGGCAGTCAGCCGTGTGTGTGTGTGTGTGTGTGTGTGTGTGCGCGTCACAGCCAGGTTGGTGTAGGGGCTCACATCAGACCTTCAGAAGTCACTTTTTCAGTTTTATCATCTAATCTAGTCATTGTGGCAGCAGCAGCTGCTGTTTGCCTTGGGCCTCAGCTGCCTGCCTGATGGCATAGGTACTAATTAGCCTTCCTTTGTGGGGTTCTTGGAGGGCATCTCCTTGTGTTGTTGGGAGAAAAATCTTTATCTCAACTTCTTAGAATAGCATTTCCCAAACTTATTGTGAGCCTCCTACTGTTAGTGCAAGTGTCCTGAGGGCTGTGAGGCTCAGGGGCTGGAGCAGGGAGCAGAGGTCCCTGCAGAGTGCTGGGAGCTGTGGGACACTGCTGAAGCACCCTTCATCTCACTGGGAAGGGCACAGGCTGCAGGCAGTGGTTGGTGACAGGGAGGTGGTTCTGCCCCATCCTATGTGATGTGGGGCTGTAGGAGCAGTTTGCAGGAGCTGATATCCCTGGCTCACATACAGCACATGGGAGAAACCTCAGCAGTCATTTGGGCTTTCACACCGCACGAGT
Organism: Cinclus cinclus; assembly: GCF_963662255.1. NCBI lineage: Eukaryota > Metazoa > Chordata > Aves > Passeriformes > Cinclidae > Cinclus > Cinclus cinclus. Next base: position 29,037,535 of record NC_085054.1, read on the forward strand.
GCTCTGTGTTGCACTTCACCTCTATGTAAGGCTTGCTTGGTGTTTCATCTGATTACTGAATATTGGTGTTCATCTATTTTTATATGGTTTACTTAAACTTCAGAGGGCTTACAGTATCAGTTCAAAAAAATAATGCAATTGCTCAATAGAACCCTTTTCTCTGGTCAATAAAAGCTAACTGGGGGGGGGGGGGGGGGGCGAAACACTATCAATATCTTTTGATGTGACATAGTCTGGATTTCAGAATACTTTGGAGAATGGTTCCAGATTTCAGTAACACCCGTCCTGTGTGGCACTGGTATTTCCCACTCACCCTTGCAGCCTTGCATTCCAAAAGTCTCTTACAAAGGCTGAAGAAGTTTGGTACCCTTGACCAAGAAATGTAAAAAAAGCTGTACTCAGAAAAGGTGAAATTGCACATCTACACTCAGCCACTTTGAAGTTATAAATCTTAAGGTTTCCAACTACAGTCAGAATGTAGGATAGCTTAGGATTTGAAGGTTTGTGATTGGAAGGGTTAGGATATGATATTTTCCAGTTTCCTTGTTTATAGATTAAATTGAAGACTGACTTTATAGGCACTGACTATTATCACTATATGACTGACTTTAATCACTATGTGTGATTTTGTTAGCCTGTGGTAATGTAAGAAAACACAAAAATTTTAATTGCAGGAGAAATAAAACCCAAAAATGCTTAAACATGTTTTTTCTTTCTGTAACAGGTGATAAATCAATATTTGCATGAATCAGTGATTTAAAGAACCTTTAAATTTCACTTTTATAGTTTATTCCCCTAAGGAAGAGTCAAAACACAACTGTGATGAATCAGTGATTGTTTCAGAGTTAATCCACACACATTTTTTTAACATCAAGAATGCTTTTCTTTTTATTTTGAAATTTCAGGAGCTTCAATTTCAAAGACTTACCAGAGAACTGGAAGTGGAAAGGCAAATTGTGGCTAATCAGCTAGAGAGATGTAGGCTTGGAGCAGAGTCACCAAGTATCGCCAGCACAAGGTACAAGTCCTGATGACTTTCCTTTCATTTGTCCCATAAATTAAAGACTTTTCAGTGGTGCTTATGTCCTCTATACATATGTTTTCACTGATAGCTATTCACCTCTATTAATATCTGAAGGATTAAAAAATGCAGGTTTGATGTAAAGAGTTATGGGAGAGTTTCAGGAGGCGTCTCTAAAGATTACAGTGTATTGCAGACATTTTTTGAATTCGCATCCAGAGAGGTAGTGGTTTTCAGGGCTACCTGGAAACAGCCAGCAAGTCCCAGGACCACCTGGTTTTGGTGGCAGTGCTGGTTAATTCGTTTGAGGGGGAGCATAGGATTGCTTAGGTTCCTGGCACAGGGTCTGGTAGAGTGGGTAGAAGAATCAGCTGTATTGGTGAAGTCAAAAAGATAGCTGTTAGAAAAGTTGAAGACTGAAAACTACCTCATTTACTTAAAATATTGCGAAAATGTCTGCTTACCTGTCTCAACAAGAAAAGCAAAATACTGATTTTCCTGGTTCCCAGTTGCTTGTAAGGTGTAAATCAAGTTTATGGAGTTTAGTACATAACACTTTATTAGAGAAATCCCTCTACACTAAGAATTTAAAGTTACACCAAGTTTTCTGTATACTGCATGTAGTTGTAAATGTGTTGCTGATGTAGCTATTGGAAATAGAAGCTAAAGGACAGGTAGAAGAGCCCGTTCAGCCTGTGGGGGCACTGGAGTGTGGCTGGCAGCTCTGTGAGCAGCACACCAGGCTGGCTGGGAGCAGCCCTTTTCTGCTGCTGCCTCACAGCACAGATGTATTCCAACCACGGAGGCGTAGCCATGCAGGGAGCTCAAATACCACAAGAATATCTGTGAACTACGTATGTTTTTAACAGAATTATATTTTTAGCTTTTTACAGCTTCTCACTATTTTATAAATATTTAATAAATAGTGCTTAATTTTTTCATCTGTTGCCTTTTTTTGATGAGAGCAGCAGTATAGCCAAGCAGGAAGGTAGGCGATGGAAATCACTGCTTTTCTCTCAAGTGGTGCTGTTTAAATCAGAAATACTTTCCACCTTATGGAGTACTTGCAGAGATAATAGCCTTAAACTGTTTCACATCATGCAAAATCTGTGAAAGATGCACTGGGAATTGACTTGTCCAGTCTAGGAACTGGAGATCATAATTGTGATTACCACATTTAAAAAAAATAGCACACTGCTTAACAAAATCAGAAATGTGCCATTTCCCTAAGTGTCAGTGTTGTTCCTGAAGGCTTGGTGTGCTGTGCACAGGTGCTGGCTGAGATCTGGCTGGGACCTCCACCAGCCCCTTCTGCCTTAGCAGAGTGGCACAGCCATGTCACTGAGAGGCCTCTAACCTGGAAATTCAAATGCCGGAAAGTATTTAGGAGCTGCCACATGAAAATGTAAAGCAGTGTTGGTGACCCTTAGTGTGTTTTGTCTCTAAATTACTTAATGCAAAACCTTTTCTATATATCAGATTTTTATTTTTTTCCAGATTGGCAGCTGGTTCAATTTTATGTCTAAGATAGCTTTGAAGTAGAACAGTAAAATGGCCAGGAAAAGGTGTGAAATTAAGAAAGGAGCATAACCAAAAAACAAGCAATAAAAAATCAAATTAATCAAAACCTCAAACAAAAAAAAAACGTAAACAAACCAATCCAAATCCTTAAAAATACAAGCAAGGGAAAAAAATCAAAAGGGTAAAAAAAATTTAAAAAGAAAGGCATTGGTGGATTTCAGCACACTTTGTATGCATGCTTCATCTCCAGTACCAAATATTTGTGTTACTGTCATATTTGTCTCTATCATCTCTAACTGAAAACTGTACGTCATACCAAGCTGTTATGATATTTCTGATAGAGGAATATTTCTGCATGTCTACTCTACTAACCTAATTCTTTTTCAAGGATAGTAGTGGGCTACATTAGCATTTTCCAAAGTGTGGCTTGCTGCATCTGGGCTCTCTTTGGACGTATGACATGCTGCTGTTGGGAAGAGAAAGCATCGTGGCTGATTCCAGCAGCAGCTCGGCATGGGCACTGCAGTGTGTCACCACAGTGCTTTTAAACACTGCCACGAAATGCACTGGACTGACTGCTCAAAGCTGAAAGAGCTGCTGTCTTCTAAACATTGCATCTGCTGGGGGACAAAATCAGCTGATGGTATCAGTGGGTGATGTGTGCTGGACTTGTTCCAAAATCATTGAATTAGAGTCACCTTAACCAGTTGAAGTGTTGATGAAGCAGCTTTCTTCCTGTGACCCATGGTCAGAGCAGCCTTTTTCATTCTTACCTTGTGTACCTGTAAAGGAAGTTCAAGTAGTCAGAGTCAGGAATGCTGGGCAGGGTTATCTATTATATATTATATTATATATTATATATTATATATTATATATTATATATTATATATTATATATTATATATTATATATTATATATTATATATTATATATTATATATTATATATTATATATTATATTATGCTCCGGGTTATAGCCTCGTGTGTGTGACAATTAATTTTTGTGTGTATTCAGTGTTTGTTACCATTGCCAGCAACACTGAGCCACATTGCATCAGTGTAAGGAATTGAGTTTCCAAAAGGTCTGAAGAGCAGAGCAGAAGGGCAAGAGTGGAAAACCTGGTGTTCAGGTAACATGGGAGTTCTGGCCAGAGGTTGATTTTCGGAAGCCTGCCGCCTGCCTTGGAATTCTCCTTTTACTTGAAGTCTCATTGTAACTCTAGTTCAGTTTGTGCTAATATGTGTCTTTAGGACTCTTTTATGCAAATATTTTGTTTCTAAGAAGGCTCCTAAATGGTTGTTTTCATTGTAGAAAATAAGTATCTTGTGCTGTTCATGTTGCTGAGCTATTTTTTTGTAATCAGTAGCTGCCGTAGAAAGAAGTAAAATAGAAAGTCATTTAGAAATTGCTACATCTTGCCCAAAATCACAATCTCATGCTGATATTTAGACACAATCAAATCTGATGGACTTGGCCGTTTTTCCTTTAAAGAGCTGTTTTTTGGAAAACAGCAGCTTATAATCATTGCAAAAAATTATGTATTATTCAAAGTTTGATATTTTATATTTAGAGGGAGGAGATACATTTTCCCATAGAAATATTTAGAGTATCTAATGTTAATAACACATGGCTGAATTCTGCATTTGTCTGCAAAGATGGTCGTGCATCAGTACTACCGCGAGCACAGGAAGGCACATGGCTCGGTGGACGGACAAAAGGGTGGAGATAGTCTGATAAAAAATCAGTATTGGAAAAATGCAGGAGAAAGTTGGTTTTTACACTGATATCAGATACCTGCTTGGTCTGTGCACTGGTTGGCTCTGAAGGCATCTCACTAACCTGGACAGCGTGACGTACGTCACTCCTCACTCTCAGAGCTGTAGCTGTGTGTCAGCTGCTTTGATTTGCTCTGTGCAAAGGATCAGAATTCTCTCTGGAAAACTGGAAGCTGAAAAAACAGTGGAAAAAATGAACAGGAAGAGACCTACAACTTTTGAACTGCTTTACATGTAGAAGCCAGATGCTCTGGAGTGGTGATCCCCAGACCTCCTTTGCTGTGCCGTGCCACGAGCAGCGCCTGCTGCTGTTGAACAGAGTGCCTGGTGCTGGGGGCACACAGCTGGCTGTGGCTGTGCATGCTGGCTCTGCTCTGCTCTGCTCTGCTCTGCTCTCCTCTGCTCTGCTCTGCTCTGCTGTGCTGTGCTGTGCTGCTGCTGGCACAAGCTGCTGTGGGCTGGCACTGACAGCACAACACCTTCAGCAGGAGTTGTGTGCCATAAGTTGTGACCCACCTGTCCTGTTGCAGACGAGTTGTGTTGCCTGGTGCTGTGAAGTACAGGAAGTTACAGTGAATAATTCCCACTGACTAATAGAAACTGAGCTCCATAATCAGTGCTTTGGTAGTCAGGTGTAAAGCACTGCAGAGTGCTATTTACATGGTCTATTGAAGTTTTATCTGCTGGGGGATGGGTGGTGAAGTTTCCTATGATTAATTAAAAATATAATTAAAAGTCCACACTAACCACATGGTTCATTTGTGATAGTTTTTTTTTTCTTTCTGCAGCTCTACTGAGAAGTCATTTCCTTGGAGATCCTCAGGTATTATCTTTTATGTACAATTTGCTTAAAGCCGAAGTAGATTTATTTTCTTGGCATTCATTGCTTGTTTTGACAAAAACAGAACATTTAGCAGCAGTGCTACATATCTTTTCCAAGTGTCTTTTCTCAAGTATGACATTCATGTTTTCTTTGTCACACATGGGACACGCGTGTTCCCTATGTGACTTTAAAAGATGCTTGAGCTTACAGGTAGTTGCAAGTACTTTTGTTGTATCTTTATGTGCCTTTGCATTTCTGTGTGAGCTGTGGCTGTAGCACAAGGCTTGTCATGTGTTGGGTCTTCCTTGCAAGTAACTAAAATTTACTTGTGAGTCTTCCCCCTGGCAGGTAAGGAGAATGAAAAAAAATATGCTGCATGGTTTAAGATGGAAAACTGGGGGTTTTTTTCTTATTACAGATGTTCTTACTTAACTGAGAAAATCTCTGATAAGTGAAGGTTTTTGGAGAGCGCTTTTTCTACTTTTGTAGCTCAGGATGGTGTGGACTTTCTTTCCAAAAGAAGCACTTTTCTTGTACTGCTACACCTGCTCCTAGTTATATTGGGGGAGAAGGTAGGACTGTATCTTCAAGGTGGCATTCCCGGGTGTGTTGTAATAATCCCCCTGCCCCTGCCAGGCCAGAGCAGGGAGCTCTGCCAGTTGTGTGCATCAGTTGGTGTTTGACCTTGTGGAGCTCTCTGAGTTCCAGGGCACTGGAGTGAGGGGGCCATGTGCAGGAGCCACTGCAGCACAGGCAGGGAGCTCCTGCAAGTCCCTTCTTGTGCTGGGTGACCCTGTGCTCTTGTCCTGCTGGCCAAAGGGCCCAGTGCAGTACCAGTGCAGCTGGCATTGGAGAGTGAGAGTTGTGTGACCCCATTCTGCAGAGCCTTCCTGTCCTGCTTGTACAGGGGGAGACTGTCCTGGGAGCTGTGTGGCTCCAGCTGTGTGGCTGCTGCACAGGGACCCTGCCTGCTGCTGCCAGTTCAACCAAGCACATCCATAATTACCATAACCAGCATTACTTTATATGCCATTCCTGGGTTTTGTTTTATTTGGAGATTAAGCTCTTAAATTTTTGCAAAATTGTATTTTCATGGTTTCTGTTGCTGCAGCTGAGGTGAGGTGCATGTTAGCTTTTCTCTTTTATTTTGAAGCTAATATTCTCAACAGCATACTTGTACTGCCATTTAACTTTTGCTAGTCATGGTGGTGCTTTTCAGGTATTCTTTCAGCAGTGGTTTTAAACAGAATCAAATTTGTTTTATTGAGTAATTGAGGATCAAGTCTTAGATATTTTTTCAATATGAATGTTGGTTTTGTGGGTTTTGTTTGTTGGGGATTTTTTTAATCACATGGTTTCCCCTTGTTCTATAATGTCCCAATGACATTTCACAACTGGTAGAGATTCCTTCTGAAAGCTCTCAGGTGTTGTTTTACTTATTTATTTCAGCCAGTTGCATTCCATTGCTGTATTTCCTCTTCTGAGTTTCCTGTAACTTACTTTTCTCCTTCTGACCTTCTATTAGTTTCTTCCTTTTATTTTCTTTCTTCCTCTGTCTTCCTTTCTTTCTGCTCATATTTTTATTCTGTCCTTTAATTCTCTCCTCACATTTGAGTTTTTCTTTAGAAATCTCATGCTCACATCCCTGCTAAGTAGTCACTTGACATATGGCCAAAAATTCTATTTCTATTTCAATGTTCTTTGTGTTAATGCAAACCTAGATGTGTATTTCACACATTTCTGTATTCAAAGTAGCTTTTCCTGCAGTAATTGCTCAGAAGTGGGCATGTTGGAAAAAAAAAAACAACTATTTTTTGCTTAAAATTTCCTGATCTACGTTTTATTTCCTGTTTACATTATGCTGTGATTGTGGCTTGATTGTAGGTTTTATTCCCCAATTCACCATGGATCTTTGTTTTTCAGAAGTGCCACTAGATACTGCTTTATGAACTGTAATCTGAAAATACTGAAGTTAAAGATAGATAAAACCATTGCCTTAAATCACTTTTTCTATGACTGTAGGTAATGGTTTATGTCAAAAGCATCAGTGGATGATAAGATGTGATTGTAACTGTAATTGCTTTCTGCATTAGTAGAATTATACAGAATTTTTCACAGAAATATAAAGTGATGTTGTTTTGCAGGTGCTTATAAATAGAATATTAGATCAGCCATTTATAAGAAGGCTATTATTTTATTCAGGGCATTCCTCCTGTTTTATGGTAGTGGACTCAGATAAAAAGACAACTATTCATTTCATTGTGCTTTCTTGCCTTTGTTAAACAGCCTAAACAATCTTTATTTTTTAGCCCTCTGAAGGCTTTGGCCTGGTGGGCAGTTTGTGATGGGAGTGAGGTTGGGCTCAAAGCTCTGTCCTGGGAACATCTGCACTGAACTACACAATTGGACTTTATTCTTCCTGTGTCTCTCCCCAAACTGTCAGTTTGACATTGATTTAGTATCATGTAATATCCAGTAACTGAGATAATAGGGCCTTGTGTGAGATAAACAAAAAGGCTGAAGATTAAAGTATTGAAGCTGGATGTAATCCTAATGTAAATGTCCAAGTCCTCCAAGTGTTTATTCTGAAGAAGATGGAACACCCACTGGTGGCTGTTACCATCTGGTGTTGAGCTGGTGTAACAGGCTGTGACGTGAGTTCTTGCAGTGTTGGTTCTCTGGATTGTTTCTAGGCATACTGACAATTGAACTAATAGACATGCAGTAGCACCTCTTATTAAGTCTTAATTAAATTTGGTCATAATATTCCTATTCTAGTAAATTAACTAGTGTCAAATTTTACAAGCTAGTTTTGACCTGACAATGTACTGCTGGTAAATAACTGTTGACTGCCTAGGATTTCTAATATTTATTGTTTTTTTAAAAAATCTGACTAGTGTTCAATCATTCTTCATAATAGCAATTGCTGGGTAACATTTTTAGTATGAATGTTTCATTATGGCTCATAATGTACGTAGTGAGATACCAGCATTTTATGTCCAGCCACTGGTAAAAGCCAGAGTATTTCTGTGAAGCAGCATCACTGTCCAGAGCCCACAGCTCCTGTCACTGAGCAGTCCTTGTGGCTGGGCTGGTGCTCCTTGGCACATTCCCTTTGGGTTTCCTCCAGGCTCGTTCATGTATTTCTGTAGCAAGAATTTACATTTCAGGTGTTACCTTTAAACATAACCTCCATTGCCTACTCTGCTTCCTCAGGGAGATTTAGCTTGGATATTAGGGAAATTTCTTCATGGAAGGGCTGTCCAGGACAGGGGTAGAGTCCCCATCCCTGGAGCAATTTTAAAGCTACGTGGATGTGGCACTTTGGGATCATGGGTCAGGGGTGGCCTTCTGCTGGGTGGACAACTGGGCTCAGTGGTCTCAGAGGGCTTTTCCAACCCCAACCATTCTGTGGTTCTGTGCTGCATCGCTGCTGCCTGCATAACGTTATAACTGAATGCTTAATATTTCTGTGAAAATAATGTTGATTCAGTATCCTCATCTTTGCCTTTTTTTTCCCTGACTCTTTAGCTTTTTCCTTTCTTCATAGCAGCATTGCTGTGCCTCTTTTGCCTTTCCTTACTGTACTGTAATTTGTCTGTACAGTTCAACTGACATTCTTGGAACAGAAGTTAGCTTTGGAAGTAAATATTTAGATAGTAGATTACTAAATTAAAAATAAATATCGAAATTTGCAGCAACTGCTGTTCATAGGACACAAATGGGTGAAATTTAGCTCAGCCTTTTACATCTGGAGGTGTCGATTACAGGCCCTTAAGATAAGTGTAGCTGTCCACTGGGCACTGCAGCACAGTTGCACAGTGTTTCTGTTCTTCAGAGTGTGCTAGGTGATCAATTAGTTTTTCATTAAAATAGTTTGGAACATATATTTGAAAATTTAGAATTGTAGAACTACATCAAAGCTTGCAGGTAACAAAATTCTCAGAGATTTATATTAACATTCTGTTCATTGTGTTTGGGAGATGACACCTGTCTGCCAGTGAGCTGATTCTGTTTGGTGTAAGTCCTTCATTAGTATGTATGAGATAATGGTCATTATTGAGTTTGCAGGAAACTTGCATAAGAAACACTGGATTTATGGAAATAATTTATTCTTTCAGATCCTCCGCCCACCAGTGCAAGCAAACCCCAGGTGTCAGAGGGTGTTCACACCAATGCCTATGATATTAGGACAGAAGCAGAGCAAGGGACTCTCTACTCACCAGAGCAGACATCTCTCCATGAAAGTGAGGGTCTGTTGTGTGCATTTTAAATATTGGAATATATTTCTGTATTGACAGTATAAAAATGTAATACAGTTATGAATGCAACAAATTAAAAAGTTATACAATATTTGGTGAATTTGATGATTTTATTCTTATGCTGGCTTCTTATCTACAGGGTCTGTAGGTAACTCAAGAAGTTCAACACAAATGAATTCTTATTCTGACAGTGGTTACCAGGAAATAAGCAGTTTCCATAACAGCCAAAATTTGAACAAGTCAGAGATCAGACAGCAGCATTCCTTTGGTGGACCCCCCAACAACCACGTGGTGAGGAGCTCGCGCGCCGAGGGGCAGACGTCAGTCCAGGTACTCTGACCCATGCACTGTGCCCCTCTGGCTGGGCATGGGCTCCAGCAGGGCTTAGGGACAGCAGCTGTACAGCTGGGGCCCCTGTGTACGGGCTGGGGTTAACGTCACCAAACCAGCTTCCCTTTACCACTTTCACTGGTTACAAAGTGGGAATGGCAGAGATGTGTTTGCTGGGATCAGCACGTGTGATCTGGGTCATTCACAGGAGCTGAAGTGAAGTAGCACTCCTGACTGCACAATACACTGCTATTACCATATCAGGAAAGTATCACTCACTCAAAATTAATTGTGAAATGGGGGAAAACCTTCCTGGAAGTTAGCCTGTATGTAAGCATAGTTCTCAAAGGAAGCTGCTACTTGTGTTCCTGTACATTCTATGGTTTCTAAATTTCCCTCCTTTTTCAGTGAACGGAATGATAGTAAGACAGTAATTGTTAGAATATTTCTGGATTATATCAGAACTCTTTGTGTTACTGTTCCTGAGTTTCCAGAGTGGTTGAATAGTGAGGAAGGAAAGCACAGGTGAAGATTAACGTAGCAAGCCAGATGAGAAATAAGGGGTTTTTTAATGTTAAATTGTCATTTTATGTACTAAGAAGTACCAGTTAGAAAAAAGTTACGGGAAAACTTGAAGGGATTACGTTTAGGGTAAAAGCTACACTCCAGCTGCCTGTATATACCATTAAGTTGTGTGCATTTCCTGCTGACTTCTCCATCTTACAGGAGAACAATATCCACCGTGTGACCTCAACGATGAAACTCCTAAATGTTTTTGATTTCCACAGCCTCCAGCGACCACCACCACCAACCGTGTGATGCGACGGGTGAGCTCGGTGCCCTCCAGAGCTCAGTCTCCCTCCTACACGGTGGGCAGCGGCGCGTCCCCGTCGCGGGGGTCGCTGCGGACGTCCCTGGGCAGCGGGTACGGCTCTCCCAGCGCGGCCGAGCAGAGGTCCCTGCCTGCCCACTACTCGTGCAGCACGCTGCCCGTGCAGCGTGCGGGCTCCCCGTACGCGCACCGGCCCGCGTCCCCCTCGGCCGTGCGGCGCGTGGGCTCGCTCACCTCCCGGCAGCCCAACCCCGGCGGCGGCACGGCCCCGTACCGCACCGCAGCCAGAGTCGGCTCTCCTCTCGCCCTTGCTGATGTGCAGACCCGAGTGGGCTCTCCGTCCCAAGCTCAGCTGGGATCCTCTTCCCCGAAGCGCTCTGGCATGACGGCAGTTCCGCAGCACCTGGGCACGACGCTGCAGAGGACGATTCATGACGTGGACCAGTATGGCCAGCAGTACGAGATCTATGAGAGGATGGTCCCCCCACGGCCGGATAGCCTCACAGGTGAGTAACGGGCACGGCGCAGACCACGGCTGGAGAAAGCCCAGAATGCCGTCCTGGTGGTGTGGTGAAATGCTGTGACACAGGGGCGCAATTGCAGTGGTAGTGTCAGGTCAGTTGTAAATGCTGGTGTCAAACACTGTGTCCGTCACGAGGAGGAGTTCCTCGTGAGTACTGGCTGTGTGATTACTGATTGCTGCCCAGGCATTGAATTAAATTCTACGATTTACTTGCTAAATGAAATTCTAAGTCTTACAGAGGTACGTCAACATTTTCAGAGATAAAGTACATTTAAATATGTGTGGAGGCTAAACATAAAGTAAAACATATTAGCCTGGAACTAATTTTATGTCACCTTCTTTCTTAAAGTATATCACTTATTGCCACTGAATATTAGGGGTTTTTTTGCCACTAATATTTCTAGACTATCTCATACTTCAAGTTAAATATAGGGTACTCATTTTAATACTACCTTAAAATAGAGCCCTAAAAGGTAGAATCTATTCATCTGAGAGGCAGTTCTTGTTAACATACAGTTACTTTACATTTTAAGTTTTGTGTGTTACTGATTTCATTCTCATCTTCATCTGAATGAGCACAGACAAGGTGATTTTCCAATTGCATCATGTCCCATGGAACAGATGGCAATTTCTCGTTTCTCTTCTGAACCATTATACTGCAGGAAACTTCAAAATGCTCTCATTCCTCAGTAAAAGATAAAATGTGTCTTCTCCCTCACCTCTGTTTGCAGGACTTAATAATATGCCAGTTTGCTAAGGGATTGGGAGTGAGTTTGATGGGAAAGGCCCTGCTGCTCTCTTTGCCTGCTCAAGTCCTTCTGTTGTCAGCACCTGCAGATGTGTTTTCTTAGTGATGGCCCAAAGCTTTCCCGGCAGGCACTGTGGCAGAGAAGGTCTGGCACTTTGTGGGGGAGAATACACAGATGAAGGATACATTTGGTTGCACATCACTACTGCATTGTACTTTTGATGTTGTTTTGTAATCTGCATCATTTCATCATCCTCGCATAGCTCATTTCACGTATTCAGCTGCTTTGATAACTGCCAGAGCTTTAGTGTCTGCAGTGGTAATGCTGAAGTCAACAAAGTTGTATATATTTTATATGAAATATTAAATACATAGCAAGGTGAGAAAAACTCATCCAGCTGCAGCACAGCTATTTATATATACTCACATCATGGGCTATTTAAGCCTTTATTAAGATTTTTATCAATGTGCTTACATTTCTGTAGTCACTATCAAGCAGATGTTTGCTCTTACTGCTACAGATTGTTTCAGTTTCAGGATTACAACTCCTTTAGGTGTGCCCTCTGTCACAACAGGACTTCTGTCAGGTCTATACTTACCCTGTCATTGCTGAATTTGCCCACCACACATGCTGACTGAGCTTTTATTCTCCGTGCTTTAGACTGTAAATGATACCAAAAAAATTAAGTCTCAGAATTTCAAGTTGTCTGTGTATGGTTAAAGCTTTTGGTCAAGGAAATGCTGCTTTGTCAGTGAGCCTTTCAGTATGGGCCCTTTAATAACAGAAAAAATGTAATGGATAGGTCTTTGTAGCTGGTAGGTTTAAACACCGCCTTTTCTTGGCTAGAGGAGGAAAGGTGCAATCCTGCCAGCCGCGTTGCTTTGCTGAGGATGGCCCCTGTGGGCATGTCCCTGTGCTTGGTTGCAGGCCTGCGGAGCTCGTACGCGAGCCAGCACAGCCAGCTGGGGCAGGAGCTGCGCTCGGCCGTGTCCCCGGACATGCACATCACCCCCATCTACGAGGGCAGGACCTTCTACAGCCCCGTGTACCGCAGCCCCACCCACGGCACCGTGGAGCTGCACCACGGCTCCCAGGCCGCGCTCTTCCGCACCGGCTCCGGTGGGTGACGGGCCGGGCGCGGCGCGGGGAGGCTATCAATTAATGGGGACAGAAGCTAGGTTTGAAGGACTTCAAATAACCTGCGAGGATTAAAAGGCTCTTGAGATGTTTCCAGGGAGTGTTTGGGGCTATACATCACTGCCAGCCTGGGGTCAAACTGTTTCTGTTTGATAGTACATGCATGGGTACATGCCAGATAAGTGTATTCATGACACACAGAATTTATTGCTTCCTCTCTTGCACTCTCTGTGCATCACTCTCTTATGAATTGTGTTGGTTCGTGGGTTTTTTTTATTCATCAATACAGTAAAACAGAGCTTGCCACTAAAATTACCTACTGCCTCTTTCACAGTAAAAATACTGTTTTACCCAACTTCTCAACACAGCATAATGGTAAATGCTACAGCTGGCTGAAGATTGTCTATTGAAACCAAAATATTCCTCTAGTCTCTCATAGAAGTGCCACTTGTGCATTATGAAGAGCATAAGCATTAGATTACTATTAGGATTCATTTCTGTAGAGAGAAATGTAATGCATGTTGCAATGCAGTATGTTCTTTAAGGTTGATTATTACTTTGTATACTGGTTTCCAAAAACTCTTAAAGTATTAGAGTGATTCGGTTAAGTAAGTCTCTGGAAGTATTTGTAGAGCGCTGTCCAATTCATATGTCATGTTTTCACACACTTGAAAATGCCTGTTTAATGTTTGCTAATGTTACTGCAATACCAAGAAAACAGAGTGCTGAAGGAGGCACCAGTTCTTGCAGTTCTGCCTTTCACAACCTAGAATAAATGGAGTTTGTCAGGATATGTCAATGAAGAAATATAACTAGAAAATGGAATTCTTTGTTTACTTGTCTACTTAATACCACTTAGCTTGGAAGAATGAGAGCCACCACAACAGTTCTGTTCAGATAGGAAGATACATGTTCTTGTTCCTGAACCCCTCAGCTTCATCTTTGCAATGATCCATGTGTTACTTTTTGTCAAAGAAAGCGTACATGTCATTAGGAGAAGGAAAATATCATATAAACAATACTATTTTTTTGAATTTTTTGTTTACTTGTTTTTCCTTTTTGTAGAGTTGGTGAATTGATATTATGTACTTTGAAAACATTTCGCACCTAGATTTCTGTTTGTTGGCATGGGATGCATTTCCTACTTTAAATACTTGTTGAGGGAAGCCGAGGCACAAGTCTGATCCCACCAAATCTTTCATTTTGTAACTAATCTCTGTTTCCATGGGACACCGAGGAATTGCTCCGTGGAATCTGACATCAGCTTCCAGTGTGGAGCACAGTGCGCATTTTCAAGACCGATGGTTTTTTTGCTCGCCCTGTTAAGTAGGTGTCGCCCTCTCTTCGGCAGACGCTCGTTACCCTTGTTTTTGACGCTGTTTTATCCTAGGCATGGGTAACCTGCAGCGATCCTCCAGCCAGCGTAGCACCCTCACGTACCAAAGAAACACCTACGGGCTGCCCCCGGCGGCCGCGCTGGCCGAGCCGCTGCGGGCGCTGCCGTTCCGGCTGCCCGAGCCCGGCTACGGCCGCCTGCACCCCGCGCCCGACGGCGGCACCACGAGATCGCCCTCCATCGACAGCATCCACAAGGACCCCAGGCAAGGGGAAGGCGAGGGGAAGGCGAGGGGAAGGCGAGGGGAAGGGAACTTTAAAGAAACTCTGACTCAGTTGTCACTGCTGATGCACCTTGTCAGTTTTTAATCTTACAGAGGTATTCCTTTTACCTTATATTCAGTCTGTTCCAGTTTCTGGTGTGCATATCACACTGTAGCAGGGGAGCATGTTACACAGCCTGAGAGTGGGCTGTAAGGAAGCACCACTCTGGAATGAGAGTGAAAGTGACTGTTTAACTAGGAAGCCAGTTCCCTCTAGGGTTTTCCTATCATTAGTATGGAAAAATAAACCTCCGAATTGTGGGCAGTTCAAAGTGGGCACAGACCTGAGCTTCCCCTCTGTGTGACTGTGAGTCCTGGAGAGACCTGAATGGCCAGCATTAGTCTTGGAACAGCTTCCCAGCTACTGTTCTTGGAACAAACTTCGGTCTTACTTTGGTTTATTTTGGCTTTTGTTTTTTTGGGGGGATTTTTGGTGGTTTGTTTGATTGTTTGTTTTGGGGGGTTGGTCTTAGTTTTTTGTTTACTTGGATCTTTGAGCCTTGGAAAATTTAAGATACTACTTTGTCTCGCTCCCCCCCCCCCCAGTCCTCCTTTACAGAAGGCAGATAGCCCAGCAAATATTAATGGCTATGTTTCTAAGTCTGCAAACTGGGCATGTTTCATGACTTTTCCTGGATTGGTCTGCACAAAATCATTGTGGTTTGATGAAGGAGATATTATTTTATGATTTTAAATTTACAATCCCTGAATAACTCAAATCAAGCAAACATCCTGTATCTGATCTTGACAATGACACTTCAGGATGTGCAGGTTTTGTTGAGGTATAATTGGCTTCTGCCTAGGGAGAACATTAAACACGGAGAGAAAAATGTTGTGTGCAAATGATGGCCCTAAGCAGCACTGTTGAGGGGGTATCTTTTGCATTATATATATTTAACTTTTGGGAGATTTTTTTTTAGGTTGAACTGTTTAAGTTTGTGTTACTTTGGTGATTATTTGTGTTTGTGTGGTCCATAAGCCAACTGAAGCACATTGGATATAGTGTCCTTTTCCAGTTGGAAGACTAAAAGGTGATGTGACCCGCTGTTATCCCATTATACCTGGTTTTCCTTCTAGCCCTCTTACTCCAGAACAGAACTGAGTTGTTGGAAAGCTGTTAAGATGCTAGATGTAGGTAGCGAATGCCCATGCTTTGTGAGTAATGCTTCTCTCCTGTGCTGTCTGTGAAGGGAGTTTGCATGGCGAGACCCGGAGCTGCCCGAGGTCATTCACATGCTGCAGCACCAGTTCCCGTCCGTGCAGGCCAACGCAGCTGCCTATCTGCAGCACCTCTGCTTTGGGGATAACAAAGTGAAAACAGAGGTGGGTTCTGCTTGTCTGCTCTTCCACGATGGCAATGGTACCAGGAAAACTAGGCCTCTTGCCTCTTCCCTTTGTTTTCATTGTGACACAGTATTTGTGACACTCTGTTGTTCCCCTGTGTACCAGGTGGATGCTAATATTGAAGTGCCTGGGGGTGTGTAATTATACACACTCAGATTGCTCCTGTCAAAAGAGCTGCATGGAAATCCTATGGAAATCTTTTACCTTGAAGTTGTGTCATCAGCAGAATTCCAAAGTAGGTTTGCCAGAGCCTGGCTTTGTGTAACCTGTTGGTGACTGGAGACTAGAACAACCAGGAGCTCTGGAGCACTTTCACTGGCTTTTATCAAGGCATTCTAAGGCATCATAGAGGATGAGTGAGCTGTCAGGCAAAGGAAAGGAGCCCATCCCTAGACAAACATGGAGGAAGCTGTTTATGTCTCTCTGATGTGGGGGCAGGATACACCTGAGTGAACATTCAGATTATTATTGAAATTTCTTGAAGCTTTGCATTCGAAGACCTGCTGTTTCTGCAAAGCAGCTGTGAGCTGTTGATTTGAGGGAATTTTCATTTGCATCCTATGTGTGTGTGCTAGATGTTATTTTCAGTATAGATTTTATTTGTGTTAATAAAACGATGGTGCGACTGTTGTAAGAAGATAGCCCAACATAATTCACTGTTGCTGGGAGATGAAAACCAGGTGGTGGTTTTGATGGTCTGGTGATGATCACAGTAATAATCAGCTCTTATTTCTAATATTCCCTAAAAACATATTCTGGGGTATAAGAAATTACTTTTAAAACTGGAAACAAAACTGATGCAATAACAATTCTCTGAACACAGCAAATATCTGAAAATTACCCTCAGCCATAGCAGGGGGTGGGGGGGAGGTTCAGTCCCATGTAGCAATCAAGTCAATAAAGTTCAGCAGCTGTTTTTTCTGGAAGTAGAACGGGAAGTACTGTTCTCATAAAAACAAAAGCCTTTTACATCTGTGGAGTGAGGTGGGTGAGATAGTGAGTGCTGACGGCCCTGACATTCCACTTGCCAGGTCTGCAGGCTAGGAGGTATCAAGCACCTGGTGGATCTCCTGGATCACAGAGTCCTGGAGGTTCAGAAGAATGCCTGTGGCGCCCTGAGGAACCTCGTTTACGGGAAGTCCACTGATGAGAACAAAATAGCCATGAAGAACGTGGGAGGAATCCCTGCCCTTCTGCGGCTGCTGAGGAAATCTGTTGATGCCGAGGTCAAGGAGCTGGTGACAGGTAAGCTTGGAAGGGAAACTAGCAGAGAGCTATAATGCAAAGTGTTTTTCTGGACACTTATCTTGATCAGTTAAATCAGCGCAGAGTGTAGAGTCATTGGGAGAGGTGAATGCCGAAGTAGTTGCACTTAAGTTCCATGGTGGGTGGATTTTCCCTCATATGAGTCTCCAGCACACACAGCAGGTATTTCTTTATTGATTCTGAACATTTGTTTTATTACGGGTTTTTTTAATCTTTTCTTGACAAGAGTTTTAAATAAGATCTTGCAAAATTTAAGGATCCAAACTATCTAAATGTGTATGGAATTTTAGCTGAATTATAATCAAGGATCACTTCTTCAGAAAAAGTGTTTAAGCTGTGTTTCATGATGAAAAAGAAGATTCAATGCTGTGTTCAGCATGTTATTTGTATACACAGTTCTGCTGGTTTTTTATGTCAGATGTCATACTTCTGTATCTGAATGTCATGTGTGTGAAGACTTTGCTGGGCAGGGAACAAGGAGAGATTTCTGCCCAAGGATAAAATATGGATAGCAGTTCCATGCAGCTGATGGATGGATGGGACATGCTCTGGACTTGCTGCTGTTGTTTCCAGAAAGAAAGTTGCTGTATGATTTTTGCATCCCCTCTTGTATGTTCAGCTCTGCTCTTCAGTGCCTGACATCTCCAGTATATGGTGCGAGATAGCAGGAATGTCAGGGCAGGCCATCCTTATCACTGGAAAAAAAAACAAACCAAAGCTCACTTTGTTCACCTTGCTTTCCTCATTTTTGGATGCTGGCTCTCCATGTTCTGCTTGCTCTAGAATCACATCACATATTTAAAATAATGTCTATTAAGTTGTCAGTGTTACTTCATGTTTGTTTGCCAAGTCTCTGCTGACTTTGCTGCTCTGGAAATGCCTTCTAAGGGGTTCTCTGGAACTTGTCTTCATGTGATGCTGTGAAGATGACAATCATTAGAGACGCTCTCTCCACGCTGACAAACACTGTGATAGTGCCCCATTCGGGATGGAACAGCTCCTCCTTTGATGACGATCATAAAATTAAATTTCAGACTTCCCTCGTTCTGCGCAATACAACAGGATGCCTGAGGTATTTGCTCTTCTAGAATACTCCCTTTTAAAGAGTAATCATGTTATCTGGCAGGTCTTTCCTGTAGTGTAATTTCAAAGACAAGGGAATTGTTTTAGTCTATAAATTACAGAGTTCCATCATGTTGACAGCTTTTCCAATGGTCCTTTTTTCCTAATAGAAAAACATGACAATTACCAAGTTAGTCACTAGGAGTTGCTAACCAATTACCAGTCAGCTGCATAAGAACCTTCTGCAAACTGTCTAATAAGAGATTATCTGTCTGTCCTTGCTTACACTGTCTTCCTTTGTCATTCCAACCTTCAGGAACCTGAGCTCCGCTGGGGAAGAGGCACGAAAGCAGATGAGGTCCTGTGAAGGACTGGTGGATTCACTGCTCTATGTGATCCACACCTGTGTGAACACCTCCGATTATGACAGCAAGGTGTGGGCATGTCTCAGCTACAGATACTTCATGCTAACCTGTGTGTCTGATCCTGGGGCTCTGTATAGCTCAGCTGAGCGTGGTGATGTCCTCAGCTCAACTGGCATGGCTCCCAGCCCCCAGTTACTGAGGCACAGCCAAACTCAGCTGCATAACACAGGGGCGCCTCTTGTTTTCAGCAGTGCTGCAGTACCTGTTTCGTAATAAAACAGTAATAAGCTCTTAGGCTTTTCATTTTCAGAATACTAAAGAATAAGCCACTATAGCAGAGATCGCTCTTATAAATATTGTCAGATTTGAGAGAGATTGCATTTTCCCAGAGAAGCAACCAAAACACAAAACGAGGCCCAGCATTAGAGTATAGTGCTCGTGCTCCCAGTGCCTTTCCTGCTCTACTGAGCTGGTTTGGTTTGGTTTGTGTCTGTGTGAGGAAGAGATGGTGACGTGGTGTCTCTCTGTTTTGGTTCAGACGGTGGAGAATTGTGTGTGCACGTTGAGGAACCTCTCCTACCGCCTGGAACTGGAGGTGCCTCAGGCACGGCTGCTGGGAATCAATGAACTGGATGACTTGTTGGGAAAAGAGTCACCCAGCAAAGACTCAGAGCCAAGCTGCTGGGGGAAAAAAAAGAAGAAGAAAAAAAAAACTTCCCAAGAGGATCAGGTTTGTATTTTCCATGTACTGCAAATACCACAGATGAGGTTTGGCTCGTGGTGGGGGAGGACATAGCTTGACAAAAACAATCCTACATAGAATGAAAATACAGAGGTTTTGTCCAGTTACAAATCTGCGTTCCTTTCTCAGTGGGATGGAGTTGGCCCTATCCCGGGATTTTCCAAGTCTCCTAAAGGGGTGGAGATGCTCTGGCACCCATCAGTGGTGAAGCCATATCTGACACTCCTGGCAGAGAGCTCCAACCCAGCCACTCTGGAGGGCTCTGCAGGATCACTCCAGAACCTTTCTGCAGGCAATTGGAAGGTATGGGAATTCCTGCCCCTCCTCTCTTTGTAGTCCAGCTGTTTTTTCTAGTGAGACCCTGGAATGTGTTTGGGGGCAACATGCCATTTTCTCGTGTGCATCTGAGCATTCCCCTCTTGTCTGTGCATTAGTGCTCATGTGCTGCAGTCATGTTTCCACAGTGAAAAGCCTTGGCAAAGAGCAGGGGCAACAGGAGCCATATGGAAGCTGGCCTTTATTTCAAATAGACAGAAAAAGCTTCTTCCAGTGCTTATCAGATCCACACAATCTTCTGGCATCTTCTAGCTGTGAATTCTGATGGGAAGGTGCTGTTGAAATAAGACCAGGACAAATAAATTTACTTTATTTCCATATTCTGTTATTTATTTCCATACATTCTGGCCATGGAAAATATAATGTGCTACAAAATCAGCACATGAGAACACTATATTGTGTTATGCATTTGTCATGGAGAAATTTAAAAACACAGCAAGCATTAATTGTTTCCTTTGCTTGCAGCAAGCCAGCTAAGCCTTTTTCAGTTTGACCATTATGAAATCAATGTTTGAAAAAAAAATACAACAAACAAAACCCAAACCCCCTCCTCCCTTTTCAATAATCATCTATTCAGATACTTCCTCTCTTTGGAAGAAGGATGAGTGAAAAATGGGAAAGAGGCAGCTCTTTATAATCACAGAAAAAGCACACATCAAACATGTCATCTTTAACTGGAAATGCCCAAGCACACCTGAGAGTCATGGTGCAGCCCGGGGCTCTCAGGCTGTGGTTGCTGGTGGTAACTGAGGTTCTGTGTCAGTTCGCAGCCTACATCCGTGCTGCCGTCAGGAAGGAGAAGGGGCTGCCCATCCTCGTGGAGCTGCTGAGGATGGACAACGACCGAGTGGTGTCGTCTGTGGCAACTGCCTTAAGGAACATGGCCTTAGACGTGCGGAACAAGGAGCTCATTGGTACGTACAGACCATCCTGGGGGGCACCAGGCCTTGCACGGGAGACCCAAGGACATTCCACTCATGGGAGCAGCACACTTGGTGTTTCTGTGTCACATCAGTTGTGTGACATAAATGAGTCCTCCTGACAGCAGCAGCTTTCCAGAGCAATATTGCCTCATTAGTTTGCTGCTGGCCACCTTTCGTGGATGGGAGTCAGCCAAACCAGACGGAAGACCCTCCATGCCAAATGGGATGGAAACACAGCTCTGCTTCCTTGGAGCTCAGTGCTCACCTGCTTGGGGGTTGCAGGTTTCCCACATGTTCTGCTGCCACAACAGCAGTGCTTTTTTAACAATTTTGGACAGGAAGAGAGGGAAGAAATCTTCTAGTGAGGTATTTCCAGGAAAACACAAATATAGAGCAGTGTCTGTGTCTTTGCTGAACGAAGTCATCAACAGGGGCTCTTGGGGGTGCTTCCTAGAAAAACTTACTGTCTTGTCAATTCTAATATTTAACCCTTTAAGCCTTCATCTGTGCCTTTCTGATGTAGCATTAAGAAAACCCCATCAAAATAACAATCAGCTTTCCTGCCCTGAGGTTTCTCAGTCTGTTAGTGTTGAAAATGCTTCGGCCTCAGGCTGCTGTGGCTCCAGTGAACCCTGTTAACAAGTGGCATGGTATAAAAAAGTCTCGTTTTTGTTACAAAAGCATTTTCTGTGTGTGGAATCATGGAGTCAAGGTTATAACAACTGTTCATAGAGGTAGGAGGATCATTATTCTCCAAAAGAGAAATACAGGTGAACAGAACTTTGTTACCTGTTTTTGAAGCTTTGCCATCTGGAACATTCAGAGTGTGCTTACCCACAGTGCAAGTGTTACACATGAGAAGTGTGTTAAGAGAGAACCCTATTTCATAGCACCAGCCCTGTGCAGGTCAGACTCAGGTGATATTCTCTTGTCAGGATATTTCTTCCATTCCTGGCAAAACTTTTCAGTTCAGGAATGGTCCTCCACCTGCTCCCTCTCCCTGTCAAGGCTGTACCACTGAAAGAATATCTGGCCTCAGACAGGCTCTGAAACAGACCATTGGATAAAACATTGCAAGATGTGAAGCGAGTTGTGCACTACCCCACACTAGAAATCCTCTTTAGGAGCTTCTCTGCTGGTGTAGGAAAGGAACAATGGGCTCACAGGGTCTGAAGGAAATGACAGACAAGGACTCCAGCAAATTGCAGGATCTGTTGGAACACGCTGCATGTGGCTGAGCTTGCTTGAAGGATTGGCAATGGTGGGGTATTGCTGCAGACAGCATTGTGGGGATAGTTTTCCAGTGGGGTTCCTTTTGCCTGCGGTATTCCTTTTTGTTTCTTTTTTTCCTCTCAGGCACATTACGCAAATAGGTAGCGAATGACTTTGTGTGAAGCTCCTTTATTATTCCCTGTTATGTACAAATACATGTCTGCTATAAAATCAGTTAATCATTCAATTAAGAGTACAGCCCAGACAGGAAAAATCCTCGACTTTATCTTAGTTACTGTCCCTTGTGTGCAGCTTATCTCTGGCATCAATCAGCATCTGGAGCCTGACAGAGCTGACCACTGACAGGTAGCAAACAAGGTGAACAGAAGATTCAGAAGAATTCCCTGTTACTATAAGGATTCCATTAATCTTCCCATAGATGAAGCCCAGCAATATGCACTGCTCTGCCAGTCATAAGTAGCCTAACATTTTTCCTTGAACAATTCTGCTTTCTCCTAATAATTATTGTTTAAAATTGTTCCTCTTTCCGTGCAAAACTCAGCTCCTCACACTTTTAAGCTAAAATAAAAAAAAAATCAAAAATTGTTATGTGGTCTCCCTTGAGTCCATGTAAAATATGAGTTCTTGGCAGGTTTTGATACTGTGCTGCTTCTCACTGCCTTCAGCTGCAGTTTCACGCTGAGTCCTGCAATTTCCAACCTGAAGGACTGAACTGTGGTTCTGACGTGGTTCTGTGGGTGTGCATTTGCAGGTAAATATGCCATGCGAGACCTCGTCAATCGGCTGCCGGGAGGCAACGGGCCCAGCATCCTGTCGGACGAGACGGTGGCCGCGATCTGCTGCGCCCTGCACGAGGTCACCAGCAAGAACATGGAGAATGCCAAGGCCCTCGCCGACACCGGGGGGATAGAGAAGCTGGTCAACATAACAAAAGGAAGAGGTGACAGGCAAGTAGGCAGCAAAGATCATACCTGAGCTGTTTGTGTCCATTTAAAATGCTTAAGAATGCAGGAAATGGTTTTTTGAGTTAAAAAAAAAAAAAAACCTGCCTTTGCAGTCTGGGTCTGAGGAGCTGTCATCTGGAGTCTCTCTGGGAGGGAGGAGGCACCAGTACCACTGTCCTGGGCAGTGCTCTCTGTCCCAGGCTTCTGGAGGCTGGGACAGCTGCTCACAGTAACCATGGTCATGGGACATGTTCAGGTCAAATGAGTTCACCAGTCACCTCTTCAACACCTACAAGATTTATAAAATATTTGGAGCTTTTCCAAGTCAGACTTTGTGGGCACCTCTGTCATGGATGTATCCCAGCAACCATGAATTGTACCTAGTGCAGGCCTGTGGTCAGTGGAAGGAGAACATGGCCAGGGGGATGCCCTCGAACAGCATTGCCAAGCAGGTGCTGGCTGAGGGGAGCTGGTCCTGCCCACTGTGCCAGAGCTCCAGGGAGGCTCTCAGATGAGTTCTGTGCTGGCACTGTGGTTGTCCAGTGGAAGCAAACCCTGTGAGTGTGTGCTGTGTCAGCAGCAGGAGGCTCCTGTGGCTGGGGGATGGGGTAGCAGGAGCCCCATCTCATGGTGAGACTGCTGGCTTGGCTGTGCTCACGCTGGTGATGCAGGGTCTGGTTTGCCCCACAAACAGGTTCAGGTTCAGGCTGTAATGAAGCTCAGGAACACTGTTCTTTTGAAGTGGAATTCAGTGACTTTCTAATGCTGCCATATTCTTTACCTTCTCAGGTCCTCATTGAAGGTTGTCAAGGCAGCAGCCCAGGTACTGAACACACTGTGGCAGTACCGAGACCTCCGGAGCATTTACAAAAAGGTAAATTTTAAAATTAGCTTACAATGGGAAGATGGTGCCACAAAAACTCATTTATTTATAACTTGCAATTTATTCTGATGTGTTGTTCTTTTTGCCACTCCACAGGATGGATGGAATCAAAGTCACTTTATTACACCAGTATCAACACTGGAACGGGAGAGATTCAAATCCCATCCTTCTCTATCCACAGCCAATCAGCAGATGTCACCTGTCATGCAGTCAGGTCAGTCAGGGAGGGTGAAGGGGACCTCCTCATTTATTTCTCACCTTTGTTCTTTCAACGTCTTCAGTGCTAGGATTTAGATCTTCAAGATGGCTGATACAAAACCTACCTGCAGCCTTATATGTTGTCTTCATTTGGCATTTTATTTTACCCAATTTGTTCTTCTAGAGGCTATTTAGGGCAGATCTCTGTTAATACTGAGAAATACCTGCCTACTGTGACTGCTAAAATTAGTGACCAGTTCCTACAATGCTCTTGTTTAATTACTTCTTTGCATAAAAGCAACAACCCTCTCACATTCCTTTATGACATGGTTGACTTGAAAAACAAGGAGTCCACCAGGGATTTATTTTTCTGCAAGGAGTAAACCTGTTGTGGCTTTTGTGCCAGAGTTCCTTTCACCCACCAAGGAAGCCAGGACAGCTTAGGCTCGGGGCATGACTGGATTCTACCCAAGTGTAAAAGGATATTCTGACCTCAGCTGTCCAATTTCTATCTCAACGCTTTCTCTCGCAGGATACACCAGCAGAACAACTGTGTTACTCCAGTTCTTTGAATGACAAGTAGGAAGTAGATGAGCAGCTCTAATTTAATATTCAGAGGATGCTGTATTTCAAAGAGGGTTCAGTAAAAGATCCTAATAGGAGGTGTCTGCTTTCCTGCTCTAGAGCACGGCCAAGCTCAAGGGAGTCAGTGGAAGCTGGTGCAAGGCCCACATCCCCAGAGGGGCTGTGCAGCACCATACTGGGAACAGCAGGTGCCTGCTGGAACAGACATGCTTGGCCTGAAACAGCTGCACTTGTTTCAGTCACTTCATTATTAAAACACACATTATTATGTTGACCCATGTCAGAATTTTAACAACATGGCATATTTAGCCATTAATATGCCAGGAAAATACCAGTAATTAAACTATCCATAATAGCACAGAATTCTGAGCTATGATGTAACAGACACATCAGTGGAAGATTATCATTGAACAAAAAGATTACAATTTTGAAGCAAAATTTCTAAAAATTGGTTTTAAGTATTTTTCTCCCATTGCTGGAGTCTGTCTGAGCCAACAAAGCCCAAGTGATACATAGACCAGGGAGGATTTAGCAGAACAAACTTCTCACAACTGCAGCTGATATTCAGCTGCTTATTGAGGAACACAAAGTAACCCCTTGCTGGGATCCCCCTCATGGCTCTTGGCCTCCCAGGGCACGCCTTGCCCAGCACTTACCTGTGTATACAGGGGTCACTGAGGCTGGGTAGGCTGGACAAGTGAACAGGGTGGCCTTAAGTTTTGTGTTGAAGTGTAACTGAGATGAACCATCGCCATTAGCAGAGCATCGTCATGTCCTAGGCATGGTAAGGTCCCATCTGGGTATCTGGGCTGTGAGTGTCACAAAGATCCTGTAAGTGCCTGTGAGCACCATAGAGCAGTGATGGCTCTTTGCAGTCTCTGGTACCTTGCTGGCAGCTTCGGCTGTTGTGTCCTTACCCAGCCCCTGTTGGGAGCCCTTGGAGCAGGCAGTGGTGAGGAAGGCTGGGTGTGTGAAAGGCTTTTTCTCAATCTTGAGAACGTCTCTTTTCCCGTCAGTTGGCAGCACATCCTCATCCCCAGCTTTGCTGGGAATCAGAGAGCCTCGCTCCGATTACGACAGGACGCACCCATCTATGCAGTATTACAGCAGCCAGGGCGATGTCATTGCACACAAAGACATCTACACTGGTAAGAGACCAGCTGAGATCTTCTGGAACAGGGAGCTATTCCTTGTGGGAAGAGTTCACAGTGGTACACAGACAACTGCAAACTGGTGCTTTCCATTTCCATTCCTTGTATTCCCTGGCTGTGGTACAGGGCAGGCTGTCACCTGGCTCTGCTGTTCTCTGTAAAAACTGCCCAGTACTAGAGTAGACACAGATCCCTTTCTATACTGGGAGGTGAGAGGCAGTTGGAATTCTTATTTGTATTTAAAAACCCGGTACAGAAAATTATATTACTATGTATATTATATGATGATGATGTTTTAAATTTTAATGTGGAGTATATCATTATATTACTAAATTATACCAAGATTTCTTCTTTTCTGATATCTCTTTTCCTTCTTACTATGTCACACAAGTAGTAAACCAATACATGACAGTGACTAAAGAGAAAGAGACTCCTTGCTTTAAAGATTTTGAGTCTGTAAAATGAGAAACATCAACATAAGCCTCCTGACTTTGCTGTACCTGCTGCTGAGGGACAATATTTGCCTTCATTCTGTTATTACATTGTATCATTAGTAGGTACTGAAATGTGCAGATTTAATAGCATGGGTGCTCCATAAAAGGCAAGATAAAAAAACAATGGACTTATGGCTGAGTGAATGAAGAGTGAAGTTCAAGCATTAAACTTTTTTCTCCCAGGTTCCAGCAAAGCTTCACCAATTTACATCAGCTCCTATTCCTCTCCAGCGAGAGAACAGCACCGGCGGCTGCAGGTGAGCCCAGAGCTGTGCCCAGGCTCAGCAGGAGGAGCCAAGGCAGCCTGGGGCTCTGGGCACATGCCCTGAGCTGCCAGGGCCTCAGGCTGCTGGAGTTCCCTAGGAGTTCCCTACAAGTCACTTGCTCTAGCACCTTCTCACACAGGCATCTGAGATGTCTTTTCTGACTTGACTTGAGTTTGGGCTGGTTTTGGTAGGTATGGCCAGGTTCTGTATTTATTGTACTTGAGCTCTAAAGTTGTGCACTTGTGCAGTTGCTCCCTTTGAGTGATGCAGGAGACAGCAGCAGACACCAGACACACAGTAGGGGCATTTCCTCCATTTCCCTGGGTACATTTCATGGAGTTTGAAACCTACGTTACTGTTGCGGGTAGAGCTGCACTTGGGAAAAGTATTTTCTATTTATATTTTGAAAGTTTGTTTTGCTATCTTTACCAGCAGCATCAGCAATTGTACTACAGCCAAGAAGATACCACCAGGAAAAACTACGATGCCTATAGGTTGTACCTGCAGTCCCCACACAGCTACGAGGACCCTTACTTTGACGATCGAGTTCACTTTCCTGCTACTTCAGATTACACAACGCAGTATGGACTGAAATCAACCACCAATTATGTAGACTTTTATTCCACCAGACGATCTTCTTATCGAGCAGAACAGTACCCAGGCTCTCCTGACTCCTGGGTGTAGCACCAGAGAGAAAAACCCAGCGTGCTTCTTGTCTGACTTGAGAAGGACTGGAATGGCCCCATGTCGTTTTGGTTAAGAAATGTGAAAGTGAAAAAACAAAAAAAGAAGGAAAAAGGATGACGGATTTTTTTTTCTTTTTGAGTGAGGAATTGTCAGGAGAAAAAGCTGGCAGGGGTGGTTTTGCTCTGCTTAGGTGTTAGGTATCATTACTTGTAGCTCCTGTAGTCTGGTGAGGGTGTGGGTGATGTGATGAAAGGTTTGAGAATTGAGTACGATGAATTTGGAAAGCGTGTAGGTCAGAAAAAATTAAAGCTGATTTTTTTAATGTGAATAAAAGTCTTGTTCTGATAGTTTGTACAGAAAAAATCCAATGGCTGCCCTTGTTTTATTGCTATTACTGAATGTCAGGATTGTATGCTACTGCGTCGTGTAAATTTCTTCATTAGTGTAAATATGGAAATGCCACGTTGGTCTCCAGTGCCATCCATTTGTAATGCAGTGTGTCATTGGAAAAGGAATTTGAAACATCATGCACAAAAGAAAAAACCAAAACCAAGAAAGCGTTATGAATTCCAAGAAGAAAAGAGCCCAAACTTTAAAAAATGAATAGTGTAATTTTGAAGCACAAAGTCCAGTCCAGTATATCCACATCTCTCCCATTCCCTGCCTATTTCATAAGGAACTTCACTGCCATTTTCTATGCACATGGAATAACAATAAATATGGAAGTCTCATCCATGGAAAGCTGTTCCCTGTTCATTTTTTTCTTATTATTTTCTGTGTGTAATATTCAGAAACAAATTCAATGAAAATGAAGTCTAACTACATATTCTTAAGCAGGTTAAATGTATCAAAACATTTGGGCCGCTTTCCCAGCTCTCTCCAGTGGAAACGTCCTGAATGTGTCAGGCTAGCAGCCCAAAGTGCTCATTCCAGCACCTTTCTACCAAGATTCCTGAGACTCGTGTTTTTACTGTTGGTGTTGGCGATCCAAAGTACTTCAGAATTCTAGCCTGTTTTCTTTCCATCACTCCTATACCCTTCCCCTTGCTCTCTCAAGGAAATTGAGGTCACCTTGCTGTCCTAGAAATTATGGTCTCCATTCTGACTACATTCTGCCTGAATTTCTTTCCAATAAAAATGTTTGATTATTTTAAGTAACTAAATCACGAACTCTCCTGCGCTGTACAGTCTGTTACCTTTACCCTGTCTGTCACCACCACTATTGCTCTGCATCACTGCATTTTCCTTGGGTTTTCGGGGTTTCCAGTATTCTGAAGAAGGATTGAGAACACTGGGAAAAGGCAAATTAATTTTTCTATCGGAGTAAACAGACTGAAGAGAATCCATCTCAGCCAAGGACCGTACTCAAGCATGCATTCTGCACTTGAGTTACTGTATCAAGGACTAACACTCACATAAACATGAATAAACTTTTTGAAAAACAAGGCAAACGTGACTTTGTAGCTACAAGTAGATTCCTATACCTGCCAACAACAGCAGGCACTAGGGGAAAGTTGTCACTGAGGCGTGCTGGAAAGTTGGTCTTGCCATCACAGAGTGCAGGGATCTGTTTGTGGCTGTAAGGTAGAGGTGAGGGAAGGACTCAGTGCTGGCTGCCCCACTTGAAAACCTCTCCAAACTCTGCCATGGAGAAATGACCATCTGCCTGCAAGGCAGAAACCAGCAGCAAGGTTCTTCATTTGCTCATAATTAGCATCAAAGTGATATTTGTGAGTTCTGTTATCCAAAGTTATCACTACTTTATTATAGATTCTAAATATTTTGTATTGAGATGCATACAACTTACAGGGCATTCACTAGTTTAAAATCCATGCATTTTCAAAAAGTAGCTTTCTTTTTGCTCTTACTAAGGTTTTTACCCCATCAAAAAAGTGTCATATTTATTTGGCTTGGTTTATGGCATTTTAATTCAGGGTAGTGTTGATAATTACATCACAATTAGACAAAAAGGAAGGATGACCTTGTTTGTTCCCTTGGCTGGATGGTGAGTATTGGGTGGTTAGACAGGCAGCTGTGCTGGCCTTGCTGGTTATTCTGCTGCCACATCTATCACATTCTTTTATACCCATTTTGTAGGCTTACCACAAGAGCAAGAACTTTCTATTTTTGTCATTTACAAGCACACCTGCCCAGGGAACACTGCCATGCTGAGTCCTGGGCTGTGTTTGGAAGGGCCAAGAGCAACATTTCAGCTGTCACCATTAACTTGCCTGCCCTCATTCTGTGGCAGCACTCCCCGTAACTTCAAATACTGTGTAGGAGTTGAAGTGACTTTTCATATGGTTTGAACAGAAAGAAATGCATTGAACATAGAGAACCAAAAGCTTAGTATGACATGTTCAACAACGGAATGGGCAGGTATGTGTGATGGTATCTCTAAAGAAACTGTTGCATTCTCCTTTTAAAATTCCAGTAAGTATTCCTGTTCTGATACTTGTCTTCACATCCCCCTGTGGAGCTTGCCTCAATGTGATTAATTCCTCAATTTTCTTTTTCAATTTCACTCTATTTTTTAAAAAATCTACATTACACAGACAAGGGATTAGTGTTGTCTTAATTGTTACTATGAGCCATGTCACTGAAGATTTAGTGTGCAGTCATAGTGCCCCACCAGTGGAAGCTGATAGTGCTGTATAAAGCACAGCAGGCGTCCCTTTGGAGGCTGCAGCTGCAGCATTTCTTCAGACTTCCAAAGGGCTGGATCAGCCTGTCAGGGTCAGCTGGGTCACTGGGCAGTGCTAGTCCTAGAGCAGGCCAATGGTATCTCCTTACTGCTTCAGGGCACCCCAGATATCAGTAAATATCTTTATACATACCATTCTATTGTGTGAAACATTGCCTTCTGGTCTGTTCAACATTCTAGGATTTCCAGGTAAAAGAGTAAGACGAGTAGCAGGATATGTAATGCACTGATTTTCAACTGTAATTCACTGATTTTCACTCTCAAACTCAGAAAGACTGAGAAATGAACTATCTCCTATTCATTGACAAAAAGCAATCACGCTCTCGGAAGGAACTGATCTCCATTAGGAAGAAATTCCAAAGGCCTCTGTCTCAGCATGTGACAACCTAATTCTTTAGAATTCACTCACTTATTCCACTGCCCAGCAATACTTTTTTAAACTTGGGCACTTAGGTGGATAAAATGTGATGACAAAGGTGTATATTTTTTGGTCCTTCTTGTCAAAACAAACAAATAAAAAAAAATCTCTAATTAATATTAGCCAGTAAGGTTCCTCTGCTTAATGATGTTGCCCTTTACCTTCTAACACTTTACCTTCCAGCCTGGAGACTTCTTTTTCTCCTGCAGTCTGAGAAACAACTGGCATCCAGATCAGAACCAGGACCTGAACTTGTCAGGTTTCCTACAAGAAACAGGCAAGTTTTGTAGACGTGAAGCCAGACGTATCCTGCAGATTTTGTCAAATACATACTATATGCACTAGTGAAAAATTATACCAGCACAAACCCCACTGAAAATATGGCTGCCTTCACTTCTCCTTGCTTTAGATACTTAACACAAATGATCTCTCTAACATTATTAACTTTGCACTGAACTACTGTAAAACAGGAAAAAAAAAAACCAAGGGTGGAGGAAATTAAAACGTGTATTAATAAAAATAAGCTATATACCTGCCCTGGAATATTTGTTGTCTCCCTTGGGCTCCTGGAGCACCTAAAACCAGCTATATCGACTCATCTGAAGAAGGCATTGCCTGTCACTGAGCTTAAGAAAACAGCAGTAGTATTTTACCATTCAGATGCCAGACATAAAACCAGAATCAGTTTCTATCAGTACCTGCAATTCAGTAATTCTGACATTTGAAAACAAGCAATACTGGAAATAAGAGAAGGGAAAACACTGCAGAGTCATGAGCAATAGATTTTAACAACAGAGAGATTTGATTTAAAATATGACACATGAGGAAGGTACTCCATATGTCTGCATGCTAACTGCTTGTTTTAGATGTGGACTATGGTGTATAATTATGCTAATAGCTGTTAGCTGGATTAGAACAGACCGTCTGCTTGGGAACACGGTGATTTTTGTTCCTGCCAAATGACTTTTCAAACTTTGCAATCTGTTAATAACCTGCCCATAGAACGTAGATTATAAAGGAGAAATTACCAGGAAATAGGAAGAATTCCAGAATACTGAGAGCACCACTCAGGAAAATTTTCTATGACTATTGTCTCTTTATCACAATTAAAACTCTGTGCCTGCTCCCAGGCTTTCCCACTGTTACAGGAAAAAAACACATTCTGAAAATACACAGAACCATTATAATATAAACTCATTTTTAATTCAGTCATTCCCAAATTGAACATCTCTGAAGTCTGATATTTGTGTGATTGGGAAATGAGACTGAGGATGGCAGAAAAAGCAAAAGATTTCAACTGCACTATCCCATGGCCACAGAAGGATTATTCTTCTGCTGATTCTTCTCACCCAGACAAACCAGTCTAATAATTTCCAACAGGTAAAAAGTCTAAATGAAAACGGAAAAAAAGAACAAAAAAAAGTTTAAATAAATGAAATCATTAAATAAAATCAGGTTTACAGATCTAAGCTGGTGCTGTGGCATTGTTGAGATAGTGGCAAGAGCTGCCTGTCAAGAATAAGGTGCTCCAACAAGTACTATGTAAATATGGTTTCAATTCACAACAGCTTCTGGTTTAAAGATATAACAAGTGACAGAGGAAATGAAGTAAAGAAGGTGAAAAAAAAATTTAAAAAGAAATGGTATGTTATATTTAATATAGTAAGAAGTCAACATGAACTTAAAAATTCTTATTTAAACCAAGTTCCCATGCTTGTCCCAAGAATTCCTAGAACAGGTGTGCAATGGCACTAAAGCTCATCATTATTAATGCTTTAGGCAGCACACCAAAGCTGTACTACATGACTGCCTTATATGGTAAGCAATGAAACTTCATCTCTCCAGTCTGTGCATTAACAAACAGCTCAGGTAAATACACTTGAAAGTCAGTATTTCCCTGCCGAGGCAGAGTAGCATGAATATCAAAACCCCTTACTACTGGCCAAGTACTTCATAATAAGGTTCTTTTGTTCACTCTCCCGCAGAACATTTTACCTGAAAGAATATATTTCCCCAATCAAATTGCCACCATCCACTTCAGGCCAAATGCTTACAGGCAGAGACATGCAACACTATCGACTTTAACATTTGCAAAGTTGTTTTTCTAGGGAGGAAATTGCTGTATTTCAAAACTATTTCCTGGCTCATACATATAGAATTGAATATCAGGGAGATCTAGTTTAGACTGGATATTCTTTCATTTTTTTCTGCTTTAAAGACACAAGCCAACAGGAGTCACCCATAAGATGCTTGTTGTGCTATAAATACCTACTGGTTTCTTAGTCTATTTTCTCTTCCAGTGGTTTTTCTTTTTTTTTTTACTTCATTTCCCCCTTCTTCAGATTCCACTTAATCACATCCTATTTTTACATTCTCTCTCTTCTTTTATTTTTTTTTTAATAATTGAGATCCAGTAACAAGACAGTTCCAAATAAATCAGGAGATTAACAGGTTTTTTCTTTCACGTTTTGCTTTCAGAATCCCTGCAAGAACTGATTTTTGTGATGAAATGCTTTCGCACAGCAAAGCAGAACACGCTTACAGCAATCCAGGAGAATCTTTTTGACATGATGCATTATAGTTCCAGCAGCTGCCTGCAGATCAGCCCGAGCCCACTGACAGGTCCCAACAACTGACAGCTTTTGCGTGAACATTTCTTCTTCCACAGCATGGTTTACAACATAGATGGTAAACATTAAAAGATAATTCCTAAATTATTTGTTGTCATTTAAAATACTGAAAATGTTGAGGAGTTTATACACTAAATATCTCCACATTAGCTGCATCTACTTTCAGTTGTTATGTTTCTACTGTGTTACATAAAACGTCAATGTTTGTTAAGGTCATGGATTTTTTTTTTTTTAAAAGCACGTGAATGACAATGTTTTGCTTGTATCAAGCAGATACTATCGATTGAAGAGGGTAAGATTTACCTCACTAAATCAAGTTCTTTTAACGTTTATATCTTGGTTTTAGTTCGAAACCGGGCGGTACAAAACACCACAGTTTAGTAATGTTTTCTAACGTCCCCGCCTCTCAAACTGCCCCTCACACCGCTCCCCGCGTCTCACTCGTACCTCGTACCGCCCCTCACAGCGCTCCTCTCCCCTCACACGGATCCCTTCCCTTCCCTTCCCTTCCCTTCCCTTCCCTTCCCTTCCCTTCCCTTCCCTTCCCTTCCCTTCCCTTCCCTTCCCTTCCCTTCCCTTCCCTTCCCTTCCCCTCCCCTCCCCTCACACGGATCCCTTCCCTTCCCTTCCCTTCCCTTCCCTTCCCTTCCCCTCCCCTCCCCTCCCCTCACACGGATCCCCTCCCCTCATATCGCTCCGCCTCTCACACCTCCCCTCACACCGCTCCCCCTCTCTTACCGCTCCCAACCTCTTACGCCTCCCCTCACACCGGTCCCTGCTGTCACGACCCCGCTCCACCCCACCCCACCCCGAGCGCTCCGAACCGCGCTGGGCGCTGCCGCTCGGCTCTGCGTGCGGTTTCCTGCGCGGTTCCGTGGTCCTGCCGTGCCTCGCTTGGTTCCCGGCGCTCCCGGTCCCGCTATGGCGCTGAGGAGGGGTGTCCCGCCGGGCCGGCGCCCTCCCGCAGGTAGGGGCCGGGGCCGCTCCGGCCGCGGTGTGAGGGGCTCTCCCACAGCACCGTCCCGCACAGATGCCGCTCCTCCGCGGAGAGGAGAGGCCGAGTGGGACCGGCAATGGTGGAGGCGGGTGTGTGGGGCGCGGCCCGCTCTCCCCAGCCGGTCCCGCAGCCGCCCTATCACGGGTGCGCTCCGTCGGCGGGTGCGGGGCTGGAGCCGCTCGGTGATCGGGAACGCGTTATTGAGGGACAACGAGAGAAATGGGTGTCCGTTTTCAATGGAATATCTGTATTAAATGTTACAGCCGCATCCTCCGCCTCCTGTAGTAATGTGAAGAATTTCCCCGCCACCAAGCACCTCTCCCCCCGATAGCTCTCTGTGAAGAAGCCTTCGAGCCTGCTGTTCCAGCCGCCTGTGTGGCGACTGTGAGGATGTAGTAGTGAGTGCAGTAGCGCCTGTGTTTATTAGGGGAGCGTGTAAACGCACGCGGTGTGAGCAGCTCCTGGGCCGGCCCAGGAGCAGTGCGGAGCTGTCTCAGGTGGAGCTGAACACACCAGTGCGTGGGCTGGGACCCGCCTGTCCTGGGGCGCACGCGGAGATGCTGCAGGCTCAGCCTTGGGAGCTGGGGGATAGTCACTGCAAGGGCAGTCGCTGCATGCTCAGCCTTTAAAACATGAGGAACTGTCATTGCAAGGCTTTAAATCTTGGAAACTGGGGCTTCCCCTCGGTTTGTTAGGAGCAGTTAGTCCCTGAGGAGCACATACTTTTGTGTCTCTATGTACCCATAAGAACTGCTTTGTTTTCTTGAAAATATTTTTTTGTTTGGAGCTGTTTGTTTGTTTGTTTGTTTTTTACCATGCTTTTGCATGAATTTGGGAAGTAAATATTTTTTTTCAGCTTGTCTCCAGTCCATTCCTGGGGTTTTTTTTGAGTGTAGCAGGGACAGTTGAGCTGTACCTGCACGGGTCTTTAAAGCACTGCAATCAGTGACCTGGAGCAGGTACTGTTGCATGATAGTGAACTGCCACTTGTAAACTTGCAAATCTGCAAGTAAGTCTTAGTGAAGTTTGTGTGATTGCAGTGGGGACCAGCTTGGCAGAGGGGTGGAGGTAGCAGAGCAAGTGGTTTCAACCATGCACTTAATGACCAAAGTTCAGGTGGGCACCTTTATTCTGACCAGTATTCAGCCAAGCTGTTTTTCTTTTAACCTGGATTTGGTTTTGTTTTGTTTTCTTTTCTTGTTTGGGTTTTTGTGTTTTTTTTTGTTTTGTTTTGGTTTTTGTTTTTTTTTTTTTTTGTGTGTGTGTTTTTGTTTTGTTTTTTTTTTTTTTGAAGAGGGGAGCATAAATGGGATTGTGCCTCCTTACTTTCTTGTTTTATTTTAAAGATACATGGTATTTTAAAAATGGAAGTTAGTAAAGATTTTGTTGCTTAACTGTTTGATTACATGGCTAATAGGTCACTTACAAAAATCAAAAAATTGAACTCTGTATTAAGTTTGACATACTTCGCTATTTCTTTGGAAAGCAAATTGCAAGACAGCTTTGCAGTGCATCCCAGATGTTTAACTCTTGTAATCCATATTTAACTCTTCCCCCACCATGGATGTTGAGCAGCTGGGACAGCTGTTCCTAGTGGCTAGTTTCAAGTCAGTGCAGAGATGGAAAGGAGGATGGTTTATGTTTAATTGCTGCAGACAATGTTGTTTTGTGAGCCTGTTGGTACTAGACACAATTCCAGATTGTCCACATTTCAGTATCTCTTCCCGTGCTGGCTATCTCCTCCTTCTCTAGCTCCCCTTGTGCTTTGTGTAAAGCCTCATAGTGTTAAAATGTCTGCCTCTGCCAGGACCTCCTTGCCCTACTAAACTAAAACTAAAGCAATGTTTGTATCTGGAAATTGCCAGTCTTGCATGTGAGGGAAGGTCCCAACCCAAAATCTGTGGGTCTAGATTCAGTTACTGTTTTTTTTTTTTTTTACCTAATTCCAAAATTTTAGTGGTTTTCCTGTTTGTGGTTTGACTGGCTCTGAAAAAGACAAAAGCCTAACAATCTATGAGAGAACACTTGGGATAACTTGAGTTGGTGTTCTGGATGAACTTATATAAAGAGAAATGATGTCAAGAAGACCTTGGAAGATGCCAGGGCTTTTTTTGTGTGTGGTCTGGTTTGTTGTTGTTGATATTTGGTTTGGGGTTTTTTGGATTGGTTTGGGGTTTTTTTTGTATTCTAGTTTGCCGCAAAGACAAGGAAGAGTTTCACATCTTGTGAGAGTATTTAGAATCTCAATTCTCTTTACTGGTTGATACTTGGAAACAAATGGTTGAAACTTCCATTTCAGATGTTTTTAATTTTGCAGTTAGGCTGCCAGAAGGACTAGGGTCAGTCCAGGTCTCCAGCGTATTTGCAGCTGTAAGATGGCTGGACAAAGAATTTGCTGCTTATTCAGCGGTATAATTAACTTTATGTACACCATTTTAAAATGAGAAGAACAGCCAAGTCTAGCTATAGCATAACTCTGATATTGTAGTGCTGCTTTGGACATGACTGAGGGAGAATTTTTGTTTCTAAAATTAAACCCACAGCTGGGAAACACAAGGTCAGGAGTAGAATTTGGTAGAAAGTGGGTGTTAGTTACAGATAGATACAAATGCATTTCTCATGCTAGCTAGTTGACTAATTCTAGAAACCTTTCCACCTTTCCACATTTCCTATTCTCTCCCACCCCCAAACTTAAACTCTAGCCTTGATTGTTCATGATCAGAATAGGAGTCTTGCTGAGAGGTGAAGCAACTTGTTCAATAGGATGAGAAAAGAACACCAAGGTTGTTCTTTCTGACTTACTCGCTGTTTTAAAACTTAAAATGCTGTCCTGAAGAGGGAGAAAGTATTTCTTTCAAGAGAATATTTTGGATAACTTTGTGTTCTTTGTTCAGAATTCAATTTTCAGACATGCCTCAGAACTTAACTTGTTATTGTTAGGTCACCTGCAGCTTAATTAGTGCTAATTGGTTTTGTGATTAGCAGATATGTTAATAAAATTTAAACATGTTGGAACACAAGTTCAAGATGAGTATACATCTAGTTCTTATCTTCATTATTAGATTTATTCTGGAATACCCTGAATTAATCATGAAACCTTATTGCTGTTAGTCACATTGTTCAAAAACCTGAAAGTGTTCAGATAGTAGTTTGGTTTTCTTTTTTGTTTTTAAAATACAAATCTGAGATGTAATAGTTTCTGGGGAAGAACGCATATTAACATAGTGAGGTGTTAAGGTTTAATACAGTGCCTGAAACCACTTGGGTTTCTTGATTTATGGTATTTGGAAGTTGATTTGAGTCTGCTATGACACAGAATTTTGAAGTCTTTGCTGCATCTCTTTGGCTACTCCTGTGTGTGTGTGTGTGTGTGTGTACAAGTGAAACATTGAGCTAAATACTGAAAGATGATTTCTGGTTAATGGTTAGCTGGGATAAAAGTATTCTCTTCTTGTGTATATAATGTGGTATGTAATTCTGTAAGTATTTTTACTTACATTTCACTTTCTTCTTGCAGTTAAAGCTGGAGGTATGAGGGTGTCTAAAAAGCAAGAAAATGGACCTGTTGAGAAAAATGCTAAACCTCCAGGAAAAGACAAGTCAAGGTATTACAATGCAGGGTCTGTTTCCCCCTGCCCTGTAGTTCAAGTTCATAGGTAATGATCTCTGAAAACAGAGAAAACTCTTATTCTACAAGAGTTTAATTCTTAAATTAACTTGTGCAATTTATAGATAAAATAATACTGATATTGAAATAAGTATCAGCTTAAAAAACCCCAAAACCCAGCAACTTCAAAACCCAAGGACGGTGCCTTGACATGAAAGGCAGAGGCTGAATCCCATCTCTATTGTCATGCTTTATGGAACAGAAATGAAAACCATGTATTACATACCTGTGCCTAATAAAGGAATGGTCAAACAGTTTCCAGTGAAGTAGGAATGAACTTTAGGCTGTTTAATTCTGAAGGAAATTAAACCCACATCAACTACCCCCAAGGAAGAGTCTTATCTTCTGTATAGGCTATACTCCCTATTTAAATCAAAAATCTAATTTGGTTTTTGCTGTTTGCTGCTTTAGAAAGTTAATCAAGCTGTTTTGCCCCAGAAATGAAGGCATGCTTCTATTTTTTATCAAGTAACATTGACCAGTTGATGTGGTCATTAAAACAAGTATTTTCTTACATCTTTTTCAAAGACTGAACATTTTTCCTAAATACATGCACTTTTCTTAAATGTCACTTAACAAAAAATTAAGTTAACCAATATACAGATATGACAGTAAAATTTGAATGACTTGTGGTGTTCCTGAAATTTTTGATTTATTGTTTTCTTCTGGGTTTAGAAGCTTTTTATTTTCACTTGTTGCCAATTGTCTGGCTGTAATTTTGCAGCTCTTTTCCATAGTCATAGTTACCTAATGGTATAAATAGATCTTAAATAACTTATATTTGTCAGTGTAGCAAACTGTTGATTGCTAAATTGAAATGTCTTGCCTGATCCACAGAATCATTAACTTTATTTAAAGATATATCTGCTTTCTCAAGAGTCATATTTATGGTATTTGGGATTTATAATGATTTTTTTCCTACTCCATTTTAAGCTGCAGATGTGTCAGTGGATATAATGGTATCATCAGTAGAATGTACCATTTGAAGTTCTTCCTGTTGTTGAAGTACATTATTTCATATCCACAGATTTGTTTATTTGTGGAATATTGGTAACATGGTGTTATTTACTGGAATATGGAGAAGTTAATGGGATAATCTTGTGAAAAATAAGTTCTTGCTTGATAAATAATTGCTGTGAAAGCAAATGCTCTCCAAAAGCAGAGGGTGAATTTTTTTCATGGGTCTAGGTTGGAATCAAGAAATTTTTTTGTAGATCAGGGTATAACTGCTCAGCTTCTGAGAAGTTATTTCACAGTGTACCAAAAAAAGAAAAAAATCAGTTTTGAGATATTCAAGGATATTTCATATACAGGTTTTTGTATATCTGAATAAAACAGCCTGTCATGCAGCTTTTCTGCTGTTCCATTCTGAAACAGCATGCCTTTTAAAATATTATATAGTTTCTAATGTGATGAAAAGATTTAGCTCCAAAACCTAAATTTATATTGCAAAATGTTTTGTATTAAGTCTGGAAAATGAAAGTGACAAGTGCTCAAGTGTTTCTGTGATGTGGAAATGCTAAATACTTTTTTTCCTTCTGCTTTACAGTGCTATTGTCAGTTTTGCAAAACCTCAGAACGTGGGTGTCTTGGTAGCAGAAGCACTGAACAAAGTAAGTCTGGAAGAAAAAGTCAGGGTTTCCTCATAAATCTAAACATGAAAAAGAATTAAAAAGTGAACTTTCCTTAAATTGGTGTCTGGCAGTTGCAGGTGTTTCATCTGCCACTAAATGTTCTTGGGATAACCTCTTTCTGTAGTGGTTGTGTGGCTGAGCTGCTAGATGACCAAAAAGTACCTGGCCTTCTTTCCTTACTCTGACTCCACTCGCAGTTACTGTGACATGCCCTGGGTAGTTGTGCACACCGGGGCAGAGAAGCACAGCCAGATAGTGAGGTGTGTCCTGCTTGTAAAGTGGCGTGGTGCATCAGCTTTAGTGAAATACGGGGAAGAATTACCAGCAGCATCTAATTGTCTGGATGAGCTGGGATTACAGTGCAGAGCAAAACCTTGTCTTCAGTGCTTTATCCCACCGTGGGAATCACTCCAACCTCTGTGAGGGTCCAGCAGAAATGCAGAGCTGCTTGAGGGAGATGGCTGGCAGGTGCAGGGCACTCCAGGACAGCAATCTGGTGTCCTGCCCTGTGCATGCTCTCCACAGAATGATCACAGGCACAGCATGTCCTACTGCTGTCCCGTATCTTGCTGTTTCATCTGAGGCCTGACATCACTCAGTCAGGCACCTTTTGACTTCTCCTTTGGGAATACGATGGGATCCTGTACAATTCTGTGTCCCACAGCTGCTAATGGATCCTTCTGTTTATCACAGCCCCTGCCCTGTGTCTCATTAGGCTGCTGGTGCAGACTTACACCTGCCCTTTGGAAGAGCTGATCTCACAAGCAGCTCTTTGGTTTGCATGGTAATCCAAAGGTCTGACATTTATTTCTGTGCTACACACTTGCAGTCTTCAGACAGAAGCATACAGGAGTTCTCATCCCTAGAGCTCAGTAAAACTTCAGTTGCATAATTTCAACACAAGCCCTTTATCAACAGTTGTGTTTATAGCTTTAGCCTGTAAATCTTTAATTTTTGCTTAAGCTTTTTAAAGGAGAACACATACAACTCATCCTCTTTCTCTTCCACCTGTCCTCATCTCCTCTGTTCTAACCCATTTCCTTTTCCTGTTGGTTTCCAGAATCTTGTATATGAAGCTTCCTCACTACTTTAGAATGTGATAGTTAGGTACTGTAATCATGATGATTTTGAACCTGGGAAAATAAGAATTTGTTTTAACTTACTGTTAACTCTGGCATACCAATTATTTGCTGTGTTTTCTTTATCTTGGAAGCTCATTCTATGAATTACTAAACAAGGGGAAAAAATTGAAAAATCTCCTAAAGGTAGCAGACTAATATAATTTCAAAAGCAGAAATTATAACTAAATATACCAAGATACCATGAGTTCTGTGTATTGATCCCTTGAACTTTTAGCAGGTTTAAGTTGTACTGCTCCTTTTAAACTACTTTAATAGGATGAAATTTAGAAAGATAATAGCTGAAAATCTGTATTCTATCACAACTTTTTTTCTCCCCCCTTTAATGTTACAGATGAGCCACAAAATCCAGGCAGCAGCATTACAAGTGGCTCACCAAAAGCCACAGCCTACCTTGGAGAAGTTCATACTGCCTAAAAGAATTTACATTATTCAACAGCCACGGAAATGTTAAGATAATCATTAAAATACTTATGTTTCCTTAAAAGTGAGTTTCTATTCTCTATAGCACTTTGCACACTGTGGTGGAGTGCTCAAAAGCTGTGTGCCTTGTATCTTGCTGTGTTTCTGTTACTGACAATAAAATATAAGAAGAGTTACTAAATGTACTCAGGATTTATTACAGTATCATGGCTTCTCTAACCTGGTGTTACTGGTATGTAGTAATTACTCAATATCAAAAAGTCTAAGATTCACTCACTGTGTGAGTTTCAAG
The DNA here is from genome assembly GCF_963662255.1 of Cinclus cinclus. Lineage (NCBI taxonomy): Eukaryota > Metazoa > Chordata > Aves > Passeriformes > Cinclidae > Cinclus > Cinclus cinclus. Next base: position 29,078,548 of record NC_085054.1, read on the forward strand.
TGAAGGAATGGAAGCTGTCAGCCCTGTTCTGGGGTTTTTTTTTTTTAGTTTAATGGTAGCAAAGCTGATGTGAACTTGATTATAAGAAAGCAGGTCATGACTGAAAGATGTGGGGCTTCTTTCAGTTGAGCCTGAGGTTTTCCATGCTGAATGCATGCCTGAGGCTTGCTGCATGCTAAGTAATTCACAAAGTCCTGTGAAGGATTTTAGTGCAGTGATATAAGTATTTTTTGCTTGCATTTCTTTCTGTAGGAAAACCCAGCTCCTCTGCAGTGATCCAGCAAGCAGGAAGAACTGAGTGGAAACAGTCTGAACCTATTTGGGGCTGGGGTGGATAAATGAAGGAAGTACCTGACTTGAAGCTGGACCCTTGGCACAGGAGGGCAGGTAGCAGGGAAGAGCCAAGGTGCAGAGAATGCTGTGCCTGGTGATTGGAGTTGGTAGAATGGGGTATGAGACTTAGCACTGACTGGTGGTAGTAGTAGGGTCATGAAGGGTCAAGCTTAAAAATGGGAAGGAACAAGTGTAAATCCCAGTTTAGGCAATGTCCTTGAGCCATGACCTGCTTGCAGTGACAACAGGGACAATAGAGAGACCCAGAGGACAATACTGTCTTGCTGTTGGGAGTTGGTTGGTTGTGGAGCTCCACTAACTCAGAATTTAATTCTGTTGTGACTATTTTTTTTTTTTTTTAAGGTTGTGATTGCAGAAGAGTATTGTCCCAAAACTGGTTCTTTCATCCTTCTGGTGTACAAGAAATTGATATCCACACAGAGTGGAGGTTTTTTGATTTATTTATGGTTGTGTGCAGAAAGGGGTGCTGGGTGGTGAATTGTCAGAGCTAGCATGGAGACAGACCAAGGCAGGCAACCTATAGGTTACGTTCTCCAGCCAAGCAGATCTTACTTCACCCTATGGTTAAATTGCTGTTAGCTTCTCCTCTCTGTTTCAGTCTCAAGGTATAGTGCCCCAAGAAGTCATAGTATGTACTCAGTGAGCAGTGGGCTCTTGGTGAGCAGAGGGGGCTGAGCTAGGGATGTGGCTTTTACTATTATAGTTATATCATGAGGAAAGTTCATGGCAAGGGCAGGTTCTCACCACAGAAAGTCAGTTTGCTGGCCCATCATATAAGGTGCTAAATAAGAAGGGTGTGATCCTTCTATTCCCTCCCCTTCAAGGACTTAGGACATCAGTTTTGTGTTCTACATTCCTGTGGCTGTTGCTCCCATTGCTTAGCTGCTTTGTTCTCTGTCTCATTATTTGGAACTTTGCTCCTGTTATTCATCAGTTCCCCACTTCCATACTTATGATTCTTCTTATACATACCATAAGTCTCACTTTAGAACCAGCACATATTTTCCTGAAAGGAATCACAGGCCTGACAGGTAAGTCAGTTGCTTCATGATTTTCCAAATGCAAATACATAGTGCTACAATTAACACAAAACATAATGGGGTTAATATTAGGAGAACGAGGTAAAACATCTCATTTAAACTCCCTCTAATGATGGTAAATGACCGTCTGAAAAGTGTCCCACCATCCCTGTGCTCTCACTTCACTTGTTCCAACCCTTGTGTGCTTTCCACACCACAATGGACAGTAATCGAACTATTTTATCCATTCTTCTGAGCTTGTTTCAGCAGCTGTTGCAGATCATCATGCTATAATCATTTTCTTACTAAAGTGAGATTCATCCCAGCAGGGTTGGGCAGCAGATCTTAAATCAGCATATAATTATCCTGCAATAGCCGATATAATGTGACAGGAGATGAATAATTGAAATCCCAGCCGTTGATTTTGGTGAAATTATCAACACGAACATCAGAGTAATTACCTGCATCTATAATAAAGTTATCTACAAATATGAAGCCACAAAGTGTTCTCATATAAGCACATAGTTTTCCAGTATATAAAAGTACAGGTTCATGAGCCTCATCAGGATGGATTTCAAAATGACAAACACTGTTCTGGATCCAGACAAATGTCGGGGCTTTCGTGTTGGTGCACAAATGAGTCTTAGTTCCCACATAGTGCATGTGCTAACACTGATGGTTTGCTATTCCCCATGGGCCCATGTCCTATGCTCCAGGGTAGGGTTCAGTTCTGATTCAGGCCTAGTGCAGTGACTGAGTGATGGACAACGAGGCAACCTAGGTGGATTAGTACCAGGACTGTGCTATTGGTATTACAGGAAAAACTGACTAAATGCCACCAAAGCCAGAATTCCTTTGCAAATTCAGTCATAATTCCAAATTACTTTTTGAAGTTCAGTGGGTGAAGGTGCCTTCTTCACCTTCTCTTAAAATGCTGCTGCTACTGTTGATTGTATCTACAGCTGAGCTCAGACGTAGCTAAGAAGCAAAGAACCTTCACCTTGGGTTGCACTAAGTGCTTCTGGGATCAACTGTGAACTCGCTCAGATTCTTTCCCACTGAGGCAATGTGTCAGGTAAGAGCCATTGATTAGTTTCTGACACTGGTAGAGAAGACCACAGAGGGTGTTGCAATTTGTTTAAATCATGTGTGGTTGTGCTAAGGTTATTTAGAAGTACGTCAATATCTGCACAATTTAAAACTCCCAAGTCCCTGTGGTTCCAGTCACATCTCTTGTTCCTTTTGGAGAAATGGGGGTTTGCCCATGTAGCGAAGCTAACTGTCTTGCATGGGAAGCACTTAAGAATGGTGACCATTTGGTTTAAGTGTAGGAATATTAATCTGCTTTACTAATTCTATTTGTTTAAGAAACCAAGGTTGCTTAAACAACATTTGTTGCTGATCTGCATTTTTAAACACATGGTCTAATTTCAAGAATTTGTGGGAATTTAATTTTCTCATCCTCTTTGATTGGGGCAGACGTTGTTTTTGTTTCGATAATATCTACCTTGAGTTTAAATGTTAGTCTCACATTATGGTGACGCCAAAGGCATATAACAAAACCAGGTTTAACCAGGGTAACATTATAACAACAATCCCACCTTTTCATAGCACAAAATTTTGAGTCTTTTGTGCTTGATTCTGCTGTATTATGAAGCATTGAAATCTGAATGGCTTTCATGTGTGTAGATCCATTGATCATTCTGCAGCCTATCAGAATTTCTCCTTGGGTTGTTCCTTTCAAGAGAGGAACCCAACTATATCTATCCCAACCCTGCCCATGTTATAAATATGCTTCAGCTACATCCATAAGCTGAGTAGTGAAATTGTATGCTAAAATTGTATACTTAAATTTATGCTTCATGTGTAAGGTGATACTCAAAAAATGGTTATACTTAAAAGAATCAGGATTCTTTTTAGAGTGTGCTTTCCACATGACTGCAGTGGAAAGCTATTGCAAACATATGAGACACTCCCTCTAAAATCAAGGGGTCCTGGGAAGATTACCTGCAGTTAGTGTTGCCATTTAACACTAATGTCTGCATCTTTTCATCCATCCATCAAATATAAATACCCTTGTGTTAATTAAAGATTAAATTATGATCACACAAGGTGGTGATTAGTAGCATATGCAATAAATAATTTGGTTACACCTTGAATAAATAGAAATTATTAAAATACTGCTTCTCCTCTGAAGACAACTGGTTTTTATCTCTGGTTCCATAACTGACTGATAGCTCCTTGTGAAATACTATCAGTGTTATCCTGGACCACAGCAACAATATGCTTTATGGGTGTTGAAGCTGTAGGTACTGGATTTGGAAAACAGTCTGCTTTGTATCTTTTATAGCACTTCTATTCCCCAGGCTCTATGGCAGTGAATATTGATATGAATGTCAGTGAACAAACGGGACTCGAGTCAAAGCTGTCCATGTGTCAAATTACTATCCATGCTCTCAAAGCCAAAAATAGCACAGTGAAGTCTAATGCATCAATGGCCAATACATGCTTTCTCTGCAAAGACTATTCATAAAATCTTTAGAATTCTAATCTTCATGCTTTTTGTTTCTGAAGAAAATCAATAAGTAGTGAAAAGTTGTAGGGTCTGATTCTGCAGGCCGTTGAGTACATCACTTTGTATGAAGCTGAATGTTATTTAACTGTTTAAAGCAGTATGTTCAGGGAGGGGGGGATGTGCAGACTGAATTGGAAAGGATCTTCCAGGTACTACCTGGGTGAAACTTCCACGTGTTACAACAGGTTCAGACAAGAACTTAGGAGATCTAGTTTTGAAAAAATCTTGTTTCATGGGTTTGCTAAATGTAGAGAAGGTGCAATCTCCTCTTCTGCTATAAAATGAATCCTGCAAGAAATCCTGGCAAGTGTTCTGTTCCATGTCCTGCTCTGTCAGATGGTGTCCAGTCTGTGTTTGCACCATCGTTGATGATACTGTCATGAGGCTGTTGTGCCTTCTGTTGCAGGGAGTTTGTTTCATTTAGTTCAAGCCTTAATACTTAGCTTTCATTATTTAAATATGAACTGCCACCAAATTCAGCACATAAAGAACAAATGCAGTAGGTTTGCTAGAAAAATCAAACCCCTACAAGAAGACTGTTTTCAGGCTTTTCATGGACTTTTTCAAACAATGCAGGCATTCAGTGAGAAGGATATGATTTCAGGAAAGTGTTTCTACTGCTGATCTTCATTTCACCATGTTGGAGGATGCAATGTTGGTTAATATGCACTTGTTATTAACTATAGCCCTTAAAACACAGAGATGGGAAGCCAAGAGAGTGAAAGCTGTGAAAAGAGATTGTTGTTGGTTCAATGTCCTCATTGGCTTGGTAATGTCACATGTGCTGTTTGATAGCCTGAGGCACACCTTCTGTTGGACTTCTCTGCAGGGAGGAGTCTCTACCCTTAGGCACTTGGCACTCCTAAGCTGGGTGGACAGAGCTGTTGGGAATTTGGGACTGTCACTGGTTTAGCAGGAGCTACAGCACATGCTGTTCAGTGCTCAGACCAAGGCCTGAACTGACACCATGGGATTCCTGACTCCTGTGGGGAAACTGCAGCAGATGAGATGGCAAAGAAATTACACATGGTGAGCTTAGAAGTTGCAGTAAAAGAGAACTATAGCACAATACTTAATTTTAATAAACAAATATTAGCTGTTGTTTAAAGCTTTTGTGTGTTCCAGGATGTACTTGTTCAGCCTGTTCCTCTCTAAGTGGTATGCATAAATCTGCAAATCATTTCAAGCACAGTAACCTCTGCCTGGCATATAAGCCCTGAAAGTCCTGGTAAGTGGTGCATGCACAAGGTAAATAATTTCTTGAGTTCACTTTTAATTCCAGCGTAGAAGACTATATTCCTACAATACATATATATATATATATATATAAAAAAAAATCCACGGTCTAATCATTGTCATCTGCCATACTCATACTGTTCCTGTTGTGTGCAATTCTCACACCATGTTCCCAGGAAGGCACCTCTTGGTTTGGAAAACCTTGCTGTTCTTGAGGACCCTCGTTTCCACATGCTGTCATTCCTCCTGTTCCCTCCTTGCACCTCCCCACTGCCCTTTCCTCCTCAGCCTGCACAGGACAGGTGCTTGCAGCTGCTCAGGTGGCTGGAGGGATGTGCACTCCTATGTTTATGGTTCTTGTCATGCATGGCCACAGATCCTACTCCTGGCTGTTACGCCACGCTCACTCAATTTTAATGAAGAACTTCTCAATTATAAGCAGAAATTTTAGTCTGAAACTTCATTTATAATGGGCTACCAATATTTTAATTCATTCTGAATTGAAGAGAAGGGCTATTACAGCTCTGAAGTCTGAGTATTGCTGAGTGTCCAGCTAACTGGGACTCTGCAACTCGCCAGTTGTTTGTTAAAGCAATTTTATAGAGTTTTATAACTCATATCAAGAGTAGCTTATGCAATTTCAAAGGTTATTAATTATTACATGTGTACTGGATTTGCCACAAGAGGTTGCTGTAAGCTTACAGCTTGTTCCAGCTTTGCCAGCTGAGCTCCCCTCAGAAATACAGCTGTTTTCTGCCAAGAAGGTATCTTTTAATCTGCTAGGAAAGTTTCAAAGAAAAGGAAAAGATAAGTTTATGGAAACATCATTTGGTATTTTATAGGGGACATGACCACCTAGAAGATACAAAGGGCATAATTCCATGGTAACAGAAAGTGGTGTCAGACTCTACCCTTCCTCCAGTCTCTGGGTTCCCAGCTGGAGAGTCAGGTACAGGAGAGGCAGCACAAGGAACAGGAGAGAGTTCAGACTGTATGGATATTGGGTATATTCAGTATGATTTTCTCAGTTGTAGATGCTTACATAGTATGTTTCTGAATGTGGTCACTTCAGAACAAATCCATTGCTTCATGAGCCAGGCAACATTAGAAAGTTGGAAATAGCATTCCACAGTCAACAGTTCTGTATCAAGGGATGAAGTTTCTGAACCTGACTCTATACACAGTGTATTTCTTTTATATTTGGGCCTGACTTCTGGAGAGCAATTCAGAAGTTATAGTTATGTAATGGAGTGGTTAAGACTTTAGTTACGATAAAAAGTGTTTTCTATAATAGGTATCATTTTAGTTGCAAAACATGCATTTACCATATAGTGAAGTATAACAGTCACTAAAATGAAGATTAATATTAAAATTTAAATCCAACCTTCTACTTTCATTGATCCTAAGTTTCTTAAATTCCCTCTAGCTTAAATTTTTCACATTCACTGTTTTTTCAAAGTTAAAGAGCTGGAGCAAACTGAGCTGTCTTTAAGCTACATAAGCCTGTAGCTATATGTTCTTTACATGTTAAAATCAAGAAATGTTAAATAATGAAACGTAAGGTTATCTATTAAAAATATAGCTGAAATTGAAAACTTTTTAATTGGTTTGTTCTGTTGATCTCAGCCTTAAAAAGCAAAACAAGTCAAAAAGATAAATTTAGGCAGATTTTGCTGAAGCTGTTCACAGGTGCCAGCCAAAGGTGACAGGTGTGTTGCTCATTCCTGGTGTGTGTGCATTTGAACTCTTCTCCAGTAAAATTTGTTGAGGTTTCTGTAGACAGTACTCGTAAATATATCACAAAGAGCCCTCCAATTATGTCAAAAGTTCTAGCTGCTGGTTCTAAAATTGGTTTAGATACCTTGAATTGTAATGAATAAAAAGGACAATAAAGGGGGTGATGGAGAGGTGGCAGAAAGGACAATAAAGGGGGTGATGGAGAGGTGGCAGAAAGGACAATAAAGGGGGTGATGGAGAGGTGGCAGAATATCCTAACACTTTGCAGACCTGGGCTGTAAGGAATTCAGGAATTTAGCTGGCAGAAGTGGCTACACTGCACCCTTCTGCTGGTTGAGGTGCATATACTGTTCTAATAACCTTACAGCTCATGAATAGGAGTTTTGTTGTTTTGTTTTTTTTCTCGTCTCATGCTCTGCCAGTGAGGAGGTTCAAAAGGGAACTGTGAGGGAGCACAGCTGAGACAGGTGACCCTCGCTGGCCAAAGGGATATTTCATACCACAAAATTTCATTCCTGGTCTGTAAACTTGGAGGTGTAGCCAGAAGGGCCTATAGAGGTTTTTTTTTTGGTTTTTTTTTTTCTTTTTTTGTTTTGTTTGGTTTTTTTTTTTTTGTTTGTTTGTTTGTTTTTGTTTGGTTGGGGTTTTTTTGGTTTTTTTGGGGGGGAGGGGTGAGCAATTCCATTGCACATCACTTGTTTTTTCCCTTTTTATTATTTACCATTATTACTGTATTTTCCTTTATTTTCAATTGTTAAACTGTTATTATCTTAACATACAAATTTTACTTTGATTCTCTTCTGTACTCCACTGGGGTGGGGGTGGAGAAAGGGGGTTGAGGGAGCAGCTGCATGGTGTTTCATCTTCAGGTGGGTTTAAAATAATGATAATTTACTACCTTAAAAAAAGTAAATTGATGATTTTCTACCAAATTATTATGTTGCATGAGAATGAATCTAGTGGGATAAAAGCATCTACATTGAATGGAAGCCTCTAAAATTTACAAATTACCTTTCCTGAAGGCACCCTCCAAAACCAACAACTGGAATAGTAGATCAAGATGAGAAGCCTGAACTAACATAAACAACACTGAAGCTGAGCTGAAAAAGAGAGGAAGGCTGATTTCTAATTTGTCTAGCCCCCAGCATGTATGTTAATTCAATGAACACTGCTGCCATTATGTTTCACTGTGGTCTGATTCCCGTTTTCCTAAAATAAAAACGCTACTAGAAGCTTGCATGATAAGTACGAGACTGAGGAGAGCCATAACCTTTGTTTGAAGAAAGAACTGAAGAATTTCAGTGGCTAGGAATAGATAAATCATCTGAACAAATGGGTGGAAGGAGCAGAGGGCAGAACAGTTAAAACAGAAGGACAGCTGTGAGCTAAATTCTTCCCAAAAGGAAGCTACTGATGAGAGCAAGAATCTTTACGTTCCTTATATCAAAAGCATTGCTCTACTGAGACAAATAGGAAACCACTAGAATAGATTGTGAGCTTTCCTGTGAAGCAGCAGAACCTAAATCCATCTGACTGTAAATACTATTTCAAAACTTTTGGGTTCGTAGCTAGAGGAAGAGAGTGCAAGCACTGGCCCTGCTGAGGAATAGATCCCACAACAGTGGAGTCACAGATCAGTTTCTTGTCTCGGATTTCAGTGACAAAGACAAAATTGTTAAAAACTGCTCAAATTTTGACATTTCCTCTGAGAAGGAAAATTCCTTTGTTTCCAGATATAGGCCTCATCACACTAGCAAAATGTAGGGAAGAGAATGTGATTAAGAGGATTGTCCACTGGAGAAAAAACACTGTGAGCTGCTGGCTGAGGTGCACACAGCATCCTCCCCTTTTGGGGAAGATCTTCAGCTACCAAGCTGCTGAAGTGACGGTGAACGGAGAGTAATGTCACTAATTGCTGTTGCTCTTGTCACCCTGAGGGTTTTGCCTCCAGTTCCTCTGCCCTTCTGACACCAAACCTGGCAGTTATGCCCAATGTTCTGCAGAGAATGTGCTGCTTGTGTATCAGCCTGGCACTTCTTTCTGAATGCATGCATAGATTGTCTTGTACCCCTTACAGACAAGTTGGAAGACATTTTGTGAAATGCTCGCAGTGTAGAAAATGTTCTAGAATACTGCGGCACTGTAATTTTGTGGTTAAATTCAGATTTAGTTTGTTATGATGAATTACATATGAAAGTGAGGGTTGGGGTTCTGTTGCACAGAACAGCAAATCCTTATTTATCCATTTAGAAATGTATTTTGGATTGTCCCTATATTTTGCTTTTTTGGTGTGAGGAGGATTAATTTTTGTGTGAAATTGTAGCGGTTGTGTGTAGTAAGGCTAAGGACTTCGGCCTCTATGCAGGGAATAGCTGCAGTATTGGCCACTTGGGGTGGAAGAAGCAAGAAGCTTCAGATTGGGTGAGAAAAACATGTCAGCTGTTTCTGCTGACATTTTTGACTGATGTGCTCGTAACAATGGCATACAGATCACCAGTGCTAAACCGATGTTATACTTAACATAGTTAAAACTTAAAACCACCAGGCACTTCAGTGCTAACCCTGGTGATGTAAGAGTTATCTATCTATATGTGACATTCCCAGCCAGAGATAATGGTCTTTGTGGCTACTTTGGGCTACACTACAGCTCATTGGGGTTGCCATGGGTACCCCAGAGTAAAATTACCAGTACCTCGGGTTTTTTCTCATAAGCTGCCATCTGAGCTGTCTTTTTGAGGAGCTAAATATTTTAACACTCTTGCTGCCTGTCATCATCTTCAGCCTTCAGATCAGTTTTGTGGATTCCTTCTGCACTCTCTCATTCTTCAGTATCTTGGAAAATATGGATGGATAGACTGGGAATGGTGTTCACGGCTGTATTCAGACGTAATGCCACCTCTAGATGTGCTTGCTGATCCCTCGTTTGTACAGGTAAAGAACACAGCGGCTTCTTTTGATGTTGTGTGGCTTTGCCATAGCAGCCCCAAACCCTTTCAAAGGCGCTGCTTTCGAGGATGCAGTTTGTCTTCTGTGCTGTGGGCAAGGCCACACTCCTTGTTCCTACGACCTGGCATTTCTAATTTGGCTGTCTGAAATGCTTGTGTGGGCCAGTTCAGAAAGTCACTTGGATCAGTCTGAGATCTTCCCAGGATCACAGACTGAGTCAGTTTGAAAGCCCCACAGCGGGTCATCTGGTCCAACTTCCCTGTTCAAGCAGGGTCATCCCAGAGCACATGGCACAGGACTGCATCCAGACGGTTCTTGAATACAACCCCTGTGGAGGGAGACTCCACAACCTCTTTGGGCAATCTGTTCCAGATCTGTCGTTATTATTCATACTTATTTATATTCCACTCATCTTTTATCGAGTGCAGCTTTTATAAGCTCCGACGCGATTACTTTCATGTTCCGGATGGAAGGTTGCTCTGGTGGAAGTGGATGGCCTCTGGTGCGGAGCTCGGGACAGGAGCCTCCAGCCCCGAGCTGTGCCTGTGGGCTCTCAGGAGCAGAGCTCAGCTGGGCAGAGCGCACGGGTGGCGGGGCTCTCGGAGCGGCACCCGGCCCGGGGCACGGCTCGGCGGGCGCTGTTTGAGGTGCGAGATCTCGCCCCACTAAGCGCGGCCCGGCCGAGCGGGCGCTGCCCTGCTCCGCCTCACGCAGCACTCCGGCCCGGCCCCGCTCCGCCCAGCCCGGCCCGCGGGGGGCGGGCGCTGCCGCCGCCCCTCCCGTGAGCTCATCCCGCCGACGCGCCTGCCCAGCCCAGCCCGGAGGAGCCCGGAGCAGCCCGGGCTGGGCCGCGCGCGGAGCCCGAGGCGAAGGGCTGGGCCTGCCGCTGGGTGAGAGTTCCCTGCTTCGTCCTCTCCTTCCCTCCTCCGCCCCGCGCCCGCCGGGCCGGGGGCTGCGCGGGGTCGGCGGGCGCGGAGCCGCCGGTAAAACTTTGTGGCGGAGAAGCGTGTGCGGGCTTGTCGGGCAGACGCGGGCCGGGGCCGGGGGCAGGGCGGCGGGGGCGCGGCCCGGGGCCAGCGGTGGTGGCCCACGGCTCGGGGGTGGCCGGGGCCGGGCCGGGCCGGGCCGGGCCGGGCCGGGGGAGACGCTGCCCGGGCGGGGCCCGGCCGAGATTTCCGCCTCCCCGGCCCGCGCTGTCACGTTTCGGTGACTGGGGCGGTCTTTATGCCTTTAACAGTAAAGATTTATGGGCAAAGAAAAAAAAAAAAAAAAACGCTGCTTTCTGGAAAAGTTGTTTTCTTGGTGGTGTTTGGTTTTGGTTAAGAGGCAGACGGCCCGGGCAGAGCCGGCGATGCGAGACGGACACGTGCGTGTCTGTGGGCAGCGACCTTGTTTTGACGGCTGGAGCAGAAGGGCCTGCCCTAGTGCTCGTCGGTGTTCCTGCTGGGATCTCAAGCACAAAAGGATAGAACGACAGCTTGATTCGTTTTTAATATGTGAGTTGCTGGCAGTGTATGGTAACTGTATTTTAAGGCAGACTTTCTGAAGCTTTCTGATTTCTTAGTACTTGTTTGCCATAGTCTCATAACGCATATTTGTTGGATAGGGGTCCTGAATTACTGCTTTCAGAAATGGGATGCAACTGGAGATATTTTTGTGTGAGGGTGAGTCCCGTGGGACAGAAGGAGGTCTAGATCCGCTGTGGTGTGATGTGGAGTGTGTCCCTGCCCGGCTCCCTGCTCTGCAGCCCCGGGCCAGGCTGGCAGCAGCACTCCCTGCTCTGCCTCACATGGCGCCTTCTGACCAAGCCAGTGCTGCTGCACCATTTGGGAAGCCAACAGCTGAGGATGTGGGAGGTTTACTTTGGGCTTCTGTGACTGCTGGGTGTAAAAACAGTTGGCAAGAGGTGCATTCACTGGTCTGGAGTATTTTAAATGTTTTATTCATCTAGCCTATTTCAAAGTTTTGCAGGATTATTCAGCATATACAGAAGTCCAATGTTACCGCATATTTTTGATAGCTGTTGCTTAAAAATAGCCTGATACTTAAAAAAAAATGAAAATACCAGGGAATAAGAGAAATAAGTGTGATACCTTAGATCCTAGAAAATTTCCTCCCACCGTTGTTTAATATACAGAGGCCAAAAATGAAGATTTCCCATTTGTTCTGATCTGCTGTTTAAGTGAAAAATGGTAATATACTATTAAATAGTGCCAGTGAACAAGGTAAACACAAGAACTGTTTCTTTTTGCTGCTGCTCGGGTAGTGTATTCAGAGCTTCATTTATGTGGATGCTCTGAAGTGCTGGTTGCCTTGCTTTCTTAGTGTAGCTAACCATTGGAATGTCCAAATGGTGATGAATTATATCTGCTTTAGAGCCAAAACATATTTGGTTCGTGGCCAGATTTGCTCAGCTTCCCATAAGAGTCTGTAGGAAAAAAGACATTTTGTTGTATGACCACAGGCCTGAAGTTGATGCCATGGCAACTTTGTGATCTGAATTATATGTTGGAAGGCAGCTGAGCAATCTTAACAGAGGTGTTTGCTTTTCTTTAGCTGAGCTTCTTCCTCTTATTAAGATTAAACCTTTCTTTGAAGGTGGAAGATTATTTAGCAAGTGTTCTTATATGCACAGGAGTTTGAAAATCCTGATCTGTTATTTGTAATGACACCTGTAAATATCTGTAAACTGTAATTTATATCCTTGATTTTAAAATCAAAGTTTATCTGCAGACATGCTGTTTTGACTAAAAAGTGGTATTTCAGGCTCTGTCAGGAGCTAGATCTTCATGTTTTCCAGAAAAATAGAAAAAGGTCAAGTTATAGTTTTGTGTGTGGGTAAGTCTGAGAAAACTGGGTTAGTTCAAGTCTTTTGGTTGCTTTCAGCTCCCAAGACTTGGTGTGGAGGTTGGAGAGATTTTTTATCACAAAACTGTGGCAATGGGAAACAAATCTCAGCATATGGCCTAACAAATGTGTAAGGTCTTATTTCTTAATAATAGGTTTGTGTGTAGGAAGCACCACTGTTAGAAAACTGACTTCTGAATATTGAAGGCGTAGTGTAACACCAGACTGAAGAAATCCCAGAAGCAACCTCTGAAACATTACATGATCCTCACTGCATTTAGTTAGTTTTGTGTTTAACTTTAGTTTGATATCTTTTTTTTTCTTTTTTTCTTTTTTTTAATATGTGTGTTTCTGTGGAGCCTTAACCTCTCTGATCTTATCCTGAGAGGAAGTAAATAAATGGATCAGTTGCTCATTAAGGCAGAATATCTGTTGTGTGGTCTAATGTTAATATGTCTGTTTGCTCTACTGTCTCCTACTATCCTTTCCTTTCAAAATTCATTGTTTAGCATGACTGAATTAATCCTTCAGTATTCATTGTACTTGAGAAGTTCTGAAAAACTATTTCAGCATGCTTAATTGACTAGATTATTTAGCCAAGTATAAAACTCCAGAGCTCAGGGGATGATCTCTGTGCTGTGTTTGGGCTCTCCACAGACATGTTGTAGTCTCCTGTGGTGTCCATCTCCTGCTCACTGGGGTGCAGGAGAGTCTGAACTGGAGCACAGGTTTTCTTTCACTCAGACAGGGTGCTTTTGGTCACCTTTCATAGCTAAGATGTCCTCTTGCTCCCCCTCCCTGTTTTTCAGCTTCATAAACCTTCAGAGGTTTATCCAGCCTAGTGATTTCAGATTTCTGTGCTGTGTAGGTGATCCATCAGTGTGTAGGCTTTTTTCATCCGTCACTGCCACTCCTGCTTCTTGAAGTCCGTGCATTCTAGTGCGTGTATATGGAATTACTTTAGAAGTCCTGTTTCTCTTCCTGTGTTTCCGGAATTTCGTTTTTGCTCCCCCCCTCTAGAGGAGGCCTGCTAAGACACAGTCTTAATCTGTAAAAGTACTTTGTTACTAGAATATTCAACTTCGCAATATCTCAGCTGCAGTGCTTGGCCTCCGTGTGTTAAGTGTGGAGATAGTCGTGTGCCTGAGGGATGTTCATTAGAGTGTGGGAGCAAAGGGCCGGGCAGCTGAGCCTGTGAGAGTTATTTCTGCACTGCCTGATTGGGAGCGCTGCTGGGACATGGGCTTTGTTTCCTGAGGCATTATCACCAATTCAGTATTTTGCATATTTTCTCCTCTCAGTCTGGAATACTAATTTCTAATGAGGGTGGTGGTTTGAAAGCAGCAGTTGCACTGGCTTTCGGAGTGAGCAGCTGTGCAGATCAGCCAGCTTGGCAGATGTGAGGTGTTCCGTTGGTGTCCCATCCTACAGGACAAGTCCTTGGGAGCTGGCAGAGAATGGTTTGCTCTCAGCCCCGTGGGTGGGTGACACCTCAGCCTGGGATCCTTGCTGTGCTGCAGGAGTGATGGGCAGTGGTGGCAGCAGAGTTCTGCCACAGCCCTTACAGGAATTTAAATGTCTGCAGCCAAATCAAGAGCTGCCTTTGCAGTCTTGATGCTGTTGGAGTTGGTGGCAATGCTCACTGAATTACACCTATCTGAGCTTTTTCTGTAAATACTCTGTGTCTGCAGGTGCAGGGGTTATGGTTTGCAGTGTTTGTGAGGTGACTGACTTGGTGAGGCGCTCTGTGGAGCGCTTCTCAGGCACTTTTGAAATCTAAATGGCTAAAATAATTTTGGGAATGCAGCTGGTCTTGAAGTCATCTAGTTATTCCTCATATGCATTAGGGAATTCAGCTGTATCTAGATGTGTATGAAATTGGAAAACTACACGCAGCTTAGGGTTCTAGTGGTCTTAAATATCTAACTACATAATAAACATGTACAATATATGAAATATATACAAAGTTACAGAACTGCATTTTGAATATTGGAGTGTTTTTTATCAGCTGTCCTTAATTCATGCTGATGCAAGTTAGAACTTGTGAATGATCAATAAATACAGATTTCCTGCATGTTTTAGATTGCTATAATGCAGAGTGGTGTTAAAAGGGGAGAAAACTCCACAGCCTACAGTAGAATTGTTTGCAGTCTCATTTTGCTCTACAGCAGAATTTCCCCCTGATGAGTGATCCAAGGGTTAGTGGAATTTATCACTTTTTTGCTTTTTAGAAAAGGTGCCTGGTGGCCCAGCTCTGTCAGAATGACCCGGTGTCAGGGCTGTGCCAGGTGACAGTGGCACAGAGGTGCCGCAGCTGTGTGGGGCCAGGGGTGATGCCAGAGGCACACGGAGCCTGAGTGCTGAAGCTCCTTGTCCAGGAGTTGTTTCTTACCCTTCTAGCTGCATGTGCCCCAGTGTAGCTCAGACAAATCTGTAATTCAGTATTCAGGAATTAGCATGTTTGCAGCAAAGCCTGCAGACTCTGTCAGGAGCCCCTTTGGCTTGCTTGCAGCCTGGTGAGTGCTCTCATTGCCGTGGCCAGTGCCCTTGGCCTTGCTGGAAGCTCTGCCTGCCCTGTGTCACATACTGTCACATACACCTGAGCAGTGGGTGCTGCTGTCACCTGTGCCTCCGAGGCCCTAAAGTGCATTTTCTGAAGTGTGTAGCATGATAGCATGAGGGGCTGCTGCTTGTTTGCAACATATTTCCTATATCTGATAATTTCCCACTTTGAGACCAAAGGGTTCTGTAAAACGTTTGCTGCGCTAAACTGAAGTTGTGTATATGGTGTAGGCTGATTATTTTGGGTGTTATTTCTGTTTGTTAGTGTTGTTTTGTTGTTGTTGTTGTTTATTGTTGGGGGGGGTGTTGTTTTTGTTTTTTTTTTTTTGGTTTTTTTTTTTTTTGTTTTAAGACTCGGTCTTGGTTAAATTTAGTTCCAGCAGGAGAGAAGCTGGAACTTGTTAGCACACAGGAAATGCCCTGACAGGAGGTTTTTGATGTGTGTGTTTGTGTGTAAATGTGAACTCCGCAGCTCCACGATGGACTCAGGCCTGGGGACCTTTGGGTAAGTCACAGTAATTTTACATCTTTAAATGTTGTCTTAGGTTCTGGTGGAACTTTGCCACATTAAGTATTAAATATGTCTTGTCAAAAGCTGGTAGTTGTAAGTTAAATCCAAAGCTATCACTCTGAAAACAGCAGAGTGTTTAATTGCTGAAAAGACAGTTCAGATTTTATCTGCTTCAGCTTTGTTTTGTCTGGAAAAACACTAGAATTTGTGTAGTCTGAAGATTGTGCCTTTCTCTTTCCAGTCATTTACAATTAAAGTAATCTATGTCTGTATTAGCAGATGTCCTTTCCTTAGGACCTATATTTCTGACCATACTTTAACAATTAAGTATTTGAACAATATCCAAGTAAGAATAAATAGAAGCACAATATGACTTTAGCTTTTTGAAATTTAAATGAGGTGGAAGTTGCTAGAGACTTTAATCTGTGTATTGGGTTTGATTCTTTTTCTGTGTTGCTTGGTTTTTTTGTTGTTGCTTTTAAACAAGAATGACAAAATATAGAATATTCTTACTGTCAGTTTTAGAGGGAGATTGGTTTTGTGTTTTGCACCAGAAATGCCTTTGAATTCAGTTGATTATTTAGATAATATGCTTCAAGGTCTGTTTTACACTGGGCTAAATACCACTGAGGTCGCAAAGGGATTGTTTTTGTTTTAGTAAAGACTGAATTCCTGGATTTTTCTACAAAATTTTCCGTCAATTGAATGTTTGAAGAGGAATATTGCTACCACAAAGTGTGGGCATGGTAAGGTAAAATTTTCAGCACTTGCCAACTACTGATACAGAATGTTTGTGTTCATGCAAGAATTACTTTGAAAAGTTACAAGACAATGTGACAAGTCATAAAGGGAAAAACCTGGCTTTATTCTCACATAAATTACACTTGGCAAAGGTAGAATGGAGTATGGGAACACTGTGCCTTCTAGCATCATGTACTAATCTGTTGTGCAGTTTCAGAATTCAGTGGTGCTGGTATATTCAAAACTCTCGGGATACAGAGCTGGTGTGTATGTTTTTGTTTATTTATTCTCTGTGTAAGCCATTCTTTGTGCCACTGTGGTATGTCACCGGATATTTTCCATGAGTTTGCAATAAGTCACCCAGTGATTGATGGCAGCAGCTTATACAGTATTTTACACTCATTTTGAGGTACTGGGCATAGTTTGAAAGTCTGAGGGGAAAAAAAACCTCAATATTGTTTTCTTTCCCTGAACGAAAACATTGCACTTTGTCCTTAAAAGACAATAAGGAAAGGAGAACAAAAGTGACGTTGAATTATTTTGTTCTGGAGTTCAAAGCTTTGTAAAAGTCTGCATCAGAGGAATATGCTGACTGGTTTGTAAGAGAGGACTTTTCTCTCTTTTTGCTCTTCCCGTGCCCGTGCTGAAGGTTCCTGTGAGGCTCTTGCACCCTATGTGTAGTGTGTGCCCACAGAACTGCCTTGGGTCTTACTGGGGATCTGGGATTCTCCAGAAAGCTCCTTTTGTGTGTCCCACGTCTCTGGCATCCAAGGAATCTCACACTGTCCCTCAGTCTGGCAGAAGCAAGTTTATTTTCTACCTGTTTTCATCGTCTCAGCTAATAGGAAAAACAGGTACTTTTCTTCTCAGTGAGCCTTGCTTGAGCCTTCTTTCTTCAGCCTTCCCCATGAGAAAAACTGAATTTTTTTTCTTTGCAATTTTTCTTCTGTTGGAAGGATTTTGAGCTGAGTGAGTTCTCGTTGGTGTTGCATCTCTTCTCTTTGTATATCGGTGAACTCCACTCAGGTGGTGTGCAGTGGGATTGTAGGCATCTCAGGAGCAGGTTAAGGGGACCCAGTATGTACTGTCTGGGCAAACTTGTAAAGATTTACACAGACTTAAGATTTTAATGAATAATTACTATTTTTTTGTTTAAAATATAAAAGTTTGTATTCCACTAGTAGCCAAATTCTGGCTATGAGGATTTAAATTTATTTTGGATGCTTGCCTGTGGAAGGAATGCTTATGGCATCTGATTTAGAAGCTTTAGTAGTGCTTGGGTGTTTAATTACTGAAAACAGCAGGACAACTGTAAAATTTTAATAAATATGTGCTTGCTGGGTGTTTAACATTTCTGGTAAGAGCATGTAGGATCTTGTCTACACCAGGGATTTATTGCAGAATGGGCGAGGATGTGAATGTGAAGCACTTTACCCCTTGTATAGACAAGCCTTTCATTTTTCCTGAGTGAACTCTGGGATGTTCTGGGTATTCCATGTTCTTGTCCTTAATTTGAGATCTGCAGTGGCTTACAAGGAGTTCCACCTCAAGTGTGTGTCTAGTTCATGTGAACAATCTCCCTGGTGTGGGGTCTGTGTGTGAAGAGAGCCCAGCCATGCCAGGCTGCAGCTGGGGGAGGCCTGGTGTGATCCCCCTGGGGAGGTGCTGCCTGTCAGGAATGTGCACACAGCTGGTATTAATGATATTAATGCTCTAACAAGGGCTCTCAGTGCCTCAGCCTTGTACACTGAAGTGGGAAGTGCTGCAAGGGAAAAGGAGCTGGGAGAACATGGATGTTAGTGTTTCCTTAGAGTTTACACTACAGAAGAATGCCTGAGTCTGGTCCATAAAATAGCACAAGCAGGTAATCAAAAAATGCAAGGTTTGCATTTCATGAGAGAGAGAAAAAGGCACCGTCCTAGGATCTGAGGTGGAAAGCAGGGAGGGTAATAATTGTGTTTTGCCTCATTCCAATGAGGGAGATTTCAGGAAATAGCCAAGCTGATCGAGCAGTTTGTTGTGATTCAGGGGAGTGAGTGTCTTTGCTTCCTCTGTACCTGGTGTGGGATCCTTCTTTTTTGCCATGTCATCTCCTCTAAGCACAGAGAAGATGAATTGAATCTGGCCCAATGCAGCAGGAGCACAGGGCTGACCCAGCTGGCCGTCTTGTAAAGGCCCCACCAGCATGACCTTGAGAAAACTGGGCTTTGTTCCTCCTAGGTGAGATGGAAATAAGTTTGTTCCCTTCCTGCAGGCTGCTGGGAGCTGCCTGTGTTCTGAGATGCTCTAAGGTTGAAGAGGCAGTATATACAGATAGTCAGTGTGCTTTCTGGGTTATGTGACTTAAATGTCTGTTCTTTAGGCATCCTCAAAAACATTAATGTTTAATTCCAAAGTTTGCCAATTTTTTTGTCCACGAAGATATATACCCTTCTTTGTGTGTGTGTGTAGTTGTGCAGTTGTGCTAATGTGTCCTGGACAGTCCAGTATGTTTGAGCTTTCTGTTCCTGCTCATTCTCCCATTATAGGGTCACTTAGCACTTGCTTTTTAAAAAAATTTTTTAGGAGGAAGAGGGTTGCAGGAGGTACTGTCACATTATATTAATTGTTATTAACTGTCTAATCCAAAGCCAGCACAGGGATCCATTTAGTTGTGTTTTCTGACGGAAATAATTTTGCTTTGTATTTTTGATAGAGGTTTCCAAGGTTTTCTTGTCTGACTTGTCCTGACCAGGGGGTGGACCAGATGACCTCCAGAGGTCCTTAACAACCTCAGCCATTCTGTGACTCTGCCCTAATCAAAGTTAAGTCCTAGTGAGTCCTAATGTTTCCTTTCTGTCACTTTGGATATCTCAAACTGTTGTTGCACACATACCATTCCACCTCTAGTAAATAAAGTTAACAATAGTTATCCTAAGGAAGAAAACATCAGCATCCATTTGTCATCGGAGTAGTATATTTTAGAAGCCACATTAAAATCTTCAGAAGTGTTTACTTAATAAAAAATATGTTCATCTCTGCCTGTGAAGCAGGAAGTAATGTATTATTTGTGTACAGATTCTGGATGGAGCTCTGCATTTGATTTCTAGAAAAAGTTAGTGGCTGTGATTCTCAGCCATTTCAAGATCAGGTATTTTATGATTAGGGTTTATAGAAAACATACTGTCCCAGAATTGCTAAGGGTAGCTGACATAGGGAAGAAAAGATTGACACCAAATATGGGTACATGTTCTGGTCTGTGTTTAAACAGAAATCTGTAGTGTTAGGAGAAAACTCTTAGTGAAACAGGAGGAAAATTCCATGAAAAAGCAGAGAATAAAATCCTGAAAATACCTGATAAGAAGAATGAAGAATATAGGAGATTTGGAGCTAGATATGATGAGGAGTTAGAAAGAAGCTTTGAGTTTTATCAGTGTCATATTATCACTCAGAAAACTACAGCTATCTCTATTAGTGTGATGTTTCTTTTAAAAAATAGAATTCTCAGGCACACTAGATTCATTGAAAACCTGCAAAGTAGGTGTCATGATGAAAGAAGTCACCTCTTTTGTTCAGGACATAATTCTGACCTGGTTTGGGGTTTTGTTGGGATTAATTAGTTTTTGTTTTGTTTTGTAAGTCATAACTGAAGAAAGGGAAAACTCTGCAGAAAAAGGTAGATGGCTGTGGTCTTGGCATTTTTTTTGGAGGGTCTCAGCAGAATAGGAATCAAAAAGTCTAAAACACCTCTGCTGTGGCCAGATATTTTTCATACAAGGAAAAGCTGTGAACAGGTAAGGTTTTCAGGTTGTGTTAACTGCTGTTGCTCTTCTTTCCCACTGTAGCCAGACAGGTGATTTCTCTTGTGATTGAGTGATTTTCCATGTGCATGATTGCTGAATCCTTGGGCTTGGTTCAAACAGGGCTTACGACCTTTGAAGTGAATAGTTCTGGCTTGTGAATGCTCTCCATCTGCTTCAGTGAAGATCAGCTTCCTCAGTGCTTCAGGGTAGTAACAAGTAGCTGGGGAGCAGTAAGCTCTGAAATGGTGATAACGAGTCACTTTTGTGGTCTCTGGCACCTGCCCAGGATTTTTGGACAGCAGTCAAGTGAAGCGACCAGCTTTTCCCCTGTGCTGGCAGCCCTCAGGGACGCTGGCCGAAATAATCAGCGATTTGGTAAAAGGGTAATGTAGCAGAAAACTGGGTTATTGCAGGGCAGAATACTTACAGCTCTGGCATCTGAGAAATGAAATCTAGATCCAGACTGGTGGGAAAAAAAAGATACTGCAAAAGCACATTCTAGCAGCTAGCATGATAATGAGGTTTTTATCATGCTTCCTCATCTTTCAGCTCTTATTGTATTTTAATAGTGCTTCAGGGCATAATCCCACTTCAGAAGTGAACAGCAAACTGGAAACCTTGCTGTTCTTTTGCAGTTTCTTTTTAAACCACTGCATAACTTTCACTGGGTCAAGTGAGAGGGAGAAAATGTGAAGTATCTCATAGCTAAGTTTAACAATAATTAGATGATTGAGTGAAGAGCAAATGGCACAAATGTACTACAGCTTGGCAGTATTCTATCTATTTTGTACCTGTATTGACCTTTCTGCATGAGAAACACCTACAAAGAACAAAGACCATAATTGTTTAGGGTATTGTATAAAAGTATTTCAGTAATAACTGTTAAACCTTAGTGGGTCTGGTTAAATATACCCTATTGGAAACAATATATATGCTACTTGGCTGTAGGGACAGACCTCTCCAGTGGATGCTTTATCATTTTCATTCATGCATTTCAATCATCATAGCAGAAATACATCTCACTGGAAGTTGTATCTTAAAAAAAAAAAGTTAAAACACTGTTCTCTTCAAAGGTCTGTTCATTCATGAATTAGTAGTCTCATATTTGGGGATATGTCCTCTGTTTATTACAAAATGCTAGCTATTGGTGGCCCAAGTGTAGTAGTAATTTTAAAGGATTTTTTTACTTGCTGTCTTGATTTGCTATATCAGTAATACCTTGCTCCTTTAAGTATTGTTTTTTGCCGTATATTCCTCTTGTTTGCCAGAAAAGGGAAGTGTTGGACCTTTTCTGTGTGACGCATACAATGACACTCTGAATGTGTTTATAGGCAGTGAAAGCAGTTCTGACTAAATGAAGTTTTCTTTTGAAGCTTAGGATTTTGGGATTCAAATGTTTGAATCTCTGGATTAAAAAATGCAGAATACACTTTTAAAAAGTACAGATTATTTAAAGTATGTGTTTAATAAATCTCACACTGAAAGGGGGCAAATCCTCAAATACTTCTGTGGAGACAGTAGTCTAAGATGTTCTACCCTTTATTTCTTTGCAAATAGATGTTCACTGTTT
Organism: Cinclus cinclus; assembly: GCF_963662255.1. Taxonomy (NCBI): domain Eukaryota; kingdom Metazoa; phylum Chordata; class Aves; order Passeriformes; family Cinclidae; genus Cinclus; species Cinclus cinclus. The sequence continues at coordinate 29,100,428 of NC_085054.1, forward strand.
TTCAGGATGTAAATAAGGAAGCTTGAACACAGCTGTGGGTAGTAATGTAAGGAGTGTAAATGTCAGGCATTCTGGCCATTAGCTCAGGTGCTTCCCTGCCATGTGGGATTAGTTCATTTGCCCTCTGCAGTAGTGAACTCCTATGGGTAGATCTTTGAAAAGAACCCCCTCTGAAAGGTGAGGGAGGTGGAACAAGAGCTGTGAATTATCCTGTTACTGATGTTGGTATCTTCATTAGTAGCTTTGCATGGAAAACATTCCCACACAAGGAAGTTGGTGAGTTTTAAGGAGAGACTTGCAGGCATAGGGGAAATGTGGAGAGGTTTTTCAATCTCTGCTTTTCAGAGGGGATTCCTCAGGTAATGAAGTACTTAGGTTGAGAAATGAACTGTTGTGTGTGCCTGTGCTCCTGACTCTTTCCATTGCCTAAGACCTGTGTTTTATAAAGCTTTTATAAAGAAGCTGATTGTTACAAATTCTAGAATAGAGGGACTTTCTGCCCTTTCCCTCCATGCTCTAAGCAGGAAGCAGTTGTATGGAATGTCTTCTGCATCTGGAGACAAACAATTGAACTGGTGGGAGGACAGCACCCATTTGGAAATGGTCTTGGTGTGAGCTGGGAATCCACCTTTGTCAGCAGCTGACAGCATCTTCAATTCCACCAGCAGAAATGTTCTGTTGGGGTGTTATTATTTGCATTCTGGGGTAACAAGTCCACATCTAATACGCATTTTAAAATGGGAATGATAATTTAAAAATCTTTTAAAAACCCCAGCAAACACCAAACAAGTGGTTTCATGGCAGAATTTAAAAAATGGAATTTAGAAAATGTAAACTAGAGTTGTTTACCAAAGTGAAGAACTTGCAGTAGCTGAAAGGGTTCCTGAAGTCTGAGTCAGGGAGTGATTCTACTTGAGCTTAGCTGTGAGGAGACAAAGTGCGGTGTGCTTAGAAAGACAATGTGCCAGCATTACTGGAAAATATCCTATTCCTACAGTTATCTTTATAACAAAACCAGGTCTAATATCTTGTGCCTGGTTCAAGGCATGAGAAGTTATAAATGCACACTATCACTGTTCACTTTAGTTGGTGTTCTTGAGGTGTGAACTGTGGGTATGAAGAAATACATCACTTGAAGCTGAAAAGGAAGGAAATTAATTTTATTTCCAGGTAGTAGGCACTTTCATATCTGCTCTGAATGTGGTCTGAATAAGCAACCATCTTGCATACTGGTTCTGTTCTGTGTTGGAATAGATGCTTGTAGAACTCCTTGCACAGTAGGGAAATTGGCCTCAATTCCAAGGAGAGAAAATCTAGGATGGAATTGTTCTTGATTCCTTTTGTTTGGTCTCTCATTAACCCTTATCCATATTATACTGTAGAGTTTCAGTTCTATATCAAGCCTTTCTGTTCTGGTAAATAGAAAATTCATAACTTGTTGTATTTGCAAAATAAGAAAGTTGAATATAATATGTGACTTTTCTGGTCTTCCTTTTTTATCCTGCCCCTCTATTCTAGCTATGCATGTAAAATACCTTCCTTAGATTCTGAAATTCATGAACAGCTTCAGGCCCTATCATTGCATAATGCAGGCTTTCTGACATGGTGGGTGGTTTTTGTATGCGTATTTGGATAAATTTATTTTGCTTTGTGTCAAATAAGTAATCATAAATTGCTTCCTTTTAGTGTATTTCATATTTTGGTTAGGTGATCCTGTTTTGGGGATGTGTTTGTGAGCTTTTTCAATTTTCTTGATACTGGAATTGGAGAGGGCTGATTCATTTCCATCCTTGGGGAAGCAGCTAAAAGCGTTGCAGAGCCTGGGTCTGGCAGTGCACAGGGGCAGTGGTGTCAGTGCTGTGTGTGTCCTGTGCCCATGTGTGACACCAGGGACAGCCACCCTCAGCACAGATCCTGTGCTGTCCCTGATTTCTCTTTCTCTGCTTTATTTCATCAAACGAAGAGAATAAATTCCTTTCTGAGGGATCCATAGTATTTGGATGGAAGACTTTTGCTTTTCCTGTTGGTTTCACATGGGGGTTCATGGCAGTCTGTTACATAAGACAGCATAGCCAGTTTACTTTTTTCCCCTTCTTCTTGTTGCATATTCCATACTGTAAGTTTTCTAAAATGAGGTATCTTATGAATTTTTCAATGGAGAAAACAAATGAAATTATGATTCACAGATGCTCCCAGAAAGCTTTTTGAGTAAGAGCTACTCTTCATAATTTCTTTCATTCTGTTTTCCTTGCTCTGTAACTGAAGTTACTTGTATGAAAGAACTGTCTTTCAGGTTTATCAACCCAAATATATTTTTCTTACACTTTATACTGATCTGAGAACTGCAGTTGGTGCTCACTTGTGGTTGACTGTGAAGTGTGCCATGTGGCAGGCAGGAAGCATTGAGGGATGGAGGAGTTTCTTACTCAGGTGCCCTGTGTGCTGTGTGTGGGGACAGAATGGGGGTGGAGCTGTGTCCTGCTGTTATCCCCCTGTACATTGCTGCACTTGGCATTCCCAGCTGGCACCAGGCTTCTGCCACTGCTGCCAGTCAGGCTGCTGAACTCCTGTCAGGAGTTAGAGCTTAATTTTAGTTTATTTTTGCTGGAGTGTCTTACAGCAACTTACTCAGGTTTAGCCCTGTAACTGCAATTGGATGTGGAATGTGGAGAATGCTGCATTATTTTTCTGTACTCAGAAGACAGCAAACTCTTAGTTGCGTAGTTCAAGTATTGAAATGTTCCTTGTGCATCAGTACTTTGCTTAACCAAGTGACACTGTAAGAAACAAATGTGACTACCGGAAAGTTTCTCCTAATTACCTCACTCTTTGAGTTGTATTGATCCTGTCTGTTTTTTGTTTCAACTTGTGTGAATAGACATTGCATTTATTTTTGTTTTTCTCTGTTATCATCTAGGAGCAACATTTAAAATGTTAAAGGCCGTTCTGAAAAAGAGCCGAGAGGGTGGCAGAGGGACCAAGAAAGACCCAGGTATGAATATTACTGTCATGTTTTATACCCAGAGGAGTTGAGCACTGCACACCCAGGAATGTCTCCTGTGGTGCAGCAGTGCCTGTCCCTGGGGGCAGCTCCCTGCCCAGCTGCTGCCTGGGGAGCAGGAGCTGCAGGTGTGGGCCTGCCTGGAAGGCACCTCCAGGGCACTTGCTCTGCATCTCCAGTGAGAGCAGGTGGTCCTGGAAATCCTGAGAGCAGGCTGTGTGTGCTATGCTGCCCTGGTTGTGGTTGTGCAGGTGTTGGTGGCTGCTATGAACTGCCTGCTCTGTGCCAGGCCTGCTGAACTCTTTGCTGCAGTGGCTGGAAAGCTCATGGACCTGAGTGAAAGTTGCCTGTTTTTCAGAGTAACATTTTTAACTTCAGACTGTTAATGTAGACTAATATTTCTGATTTTCAGATGAGTTTGATCCCAAATTATCCATGAGTACATATATGCTCTTGGGCAACATAAGCTTCTTACTCCCAGAGTAAAATACAAATAAATCTGTATGCTTCTTAAATATATAAAGAACGGAGTGTAATAAAGCTGTCGTATCCTTGTTTATTGGAACCTTTAAAACAGCAGTCCTGTTTTCTTTGAAAGCAAGTTATATACATGTCTTGCATTGCACTTTTAAAACTGTACAGTTACACTGAGCCTACAAGGGGAGGGTACTTTCACTGTTCTTTTGCAAAAGCCAGTTCTGAGTTCATCTGGCAGGTAATAGGTTGTTCTTCAGGAAATTTCTGTGGTGTTGTAAGTTTGTGCTCTGCCAGAGTTCCTTTCTAAATGACTGAATGATGGGAGCTATGCTGACTGGAAAAAGCAGACACTATGTCAGGGGTGCACAGAAATGATCACAGAGCAAGACCAAAGACATCCTGTTCATTCTATGTGTGCTGCTGACTTGAAGTCACCATCTGGGGTTGTTTAAACAGACAGGCTAAAGATTCCTGTGGTGAGGCTTTCACTGGTACATTTTTTTGGTAAAATACTAGATGGAAGTTGGTTTTGGCTCAAAAAGAAAATTTGGCTCTTTCGCATGGAGCTCTGACCAGACTTTGATTAAAATCTGAAGCCTGGGAAAACCTTTTTCCTGTATGTCAGAAAGCATGGCTTTTTATTTTAGGAGCTCATGACATCAGTCTGTATTCATGTGTGCAAAAGAAGATTTTTCTCTGTTTTTGCAAATTCAATGCTGCTGTATTTCTGAGCAGCAAGGAAAGATTGTTAGAGCGTGGGAAATTTTTTGGTTTAAGTTTTGGTTTGGTGGATTTGTTTATTTGTTTGGGTTTTTTTGTTTTTTTTTTTTGTTTTTTTTTTTTTTTTTTTTTTTTTAAGCAGAGCTCCGGCATTTAATTATTAATTAGATGTTATGGAAACCAAGTATTGGGAAAAAAATTGGTGAATAATGCCTGACTGGTGAGAGCTTGAGCAAGAAGTTCAGGAAAAGCTTTTTAAAAGAAACTATATAATTTATATAGTGGATTTTAGAGATTTTGGCTTCACATCATCTTCAAATATAAAAAAAATAGTTTAAAGAGAGATATGTGCATTTTGTTCTGTTCTCTGTTGCACCAGGGCTTCCTGTAAAGTTATGTCCAGTTTATTAGCTTTCTCTGTTGTTCTAAAGGACATTGCAATTCTTTTAGCTGTAAGACATTTCTCCACTTTTAGAGAAGATGTGAAGCGAGGCAAAGAACATTAGTCTTTGTAGAGCTTACTTTTCTCACTCATCTTCCTTTCTTAAAGTGAAAGCAGGGAGAAGCTGAGGGGTTTTTTTGATTGTAGAGTTTTCCCACTTCACTGCCCTTTGGATATGGAATTGCAGCAAGAGCTTTAAATTTCCTACTCTCTGAAGAGAGTAGAAATGCACCCCAGCAATGGGAACTGACCAGAAAGGTAACACTGTTGATGTGGCCATGGGCATTCTTGCAGCTGCTGTTGGAGAGAGGAATGCAGTAGTAAGTTCAGGTCCTTCTCTGCTCTGGGGGCACATGGGCCTGATTGTTTGCTTATGAAGTTTTGGAAAAGTTTCCAGGTGTTTCAGAGCTTCCAAATGTGGGAGGAAGGAGACAGCACATCTCAGTAGGGCCACCTTGAACACAAGGAAGACTGCATTGTCTTTTTTGAGTATATTCATGGTTTAGGAGTGATGCTGAGGAGCTGGAAGGTACTAAAAGCTCCGTGGGTCATAATGGGCAGCCCAGCCAGCACAGGAGGGACACTAGGCATGATGCAGCTGTGCCTTGACCATGTGTGATCATTTAGAGTCCAACTGGAAGGGGTTTAGGCTAAACTGCAGCAGCTTCTTCTTGAACTGAAGTAGCCCCAGCTGTCCCATGGGCTGCATGCAAAAATGCCTGGAAGTCTGTGTAATGTAGATCTGAGTGGGATGATTCCTGTTTGAATTGAACTTCCTGTTTGTGTGTTAACTCTGTTTGATGGGTTTTACAGCTGCTGGCCTTGTGGAACTGGTGTGAGTAGGAATGGATTGAAGGCAGGCACAGCTGGAATATTAAAAAGTGTAAAAGGGTTAAAGCACAAAAAGAAATCAGTGCTTTATTTTTAACAGTAGCTTTATATGGATTTTAATACTAGAATTTTTCATTTGCCCTGACATAAAGGCTTAAGAGATGAAGCTGTGCATAACATTTTTGAAATACAGCTGCTGGGAATGTTGATTGTAGGTTTTAATAGATTTTTAAATTCAGTGTTACCTTGAAAAAGAAGGTTGAAAAAGTACTGATGCTTTCAGAGAGAGACTGAAGTGCTTTGCTGAAGATTTGTAGAATGTCTTTGTAGAAATAACATCTGCCTTGATCTAGTGGAAGGCTGTCACGTGGGAATGTCACTTCTGGAAAAATGATGCCTCAGGCAGCACCAAGAGCAGTTATTAGAGATTCATAGTTGAGCTCAGACCCTGCAGTTACTTCACTATAAATTCTACAAACGTTTTGTTAAAATGGGTTTATTTAGATGTGGCTGGGAGGCATTGATAGGTAGGTAGGTAGGTGGCTGTTGTAGAAGTAGATAAAATCTAAATGAAGCAAAATAAGTGTGTTTAAACATGCACCTGTGTAATTATCAATTTGTGCAAACATACATGAACACAGGTGAGAAGAGCTGTGTAGGCAGCAAGTTGTGTAGAACAGCTTTTGCAAGCAAAACTCATGGAAGTTATTTCTGAATGTGGGTTTGAAGATGAAGTGGTTGGTATCCTACTTAGGTAAATAGATGTGCCAAATGAACAACATTTCAAACAAACCCATGTTTTAACCCAGATATACATATTTCTCTGCATCCAGATTTTTTCTGGTGTTCTGCAGCATGAAGAAATCTGTCTTTGCAGCCCTGCAGACATAGTTATTTCCATACAATAGAGAGAACTGTCTGTACGTTGATTTTTCTTTTCTCTTGTCCTTCTTGCATCAGTGATGTGCATACTTGGTAAAGGACAGAACCTGAGGAGGAAAAACCCACTCTGCACGTGTAACCTTGAAGTTACAGAAAGCTATGTGAAGAATGCTTGGAACCAAGAGGAGGGTAAACAGGAAGATTAATTTCTGTGTCCCCAAAAGTAATAGGTGTGTTTACATGTCTCATGTAAAATATACAGCTGGAAACGCTCAGCAGTTACTCCCAGTTTCCCCTTATTTCTCAAGGCTTTTAGTCAGTCTCAGAAGCAAAGTAAAAAGTAGTACTTTCTCCTCTTTGTTACCTTACTGTCATCAAGTAAGTGTTTTCTCTTTAAACTCTTCCAAAGTCTATGAGTCCTCTAGAGTTCCTTGGAGGTGTCTCTGCAGTGGGACTGGCAGAGCTGTCTCACCTTGTGACCTCTGCTGAGGGTGCACATTCTCTTTCCTTGCTCTTTGTCTTTTGCTTTGCTTTCTTAATGCACTTTATTTTCTAGATGTAAGGTAATCTCAGCTCTTTGTCTATTTCTGGCCTGTGTTTCTTTCACCAACCACAGAGTTGTGTGTTTCTTCTCTCTCCTGTGTTTTCATAGTTCAGGTTTACTTTTTGTCCAGTTTATTTCCGTGAGGTTTTTAGCTTGACCTCTGTAACCCCAAGGAGATCTTCTGCCTCTGGCCTCAGCTGAAAGGACCTGTCTGTTTTTATTTTAATATAGCATAGAAATTTTATGTTAGTGACACAGTTCAAGCAATCAGAGCCAGGAGACTTGTACAAGTTCAGGTTCTACCAGGTTACTTGGAAGTCCTGGCTGTGCATATGATGAGGTGATAGTATAGAGCATATGTAGTAAGCTTCAAAATGTAACCGAAAACTACTCCTTAATTATTATCGGTTTAGAAATTCTACAGAGCTTCTTCATTCTTAAATGCTTAAAAATGCTTCAGAGATAAATTTGTAATAGTATTTCCTGTTAGGTTTCTGTACTTCCAGCTGTTTTCCAGTATGTAATTGCATTTGTTTTCTTTAACATGTCCCAAAGTCAGCAACTTGCCTTCATTTGAGAATCTGCTTTTTTTTTTTTTTTTGACTTACTAAGCAAAAGTTCATTCAGTATAAAATACATGTAATGTGTTTTAATTTAAAAAGAAAATAAAATCCTGTATATTGAGTTTCTACAGAACATGCTCATTTATTTCAGATGGCTTTGGAGTAGCATGAGTGTTGTCATTCTGTTGACCCAGTATCAGGCCTGAAGGAACACAAATAATGGCAGTATTGTGCTTAGTTTGCAGTGCTCTTCCTGCACTAAATCCTGTCAGAAGTTGAGCATCAAATGTAGTACATGGTATGCCTGGAAATTTCATTGATGTCAGTAGAAATTCAGTGGGGTAAGTAGTTGGGACTTCCAGCTTCAAGGCTTATTAGATATTAATAGTAGTGGTCAAATAACAAGGGACAGATTATTTTGTCAACAAAAAGATAACGTTTAGAATGTAGCAAGGTAGTGCTTTAAAGGCAGAGAATCTGGAGAAACAAGATGGGTGGTTTTGATTTCTGAAATAAAAGTTATTGAAGTACTTACGGATTTGTATACATCAAACTTCCAGTGATTACCTGCATGTTTAGATTTTTTTTGTTTTAAATTTGGTCTGCAAAAAGGGTCCATATTAATAGACGTTTCTTGTGTCTTGTTTGATTGAGATCTGGTAGATCAGACTTGAATTTTTACGGTACTCTTTGAGATTTAGTTTGCATTTGCATTAGTTTCCTTCCTCTTATATTCAGGTATCTTCATGTAAGTATCTTTGACTGAAATACAAGTGTACAGCCTTTTGAATGTTTGTGCAGACTGGAGGCTTTATTTCTGCATTATATTCCATTGTAGATTGGTGTATCATTAGTTAATTTTGTTTGTCTGCCTTGCCCTTTTGGAGTATTGTATACTGAGCAAGGTGGATGAAATCTCTGAATTCAGAATTTCCTCTTGTATTCACATCATCAGATACAATTAAGCAGTTGAGATTATACTTGGTATTCTTTTTCACATCTAAAATGGCTTTCAAAGGCACGAGCTGTGATCGCTCGTATGAGGTTCCACCACCCCAGTTTTACTTTCCTCCTTTCCTTTCCCAGGCCCCTCCTGCAAGCCTGACATGCAGCACTTGGAATGATAAACAGAAATGTGCTGAAAAATTCACTGTCACTGGCTTTGGAGGATTTTTGTTTGTTTTTTTTTTCATTTGTTTGTTTGGGGTTTTTTATTATTTATTTATTGGTTTTATTGCTAGTGGCAACTAAATTGCTATTCTCAAAAAGAAAAGTGGAGTTGCTGTGCAGAAAAGCCTAATCTTTTCTTAAGAACCAGACCCACTATTTAATCTTTATTTTAAAATTGAGTGTTTTAAGAATTACTTGCCTGTAGCAGTAAAGGTTATATTCTCAGCTGACTGTGGTCATCTAAATGCATGTTTTAACTCCCCTGTCTTGCATTACATCTCACTCAGCATTTCTGGCTAATGCACTCTGAACTGAGATGAGAGCATCAAAGCTTCTAGTAAAATTCTGGAAAACTGAAAGGCCATTAAATAAAATAAGTTTTCTTTTTAAAATCTTAATATGTAAATCCAATTGGCTTTTTCTGTCCAGAAGCTCTGTGATATTAGGCTTTGAATTTTAAGAGCAAAGGGCATTTGTGGTGCATGAGGTACACATTCACTGTCTGGAGCACTGAACTTGGAATGGAATACTTTTACGTTTCAGTTTGACTTTTTGTTGTTACTCTAAAAATATCTTGCAATAGAAGAAGCATTGTTTCATGCTTAAAATATGGAGTTGTTTTTTATTATCTTGCATTGCTTTGCCCTCTTTCAGCTGCTCTTGTCAGTTATTTAAGAGCTTAAGCTTTTATCTGAGCACTGAGTATTTAATGTGGTTAATATCTTTTCAGAAGCTAATTCCAGTTATGTATTCCTTGTACGTATAAGCACCTTCCCTAAAAAAAAATCCTGCCCTTAAAACACATATGCAAATTACTTCAGTGGTCTGAATAACCTCTATTTTTCACTGTTTTATTTAAAAATTGATTGGTTTTTTTTTAAGAGCTACAGGAGAACAATAATATTTTGTGTACGGATAAAGTAATCCAGAGTGCAGAAATAAATGCCAGAAAGTGAGCAAATAATGTCAAGTACAAGCAGAGTTGGCAAAGGTTGGCCATTTGAACCATTTATTCCAATTTTGCCTGGGTCGTTTCCTGCTCAGTGCACTTCACTGCTTCCTTTACTCAGGCTGTAATGTGTTTTCTTCCTATTCCATGCTAGTTTTTCTCTTTTTTTCTGGTCTTCCCAGAGTCTTGAGAGCAAAAGAAATGTTGCTCTCCCCTGATGCGTGTATTTTCCATGGCAGCAGCCTGTGTCCCGTCCCAGAAGGCTTCACTTGGCAGGAATGGTTCTGCAGCTCCTGCTCACTGGTGGTGGTGTGACTGGATTGCCTTGTCCTGACTGGGCAGACTGGGACCTTGCCCTCCTGGATTGCCCTCTCCCAAGCTGGGCTGCCTGTGTGCACAAGCACACGCACACACACTTGGAAACATTTCAGTTTGGGAAGACACGACCCTTCCAGGGCAGGGCTTAGTGTTTTGCAGTAAAAATGAAGTACCTTGTACTCAGCCACTGAGCCATGTTACAGAGTTCTGTGTGCACTTGCCTGTCAGTTCTATTGAAAGAATATCAAACCCACTGGGTTTGGTAATCCTTAAACAGTTTCTTACTGCTTAGACATAGAGATGCCTTGTTCTGGAAGGGGCTTTCCTTGTTCTTACAGCTGTTCTTCTTTTTCCCACATGAGTTTCCTTCTGAACTTGTGGTAGTGTGTTATCACATCACACGTGGTGGTGTCCTTCACTCCGTGGGGCTCACAGGGAGCCTCGGTTAGCAGCAGCATCCTGCACTTCTTTTCTTTTTAAAACATCTAAAGCAGAACTACAGAATTTTAAGATTTCTTCTCTTGTAGCATTATTTTATATCAGATGCTTTTCTTAAGTGGGTTGACAGCCTTGTTTCACTTTAGTAAAAAGGTTAAGGGAGAGACAGACAAAACAGGCCATCCCAGAAGGGCTTGTTGAGAGAATCCATGGAACATAGTTTTCTCTGCAGATGCTCTCAATATCCAGGATCAGAGAGGCTGCATGCTCATTGTTTTAGCTCTCACTGTTATAAAGGTAGTGATCCTATTCCTTCATGGTAAAAAAAGATCTGAATTCCCACATCCGCATCAAACTCAGTTTACAAATATTTTGTTAAAATAGGTGGCATTCTTCTGGTTTCTAAGAAGCTTAGATTGAATGAAGAATTAGGTCCAAGCTTTTTGTGTGTTTTTAAAACTTTTAAGTTGTTTCTGTGGTTACATTGACCACTGAGTAAGAGCCCCGGTGTTAATTGATGCTTATGAAAGGTTTTTGTCCAGAGGCTGCTTGGCAGGGGAAAATGTACGACTCAGAGGTTTTAAAAAAAATGGAAGTGGGGTTTCACAGGACCTTCCCTTATGTGTTTTTTTGACACTGACAAACTTGTGAGAGGTCATCTTCCTTCCACTCCAGAACTGACACAGCCTGTTTTATACTCTGGTAGGTACCAGGCAGTGTCATGTAATTTAAGAGTTTTTGTTCTGGTAGCTAAGATATTTTGAATTACTAACATTTAAGTTAGTAACAAGTAATTTTGGGATTTTGTGTTTGTGTGGTATCTGCTAGTATCTGGGCATTGTAACAAATTGTATTTTGAAAGGTATTTCTCATGCATTTTTCTAGTATTGTTTCCCTAATGTTAAATTGCTGTCTGGGAAGCGTAATCTATTACCATAATCTATCTCACAAGCTTGGTAATTTTGGGTTTTATCTTGTTATGTGTAGAGCCAGGAATGTTATTGGAATTTTCTGTTATTTGGATGAAATGTGGAGATTGGTCATCAGTCCAGTTTACACAAAATAGAGACTGCAGGATTCAAATAAATAAAATGGACAGGATAGATATAGAGACATAGGAAAGGATGATGAGGCTCCTGGTGCGGGCATGGACGCTGCAGTGGGGGCCATGCTCCTGTGGGTCCGTGCCAGGTGCCACAGGCTCAGCTCTGCAGGGCCAGGAGCCCCTGGCTGAGGCAGGGACCCCAGTGTCCCCTCGGGGGCCCTGTCCCCTGTCCCTGTTGAGTGAAGGGAGCCTTGGAGCTAGCCCTGTACCTGTCCCTGTGCCTGTCCCTGCTGAGTGAAGGGAGCCTTGGAGCCAGCCCTGTCCCCTGTCCCTGCTGAGTGAAGGGAGCCTTGGAGCCAGCCCTGTACCTGTCCCTGTGCCTGTCCCTGCTGAGTGAAGGGAGCCTTGGAGCCAGCCCTGTACCTGTCCCTGTGCCTGTCCCTGCTGAGTGAAGGGAGCCTTGGAGCCAGCCCTGTCCCCTGTCCCTGCTGAGTGAAGGGAGCCTTGGAGCCAGCCCTGTGCCTGTCCCTGCTGAGTGAAGGGAGCCTTGGCCTGCAGAAAAGCCCAGGGGCTGTGCTAGCCTCCCACTGGAGCTGCTCTTGTGCCATCAGGGGGTTCTGGGGAAAAGCTGTTGTGTCCTGTGCCTGGGGCAGCCTTCCAGAACTGTGCTCTACATGCTGTGGTGGTTCCCTGCTATTCCTGGTGTGCATGGTTCCTGAGCTCCCGCCTGTGGGTTTGGCCTTGAGTTAACAGCTTTTCAAAAAGGGCCTGGAGGAGCAGGGTGCTGTTCTTCCTTTCTTGGATTATTTGTCTAATAGGTGTCTTCTGTTCCATAGTATCACCATTTCACACTTAACTCAGGAGTTTTCCTGCTTCAGCAGAACACAGTGCTGTTCAAACACATTCCCCATCACTGAGGGTACACCACCCTTAGGCTGAAGCCAACTGGGTTTTCTCAAGGTGTAGATTTTGCTCCAAAGAGCTGCTGTGTCTGAACACCATGGGGATGTGAACGGTAATGTGCGAAGGATTATTGTATAATTAGGAAATGAAGTGATTGAAGAGGGCAATTTCTGTGGTACGCATTTTAGATTTTATCTTTTCAGTCTTACTGCTCTCAGAATCTGAGTCATAGAAACCTGTTCTCCACAGCATCAGGAAAATAAAAAAGCAGAGTACTGCTGGAACAAAAATTGCTAAGATGCAGTAGTGTCTCTGTATATTGACTGTAAAATATCTTTCCTGTTACTGTCATGATCAAATACTCTAAACTTACTGATTAGAGCTATTTAGTTCCATCCAGCTCTCCTCCATGCTGTAATGTTTAATATACAATAGAGAAGGATAAAGAAGGCAATGAGTTACACAGATTGTGCCATTTTGAAAGGGAAATAGAAATTAAGGAGTTGCAAGTGGATGTGCCAGTCCTTTTGCACACCCTACCCCTCAGCAGTTCATCTGGAATACTTAAAAATTCCAAATTGCAAACTGGATATGTATCTAGTAAAAAGCTGTTAACAGAAATTCCAGTATTTTCTAGTTATATTTAGCTGCATTACCATTCTACTGTGTTTTTCAACACCTTTTGAAGTAAACTCACATGTTCTGTATTGAAAAATGAAGAATGATATCGCAAATGTTAAATCTGTATTTAAATTGGCTGTTGTAGAAGTTTAATTTTCAAAAGAACAGAGAAAGAAAATCCTTGGCCTCTTATTAGCACTGAAAGTGGAAAAGCAAATCTTAGACTGCCCATCTCTGAGTGTACCTATTAGTAATCCACCTTTTTACATGTAAGGGGTAACCCAACCCTCCTTTAACTAAACTAGTTCAGTAAACTGTATTTCGGGTGGTTCTGAAATGCCAATACAGTGATGCTAAAATACCTTTATAGTTTGAAAAATACTTTTATCTTCATAGGAAACTTGATGTTAACCCTAAGGATAAAATCCAAAAAGTGCTGACTGTTAAAATTGAGATTTCCCCTCCCCCTTTTTTCTCTTTATTACATTAAATCAAAATGTTGCTTACTTGTGTATTTACATTTTCCCAGTGGTTATCTGGATTCTGCAGTGGCGGTGGCAGTAGGGCGAGTCACACTCAATTGTTGCTGGCAAATGTTTTCTTTTGTTAAATACTTACCTTTCAATGCAACTCTAGGCTGTTTATTTTGGCACATCACCTAACAGATGACAAAACTTTATTTTTAGCAGCTGACTGCTGCCCGGAGGATGCCTCCCAGGTTACAGCAACATCTGGCCACAATGTAGATTTCCCCAGTGGTGAGCAGCCAGGCTCCCAGGACAATTACAGAGCAAACTTGGCCAAAGGAGTCTCAATGTCATTGCCATCCTCACCCCTGCTGCCACGCCAGTCCTATCTGATGCAGGCAAGAGCAAACAAGAAGTCTCCAGGTAAGATGAAACAATGAGCAACTGGAATCTTCAGAACATATTAACTCAGTTTTTGATAAATGTTGCATAAAACAAAGTAGTAAAATCATATTAAACTCAAAACAAGCGCAAGAGTAGTACATGTTTTCAGGTTAAAAAAGTAATTGGTTATTAAGTAGAATGTATTTTTTCATGTGGCAAAAAATTATTCTATTTGTTGTTGCAGATACTTATATTGAAGTGTCTGAATATGATTAAACCTGGTTATTATTTATGGTTAGTTTATCAGGTAGAGGACTGCTGCAAAAAGCTTTGTTTCTGCATGTGTTAGTGGCTGTGTGAGTGAGTGTTGTTTGTGGCTTTTACAGTTCATTTATTTTACTTGTCTCTCCATACAGAAATGTATTAATAGATAAATTGCTGTGGAAGTGACAAGAAAGTTGTTAGTTTTCAGCAGTTGTGTCCTCAGGGGTGCCTACCCACTGGTGTGGGATCCAGGCTAAATATGGCGCCCCATGGGGCTCCTGTTATCAGCATTCTGTGCATAGAAATCATTCCAGCACACTGGCATCACTTGCGTTCACTCAGATCAGGGCAGGAGGGACAAGTGAAACTCTCCATGTTCCTGTTCCTGTGGCGACACTCAACAGGTTTGAGTTTATTAAGTCTGGGAGCAGAGGGTCAAAAGCTGGACTTTGTAAGCACAGAAAATGCTGAAGAGTGGATGAGTCATGACTGAAAAACCATATTCACAATGGCTGCAAAGTCATTCCACTGTGACCCACAGCCAAGAGAAAAGATTCCCAAAGATTCTACAGTGCTGGGAATGCATTGGCATTTATGCATCATGATTTTGTACAAAGACCTAACCAGGTGATAGGAGACTGACAGAAACATTGTGCTATTCCTTTGACTTTGACCAAGCCCTAGCTAATGGAAGATGATTTAATATAAATTAGCTGTCTGGTATCTGGGGCAGGGGTAATAACAAGAGTATACTAATGTCCTGATTTCAAAGCTCTCTATTTCAGTAGCGTGACAGCAAGTTAGAGATCTTTGAGGATGCGGTGAGTGAAAGAAGAAAGGACTGCTCAGGAGTCACTGCACAGGAGGCTGAAGTTGGATTGCAGTGATGAAGTTGTCTAATAATGGTAGAAAAAAAATCCTAATTTCAGTTCTCTTAGTAGAGTTTCTACTACAAAGCTAGAATGAACTTTTTTTTGGATTGTTTATCTTAAAGCTGTGCAGCTAAACCAGTATTTGTTGTCTTAAAGGGGTAATAGTTGATTGTAGTCTGATTTAGGAGGCTCAACTAAAAGAACGAAAGTACTGATTTATAAGGGATGTTCCAAAAAAAAATGGATTGTGGACTTTAAGGTATGAATTAAAGATGCTGCTGCTGCATTTGAAAAAATGTTTGCTGCTTTTGTTACATTAATGATACAATAATGCTTTAACAGAGAAAGGTTTCCTTTGAAATCAGTGAATGCCAGAGGTGACTGCTGGGAGAGTTGCATGAATGTACAACAGAACTTCAGTAAGTTTTGAAGTTAAACTTCAATTAAAACTTCTAATTAATGAGCAAATTAATCCTCACACCTGATTCTTGAGACTAGACTAGGTCAGAGAACTGGTTTCATCCCGGGCTGCAGGTCTGTGCCCTACCCTAGGGGGCCCTGGGGACTGTTCTTCCTGTGAGCACTGAGCTGTCCCGCATCAGGCAATCCCTGGGATCAGTACAGCTACAGATCGTCTTGGTGCTGACTTAGTGAGAGGGAAAGAATGGAGCTGCACACACACAGTTGCAGTGATCTTCTGAGAAATCAGCTTTTCTGCAGTCAAAAAAGCATTAAGAATTGCTAGCTAAGCAATAGATGACTTTAAAAAAGTATTGATATGGAATTGTATAAATCTGTGCTTTGTCCCCCTTGGAAGGAGACTGGTGTAACTCTGGTGATATCAACTTTAAAAATCCGCACTAGATTTAGGACAGAGCTAGAACAGGCTGCAGGAATGACTGTGGGTGTGGAATGGCACTGAAGAGAAGTCATGGTAACAGGCTGGAGTGGTGTTTGTCTGCCTGGAGGAAAGGTAGCTGTGGAAAAGAGACAGTGCAGGCACTGTCTGGCAGTGTTGTGTTCACCTGCTGATGGTGCAGGCTGTGAAAGAAAGGCTGGGCTTAGTTCCTGGAAGAAAAATCCATCTAGAACTCTGGAAGAGCAAGTGGCCAGTTCTGCCTCAGGACACGCTAAGGCACTCATAGCAGTCACAGGAGCATTGCAGGGAGGGTGTTTTCATTGCTGAGTTTCCTCTGCCATTTGCTACTGGTAAAACATCAGGGATGATGGACATCCCTGTCCCAGATGAACCTGATTCAGCCATCCTACACTTCTGGAAAAGAGCTGCTGTTCTGCAGATGCAGTTCACATTTAAATGAGTCCTTTCATCCAAGGATTAATTAATGTGTGTTGTTCTGGATTAGTGCATGAGAATAAATTTACCATGAATTCTCCTACCTGTTGCAATGTCGTATATCAGGTTTGCAAGTACTGTGAGTCACTTCCACAGCAGTTTGTGAGGAACAAAATTCAGTAAAGGGTCTAAGGGCTTCCTCCACAGCTTAAAGATGAGTGCTAAAAAATACTTCCTGAAGATCTTTCCATGTTTATCTATTTTTATAGCTGCTACACTTCTTTTGGTTTTTTGGGTTCTTTTAGAATGAGTGTTTTTTTGTTCTCGTACTTTGGTGTGTTTGATTATACTTCTGCTTACAAATGACAGGTGTGGACTATCGTCTGCTTAAAGAATGTGATTTTGTTTCAAAGGAATGTTATTTTTAGCTGCTTTCACCTGGGCCAATGCCCCTTATTTTTGTTAGACAGCGTTGGAAGAGCCCCCTCTAGTGTTGGTGCCCAGCTGTTGGTGTAAAAAGTGAAATCGACCCCAGAATCTCTATTGGAGATACAAATATGTGTTTGTCTAGGACTGACACTTCCTGACCTGTATTTCTTAGCTAAGACATGAGGTTGTCAGCATGTTCCCATATTGCTTTTCTAGGTGGAAATCTGAAAGAGCAGATAGGTCCAGCCAGATGGTTGTGGGCAGATGATGTGTGTTCCACTGTGATGGGGTGGCCAGGCCTTCACAGCTCTGTGGCAGTGTCACCCTGGGAGCCTGGGGCCACAGAGGAGAGAGGCAGCTTTTCTTTAAAAGCAGGCATGAGTCTTAAAGTGCTCAGGAAAAAGAGCAAGAAATCAATGTAGTTTTCAGAGACTTAATGTAGCATCTGAGGCTGCTGCCAAAAGAAAAGATGGGATGTTTAATGTGGCTGAAGTGACGCACCCAAAATGTCGGGTGTGTCTTTAATAAACAAAGTGTATGAGAGCTTTGGTGTGTCCTTGAACTCTGAACCAAGGAGAAGGATGCTTTTTGAAGAGCTAGAGTGAAGAAGGGGGAAGCCCCTTTATCAAGGGCAATGTGGGACAGTTGTTATCAGGCCCACAGTCCCTCTCAGTGCTCCCTGAAGGGTCTTCTCTGTTAGTGTGGGGAGTGCAGAGCAGGACGAGGTACATCTGGGAGCTGAGGGGTACTCCTTAGTTACACATCAGCACTGACAAGAGAGGGGACACCAGCTCCTGGGGTTACATGCAGTGTGCCACCGACACACCACAGACATTGGGGTTGTTTTCTAGCAGACTGCGTGTTCTGAAAAGCCTGGAGCATGTTTCTTATGAGAGTGGAAGTGCAGCAGCTCGCTGATGTTTTGTGATAGAAGTAATTTCTCTGCTTTTTTTACATCATAGAGCATAGATACAGGACATAGGAACCTTGTGGTCCCTGTGGAAAGAGTTAGATCTGCTCAGATTGTTTCCATTGCAGGTCCAGTCAGGAAGCCCAAGTATGTGGAGAGCCCCAGGGTGCCAGGGGAGGCAACCCTGGGCCTGCAGAGGAGACCAGAGAGAGGAGACTCCATCACCCACGGTGAGTGTGCACTCGGGAGAGAGTGAGCTACGGCTGCGAGAGAGTGAGTGTGGGCTCGGCTGTACCCCGCACCAGCGCCACTCACAGTGAACTCGGGAGCCGTGTGTTGGGCAGGGCCGGGCCGGGCCGGGCCGTGTGTTGGGCCGAGCGGAGCCGTGTGTTGGGCCGGGCCGGGCCGGGCTGTGTGTTGGGCCGAGCGGAGCCGTGTGTTGGGCCGGGCCGGGCCGGGCCGTGTGTTGGGCCGGGCCGGGCCGGGCTGTGTGTTGGGCCGAGCGGAGCCGTGTGTTGGGCAGTTCACTTGCAGTGTGCTCAGGAGCTGTGCTGAGAAGTTATTTCTGTGCTGGATCAGCTTTGCACGCAGGAGCTGCTTGCCCTAATGCCTGCCCTGGCTTTGAGGTGGCTCTGGAGAGTTCCTCATGTGCTGCCGGCAAAGTCTTGTGTTGTTGGCTGCCACACAGAGCTAAGGCCTCCTCCTGTTTTTCTGAACTTGTTTTTTATCATACATTGACTCAAATATGTAGCGCTGCATTCCTTTGTTTTAGAAATTTGTAAAAGTTTGTTGACTAGGGCTGTAACAGTTAAGTTCTGTGTTGACAAAGCTGAGGGAAGCCACCTCCCTAGAGTTAATTTGCTTCTTGGAAAGTTTAATGTTGGTTAAATCTGACTGCTGAGTGTGGCTTTTACAGTGAATGTTATGACACATATGTCAGTATATGTCATGTATTTTTAGATTAATTTTTCAGTTTAACTAACTTCGTTGAGCTTAGGGATATAACTGGTGATGTTCCAGGTGAAAATTCTTTTGTTTTCCATTTGTTTCAATTTTAAAGGAGACTGCACTTTAAAAAGTCAGTGTTTTCTTTCTAAAATATAGATTCTTAATAGCAAAAATAAAATTATTTGAAATTGTTTTCACCATCTACCCTGGTTGCTCTTGTGCCTTCTTCACAGCCATTTTTTCCTTGTGCTGGCATTAAAATCTAGGTCCAGCTGGGAGAGCATGTAGTGTTTGTGACCATGCTGTGATGTTCTCCTGTCACAGAGCTGTGCTCCCAGATGCTGGGCCTGAGGCTGCTGGAGGCCAGCACCAGGTTCTGCTGTTCCAGGATTGAACAGGGCATGCTGGGTCAAACACCTTGGGCTCTTAGCTTTGGTCTCTGTTACTGACTGAATTTGGTAGTATGCCTAACATTTACTCAGACTTGTCAGATATTATAATTTTTCTAGTAATAATAGTAACAATTTTTGGAATTTTGAGAGAAGAATGGAGGTGTTGATTTCACAAACTGTAGTTTCCAAGATTGTGACTTAAATATTAATTGTAATTGTTATTTTTTTTCTTTTTTTTAAGAGAAAATATATTTTCCAATGAATATTTGAAGGCCTGTCAATTTCTGAAAATTCTGAGATAAAAAAACTTTTGCTATCTACTTTCATAGACTTCCTTCTTTTGGGATTCAGTCTTGCAGAGTAAAACCTTAAGCTGTCCACAAAATTAAGAAATACATGCATTCAAGTAGGCATTGAGCTGGAGTGAAGTAAAGACAGAGGGTTGACTAGTACTGCACAGGTTTGCAAACTTTGGGGTTTATGTCACTCATAAAATTGAGCCATTGCTGAAGTAGTGTTTATGGTCAGGCTGTTCAGTTACAGTTATTATTTTGTGTTTTTCTTCCAGTCTGCAGCCTGGGGAAAAACATGCTGTTTGCAGGTACCACTGTCAGCTGTGTGTGACATTGTTAGAGACCACAGAGAGGAGAAATCGTCCTGAGCTGCTCTGGCTCAGTGGCACTGTGAAGGGAAGGCCAGGGGACAGTTCAGCTGGGTGCTTTTGTGGGTTCAGCTGGGTGCTTTTGTGGGTTCAGCTGGGTGCTTTTGTGCCCCGGCTCCTGTGGGAGGTGTTGCAGAAGGAGCTGCTGCTGAGGGCCTTGTGCCCCCTCTCCTGAAGTTCATCCCTAGGTCTGGGCACTGCGTTCTCTCGCCTGCCAAGGCACTCTGTAGCAGCTGGGAATGGTCTGTTGCACAGCTCCAGAAGTTGAGGTGCTGGAGCTGTTGGGGTGTCCTTGCTGGCTCCCAGCAGCAGCCCCAGAGTGCTGGCTGGGCAGTGGCCCTGCAGCTACTCCTCCACATCCCCCTTGGCAGTTCTGGGGATAAGAGCTACTGTTGGGAGCTGCTTCTCCAAGTGGTAGGATTATGCTCTGTATTTAATTAGCTGTGGTCACAGGTTGGTGGGTGATGCCAGACTGCTGGCATCGAAGAAGGAAAATGGCTGGAAATGCTTGTTTGTGAGATTGCATTAGCAAGAGTATGTGCACAGGGCAGAGCTGTGCTTGGCTGCTCTTGTTACAGCTTTCCTCATTTTGAATTTTGTCTTGTTATGTGTGTTGGATGCTAGAAGACATTTCAAAGCACCGTACTGATAAAATTAAATGTCTTTGCACCACATGAGCTAGGTCATCTAGAACTGGTGTCACATCTTTTGCATAGCAAGCAAAACAAAAATGTATGGAACTAGTTCTAGTGTTGACTGTGAGCTTACCAAACATTTGTGTTTTTAGCCTCTACTCTTCACATTTTTGGATGACAAAGAGGATTTCAGCTTGCTGCTAAGCTTTGATAGCTTTGAGCTTAATGCTGCTCTTAGGAGAACTCTTGTGTTATGTCACTCATCAGTCCAGTGATGAACTGATTGCACTTAAACATTTCTGCTTTGACTGGCAGGTGGGGTTTTCCTCCTCTAGATTTATGCAGTTATGCAGAGGATCCAAGACCTGCCAGCGGTTAAAAGTCTGATGGACAATTTGGTTGTACTTTTTCTACCTCTTTTAACAGTTTCCAGATACAAGACTCTAACCTTCAACTTTTTTCCTACCAATCCAAAGCAAAGCCTGACAAAGACTCAAGCTGTTCACCTGCAGCACAAGAGTTGATGACAAGACTGGGGTTTTTACTGGGGGAAGGGATCCCAACTTCTGCTCACATGGAAGAGAAAAGTGAAGTTATGGTAAGATAATGGAAATAATATATTTAATGTTCATCCTGTTTCAGAGAGGACTAATGTTATTTCCTCTATCAGGAAATAGTTGCAGCTACTTGATGCATATCTACCCAAATAACCATCCATTTTAATAGAGATACAGTAATAGAACTGGAGTTTAATTTTAACAAGTGTTTGCTTCAAGTCAAGATCAGTTCATCATTTCAAAACACACAAACTGAATAGACTTCTCATCATTTCTGAGGTTAAATCTAATTACTATGAATGGGAATAGCTTCTAGAATGCTCTCCACTTTTATTAGTATTTAGGAGGAAATTTTTTGCCTTCTTTTTTCAATGGTTTTCAGAAATGGAGAAGGCCAGCATTTTGTTAAAACTGGGAGCATGCTTGGGGAGAGGGGCGTGTTTGTTTCTTCCTGGGAAGTTCACTTCAGTCAGGCAGTCCTTCTCTGTCATTTGGTGTAGAGGGATTGGAGAGGAGCAGGCAGCTTCTATCCACATTAAACTCATCTGATAACTAAAACTTCACAGTAACTACCAACCTCTGCTCCTCCCCCTTGTTCTCTCCACTCTTAGACCCAGCCTTTCTAAATCTTAATGTGGCAGTTTGGGTTTTCACACTGACAGTGAAAAATCAGTAAGACTGCAATTCTAGGTTTTTCAACTCAAAGAATAAATGCAAGAGGTGGAGGGGAGGGGTATCCAGTGAAGTGTTAAATAGAGAAGAAATCTGCCTTACAGCTTTTTCACCGAACAGTGAAATTCCCTTTTTAATTCAGCAGTCACTTTTTAAGAGTACTATGAAAGATTAAGATTCCCAGTCTAGACAAAGCTTTCACTTCTTGAAGTTTTTACTTTAAAAATGGGCTCTTTGCTTTGCTCTTATCCTACCTCAGCTCGAGGTCTCTAGTTTTCAGCCCAGCAGGTCCTGCCTGCTGTGCAGTGTTTCTTGCTCTCCCCTTGCAGTGTGCGGTCCCCAGCCGAGGGGTGAGTCCCTGTTCCACCCTCACCAGCAGCACCACATCGCCCAGCACCGACAGCCCCTGCTCCACCCTCAACAGCTGTGCTGGCAAAGCTGCAGCCAGCAAGGGTAGTCCCTGTGGCACCATCAGCACCCCCAGCTCCACCCTGGAGAGCAAGGACAGTGGCATTATAGGTGAGCATTTTCTTTAGCATTGCTTTCTTCTTAATTGTGCAAGTCTGAGCAGCTGCTTTATGGCACCATGTTCAGTTTTACACTGTCTATGGATCCCATTTGAAACACTGAAATCCTCTTCTTGGTTATATAACAGCTGCTGTTATATGTGTATTTCTCTTCTTTTGTTTTCCTGGTGCAGTTCTAATTTTTCCACTTTTTCCTTTGAAATTATTAATTTCCTCTGTTTTTCTCCATCTTTTTGTTTTCTTAGGCCTTTTTTCTTTTCCAGAGGTCTTAACAGTGCTTTTCATAATGGTGAAGCACAGCAGGGCTTGAAGTTAATTTAACTTCAGCTGAGGAAACAATCATTGATATGATTTCTTATGAGAGTAGCCTAAATCAAACTGCTTAAAAAAAGTGCCAACTTTTGAGTAATTGGCATGAAAACGAGGCTAAAATGGGGCATTATGGAAGAGATGAAATTTTGTGATCCTCCATTGAAAGATGCCTGAGTTGAGGTTATGTGTGCATCTCATGTGGGGAGTCTGTGGCCACTGGAGGCAGCCACTCTCACAGCCCACCTGTTACAAGCTCCTTGTATCAACAGCTAAGTATAAATCATTTTTACTGATCAGTCACCCTAAGAGACATTGTCATGGGTCAGAAGACTCTTGTATGAAACTTAAGTGTTTCAGTTGAAAATGGTACTTATTCCATGTCGCATTGATACATGATCAGCTTTGTATTAGATCTAATTTTGAGACAGCATGAACATCTTAATGTAAAGGAAAGGCTGTATCAGAGTTTTTACTTTTGGAAAAAGAGCACAAATGTAAATACTGATAGGAACATACTAGCCATGCTTGACAAGCTTGAAATAGTTCAAGAGTATGTCCATGCTCTAAATAAGGTTAGAATGGCCTCATGTTTGTTTGAAATCATGTTACTGGCATGGCAACATCATTATTGTATAACCTTGTAAGTACCAGTGTTTTAAAGAAAATATTTTAGAACAGTAATAGAAGTTGCTTATTGAACTACTGAAAAGGAAGGATGTATGTATGAGTGCAAGAGCAGGAGGACTTCCTGGTGGCTCCTTCAGTCAAATACTTGTGGTTCATGGCTGGGACCACGTGGAAAGCTTCTGCTTCTCTGCAGAGCTGCTGTTTCCATTTCAAATTCCAGAGAATTTGACCACCCTGTCTCTTAGCTACCCATGGCAGCACCCCTTACATCTATAAAGGCATGAAAACAAGGAGAGGCACCTTTCTGATAAGGGACCTGTGCTTTTCGCTTTTATATACAAGTATGTCTGTGCATTCACATTTGTTATTAGCACACGTGCATTTTAAAATATGTTTAGCAAGTGTATGTTTTCTAATGTCTTAGACAGAGTTCATCCAGCCATGAAAACATCTTGCTCTTTCGTACTACTTACGTGGGCCTCTTTTGTATTTCTACTCCTGCTGTGTTTTGCAGACCAGCAGACTGATGGGAAATTGGTCTTTTCTCCTTTTTCCTCTTATTTACTTAACAGTTCAGGTTTCCTTTTCTTTGCCAGTGTTACTGCTGTAGCTGAATTCTCTTTGCTTCTGTTGAGTTTGATGTAATAGTAGTAAAGGTAGGTTTTAAACTTCAGCAGAGAGCTATGTAGGAGAAAAGATTGGGCTGCTGGCCAGAAGAAAAGCTTTGCTGGATCCTTGCTGCTGTGTCGGGATGGAAATCTTGGGCAGCCAGATTTCCTGAAGCTGCATTTCACTCCAAGAGGAATCAAAGTTCTAAAGATTTCATACTTTAGGAGGAGCCAGATTTTTTTGACACAACAATAAAAATAAAATAAACTTGTCATACGGAAGTACCATCTTAAGTATGTGCAAAGATTAATGGAGTGCCTGGAAAGTTGTGTTTGTTTCTTCTACTATGTCTAAACTGCATGTCATATTATTGTTATTTCTTAGAATAAGAGCTGTTGAATTGGAGCATCCAATCTTCTATTTCTTATGAATGTGTGCCTAAGCTGGAGGAACGCAGAGTTGTGCAAGTTCCTCAGCATCCTGCGTGGCTGAAGCTGCAGTGCAGCTGCTGTGCAAGAGCAGGTGGTCCTTCCTTGGCTGGACCAGGCTCAGCATTGCAGGAGATACCCCGTGGTTGCATTTTGTTAGCAGCCCTGTATGCCGGAATGTTTTCCTTAAGGAATGGGCCAGTTGAGTGTAGAATAGCCACAGATATGACTAACTTTTAAATTGGTTCACACAGATATTATAGTTTGAACTGGTATTGATTTTTTTTTTTAATCCTGATGCCCTATTTTGTATTTTCCTGTGTTGTATTAAGGTGTTCAAAATGCCTAGTGTTGGCTTAACCTTTAATAAATATTTGTTGTTCAGTTATTTCGTGAGAGTCTAATGTAGGTAATTGAAAAACTTTTAAATTAAACAGAATAGTTTCAGTCTTAGTTGTACAAAAAAAATATGTCTGTAAAGTGTTCCTAATTGGGCAAGGAGGTTAGCATAGTTTTATCAAACATTATTCAAGTAGGTCTTCAGGAACATAAAGTCTTCACATTATTACAGGAGGCTTGATTAAATACAATCCCAGACAAGTACAGACACACTGATAACCCTCGGTGGCCAAACTGGAACATCTGGATCCCACTGGGTAGTGCAGGTGATGTTGTTCTCATCAAGGGAGGCACTGCAGCAGCAGGAACTGCTGTACTGTACCACAGCATCCAAAAACACCTTGGTGGTCTTGGCTGCCTTTTAGCTGAGGGTCTCTCTAGGTCTGTGTTGTGTGTTGCCTAGCATATGAAATTTTCATAGCAGAAGAAGCCCCCTTTCTCCCCAAACCTTTATTTGAGCCTCTGATTTATACCGCAGCACTCTTTAAAAACATAAATCAGTATGTTTAATATAATCCGGAATTTTATTAATATTACTAGTATATATCTACTGGTTCTGATTCATGATGCATTTACTCCAGTTTGTTCTTTCTGACAGTGAAATGTAGTAGGTGCTTAAGAAAGGAACAGGAAGATTTCTGTCAGGAGTAGTTTGCCAGGTATATGAGTACAGGCTGATTGTCATCCTGACGTCATTTTGTATTTTAGGTGGTACAGACCTCTGAACAACACTGAATTTTTGTCATTTATGTTTCACGATGCCATTTGAGAATGAAAATTCTAATGTGTGTGCCATATTCCTCTGACTTTATTTGTGTTTTTTCCCTCTCTTTTCAGCCACTATAACAAGTTCGTCAGAAAATGATGATCGTAGTGGATCCAGTTTAGAATGGAGTAAGGATGGGAGTCTCAGAGGTGGAAAACACCAAGGCATGAGCCGCGATCGAAGAACAGATAATTGTTCACCAGTTGCAGAAGAGGAGGCCATTGGATCTTCTGAGAATTTGCCAAAAGAAGTACCAGCAGGAGAGGGTCCCATTCCTTACACTCAGAGTTCTGCCTCTTTAATAATGCCTCGTCCAAACTCTGTTGCAGGTGAAGTCCTGGGGTCAAAACTCAAGTGTGTTCTTAATGATAGGACATTTCTTTTGAGTTTTCTGTTATTAGTATGAAGGCACCTCTGTAGCATAAAAAGTAAAAAGCCTATGTTCTGAGCTGAATAGCTGAGCATCACCTAAGTTGTTTAAAACTGTCATCCAGAAGGCTTCTTTTTGATAGGCATTGATTAGGTCAGGACTTCTGAAACACTTGAAATCCATCAGTTATTCCAGGACTCTGCCTGCTGACAGGGAGCGTATTAGGTAATACCCAAACCTGTTCTAACACTTCCGGCCTCACTGATGTGCTTGTTCACACAGTAAAAAAGGAAACTCTCAACAGGAGAACTGGGGGCCATTTAAGCAGGGAAAACCCCTAAATCTTTAGTGAACTTGATAGAAATGAATATTGCAAATGTTACAACAAGAATGACTTTGTTGCCATTGTCTAGAAAAACTTCTCTGTAAGTAAAGTGGACGAAGGACTGTAATAAATAATTACATTATTTGTAAACTTGTATTGAGAGTGGAATAAACTTTAGATCTTTCATACTCTAGCAACAAGTTCAACCAAATTGGAAGATTTGAGTTATTTGGATGGACAAAGAAGTACTCCTTTACGAACTTCAATTCGCTTACCTTGGCACAACACCGCTGGCGGGAGAGTGCAGCAGGAAGGTAAAGGCAGAGATTTCCAGCTGCACCTGCCTGCAGTCATATCTTGCTTCAGCACTTGGGAGTGGGGGGGTGGGGGGGGGCTGAGAGCTCCGTGGGCAGCCCTCTCCCACACTGTCTCTCTGCAGTGCTCCCAAGGAGCCACTCTGCATGGCTGCCAACAAAATGCTTGCTTATGCTTTTTCCTGCACAATGGTATGGTTTAGAGATGGAATGTGTGTGCATTTGTTACAACCAGTAACATTTAAAGTCAGTAGAATTGAGATGAACTCCTGGTAAAACTGATCTTGAGGATCAGTAGACACTTTGCTGCCCTCTTCCATTTGTGGCCTTTTGCAGTCATAGATTAATGCTGAAACAGAAGTTGTGTAACATTACATTTGGCTAATGAATCTTTAGAGCATTTTATTGGTGAATATTATTCCTGTAAATTTTAATGTATTTTATGCAGTCAAACTCAAATTCTTCCCTAAGTCATCAGGTGTTTCCCAAGTGTATATATCAAAGTAATCAAAGGTGTAACTACTGATCCTTGAAAAGTGTTTTGAAAAGTACAGAAAAACAAGGCAGTAATTGTTTTTGTATACTTCAAGGGTTTTTTTAAAACAGAAAAATTATATTATTTTCAGTACCTTTTTCTGTTTCTAAATGTCTGTACAGATTTGAAGAATTAACACTGTGATGCTCAGCACCTAGTTCACTCTAAACTGAAAAATGGCGCTTCCCTATTTGTAGAATTATTAATGCATTTTTAAGAAAACTTTTTGTATTCGACAACTTACTAACTCAAGTTCAGTTGTAAAACAATAGATTATACCTGTAGCTTCTTTCCTCTACAGTTTAAGTCATGCAAAAATTATGGAGATGACCTGAACTGAGGCAATCAGATTTTATTATTTTTGTGATGAAAGCACTAGAATGTCTGATTATGACTGATAGTAGCAAAGCTTCTAAATGGTGTTACCTTCTGCAACCGTGCTGTTTGATTGCATGTCAAGTTTCTTCTAATAAGCTTTCCTCCCTGACACATCTTTTCAGCTCGTTTCATCCCCTATAAGCCTCAGGATATTTTGCTGAAGCCGCTGTTGTTTGAGGTGCCAAGCATAACCACAGACTCGGTGTTTATTGGAAGAGAATGGCTGTTTCACACCATTGAAGGAAAACTGCAGAATCCTGACCCAGCAGAGAGCAGGGGAGCAGTCATTACTGGAAATGTGGGATTTGGGAAGACTGCAGTCATTTCACGGCTGGTGGCACTCAGCTGCCATGGAGGTCGCATGAGACAAATAGCCTCCAACAGCCCAAGTTCATCTAAAAGTATGTTCCTTTTTGGATAATGCTCTGGGTTCAGGTGCTGACATCAAGAGTCACGTGCTTGCTTTTTAGACTCAAGGTAGTCAGGCTTCAAGTCTTTAGCAAACACTTTTTTTCTTCCAGTGAACAAAGGAAGGAGTTAAAATGTTTTGTTCTGACAAATACCTTCGAGGTGACATAATGTGGGCTCAGCCCATCAGAGTTAGTAACATGGAGGCAGTGTGCAGGATCTCTTCCTCTTTTCAGGCAGTGTACCCCAAACTGAGGATGTGCCTGCAGCAGCTTTGTCTCTCACAAGTTTGGAAAGGGAGCAGGGAGTACTTCTTTCCTGCTGTGTACCTGCTGTGTATACTTTCCACAGCATTTTTGTAGAGGTGAGAGTAAAGCTATGGAGAACCCCCTGATGTATTCTACTGGGATCCATAGCATCCTGTCACCAGACCAGTCCAGTGCCTACATTAACTGGAAGGATGGTGAGACCATCATTGCTGCTATTTCCCCATTGACTCTTCAAGTGTTTTTATTACTAATAAAAACAGTGATGAATTTCCCAAGAGCTTAGTCATACATTATTTGCTAGTTAAATGAGGCATTGTGTATGTAATTTTCTGGAGGAAACTCTTCATATCAGCATGGTTTTGCTTTCAGTAATCCTATAGTTTTGATTTAAAAGTCAGTTGAGTTGTTTTAAAATTGTAAAGTTGCAAATGTGTGCCTGTATTTATCAGCCTACTTGCAGGCTTCTTTTATAATGGTATTTCTCAGTTTCAGTTTTTCCTCTAGCAGTAAGATAATCTGTGGTGTTTTTCTAGAAAGCAATCTGCTATCAGCAAATTTGGTCTCTCTTGTATCTGTTGCCTTTTAAAAGCAGGTGGTGACTCCTGTCAGGAGATTCCCTTGAGCCAGTTCCCCCCATGTGCTCCTCTATCAGGTGACACCAGTACAATGAAGACTCTGACTGGTCCTGGTACTCCTGAATACAAAATTCAGACAGGGGATTCTGTGAGACGTCTTGCTTCAAAGGTGAGTTTTCACTTCCTAGGAGATATTCAGTGTGTTAGAACCCTCTAACCTGGGGGTCAGTTTGCTTTGCAGAGCCCCCTTTTAGGCTGCAGGCATGCTGGGAGAGGGGCAGCACCTGAGCACCTCTGCATTATGGCTCTGGTGAAATCAGCTGCCTGCCTCTTGTACCTGAATCCTGCACGGTCTTGGAGTTACCTGAGCAACTGCTCATCAGTTTGGTGTGGGTGTGGGAGGTTGGGATCCTTTCCTTGCCAAAGGGGCTGTATGTTTTCTGCAGGGAGCTGCTCAGTGTACCTTCCAAAAGCAAAATTTGGGACAGGGGGAGGTGGGGTAGAAATATGCTTGGCTCTTGTATAACCCATCTATATGCTATGATACAGGTTGAGTCTGAATGTAGTTTTATTTTCCATACTCAGAGTCTGAAGTAATTTTTGTATTAATGTTAGGTGTTTTATTTTTTGCCTAAGTAGTAAAATCAATGAGTGTCTGAATTGCATATTTTGCATGAATAATTGTAGGGAAAACATGCGATCTCTAACATTTGCAGTCTTTCAAGTGATACATATTTGTTTGAGGCACTGTTATGAAAACCACTGAAGTGCAGGCTTTTTATTCACTGTGAGCACCATGTTTTCCTTGTGGTTTGTTTTGGGGATTTTCCCCCCAAAGAATTACGGGTTACATCCTGGTTTATTTTTAAGTAATAAATCTAGTTGTCATATTTCTCCATTTTCTTATGTAAGCATATCTTTAATAGCTGTCTGTCATTTACTTTTGCCTCAAATTAGCCTGATGATCAAATTAGTCCTTAGGTCATTACAGTGTGGGACATGGTAGTGTTAAATCACAGCTACTAGGTCACCGAGTAGACCCTCAGGTTACTTTTTTTGTGCTTAGTTAATCAGCTGCTTACCCGCTGTAATTATTGTATCCAAATGCCACCAACTCAGGTTGTTGTGTTTTCCTGCCAGAATCTGACACCTTGATTTCTTCTCTCTGCATGCTCTGCAAGGTCAAAAACTTTTCTCATTGCCTTCCTCCCTGTGTTTGACCCAGGCTGAAAAGGATTTTGTAGTTGAGAGAGAAATTTAATAACACTTTATCTTAACTGCCCGAACTAGTAACCAACCAAAATTCTGAAAGGGTAATGCTTTTTCCTGTGTAATTCTGCAGGTGGTTGCTTACCATTACTGCCAGGCTGATAACACATACACGTGCCTGGTGCCCGAGTTTGTGCACAGCGTGGCAGCTCTGCTGTGCCGCTCACAGCAGCTGGCAGCATACAGAGATCTGCTCCTCAGAGAGCCTCACCTGCAGAGCATGCTGAGCCTCAGGTCTTGTGTCCAGGATCCAGCAGCAGCCTTTCAAAGGGGAGTCTTGGAACCACTTTCAAACCTCAGGAGAGGTATGTTAAACTGAGAGTGACTTGGAAATGGAATCTAAACTGCATAAAGAGTGGAGAAAAGTATGAAAAATAAACAAAGCAGAACATTCCTGGAGGAGGCAATAACTTAATTGTGCTAGTTGTAACAATAATAGATGGGTTTTGAGCAGTTGATTAGTGTTTAAATTAAAATTCTGTGGCACTTATTAAAGGTCATGGAAGTTTTATATTTACCTTTTTTTTTGCCAGAAAATGGGAAGACAACTATGAGCTTGAAGCTAAGACTAGCACATTCACATTAAAGTATTTTATTTTAAGATGCGTTCAAGTTTTGTCACATACTTTCTAATTTTCTGGGCCTAAACATCTGCAAAGTGGATGTTGATGTTGCTTGCTTTTAAAATGGATGTGGCAGTTTCCAACAACTACAGAATCTCCTGAGCTGGAAAGGACCCACCAGGATCATCAGTCCAGCTCCTGTCCCTGCACAGACCCCCCAGCAATCCCACCCTGGGCATCCCTGGCAGCACTGTCCAAACGCTCCTGGAGCTCTGGCAGCCTTGGGAATGTGCTCATTCCCTGGGGAGCCTGGGCAGTGCCCAGCACCCTCTGGGGGAAGAACCTTTCCTGATATCCACCCTAACCCTCCCCAGCACAGTGAAGGCACGTAGCAGCATGATTTTTGTATTTAATAAAATCCTAGCAAACACTTATTGAAAACAGCCACTTCCCAGCATATGCCAGCTTGAGAAAATACTTGATCTGTGGCAGAATGGGGGCTTTGCCTCAGTATGAACTGAGTTACAACTCAGTTTTAGTCTCTAATGTTGTTTTTAATCTCCTAAATAATGCTTCAATGCCGTAAGATGTACTAATGTGCATAAGGATACATTTTTGTTACTTGGCATATGGAATTTGAGGATAAAGATGTGTCACTGTAAGGGAGAATGTCTTTTTATCCTTCCCTTTTTAATTTTCAAATTTCAGAGCAGAAGATTCCTGAGGAAGACTACATAATTTTGGTAGATGGTTTAAATGATGCTGAATTTCATAAACCTGATTATGGTGACACAATTTCTTCATTTATCACAAGTATAATCTATAAGTTTCCTCCCTGGCTGAAGCTCATTGTGACTGTAAGAACTAATTTCCAGGTAAAAAACACCTTTTAATGCTTTTCTTACCCTCAAAGACCAAATTGCCATTTATATTGGTGCAGCTGCATTATTATGAAAAATACTGGGTTTAGAGGAACTCAGCTTCTTGGTTTTTTTCCTTCCTTCCTTTGTTATAATGTTTACTTGCAGTGCACAGATACAATACTGGAGACCTTTTCCATTGTGAATCACTTTATTGCAGCTGCCAGCAGAGTTGATAATACAAGAAATGATGAAATTTGAGTTTGTTCCCTTGTACCTCAGGAGTGCAGTTTGCAGGTGTGCTTCAGTACAGCCTCTGAGAGTTTATCCCTTCTCTGCCTTCTTACCACTAGCATTCAGAGTGTTTAACTGACTGAAGAGTTTATTTCTCAACTAATTTTTTGGGTTTAAGAAGGGATTTCTGCAGCAGAAATTGTTCCCTCTCTGGAGACTGGAGAAGTGGGTCGTTGCTTAAAACATCTCACTAGTCTGAAAGTGCAGCTTTTTGAAATCCATTTAATTACATAAAGTGGAATAGAGTTCCTTTTTCTGTTGTGAAAGTGTGGAGATAAGATATTATATATGACACTATGAAAGAGAAGTTCCTGGTTCTTAAACTTTAATTTTAGAAATTTTAAAATAAAACTTTAGAAATTCTATTTTATGTATGAAGTTTAAGTTAGAAGTTGCAGAAATGTTTCTTTTAAATAAAGGTCCTTTTGGATCTGTATTTACATAAACATAAAAGTAATCTGTATAACAGAAACATGAAAGTGTGTTCAGGGGAAGTTGCTGAAGTGTCTGTGCTGTACTTGGTACTTGTCCCTTCAGGCACATGGGGCTGGGGGTGTGTGCACAGCACCTTGCTGGTGCATTGGTACTGGAAGGTGAAATGATAAGGGGAGTCTTTTCTCTCTTGTCATTTGTGATACTTCTTAATAAAAGTTTCCTGCCTAATATGTCATTCTTTTTGCCTCCCCCTTTCCCTGGTCTGCCTTAGGCTGCAATTCTGATGACTGTTTTCCATTTCCTTAACTTTGAAGTGGTCATTTCTCATCCCCTTCAGTTGTTTAGTCAGTGAAATATTTTAGACCTTCCTATGAAAAATGATAAAATGTAGAAGTACTGATGTACCTCTAATGAGGAGGCAATATTTGCAAAACCATGTCAGGGATGCTGAATTCCTTTTTAATCTGGTACTCAGTACAGAAGGGAGATGTAGCAGTGATGCATCATTGAGTTCTCAGTGTTGGAATACTGTAATGTCTTTGATTTTTTTTTTTTCTTTTTTTTTCTTTTTTTCCCCTCTCTCCCTCACAGGAAGTGGTAAGTTCACTACCATTTATCGAAATATCCCTGGACAATTTTCCAGACAACAAAGGAATTCACAATGATTTGAATGGTTATATTCAGTACAGAATTAATAACAGTCAGGAAATTATAAACAACATGTCGTTAAATGGAAAAGCTGATGCAGCTACAATTGGGAAAGTGAGTAACCATCTGATCATGAGAAGCCTGGGATCTTACCTCTATTTGAAACTCACTCTGGATCTTTTCCAAAAAGGTCATTTAGTAATCAAAAGTGCAAGCTACAAGGTTGTTCCTGTGTCTCTGTCAGAGCTGTACTTACTGCAGTGCAATATGAAGTTCATGACAAACTCTGCTTTTGAGCGGGCTCAGCCCATATTGAATGTGGCATTGGCATCCCTACATCCCATGACAGATGAGCAGATTTTCCAGGCTATTAATGCAGGACAAATCAACAGTGAACAACAGTGGGAAGACTTCAGCCAGAGGATGGAAGCCCTTTCGTGTTTTCTGATCAAAAGACGTGACAAAACACGTATGTTCTGCCATCCTTCCTTCAGGGAATGGCTTGTCTGGAGAGCAGAAGGTGAAAATACTGACTTCTTATGTGAGCCAAGGTAAATCAAAACTGCAGTAATTCATGTTTCAAATAACCAAAATTAGGTTTTTTATATTTGATTGCAACGGTTGGTGAGGGGAAAGAGTGACGTTAAAATACAAGTACACTACTTTTTTCCAAAACAAAAACTTTTATATATATAGAAGTAATGTGACTTAAGATTCAAAGTTTACAGTGCATAATTGACTCCATAGAAAGTCAGAAGATTGCTACCTTCATGGAGAAATGAGAGTGCTTTATTGTTACTAACACAGCAAAATTGTTGAGAATCCCCTGCAGCAGCACCTTGTCTATGTAATGTAGGGTGTAGGAATAGAAGGAACAGATCATTTGGGCTTTTTTAAACGTAAAAATATTGAGACATTTTGTGCTGTAGTTACATCCTGCTGGCATTGTTTCAGTTTGCTCCAGCTCACCTTCTGTGACTTGGAAAGCTAGAGTTGGTTGAGTTGGAGACAGTGGCTGTTACTGTTCATCATTTTCTCACAGTTGGTTCCCCAGATTTTTTTTCCCATGTTCCCTGGGGTTTACAGCTTTTGGGTGTTACAAAAGAGTAGATAATGCTGACATTTAAAATGATTACCAGCCCAAGACTTGTGTGAGCTTTCAAATGGTTGTAACAGAACAGTTCTGTAGGTGGGACAGGGGAGTTGCAGCCTGGTGGAGCCCTGGTCCCACACTCTGGGAGCTTCCAGCTCTTGCCCCAGCAGCAGTGAGGGCTGCCTGGGCTCAAGTAAAGCTTCTGATTGTGCTAAGTTCTGTTCAGAAATGTCTGAAGATGGAGCGAGAAGTCCCTTCTCACAACTTGCCCCCTCAGCTGAAGAGTCCAGCTAGCATATGACTAATTGCCCAGTTCCAGTGTATGGTCTGATTAACAAATAGTTTATGATAACCTTGTTTCCTAAGGGTTGTGCTGCTCATTGTTTCCTAGAACACTGACCACCACTAATGTAGGTGTAGAATTACTAATTACATGTTTTCGCTCAGATTTTGCAAGTATTCAAATATTTTACTTGTAAAAGGATGGGCTTCTCTGTGAGATGCCTGCAGTTTCTGGCTCTGGGAATGCAAAAGGGAGCAGTGTTTAAACCATTTCAAAGCTGACACAGCCCCCTGTGAGGGGACAGCGCAGAAACAAATACCATGAGTGTTTCATCTTCAAAATTTGCTGGTTTTCATTTTGCATTATTTCATTATGGAAGGAATTTTGTTTAGATGTGATGGCAAGTTTCAGTAGTCTGACGTAGTTGAACTGTTATAACAGGCATAAAGATGTGTTAGACTATTTACTGAAATGCAGTTACAAAAGTGGTTCTCTCTTAATCCTTTTTGTTAGGAATGGACATGCTCTACTGGCTTTCATGTTTTCTCGACAGGAGGGAAAGTTGAACCGCCAGCAAACTATGGAACTTGGCCATCATATACTGAAAGCTCATATTTTCAAGGTAAAGCATGACCTATTTGTATGAACGTATTGCAGAGATTCTCCTCTGAATCGCTTGAATAATTTGTTGGGAGCTTACTCAAAATATTTGGTAGTGCTATGGATCTAGATTTAATTTCTTTTTATACTGATTTGTAGATTAAAATAGGATTTCTAATTCTATAGAGAGGTTTCCTGTTCTGTCATTTCCGTTAGGGTCTCAGTAAAAGGACTGGAGTTTCTTCCAGTCACCTGCAAGCCTTGTGGATTGGTTATAGCACTGATGGACTGTCTACAGCCCTGGCTTCTCTAAGAAACATCTACACACCCAACGTGAAGGTAAGAACATCAGCAGGACTGCACAGCCAGCACCGTGTCTGGCACTGCTGCTGCCACTGGGCGGGGACTGCTGAAGTTGGTGTAACCCTTCAGCAGAGAACCTGGATCTGAGCTCTTCTCTGACAAGCCTTCATGTAGTTTTGTAAGCTGTTGCTAAAGTTCAAATCGGTTTTCCTTGATAGTATTGATGGAAAGAAGGGTTTTTCCTTTTTTCTTGTGTGGCTGGTGAGCATGTGGGTGCATTTTTGGAGGTTAGCTGTCCCACATGGCCTTGCTGGGCAGAGCTCAGGGCTCTTTGCTTCTGTGAGAAAGTGTCAGTTGTAAAAGGGGGAAATACTGTGAGAGCAAATGATTTAAAATACCACAACTTTTCACTGTTACTCGAATCCCCAGATGATGGATACCAAAATCAGTTGGAATTTGAGCCAGCTGCTAAAGCTTTTGACCGGAAATTTGTGTGTACATAAACACACACGTGCATGCTCTGGCTGTTTAAGATTTTCTTTCTATGCAACCTGATTCTCTCTTAATGGAGGTAGTTGCAGAGTAGTAGTGAGTTTCCAGGAGAGAGACAAGTCTTCTCTTGGGAGTGCAGTGCTCGGTAATACAATATTACATCTACTAAGAGGATTTTAAACTGGTATATTACTATATATGTGTTAAAGTTGATGTCTGCTAATAACATCTGCATCAAAATTAGGGAATAACAAATGAGTACCTGATCAAGATAGCAAATTCAGACAAATCTGAGGAAAGCATTGTTTTGTTTAAATTAAATTTCAGGTGAGTCGGCTGCTGATTTTGGCAGGAGCGAATGTGAATTACAGGACTGAAGTACTGAATAATGCTCCAGTGCTGTGTGTTCAGTCACACCTTGGACATGAAGAAGTGGTGACTCTTTTACTGGAGTTTGGAGCTGCTATTGATGGAACTTCAGAAAATGGGATGACAGCCCTTAGTTACGCGGCTGCTGCAGGTCACATGAACATTGTGTCACTGCTGTGCAGAAAAGGTGCAAAGGTAAGCTGGTGCACAAAGATTGCCAAGCCTGCAGCCAGAAGAGTCATACAGAGGCCTAAAAAAGCTGTTATTGATTACTTAAGTAAATAATTATCAGGCATAGCTTGAGGGCTGAGTCCAGGCTTCCATGAAGCATTTTGCACGTGCCACTGGTCACAACCCTCTGGCAGAGCCAGTTTTGGGTGCCATTCACTGTGCACTTTTATGACCTGTGGTCATCAGCTTGTCAGTGACTGGTACTGAGAGAGTGCTGGAGCCCTCTAAAGTCGAGGTCAGGGGCATCCCCAGCTCTCCTCACCCACCCTCTGGTGCCTTAGAGCCGCTGGCTGTCCAGCAGGCTAGGAACAGTCTGGCCTTGGCCAGTCCATGCTGACTGGTCCTGCTCACCTTGTCCTTCCTGTGTTTGGCCATGCTCTCTGGGGTTAGTTTTTCCATCACCTTCCCAGCTGTTCGGGGAGCCTGTTTGGCCTGCAGTGCCCCAGATGTTCCCCCTTGTCCTGGAAGTCAGGAGTGAAAGCTGCTCTCTGAGTGCTCTCAAGTGTCTCCTCTCCACAGCCTTTCGCTGCACCTGTTAACCCCAGATGTGTCCTTTCCCCCTTAGGCTGACCTTGCAGACAAGAAGGGCCAGTGTGCTCTGGTCCATAGTGCACTGAGAGGGCACTGTGGGATCCTGGAGTT
This sequence comes from Cinclus cinclus, assembly GCF_963662255.1. Lineage (NCBI taxonomy): Eukaryota > Metazoa > Chordata > Aves > Passeriformes > Cinclidae > Cinclus > Cinclus cinclus. Next base: position 29,136,741 of record NC_085054.1, read on the forward strand.
CTTGCTCAGCCTGGTTTGGGTGAGTCCCTCACGAGAGCAGGATTCGCTGCGGAAGCGCCAGGCGCTGCAACAAGCACTCACAGCAGCTGCCAGCATGGGGCACTGCCAGGTGGGTTGGCAGTTCAGGTACCTCAGGTCTGTTTGAAATCATCAGAATTGTACAACAGTGCTTGCAGCTGTTTTTAGAAGAGGCTTGGAAAGAATTGTTGACAATTCTAATATTTATCATAGTATGTATTAGCAGCTGGTTTTAATGTTCTAGCTGAGTATCTGATAATACAATTTGCTGCAGGATTCGTTTATATGTAATTTTCTGTCTACTTTCTCCTCTCTGTTCTTGGAAATAGTCCTAAATCTCTAGTGGTGGTGTTGATTTTCTGTATCACTGATCCACCCAAGTATGTTTCTACTTCAGGTTGATTTTTTTTCTTCCAATTTTTCATTGCATGCAATCGCACAGGCTTCAGTTTTTAGCTTGATGTACACATCAACTTAACAGTCTTTAGCTCAGTGTCACTTTAGCCAGAAATTTGGGAAGGAACACTAAAAATAAACACATAAGAAGTACTTTAAATGCTTTAGATATTTAGGTAATACAAGTGTGTCTTCTGTTAATTGGGAAAATAAAATGTAACCTTGATAGAAAAGTAATGGGTAAGTAAAGATCCTTGAATGAAGATCAGCTAGGCTAGGGGACTTAGTTATGTAGTAAGTGATGTACCAAAGTGGAAGCAAAATATCTTAAATAAAGCTGTTTCAATATTTGCTTCTTTTAAATCTAGTTTTAAATTGCTGTAAGATAAAGAGTCTGATCTTTGAACTTGTTTAGATGTTAATTTATTATATTGTATATAAGCCATCACTGTCTTACAATATAAACTTGAGGATTCTGAGCTATGGATAGCTTGGATTAATGGATAATTCCTTCACTCTCATAAAAGTTCTTGTTTGATGTCCGCTGATTAAATGAAAGCAGTCAATTCCTGCATATCAACAAAAGAGATCACATTAATCATAAGTACATACCTGAACTATGTCCATCTTGCTCTATTTTTAAGACATTAAGAAGCTGTATTCTTAGCTAGAAAGATCTGTGTATTTCATGAATTTTAATAAATTATGTCCTAGCATTTTGAATTCTAGGATCTTCCATACATTGTATACAACAGTTTTTGGACAGCCTGAAAACACCCAGATCCTTTCTCTTTTCCTGCCTTTGTTTTTTCCTGCAGCATCCCAAACTTTGTTAGTGTGATTCTCTTCCCCCACCTGTTGACTACAACCTCAGTGACCATGTGCCCCATTAGAAAATCTGTTTAAAACAGTCATTAGAAGAAGTTTTACTTTAATAATATTTTAGCATATGGTTTCAAAATGCAGATTGTCTTGTTATAGTATAACAAGGAATATATATAGTAGAAACATGGCAAAAATTAATTTAAAGCTTATTTCAGCTTTAAAAATTACTATTTATCAACGTATGCTTAGACCATTCTGGGAAGAAATTCAGAAAAACAGGTGAGAGATAACCAGTGGGGAAGGAAAAACCTAGGTATCACCATTTTACAAAATGTATGCAAATACTCTCATGTTTGCTTGATTGTTTTAGATAGTATGGAGTTTCCTCACAGAACTGGGATGCTTTATTTTTGCCATTATTTATTTTGATTATTATGTTTTATATAGGCCACATGGGAGCTCATTAAATCATACTCATGCCAAACAGCAAATCCATGAAAGAGCACTGGGCTTTTTTTAAGCTGTTTTCACTAACATTCACTTGCCTTCAAGTCATTCTAAAATCCTACCGAATTTGTCTGGAGCAATACTGAATTTCTTTTCTACTGATTATTTGCATGGAGAAAGAAGCACTCTCTCTTGTTTTACATCTTTTCTCTCTTGCTGTGTCATGCAAGTGACAGGTGATGCTCTTGTGGCCCAGCACATCTCTGCTCACTGTTTTTGGCAGGTGGTTCGTTACATACTGACAGTTGAAAAAGACCATGGCATGGACATCAATGACACTGATGGCTTGTGGGGAGAAACAGGTATTTCCCTTCTCGTGTGTTTCCTAATTAGAGTTGCTAATTTCAGAATAAAGAGGTTTTAATCGTACTTTTAAAATGTAATTTTCTATAATAAAAATAATGGAAAGTAGATGTCTTAATAATAGTTCGTAAGTATACTTTTAGCTTACTGAATCTATTCATCTCAAGTATTGAATAACTGTTTTGTATTAAAATTTCTGTAAATTACTTACTTTTGAACTGAATGGAAAATTGATCGTGTTTGAAAATGCTAAAAATGAGTAACAGGCAATTCACAATTTGACCCATTTCTTAGTAAAAAATGCAAGTCATTAGGCTTTAAAAACTGGAGGGACAAGTCCTTTGCTGATTCTTGCATAACATGAACTCATTTTCTAAACACTGTTGGCATGACTGGTGAGGCTTCAACACAGACAACAAAATTTAAATTTCAAGTTCTGTTTAAAACACAGTATGAGCAAAATAGGGGGGGGGGGGGGGGGGAATCATGATGGGGAAAGTATTTTTTTTTGTTGTTCTTTTCAGCTTTCAGTAAAAGTGTCACAGTGAAAAGCTGAAAGAATGGGGATTCAGTAACAGTGGGGTATTGTGCACGTGTCCAAAGACCAAGAAGCAGAGCTGATGCTGATGGCAGTGTTTCTCTAGCCCTGACAGCTGCTGCAGGACGGGGGAAGCTGGACGTGTGCCGGTTGCTGCTCGGGCACGGAGCGGCCGTGGCCAGAGGCAGCAGGAGAGGAGCGGCCCCGCTGCTCTGCGCCGTCCGCCAGGGCCACTGGCAGGTCTGGCACAGCTCTGGGGGTCCCCTGGGAGCTGGGACCTGATTCCTCCTGTCTCTGGTTTTGAAAAGAATTAGTGTCCATTTTCTAATACGTGCTTGCATCTGCTTCGGAGGCATGTGCTCAGAAGCTTTGCTTCCAAACCCTTTGTATCCCTTGAAGTAATTTAAAAGGCACATTGGCTTCACTACAGTCTTAGTTCTAATATACCTGAAGAATAATGTGAGTTAAAATATTTTCTTTCCTAGACCAAGATCAGAGGTGATGTCAGATCTTTTATACTGCTGCTGTGCAGAGAGAGAACCTTGGATTCAGAAGCCTTCCTCATGCTGGTCTCTCCTGTCAGGCCTTGAACTGCGGTCAGGGCTTGAGCTACATAGAATTTCTCAGGGATTGCCATAAATACCATCTTAGTCCTCTTTTTTAAAGGTTCATGATATTATGGCTGAAATCTCAGTCTCCCAATTTCATAAAATGATAGAGTTGGTAAGATTGGAAAAGCTCTCTAAGATTATCAAGTCCAATTGTTCCCCAGTACTGCAGAGGCCACCAGTAACCCATGTCCTGAAGTGTTACACCCACATGGCTTTTAAATCCCTTCAGGGATGTGGCCAGTGGGAATGAATTCTGCCCCTGTGCTAGGGCTGGACAGCGCTTTCTGAGAAGGAATTCTCTTAATACCCAATCTAAACCCCCCCTGGTGCAAGGAATGTATTTTTAAATTGATATTTTCTGTTACAGATTGCTAAACTTCTAGTGGAGCATGGGGCTGATGTGAATTTAAGTGACAAGCAAGGCCGGACACCGCTGATGGTGGCTTCTTGTGAAGGACATCTGAGCACTGTGGAATTTCTCCTTTCTGAAGGTAGAAAAGAAATAGTGCATTACAGTTGCACTAGGGATTGCATCTGGGTGAGAGAAACAATTTTTCCATTTAAACAGAGAATCTTCATAGCAAAGTGTGTTTTCATTTTACAGGTGCAACTGTTTCATCTCTGGACAAGGAAGGACTGTCAGCTCTGAGCTGGGCATGTCTGAAAGGCCACAAAGAAGTGGTTCAGTATTTAGTAGAGAAAGGTGCAGCAACTGATCAGACAGACAAAAATGGACGAACACCCCTAGACTTGGCAGCTTTTTATGGGGATGCTGATATTGTAAGTATAACAAAAAAGAAATTTTTTTTAAAAGCTTTAAAAATTTAGAATTTAGAAAAAAATACTGCCTACCAAAATAGGAAATTTGGGGAAGTAGCCAAGATGGTTACACTCTCTCATCTTGACTGCAGTGAAAATGTTTGCTCAGGAAAGCGTTTTCTAGATGATGTAGAAGCCCAGAATTATGCTGCAAACCCACAGAGGTCCCTTTTCAGGGTCCTGGTCAGTTGGTGCCTTTGTAGAGGTAATAGCCCAAGAAGAGAAAGGGCACACTCACGTCTGTGTGGACAGATCCAAGATGTCATCAAGGAACTGGACAACAGCACATGCAGCCTCTCACACTCACATCCTTGTTTCTGCAGTTTGCATAGACAGGGTGTGTTTCAGGTGCTGCTGTGGCCTGTAACTTACTGTAGCACCTTGTCCCATTCAGCCTTTGTCTGAATTAACTTGAAATTGTAAATAAGCCCCCAGGTTCCATAGTGGCTTTGGTAGTTTTCAGACACTGTGTGTGTTTTTGCCCGTGACACTGGAGACTGCTGGAGAATGAGGGGTGTCCAGGTTCCTTTCTGTCCCTGCATTTGCTGTAGGTTATTGCCCTGGAGTGGTACCAGCTCCCATTTTCCTGGCCAGACCAGTCCCTTCAGTCTGTGCTCAGCCACTGGCCAGGCTGGGACAGGGACAGTGCCAGTGAAGAGGTCCTAGAGCAGGCCCAAGGCCATGGCTCGAGGGGCCTGGCCAAGGGCAGGACTCCTGGTGCCTCTTCCCTTACAGGATCACTGTTGGTGGCACTTGGGCAAGTTATGGTTATGTGAAAGAACTGCTGCTTCCCTCCAGCCTACCTGTGCTGTGGTGCCTTCAGAGGGTTTTACATGGCCGTACTGTACTCTGCAGCCTATGCTCAGTGTGTTTCAAAGAAGATTACATGGTACCTTAAATATTTCATTGGTCTGCCTTTCCTAGGAAATGTCATGTTCCAAGGCATGTCTCATTTGTTCTCCCAGGTGCAGTATTTGGTGGAGAAAGGAGCAATGATTGAGCACGTGGACCACAGTGGCATGAGGCCACTGGACAGAGCCATCGGCTGCCGCAACACCGCGGTCGTGGTCATGCTGCTGAGAAAGGGAGCGAAGCTGGGTTAGTGAAACTGCCTGCACCAGGACCAAGTTCTGTTCTGCCAGAATTAGTTATTTCTGTAAAGTAGATGAAATAAAACACCGGATTTTTGCAGGCTGTCTGATTTGCAGATGCCCACCCAAGAGAAACAATCTTCTTTAAAGACAGACACACAAAGACTCACTTTAGAAGTGAGGAAACACAAGGACTTTTATTCTGCTCCTCTGATATGTGCTGACGGTGAGGTCTGGAGAAGTCACTGTATATGGCTGCTCTGCCTTAATATATTGCCTTAAGACAAGAAAATTATGATTGTGCTATTACTGATACATAAATCTGGCACTATTAATGATTTAGAATTAGAAGGTTTACTTTTAAATAACATTCTTCTTATAAACTATAGAACTGTTAACTATAAAATTTTTTGCAAAGGGTAGGCCAAAAAAATATGTTGTGTATTGCCAGTAGGCAAGTACATGGTGCAGTTGTGTATGTGATAATGGCTGACTATTTAGTACCTTTGAATCACTATTTCATATTATTTGGGTAGCAATATGATCAAATACAGGTTCTTACTTAGGCCTGAATTTAATTGTGACTTCCGTATATTCCTTCACAGGAGTGAAATGTATCAGACCATTTAGTACCTGGCTGCTGTCCAGGTGGTGGCATAGATGTATTTCAAATGTGTATACCCTAATTATGATAATAGTACCAGTTGCATGTAGGTGAAATATACACTGAAGCAGGACCAGGCTTTCTACTGTGGTAGACAGCAGAAACATACTTTGTTCCCTTTTGTCAGAGACCCTTAAAATTTAACTTGCAGGAAATGCAGCATGGGCAATGGCCACCTCCAAACCCGATATTCTCCTGATTCTTCTGCAGAAACTGATGGAAGAAGGAAATACGCTGTATAAAGTAGGTAGACTTTTCTTTTATTCTGGCAGCAGAACATTGGACTTCTGCCTGAAGGTAGACTGAATTCAGCTGTATGATCTGATATATTACTACTCTGTTTAGAGCAAAACACTACATGATTTTTTTTTTCTTTTTTTTTGGTACTAGTAGTGCAGGTGTTATCCTCATCAAATACCATTAAACATTTGAGTTCAGAAAGAAACAAAATCTGGTTAACATGCAGGCTCTCACTGTGCTTGCCTGATAGTGTAGTTCATACTGTGTATATTTATTGAAAAATCTGTCTCTGTGTTTTTTTACTGGAAGGGCATTTCTTGTTAGATGTCAAATATAAATATGCTTTTTGGCAACAGTATTGCAATATTAAAAGTTCGTGTAAAACCTCTTGTTCCCTAAAATTTGCAGAAAGGCAAGATGAGGGAAGCAGCACAGCGCTATCAGTACGCACTGAGGAAGTTCCCAAGGGAAGGGTTTGGTGAGGAAATGAAAGCCTTCACTGAGCTGAGAGTTTCATTATACCTGAACTTGTCACGATGTCGCCGCAAAACAAATGTAAGCTCTTGCTGTTAGTCTGCTGCTTCTCTGGCACTGGGAATCTGAGACTTACATCCTACTGCGTTACTGGGGTTGTATGTGGACATCTGTCTGTGCTATTTTATAATCCCTATATCCCTGGCCTTGGGCTTTATCATGTCAATAAATGGATGGTTTATGAGGTGAGGGCGTTTTGCCATGGGGGGGATCTCTATTACAGCTGGTCTTACATCATGCAGTTATTTTGGAATGATGAACTTCCGGATCTTTGTGGTACTTTTAAAGGACTGAATGGAAAACACTGCTCCCACCCTTTGCTATCAAAGAACACACCCAGGTGCCATGGCTGTGCCCATGGGTGCTTTGAGGAAATCCCTGGTCTTGCAGACTGGGGTAGGAGCCTCTGCCGTGTGCGCTGGCTGCTCCCAGAGCCTGAGCACGACCCGGGGCTGGCAGCTGCCTTTGGCACTGTGTGACCAGCGTGTTTGATTCCTTTATTAGGATTTTGGTATGGCTGAAGAGTTTGCTACCAAAGCCTTGGAACTGAAGCCTAAGTGTTATGAAGCCTATTATGCCAGAGCAAGAGCCAAGAGGAACAGCAGGTACTGTTTGACTCTGTGCATCTGTCTGCACAGATTTTTTTTTTTAACTTGCCATTTTTAATAACTTGTTCTTTTCTGCTAATTATATTTTAAATTTGCAAAGAAAAAATTATTTTTAGTGCACTTTGCATCTGTACTAGGTTCTTCTATCAGATAAAGCCAACCACATCCAAATAGCAATATTTAGTACTCTGTAAGTACTTACGAGGCAGTTCAGAAAGGAACAAATTCATTTGATGGATTATTTTAAATGTAGCATTGAATGGGTCTGCTACTCCACATGACTCAGCAGAATGTGGCCAGCAGTGTGCCACCCCACTCCAGCACTTCATTATTTATTGCCAAGTTTATGATTTATTACTGGCTGCTTTGATAGGACAGAATATGAAGAATCAGTAGCAGTTGAAGCTGAAAACAAGGGGAGAGAGGAGGAACTCTCTCTTTAGGTTGGAAGAATAACAAACCATAGTGGTGTTGCTGAAGTACAGGAAGAGGTGCCTTTTTGATTCACCATGTCTTCTCTAAACGTATCAATAAATGAAGCAGAGTTCAGGAGGTTCCCTATTCTGGATGTAACTGAAGAGCTTGTGAGACCAAGTGTCAGTTCCTGGTGTTCCCAGCAGAGAGGTCACTTGCCTGCCTGCATTGGGTCTCAGGATACTTGAGAGAAGAGTTTAGGGGTTGCATCTGCACTTCCACTCTAGTTAAGAATCTCCTGAGGTGGAGAACTTCCAGTTCGAATTTGTCACCACCTGCAGCAGGAAGCAACAAATCAGGATATTTCACTGCAAATGTGGAGGTGGATTAGTAGTAGGCACAGCTGGGACTCAATTTGCCCTAATTTTCATTGTAGACTTATTTCTTCCTAAACAGAAAACTCCTTGCTGCTCTTGCTGACCTGCGGGAAGCCACTCAGCTGTGCCCCAGCAATCAGGAGATAAAACGTCTCCTGGCTCGGGTGGAAGAAGAATGCAAACAATTCCAGAGAGCACAGCAACAGAAGCATCAGTCTCCACAGCTACTTGAACAAACCAACAACTCTGATAATGAGGAGGAGGGTATTGTACCAGGTGTGAATGATAATTTTAATATTCAAGACAGGGAAGATGAGCTGCCACACCCCAGTGAATCTATTTCCCCTCCACAAAGGCTGCAGTGTTCCTCAGCTACTTCATTATGTAGCAGGACCCTTCAAGAAGGTGATGAGAAAGCTCAGTCTCTGTCCCCTCAAAGCAGAACAAGCAACAAGTACCTGAGAGAGCCAGGCTTGATCATGCAGCCAACAAAGCAGGCACAGATTGTAAAAACTAATCAGCATGTGGGCTCCATCCAGCCTGGATCTAAACCAGGAGGCAGTCAATGTAGCACCAAAACACAATTGTCTTTGCAGCATCTTCCCCACAGTCCCTTGCCTATCCGGCACTCCAGAAGTCAACATGTGGATGGGACAAGCACATTGTCATCTGAAAGCTTTTCCACAGATCCCACTGCTGAACTGCACAATGAGAAGCTTGTGCCCAGCCAGCGTTCACATCCACAGCATCATGAGGCTCTTTCTTCTCGTTCTGTTGCTACTAAATCTAAACCTGGTGACACATCAACAGCCTCTGCTCCAGTGAATTTCAGTGACTCAAGGCAGCAAAGTCCTGTACCCAGTGCTGGCTCTTCTGGCTCTCCATCCAGTAGTGTGATTCTTGGCAGCTCATCAAGCAGCTTCACTTCAGCCAGCAGTTTGTCAGGCAGTGGTAAGGGGCTGGGGCCAGATGTTCGACTCAAGGAGACCAACGCCAGCCAAGCTCAGGGTACTGAGCACCGACCTCGCAATACCCCGTTTATGGGAATCATGGACAAGACTGCAAGGTTTCAGCAGCAAAACACACAATCTAGTCGCACTTGGCACTCTCAGGCAGCAGATGGATTATCCACAAACATTGCTTCTGCAGGCATTCAGCCCTCCAACTTGGAGCAGTTCTCAGTTAAACACTACTCAACTAAAGGATCCGCTACAGGTGCTGCCCTGGGAGAGGGGAGCCAGAGCAGCGTGCAAGCAAAAGAATGTGAGGAGCTCATGTGCCAAATCCCTCCCCACTGTACAGACAGCAGATCATCCAGCCAAGGTTCTCATTTATACCCCGATGCTGTAGCCAAACTGCCATCCCACAGCACTCAGGACAGCCCCCTCAGTCACGTCAGCACGGCAAAACCAAAGCGATCGTTCATTGAATCAAATGTATAAATGCTGACAGGCTAGACCTGGCTCACAACGTGGCACGGTGTGACTTTTCTACAGCACACTGACTGCCTAGGCATGGCTGGGTCCCAGGGAGCAGTCTTTAATGGGATACAACCACTTCCAACTGTTCCTACCATCACAGGGCAGTGACAGTAACTGGAATAACAAATTTGTGTAGAAAGACTCAATTAGGTTAGCCTAGGAGCTTGAGCAGAGAAATCCTTTCTATTACATGTTACCATTAAATAAGTGTTTCCTTTCACCTAGGGCTTCAGTCTTGGCTTTTGATTCTCTTGCATCTCACGCATAGACCTTGTGCCTCTCAAATGCTTACATGCTGATGTCTCACAGCAGCGCTAAGGGAGACAATCTGCTGCAGAATACTCAGAGCTGTACATGCATGCATTTTTTAAAATCAAATCATTTTATCACTTTTTTAGTGAGCTCTAATTTGGGTTGCATGATATACATTTGGGAAGCATAAATACTTTATGTATGAGTAAAATATAAGCAGCCATACTTTGACATGTAAGTATAATTATTTTTAGTAAATAGAAGAAACGAAATGAAGTGACATTTGCATGTGTATTGAGAGGCTTTGACCATATTGGTTATTGCACTGAAGAACACAATATTATGGCCTATTAACAATAATCGCACTTTATATAGGGTATCTAATCACCTTTGGGTGCTATCTTAAAGCAAAATGATTTATTGTTTATTTGTGAAAAGGTACAATAACTAAATGCTTAGTAAATGTTTTTACGGGAAAACCAAGAAAGGGAGAGAGTGAACATGAAAGTTTGAGGAAAAGCGAATGTGCAGTTGCATGACAGGATGAAGTTGAGAAGTTGGTTTTTTGAGGAAATTAGGGGTTTTATTGGCAAGAACATTCTGAAAATGAACTGCTGCAGTGACATTCCTGTGAGTGCAATTCAGTTGGAGTGCTCAGCTTTATACTCTTCCCATCATGCTTGATTACAGTGTTCTGTGTACACTGTAAACAGCTGTACCCAGCTCTACACATCCTTCTGCAGTTTGCATCATTACACTTTAGCTTATTTATTGTTTACTGTTTCTTTGATATTTTGTACAAGTCCTATATTAGTCTTGTCCTGTAATTCTATTTTTGCACAGCTACTGTAGTCTTTCCAGACAAAATAAAGATTATTAATACACCTGTGGGATGAGATGCAATCCCTGATGGTTGCAGGAGAAATTCTCCCCCAGCTCTTCCAACTACGTGTCCAGTAATGGGGATCAGAGAAAGACAGACACATTTCGGTTTATTAGAGTAGAAAAAGAAATACAGGTCCTTTACTTTGCTGTTTCTTACCTTCTGAAAGACTAACTTGGCAAGATGAAGACTCAAAACTGATAGATGTAGTAAAAATTTTAAGAAAATTTTATCTGAAAAATTGAGTTTGAGTACTTGATTCTTAAACAGAAATACCACAAAGTAGAACTACCATGAACTTAAAGGTTTTTCTGGGAGTTTCCACCAGTAAAGGCTGAGTCAGCCACAGATCAGAACTACTTCTCTCCGTTTATTTCTGATAGAATTAATTCCTTCTGCTGCATAAACTTTCAATTAATTTTAACAAACAGCTTCAAAATGAAGTGTTTAACTATTTCTGCTGAGTCTCTAGCCAGCGACTAATGGCCATTTTTAGTGTCCTGTTTGGTGTGAGCATAAGAGAATGGAGAGGAAGATTAGTCATGGGACTAGATCGTCTATTGCTGATCCAGTTTTCCATTGCTTCTCTTTCATAGGAATAGCCATCTGCAAAGAAACCATCAACAAAAGCTCGTATTACACAGGTGTGGGCACTGTGCAGATGTTAGCTGGTTAAATGTAAAAGGGAAGTAAGGAAATGCCTCCAAACAGGAAAATTGAGAGCTAGAATAAGTACTGTGTATGTGGAATCTTTACTGTGGGTACAGACAGTTACAGCTCGTTTCATGTATCTATCTCTGCCTCCAAAGCACCAAAGTATATTATACAAAAGTTAACTAAGACGTTCTTTTCAGTTTGAGTGATCCATAATGTGAAGTAAAAGCTCATTAGCAGCAATTGCCTAACAGAGCTAAAGCCTGCTGCTCTGCTGAACAGGGTGCATGTCCACCTGGCTGACCCAGCCCTGAGCTGTGCCTGTACAGAGCATTTACCACCTGGCCAGGTTCAGGACTTTGGCTCTTAAGAGTTGGTAGCTGAACCAGCTAATCCTTAAAGAACAGAAATTAAGCCCCAGCTAAGCATCAGTCACCCAGGAATATCTGTGGTGGAATACAAATCTGGGTCTGTGCCTGGGTCTCCTTGCTCCTTATTGAGTAAAGCCACCATCACTCCAGCAGTTAGCAAATGTCTTCATACTTTGGCCATTTTAATTCTCAGAACTCTGCCCTAATACCTCAGACCTGGATGAAGTTAGTCACTGTTTACAGAGTAACAAAAAAAAAAAAAATACTGGTCTTCTGAGGCTTGTATGCTCCTCCCCCCAAGAATAGAACTACAAAACACTAGTTCTTCATGAAATGTTTTAACTATGTAACATGCGGCTGGCCTATCACAGTTCCAACGGCTTGCTGCATTCAAAGGCGTCTCATTCTATACAAACTGTTAAGTTGGTGGCCTACAGATGGTGTGCCAAGCATAGTAATGAGCCTGGGTTGTTTTTTTGGGGGAGTGGGCAGGGTTGATTTGTTTGTTTGCTTTTTGCCCCGCTGAATGCACAATTCCATTTTGCACTTGCTCAGCCAACATTGTAATTAGACTTGTAAGTATATTTACAAGGCACATAAAGGAAGACACATTAAAAAAAAAAAAGATGCTTGATGCAGTATTTTTCTCCATCTCAGAGCTGTAATTCAGTAGATTAAATGTTTATCGCAATTCTGGTTTTTGCAACAGCTATTTGGAATAGTTTATCTTTCTAGGCCTGATTATAAGATAGATGTGGGAATATAAACATGGGCCTATCTTTACTCAAGTAATTAGCTTTAATCTGTGTCATGTGAAGACATACCTGTGGCAATAACAGGATCTTTCATAAGCTCCCTTGTTATAGGACATAGGAACTCATCGGGAACAGCAGCCGGGATCGTTGTCATCCTCAGTTCTTCAATTTTCTGGAGAACTTTACTGCGCAGGCCTAGAGACTCTGAAAAATTATTTGCATATAAGAGAACAGCAAGACAGGTAAGGCTAAGAGGTCAGCTCTTGAAAGAGTCAGCAGCTGTGTTACAGGAGGCAGCTCCATCTCACCATGCCCCCTAAACCACAACCTGCAGCCAGCCCTGGCTCCCACTCCAGTCAGCTCTCCCACAGGCGTTCTCTCCTTGCAACAGCAACTTGGGGCAGTAATGAGAGCAACCAGTAAAACCAGTGCAAGTGCAACAGAGCTATGGCAGAGCTGCAGCTGGTTGCACTTCCACAGTGCGCGAGCAGCGCTGCCCTGCAGCCACACTCCGGCACGGGACGCTGCGGGGGTGGCCCTTGGCACTGGGGGGAGGGGGGGGGGGGCCAGAGCCAGTGGGAAGGGACAGCTGTGCACAGGTGCTGCCAGCACCTCCAGCAGACTGGATTGCCCTTGGCCTTCACGTTGGCATCTGACACCCACCTGTGTTTCACTACACCTGCTATACAGCACTGCTGTCGAGGGCTTACAGAGGCACCCCTAAAAGGTGCCTGAGCCTGTGGTTTTTAAAAGAACACTGATGTCCTCCAAACTTCAAAGTGTGAAAAACTTCCAGAAGTCCTTAGCAAGATCTTGCATCACATTCTTAGAGCAAAGAAAACAGGTTATCAAGAAGAGAAAGGATGTTCTCATTCAAGCATTTATATGGTGGTAGACTTCAAAAATTCAGTCAATTTGACTAAAATTTGAGGAAATTTTGAGGGAATTTGAGTAAAACAGAAAATGTTGTGCATTTTAGGCAGACGGTATTTTCCTTTGCTTTGCTTGATCCTTACCAAAAGTCATCAACAAATGCACACTTAAGAATTTCACTGTTTGATTCAAGGTTGGTGAACACCCCCAGTTCTAAACATGCCACTTCTGCAATAGGAAAAACTACAGACCACCCTGTTTACCAAAGTGAGAAACTTGAATTGTAGAGAAAAGCTGAAATTCCTTTTCCACAGCTTAATAATGCAAGATCAAACAAGGAAAATAGAAACAAAATCAGGGAAGCCCATTTAACAGCATCATTAGTAGAAGTGCATTTTATGTCTCCAGGTGTAAGCAAACACACACATACAGAAGGAATGCTATGAACAATGTACATTAGGGGGGTTTTAACAGCCCCGTTAATGAAATAAAAGGCATTTCAGGGGGGAAAAAAATCCATGTATGGGACCCCTAATTTCCTTTCATCCCAACATTTCAAAGTACTCTAGAGATTAAAAACTATTTGGCTTTCAATACTCTTACCAATTTTTAATTCATTAGCAAGACTTTCCTTAGTAAGATTCAGTAGCTCCTTGCCATCAATATTATTAATTTTGAAAAGTCCAACGAAGTCTGCTAAATCCTGTGTACAGAGCCAGTCTGAAACATCATCCTCTGACCAGTTCTCAACAGCCATCTTTGATTCCTTTTCTACAGCATCTCCTTTGGAAATTAAGAGTTTTAAACCAAAACAAACAAACAAATTAAAAACAAACAGCATCTTCCCCCACAAAAAAACCTCACTACAACCCCCCAAAAGCAACCAACAATAAGATTGTCAGTTCAAAGAAACAATGTCATTAATAAATCCTGGTTTTGAGAGTACCATACATTCTTCATCTAATAAAAGAAATGCTTATTAGACATTCCTTTGGGACGGAGGGCAGTAATTTGGGTTTACCTTTCACCTATCAATTTTCAAAGTTTAGAGGAATTTAATCTCTTAGATGCCTACACTTCTGTCAAATTTGAATTGAACAAACAGCCAGAAAAGTAGCAGACACTGGAATCATCTTGCACCTCCTTAGAAGACACACCAAAATCCAAACTTAGTGTTGTGCTTTGAACAAAGACAGTATGTACCTTTGTTCCACAAATTTTAGGTGCCGATGTCATCTGTATCCTAAATTATCCTATATTAATGGCACTAACGTAATTTGTACAATTCGTTTTTCACCTATAACAACTCATAAGGTGCATTTCTAATTGACAATTACGCTTGCAATTAGTGTATTTTCAACCTGTCACAAATTATGGGCCTCCAAGAAGTCTTTCAGCACTCTGGCAATAATATTCACCTCTTAAATGCTGTCCAGAGAATAAACAAATGTGAACATCAATAAAACTGATATAGCAAATTAATAAAATTAAGATATGTCTAGTATATTTTTCTTTACAAAGTAACAGAAAGAGAATACCTCTTCTAGTCATTAAAGCATGTCAATTAGAAGAAAAAGAAATGCACATAATCCTGATGTTGCACATTAAGTGCAGGTAAGAATGTGGGATTTTCGCATCTTCAGATGGTGTTTTGAACTTAAAGAACAGCTTACAAATACTTCACACACTGACCTGCACAGGGTTGACTAAGGTCAAGCTGCCATATGTGCACAGTTTTATCCATTGAGCCTGTGGCAAGTAAGGGACTATGTGGTGCAAAAGCACAGGTTGTAACATATCTACAAATAAATAAAAAGAAGTCTGAAAATTCACAAGAAAAGTATTTCTTTTATTTATGAAACAGAATAATCATGCTGATTTCTTACCTCGTATGTCGAGACAAAGTATGAAGGGCATTGCCAGTACTCTGTAAAAGAGTTATTGTGATTTTTAATCTTAAAGAACAAAAAAAGTGTTTCTTCACTTGCTTCCTTTCGAAACAGGGAATATTGCTTCTTGAAAGGTGACAGAAGCTACCTTCAGAGAAGTGACACAACCTTGACCAAGCTGATCAGCAGAAGAGTCAGAAATGCAACTTGAATTTCCAGCTTGAAGTCCCTATTTGTTTCCCTGGAGCACTGCTCCCCTGCACAATCAGCCAGCATGGAACATGCAGGGAGAACAGCGCAAGAAACACTGACTCAAATCCGTACTGGCTGGTTGGTTGTGTAGATAAAGACATTTCTTCTATAAATCTTGTATTAGAAATGACCATAAGGATCACTGTGGGGGGGTCAACCCGCAATCCATCAATTGGACCAATAATTAACCACACCTATTTGGCCTGTTCTCTGTTTTGCCCCTAAATACTACTAAAACACTAAATTCCTGAATTTTGGCAGTTTTAACTTATTATTGAAAGACTTTCCCTCCTATGAAAAATCACATTTCTTTCACAGGTACAGACAGGTTGGAAAGATGATGAGCAAAGTTATTCTGAATCACTAATTGCTCAGTCAGCACTCCAGTATTTTGAGCTGTCCAACATGATCAAAATGCCCAAATATAGGATGAAATCTCTCTCCCTCCCACAAAGGTTTCTTTTCCTCACAGAATCACAGAATGGCTGGGGACCTCTGGAGATCATATAGTCCAACCCCCCTGCTAAAGCAGCATCACCTAGAGCAGGTATCCAGGCAAGTTTTGAGTATCTCCAAAGGAGAATTTCACAACTAGTAAACTTACTGTCCCATTTGATAAAAACCTAAGGCCACAAAACCTGATGATCAGTATTAAGAAATACTTAGGCTGTTGTTGCCTTCATCTTTCAATTTCCTGACAAACTCTAGAGGACATCTTAAATACCTGTCTAAACTTCAAACTACTAAAAGAATTGGGCCAAAGCCTGCGCAGGTATCATGTTAGTGATTTTGGTGAAGAACTTTAATGCTAATTTAAAAATTGTTTCAATACAATACGTATGTGCAGAGCAAGCTGAAGAAATTTAAAATTTGTTCATATTTCATTTTCAGCAAAATTATTATTCTTTAATAATATAAAGTACTAAAGGTATACATAATCACTTACAGGTGAACCACAAAGGATATAACAGCACTATTCTAGAAAAAGCTTCAACAGTATGTTTTAAAGACATTGTACTTAATAGAAAAATTTTCATCAAGTCTTTATTATGCTTTTATTTTATGTGCACTTTATATATTACTAACTACAGAACTTCTGTGATCACCATTCCTGATTTTATGTCAAAAGGTACAGACCTTCATGCTTTGGAAGCTAAGCTAAAGTTAGGATAACAAGAAAATCCTTCTGCTTAAATAGGAATCTTGTAATACTCATAAGTATGAAATTAATTGAGTAACACCCTACTGCAGAGAAATAAACTGACAAATCCTCACAATGTAAATAAGAAGTAATAAAAGAGAAAGACTGATCAACTCACAGGAGATTTTTCCTTAGACTCCTTCCCTTCCTACCCCCAAATGCACAGTAAATATTTTGGCTTAGTATCGTTTGTATTCTCTAATATTTTTCATTGATAAGACACTGCAGAAGCAGTGCTCATATTTAAAGACAACACCCCAACAAATGGTCCTGCATTATGCTATACTTACAGTTTCATAGATTATGACGCACTTGTCCACAGACCTTGAAAGAACACACTGACATTAAAATGATGCAGAGAAGAAAAAGGAAACTGTTTCATTAACCTTTTCCACAACCTGACATTTCAAACTCAATCACCTACAAGACACAGACCGATTATAAAGACACTTCAACAGTTCTGGAGGTCACAGAACTATTGATAATAAATATTTAGAAATCTCCAACTCTTTTGAACTTTCTGTTTTACAATATTGAAGTGTGAACCTGGACAGCCAGACATTTCAACAAGGTGCTGCTTACCCTGAAACTATCATCTGTCCATCACACGAAAATGCACAAGCCAGAACTGGGGCAGAATGCCCATTCAGTGTGCATTTATATTTTAACTGAACACCTAAAAATACAAAAAGTAAATTATTACATATGGCCATATTTGACAAGGTATAACACAAGCTGCTTTAAGAAGCCCAAAGCTCCACCAAAGATGTGACTCTGTGACATCCCCTACAAAAAAGGGGATAAAAAGATCACAGAGACAACTTCCCCTTTGAGTATCTCCAGCTTTCTCACTTTGTAGTCTTAGCATGTCCTACAAGGTTTTAGATAGTTAAATGTGTATCTGGACACACAATATTAATCCTTACATACTTTTATATATAAGAGATTACAAAAAAGTTCCCACTGACAATATTTTTGGCAATTTACCTAGTCTCTACATTGTCAATTTTGCAGGAACCAGCATTCTTTTCTCTAGCTCTTATTCAAGGCTCAGGATACACTGAAATATGAAAACAAGCCTCTCCCTGGCCAGGCAGATTAAGAGGTTTCAACCTATCAGCCTGTTGCAAGGTCACAGTAGAATTTTTTTAACTCTTTACTTTCAATACTTGTTGATAAACAGATTGCTAAATAAAATCTACATGTCACAACATCACAAAGTGCTGAATGCCTTAGCTGTACTCCAGCTAATAACGCAAAGAAATCTTTCGATTTGTGGTTAGTTTGGTTGTGAATCCAGTAGTATAAATTTGATTTTTTATTTAAATTGTCACTACAGACCTAAGACACTGGTATATTCAAAAAACATTTCTATACAAACCTAAGAAATCTGCAAACAGAATAAGCCAGAGTTTGATCTGATTATCTTGTCCACAGGAAGCCATCTGGAAGTATTTGAATCCATTTTCACTGTCTGATAAAATTAAAATATATAAATGGGAGTTAGAAACATTGAAAATAACAGCACATCAGTAAACTACATCAACATAAAAATCTATCAGAAGTTCTAAAATAGTTTGGAAGTAAGATATAAGTAGAATTATACTCTTTCCTGAATAAGTAGACAAAGAGCTGCTCTCATGTTTTATGTTTCCTTGATGGGAAATGTTTGATTCCTCTAAATATACTGCTAGAGTATTTTAACCTAAATTATATGGTTATATTCATTTTTTCTACAGTTCTGTAATTCTCAAAATTAACCATATACACATGTACAAAATTTGAAAGTATCTGACAGGGAATTTTCATATTTTTACACATTCAACTTTTCATTTTTATAAACTCACATTTCATGACTACAGTCCAGCCAAACACTCAGTAAATACTGCATTAAGTGTGAAATATAACAATAATATTTTTACAGCTTTCCCATCTTGATTCAGTGGCTATGAACATTTCTGAATGATCATGTTCCACGAGTAGACATGCACAAGGAACAGATGCATAAGGAAGTGGTTGGATGGTCACAGCCTGAGGGCAGTGGTCAATGGCCCAGAGTCCCAATGGACCAGTGGTCCAATACAGTCCTTCAGGACCGTCTACTGGGATCACTGCTGTTTAATATCTTCATTAAGATATTTAATAGGGAGCAAGATGGGAGCAAGTGCGCCCTCAGCAAATTTGCAGATGACACCAAGCTGAGTGGTGCAGGTGACATACCAGGACAAGGATCTGGGAGGACAACTGAGGGACCCGGACAAGCTCAGGTGCTGGCCCGAGGGAACCTCAGGTGCAGCAAGTGGATTGGGGCAATCCCCTGTAAGGTTCCAGGCTGGGGGATGAAGAGGTGGGGAGCAGCCCTGCCAAGGAGGACGGGGGGTGCTGCTGGGTTGGGAGGCCGTGAACGTTGCGTCCCTTGCCAGCCTCAGCTCCAGCTTCACCTCGGCCTTCCCTACACAATTGTCATTCATCTCCATACTTTTCCCATGCTAGGGGTCTTTGTTCCCACTGCCTGTGCATTTGCTTCTTGCCTTTTAGTTTGACCAGCAGTTCCTGACTCAGCCATGCCAGTCTCTTGCCCTCCTTGCCCCAGTTTCTGGCTCCCAGGCACCACTGACTCTTGTACTCAGTAGAAGACTTTCCTAAAGATCTGCCAACTCTGCTCCGTTCCCTTGGCCCTGAGGGCAGTCTCCCATGGGATCCCACTGCCAACCTCCCTGAAGGGCTGGAAGTCTGCCTTCCTAAAGCTCAGGAGCCTACCTCCATTCCTTACCTGACCTATATTCTTTAAGGTAGCAAACTCCACCAAACTCCACCACAAGTGCTCTAGATCCCATGAGCTCCTAGGCAACTGTGACTGAATCCACTTCAAAGGCAGAAGAACTACCTGTTACAGCCTAAAGCACAGAGAACCCATCAGACACTCTGGATCAAAACTTGCTCTGAATTAAGCAGGTAAAGAGAGTCTCAATTTAAAAGTATCTCTAATTGTACTGGATAAGCACAACTTGTATGCATTTCATAATGTGCTAAATCTGCCAAAAATCCCAGAAGGTTCGGCCATTGATGATTAAATAGCAACACACAAAAGGAAATATGTTGACTTCCAATAATATGTGAATAAAAAATCAAGCATGATCATAAATCAGCCAGAACAAATCCACAGTGTAGGAAATACCTGTTTTGTTGCCTGTTTCACTTATCTTGGCAAAAGACTGTAATTTTTAAACCAATAGAATCATCTCAGTATGAAAGGGAGTGGGGGAAACTATACTCTGATCTGTTTCAGCTGCAACAGATTTTTTTGCCCTCAGATGCAACTCTTAGTTCACCATGGAGTTTTTGTGCAGCATTTTCACCAAGAAAGATGCTACACCTTTGAGTGGACAAACATTTGTTTGATTTGGTATTGTCAATCACTAATTCTCTGTTCTGAAGTGCTGTTTGCATCCATCTTCCTCAGCTTCCTGCTGCTTCTGTCCTGCTTTCTTCCCCACTGCTTCTCTCCTGTTTTCTTCCTGCCCTGCACCACCTCCTTAGACAGGGTGGTACACAGACAGCAGTACTCATTGCTAAGTTCAGCACCTGAAGATGCAGGTGGCTGCTCAGTTATAACTTTTGGGGCCTTTGAAAGGGCATCTTGTGTATTCTGAACACAAAATCATAAATATGTTGATGAAGATCACTTTGTCTCAACAGTAGAGTTGGAAAGCATGAAGGTATACACACAAGGTTGTTATGTCAAGTTGCTGCACTACTTCCTAAATCCAATCATGAGGCTTCTTCCAATTTCCTAACCTCCATTAGAAGCAAATGACTATGTGGTCAAATGCTAAAAGAGCTTTAAGATTTTTGAACATCTTAGTGGAATGCAGGAGACTCTGGGCTCATTATTCCCCCAAATTCCTCTAAATGAGAAAGTCTGGTGCAGGAAAATAGCCTATCTCTTCATATCCCACAGTTCAAGCATTTAGCTTATTAGGTTTACAGCTCTGTACATTGTTTTAATCCAGTCCTGCTCCTTGGGAACCAAAGTATGAAAGTGTCAAGTGGGAATGGTAATCAAGCACTGCATCTTCTAAAACCCTTGTCTGCTGCAGGGTAATTAGCTACTCAAGGTTATCACCTTGTTTGTTGACCTAGTACATTCCTTGCCACCAACCTGAGCACAACATTTACTTAAGAATATTCCAAATATTCTAAAACATCAGCTTTTCACAAGGTCATTTGTATCTTGAGCACCAATGGCAAAAAGAATATGAAAACGATAGCTAGGGAGAAATAAAGTATTTCTGTTTTAAAATATTCTTTCCCTGATGAGTTGAATAACTAACCAGATACTGGATGTGAAGAAATATCACAGCAGGTAACACCAAGATCATGTGCTTTTTCATTATATAGGCATCTCATTTTATCATCCCAAATGGTTAAATCACCACTTGATGATCCAGTGACAAAGAAATTTCCATTGGGAGAAAACGCACAAGCCATCAAAGAGCCACCTTTAACTTTCCCAGATCTGAAAAGCAAGAGTACACAGGATTTAAATTCAGAGTAGTTCTACAAAGTGACCTCTCAAATGCAGTCTGATGCAATAAGCCAAACTCTTTTAAGGTCTGCACTTTGGAACTAGCTAACAGAGGAAGAGAAACTCAAACCAACTATGAAAAGAGAGCAAAATAAGCTCTGCAGCAGGGACCATACCTGCTCTTTGCCAACAGGAGGAAAAACACAAAATGGCAGCCCAAGGCAATAATTTTAACTGAGTGATAAAATAATTTTCAAACTAAAGACAATTTGCATGGATTTAACACTTAAAAGGCACAATGCACTGTTAAAATTCTATGGCAGGATACATGTTGGTAGTCAAAGACAAATATACAACTATCATTAACATGGACTTACATGTACACAAAAAAGGGGAAAAAAGACTGACAATTCTTCTGGTTTTAGAGACAAAAGAGAACACCTACTAGCCCATGTGATAAGATGTAGCTGAGTAGAACACTTCATGATTTATGATGTGGGATTACTTTTGAACAACTTGTACACAAGAGAAAGCAACATGGAAAAGAAATTCTGTATTTTAACTAAGTCAGCCAAAACACTTTGCAAAACCAATCTTAAAAAAATTTCTAGCAGGTATGGAAGTGTGGTCAACCCTCAGGAAGGAAGTGGGGTCAGCCTAACATCCTTTACCTTATCTGATAACCTAAAGTTAATTGAAAGAGTCTCACTCCTTTTAATGGACACCAGACCCAGCCAAGCATGCACAGCAGAGTCTTTAAGCGCAGGGAGAAAATCACAGCCATGAGAAACAGGCACATGGCAAGAAATGTCAGTCCTACTTACTCTGTCATCGCACTCTGCAGAACAGCTGCTAATTCTCTTTCACTGACAGAAATTTTATTTACTGCCAGAGGCGTCAAATGTAATATCTCAAGAAGATAAATCAATACATTTTCCTGTGTCACAATAGTCAGACCCACGACCTTCTAAAAAGCATTGTCTCCCTTAATTATTTTATCAAGAATACTATCAAATCCACTACAGTGCTTCCAATCGTCATATGTACAATCCTCTTTCTTTAGTGAATCCTTTTTCTTTAGCTTCTTTAGAACTTTCCTTCTTTCATACAAAAAGTTGCAGATTCTGCTCTGAAAGCAACAGCCAAATAAATAGCACTGTGCATGCATTTAAAGCTTGCAGGCTAAATACCAGTTTTGTAACCTAACTACGGAACAGGAAATAGAGACCACTAAGAAATACATTAAGTCCACTTGCTTTCTTGTTGTTCACATCCATCATAGAAATTACTTAAATAGCCATCTTCACAATTTGAACAGTCAGTTACAACAGCTGAGTAGATAAAGAGAAAATATTATGTAATTTTATAATAATTACCATCCATATATTTAGTCAAGCAACAAAACTGCATAGTAAAATGTTTTCTCATTTTCAGCATCAACACAATCAACTGTTTCAAAAGAAACAGAGGACCACAGATTGACATTAGATGGTTAACTAACTTCCTCTGACATAGTTTTTAAGTACCTTGATGATTTCTATGTGATACTGATTTCAGCTTTTAAAAACAGGACATGTGCATTTTTCTATTTGCAATTACAAACGACAGTAAAAAAATTTAAGCAGCTGAAAATACATACACACATAGACATCCCAAAACAGATATAGTTAAGTTGACTACTGCTGGCCTGTTAACACTCTGAAATGAACTTTTAATAGCTGATGGGGACAGGATGGGAATATTCAAGTTTTTTCTTATTTCTTCATAATGAAAACACCAAAGCAGAATAATTCCAGCTTGTAATAACAATACAGTTTCTATGTAGTCATTACACATGCACCATTCAACTAGTAGAAAATTAGGATCTAGGTCTAAAACATGCACCCCTGCATACATTAAGAGCATACAATTGCAAGAAATGTTGTTTTCATATTTCTGTGTTTTTCCCTTCAGCAACAAGCATTCTGAATAAAAAATATAAAATCTCTTCACTTGTAATGTCTCAAAACAGATAAACCCTCAGGTTTCAGAACACCAATGACTGAATTTCCCAATTTTTCTTAAAGATAAAACTAGGAAAAAATAGGTTGTCTTTATTGTCTGAAAACAAAACCACCATTTCAGTGTTTCTTTATGGATTACAAAAAACATGGTGGCAAAAATCTGTAAGAATTCTGTTTATGGAAAAATTTCCAGATTTACACAATTTCAAGTAACTACAATCAATCATTTTGAAAACCTCTGCAATTCCCATGTAAACCACTGCTGTGGAAGGCAAGGAGGCCACAAAAGGAGGGACATGCTTGACAGGGAATGACCAACATCAAACAGTTCTGTCTTTCAGAAACAGCTGCTCCCTCAATCTGGAGTGAAACATCAGTTCACTCAAATTCTTAACTACTTTTCTAACTTTAGAGTAATTTAGTTGTGTAATAGGGCCCTAAAAGCTAAAATAATGTCTCACCAAGTACAGGTTACAACTGGCCTGAAGAATGCACTGAAAGACAGAGATGTAGCTGAGGACTCAGAAGATAGCTCTAAGGATCATGCCTTTAACTGCGCCACACCAATAAATATGCTCATCTGTTTCAAATGTTTATTGGAAACCTATGTGAAACGTTGAGTTTTATTTAGTACCATTGCTTCTTTCTGGCACTTCATGTCTTAAAATGTACTGTTTCAGGACAGATTCATAGTTTCCAAACTCTGATTGCTGGATTACCAGCAAGCTTCTATGACCTTCCTGGACTCCAAACACCTGGTAATTAAACATTCAATTTATACTACTACTATGTGTAATGTAATATAAAGCACACAGTACAGTCAGGCTCCACTGTGTATTACGTATCAGTTTGCTGACCCACTGTTTAGAAACCAGATGCATGCAGTCTGCAATGCATCCTGATCTCATGCTAAATCTATTCAATGAACTTTTAAAAAAAACAGGATTTAGATGCAAGATAACTTGGTAAAAATCAAAACTTCTTGCATTCGAGTTGTTTAACTTAAAAAACAAAAAAAGCTACTCAGAACTTTTCCCTCTCCTTTTGGTAATCTAAATCCTATTCCCGCTTCTTTGCGATACCCATCAGTAGAGTAAGTCTGCCTATCTTGTTTACAGTACAGCGTACCACTTGAACTATAGTCGCTTCAAAACAAAGTATTAGTCAAAAAATAATTGGCACCCACCGGTAGAGCTTCAAGGACTGCACGTTCCAGAGAACCACGCTGCCATCCGCTGCCCCTGCTAGCAGGTAGGCGGCCTCGGGAGAGAAGCGGCAGACCCTGACGGGGCTGGCCCCGGGCTGCGGCAGCACGGCCAGCCTGCGGCCATCGCGGGGGTCCCAGAGCGCCGCCGTGCCGTCCGTGGAGCACGAGGCCAGCACCCGTCCCGACGGCGAGAAGCAGCAGCAGTGCACGGCGTACGTGTGACCTTCCAAGGGCGAGTACGGCAGCTCCGCGAAGTTGCTCAAAGAATAAACGCGGATTGTTTTGTCCAAGGAACAAGTAGCCAAGCATGATGATGAGAAGGCGCAGTAGTTGACATCATCACTATGATCTGCTAAAGTGTGAATTAATGTCGCCATTTAAAAAAAATAAAAGTCTGAAAAAGAGTTGAACAGTTAGACTTAATTTTCCTATTTCGCAAATGAAATATACTATCTTAGCAAGACAAATTCTGAAAAAAAAAAAAAAACAAAAAACAAAAACAACAACAAAAAAACCCCTCCTTTGCAAAGGCAAGTTTTTCACCCAGCATTGTGTAAGCACAGAATCATAAAATCAGGGACTAGTTTGTGTTGGAAGGGACCTTAAAGCCCATCCAGTTTCAGCCCCTGCGATGGGCAGGGACACCTTCCACTATCCCAGCTTGCTCCAAGCCCCATCCAGCCAGGCCTTGAATGCTTCCAGGGATGTGGCAGCCACAGCTTCTCTGGGCACCCTGTGCCTGGGCTTCAACACCCCCACAGCCCAAGAATTTCTTCCTAATATCTAATCTAAACCTACTCTCAGTTTAAACCCATCCCCCTTTCTATCACTGCAAGCCCTTGTAAAAATACCCTCTCCAGCCTTTTGTAGTGTGTGGCTGGAGCACTTTCCAGTAAAGACCAAGACAAAAAAGTCATTGAGTACCTCAGCCTTCTCTATGTCTTAGGTAACCAGGTCTCCTGTTTCCTTCCAGAGAGGGATCACATTTTTCCTAGTCTTCCTTTTATCACCAACATACCTATAGAAGCTTTTCCTGTTGCTCCTGACATTCCTGGCTGGATTTAATTCCGTCAGGACTTTAGCTTTCCCAGCCTAGCCCCTGACTGCTCGAACAATCTCTCTGTATTCCTCCCTGGCTATGTGTCCTTGCTTGCATCCTCTTCCTTTTTTGACTTTGTCCCTTCTGCTTCCTTTGATGGATAGCAACAGTATTGACTGCAAAACATCAGCGCAACACCACATACCTGTGTTGCCAACCCAAGATTTGACCAGACTGACAAAAACATTTAAGTCAAAACATGACTATTAATTGAATGATCAGAATTGGAACCTCTCCAGAAGTTGCATTTGCTGCTACACAGAACAACAAAAGGCAATGTGAATTTCACATGCGTTTTCCCAGGACTTAAAACTGCTGAAACCAGTTTAAATTGTATCAGACAAGTGATTTACACTGCTATGGTCCAGGAAATCCCCGAAGAGGTATAGTTCAACCACTTACTCCCCATGCTGCACATCACAGACAAGTTTCCTGAGAATAAGGAAGCGTAGAGCCAATATAAACTGCCCACAGCTCTTATAAGCTCTTTATAACGAAATGAAAAACAGTAATACTATTTGTGTTGAGTTAACTAACTTAAATAATAGTCTGCTGTTTTAGATAGGTGCTTCATTCTGAATAACTTCAGTACTGACACATCTGCAAACAAAATCATATATTACACCTTTTTTTTTACATAGAAACACACATACACACACACTCATATGTTTATATGTATGTAGACATGCAAGTGTGTATAAATGCATGTACATGTGCAGAGGTATGTTCATATACACACAGACACAAAATTGCCCTTGCATATGTAAGGGCAAAATACTTGTTCTCTTCAGACAGTGTATGGCACACCGATTTAGTTAAATACCAGATCACTGAACACTACCTGCTTTAGCTTCAGGATGCTCAGTTTTACTACTGCTCTCTTTAAAACCATTAAACAGATGAAGTAGTGTAAGTAACATATCTTAGCTGCAGGAAAAAAAAGAAACATACTTCAACTACGAGAAACCGAAGAGTCAGACAAGGCGTGACATCTGGAAAGATAAGCTGAAAAAGGCACCTTGATCAGAAGACTTTTAGGAGCTCACTGCAGGAAAGGAAACCTAAAACCAAGAGGTTTCAGTATCAACACGACGAGAGCATTCGTCACCAGAGACTTGTTCAGCACCACAGCATCATCTCCTCTGGTAACGACGTATTTTTTCTCATAATCCATAAACCAGAAGCACCTTCCCACAGAAAGAGCTACAGCAATTCTCGGCACGGCTGGTAGCCCCTTCCCTACCGCTGTTTCCCACAGCCTAGCCCCACCCAAGGCAGCGCGCAGGCGGCGAGGCCGGGACGCGCTCGGAAGGTCGGCGCAGTCACCCCGAGCTCCAGCGGCGGGTGGTGGGTAAACAGCACCCTGCCCCGGCTGAGCGGGGGCCCCGCCGCCACCAGGCCCGGCCGTGAGGGGATCCTGCCCGCACCTCCCGCGTTCCGACCGCGACAACTCCGGCCTCGGCCACACCCGCACGGCGCGGGGAGTTGCGCACGCGCGGTGCCCCCCGGACTCTCGGCATGGTACGGCCCGGCCCGGCCCGCCCCGCTCCGGGCCGCGCAACTGCGCGCCGGCCGCGGGGGGGAGCCGGCGCTGCGTTTCCCGCTCTCACCGCCGCCACCGGTCCCGGCCCTGAGACAGCGCGGGCGCGGATCGTGCGACCTTCAGCTCCGGCCCGGAATCGCGCAACGGCCGCCGGCGCTATGGCTGCCTTGGCACGAACCCTGCGTGGGCGCGGCCGGTGCCAGCGCCTCCGGGAGGTCGGCTCCCGATGCCGCTGGCGCGCCCTCAAATCCGCGCGCTGCCGGGCGCCAGCCGTGTCTGAGCGGGCAGCGGGGCCACCGGGATCTCAGCTCTGCCGCCGAGCTGGACGCGGTGACCGCCTCAGCCCGGCCTCCGGCCGCCGCGGGCACGGAGCGAAGCGGAGCGCAGGGCAGTTCCGACGACGAGCGCTCCCTCAGGCCCAGCGAGCCGTCAGGTAATTTACACCATCGCCCCCACTCTACATACAGGCTCAGCAACTCATACATAATAAATGGCTTCGCCGGCACCTACAGGTTTTGAGGAAGACAGTGTCACTTTCTCAGAGTCACTATGCCCAGGGAGCATTCCCTACCTGATTCCGTGTTTAGTCTGTACCATCTCACGCTCTGTTTTATTGCACATTATTTGATTGCACACTCTGATCCACGGCTGTAAGCCTGGCCTTTCATTGTTCTGAATCCTAGGTGACTGCCACTATGAAAAAGAAGGCTTTACACCTCCTTTTAAAGATACATATTTTGATTTTCAGCTGCTCTTTTATCATCCCGATTTTTTTTTTTTCCAAAGAGATGACAAGAGACAAAAGAGTACCCACACTCAACCAAAACATTCTTCATTGAGTGCCATTACAGTACTTATAAAATAGTAACTTTGAAAGTTTTGGAATTAATTCTCTAAACTAAGACTGGCACACTTTGTTCAGAAAGGATGAGAGCACACTGAAAAAGTTCTCCTCTTAAGAAAACATACAATCAACAGAAGAAAAAATTAATGAAGAGGAAACATTACAAACATTTTTCTAGTGGTTAAATCCCTGCTCTTTTCTATGGCGATATGAGGCCATATGCATTACTAAAGCTTGCCATTCAAATGTAATTTTACTGCGAGAATTATGAAGACATTGTTTGTTAGCAAGGAAAGCAATACACTGGCCATGTCAAGTTAGCGAGAGGTGATGCTTGTCTCACTGTCATCACTACAGTAGCTGTTGCCACCTTCTCCCAGCTGTTCAGCTGAATTGGGATACAAGCTGAAAAAAATGCAACATGTATTATAGATATTGTATGTGTTGTGGCTGGTAACCTGACATTTCAGAAAACTAACAGTTCTAGTATTGCAGACAAAGCATTAACCAGTACAGAATCTGAAAAAAACAATCATTGAAGAACTAGATTTCTCAATTACCTATGCATAGCACCTTCTTACGAGCTTACCATCGTAAATTCAAAACAGTGATTAATGTTCATATTGATGGTACATGTCAGGAAATCTCTTTACTGAAGTCTTCAGAAAGGTCATGAAAAGGAAAGCCATGGAGCAGTCAGTGTGGGAGCTCACGTTAGCAGGCAAGACTCTCTGACACCCAAATGCGATATTTTTATTCAAAGTAATAACAGATTATTCTAACAGGACTTCGCAATAAAGGAAAGTATTACTGAACAAGATATTCCGGGGGGAGCAATGGAAACATTCATTAAAAAACAGGCACTAAGACTCAAACACGGCAGACTTAGTTTAAAAGCAAAAACCAACACCCCTCCCAACACTATTTTGTGAGACAACAACAGGTATTGTGGTTCCACAATATAATATCTGTTTGTAATTCCTGTACTTTCTTCAGTGAGAGCAAGGATTATAATTAATGTCCTTCTACAACCAAAAGAAGGGAAAAAAACCTTACATGGCCAGTGTTTTTCAGAAACATGACCAAACGTGTGCATTTCTGTGTCTGTAAGAACAGTGATCAGCCTGGCACACCTCTTATTTACAGGCAGGGAACTGCTTCCTGACTTGGTTTGGCAATTCTTCCTTATGAGCTACCATTAATAGCCCAGGAGAATTAGATGCATCATAAAAAGAACTGAATGTTAAATGCAAGACTCTCAAGATATTATCTAAAAAATACGGCAAACAAAACAAACAAACAAAAAAAAAAACAACCTGTATACACAGGACCTGAAGTATTAAAATTGCCAAGAAAATCTGGTTTGCAAAACAGTCTTTTATTGTATCCGTGCCACACATACTAGTGAAAAATAACACTCCTAAAAAAGGAAAAGAAAAAGAATGCTACCTTTCCACAACATTTCTTTTAAATAAAGCTTCAAGTTCTCTTACATTAGTACAAAAAAAATTCCGATCTATCTGCCCCAACAGGCCACCACAACACACAGTAGATAAAACACAGTGGTTACAAATATCTTCTTTTGTTATTCTGTGGCAAGGCAAATGGAGGGAAATGTTTCTATGAAAAAATACTGTGTGCGTAGGAAATTGTCACAATTTTCTTCCACATGGATACAAATGATTAGACTTGAATTTGAGGCTGTGGGGGCTTGAAATTATATAACAAAATAGAAAAATGGAAAACTAATATCCCCTACACCCTGTTTTAAAGGCAGGCACTACCAAGATTAAGGAGACTCCACAGTGTTGGTAGAGGATAATTACTGTACAAGCCATAGAGCTATAATTACCTTAAGACTAAAATAAAATGCTACCATCCTCCTAAGGCATAAACAATAATGTCTGCAAACAATATATACACATCATACATATTTAAAACAAGACTTAATATAAACAATAATGAACAGTATATACATGTCAATTTTTCTTCACTGTCTTGAAATACAATTTAACTACACAAGTGATGCAGCAACATATATATAAATGTACTTGTAACTCTACAGTAAAGTTTAATTTTTAGTGCCTTCACAGCACATCAGTGTAAACAGTTTTACTTGGCTTTGTTTTATATTTTAAAACATTCCTTGTTGTATTTTCAACATTTAAAGCAATTTTCTAGTTCTTCCTTTTCACAGAAAACGAAGATTCTGAATGCTGTATAATCATAAATAATTCATAAAATTAAATACATTCACTAAAAAATAAACTACAAAGTAAAAAAAAAGAAAAATAGATATTTATTGAAAGGGAAAAGAGAACCATTTTCCCAAGTAGAGCTCTGGTGGTTGAATATTCAGTGCGTTTTGATAAATTGCTATTGCACTATAACACCCCTTTCTTTGAAATTCTTTGGGTGTGCTTCCCTGTTCTACCTAAATTAGTTTGTTAAAACACACAAACCAATAACCAAGGGCCATGGCTGCTGTAGGAGTGAAGCCTTTAAAACTAGTATCACAACTCTGTGATATTTTAAAGGAAAAATTTAGTTACGTATGTGCCTTGCACTTCCATGTAAATATAGTTCACATTGCTGGTCTTGTCAGTCCTCATTTAATTAAAAAAAAAAAAAAGAAAAAAAAAGAAAAAACAGTTCTAGTAGCTTCAGCTCACTTTGAAAATCTCTGTCCATTTTTTTTCAAAATACTTCCTCATGTTGTGGCCAGCCCTGCCTATGTCAGAATCATCTTCATTGAAAGTTTCACAGTTGTCAAAAACAAGCCTGACATCCAGCGAAAATGCTTCAAGATTAGGGTACCTGAAAGAAGAAAAAAGTCAATGATTTTTGTAACATAGAGAATCAAAGGGGAAAAATATTTCAAAAATACTTCAGTAAGAATT
Source organism: Cinclus cinclus (assembly GCF_963662255.1). Lineage (NCBI taxonomy): Eukaryota > Metazoa > Chordata > Aves > Passeriformes > Cinclidae > Cinclus > Cinclus cinclus. Next base: position 29,167,421 of record NC_085054.1, read on the forward strand.
TAAATTAGAATTTCTAACAAGAAAATGACTATTAGTGAAAGGAAATACTCTCTTGTCACTGTTATTTTCCTCTGAAGTTTTGTAAAGTAGAATTTTATGCCTTTACTGGAAAACAAACTTAGAAAACTAATTCCTTCTCTTCAACAGCTTTCTAGTTAAAATGCTATGGCTATTTTCCATTTATGCATCTATTCTTGGGCTCAGGGTCCTTTCAGAATGTTGGACAGAGCTGAATTTATCTAAATGAGGAACAAATGGGTACAAAAAAAGGCTGCCCAGATAACCCTATGAACACTGTCTTTGCTAATTCTTTTTATCTCAAAATATCCCTGAATAGCCAAGAGTGTTCCAATATTCATAAGAATTATTAAAAATAAAAATAAAAGTTACAAGTGTATTGATATGAGCACACAGGGAGCTTTTAGATCTCATATTCATGGGAGAAAAAGCCTGAAGACATTAAAAAGCTCCTTGTGCTATCCATCCTAGGAAAGTTGCTCTGTGTGCAGCTGGCAGACACTGCAGAGGGTCCATCTTCACAGCTGTATTAGAGCACAGGGATATTAAGAAGGAGGGAAGGGACACGGAGGCATGTAGTATGGTCTTCTCTTAAGAATCTGTGCAGTCTGATTGTAGGACTATAAAATGATTAACCACCATTACAGGAGTGCTACCCACAACAGAGCTGGCAATTCACTCCATAGCCACATCATTTACAGGGACTCCAGTATCCTAAATCTACACAGCTGGTTCTCTCTGACATGCATTTACACTAAGATGTCTCCAGGAAAAAAAAGATGAGGGAAAAAAAAGCCTTCCTGTTGATTGTTTTGGTGCATTTGACCTGGCAGTTTTATTGTTTTTCAGCCAGTTCCACACATTCTCCCATCCAACATGCTATTTCTCTTGGATATGGTAAAGATAAAAGTTTACAATTAGGAATTTTTATTTTGACTGTAAAAGTAATCGGAGATGTGTCAGAACAGAAGAATATACAGATTAGCTAATTCAAAAAGTGTATTGCATTCCAGTGTTTAAATGTTTTTAAAAAGTAAAATTTACATTAGGTTTACTTACTGTCCACTAGTTAGCTTGTCTCTAATAGTAGAAAAGTCCATAGGTTTTTTAATAACTTTCTTATAACCAGGAACAAGTTTCAAGTTTACAGGAAGTAAGAAAGGCCAGGCATCTTCATGAGTTTCCAATTCTGAGAGAATCATGCTGAATAAAATAAGGTTTCAAATCAATATTTTTAAACTGTTCATACAATTCACAGTGTTTTCACTATTACGTGAATTCCCTATGAACTGCTAAAATATTCACTTTACAAAAGGAAAGTACTTTATTCTGCACCCCTGTGAGAAGATAGGTTGAAAGGATAGTACAGAAGGCAATCTCTCCCGATGAATTACAGCTGTACTGATTACTGAGGGGTAGAAACATTTGTGCATGCCCAATGAGTTTGGGTGTTACAGCAGCGTGGGTTAGCTGGCCACCAGTTACAGTCGCAGTTTGAGTTGGAGCTTGAGACTGAGAGTCTGCTGCAGTTTGGGATGGAGCGTGCTGGCTGTGCTGCGAGGAGGTAAGGGACAGAAAAGGTAAGATGATGTTGTGTGAGGGACAGACAGGGTAAGGCGGCCAGGAAAGGGACAGCTTGGGCTTAGCCACTTCTGTAGAAGGAAGAAGGGATCTTGGAAAGAGGAGAGAAGGAGTCAAAGCTGTGTGGAGCTGCCTGTAAGAAAAGGAGTCAGTACTACATGAAGTTGCCTATGAAGGAAGGAATCAGAACTGCCTGAGAGAAGTAAGCTGAAAGAAGGCATGAAAAGTTTTCTAATAAAGGACTGGTGGTGATTCCAGTCTGTCTCAACATAATTACTACACACCCCGTGCAAGGATGAGAACAATGTACATGGAGACACACAACTGAATAACAAAAATAGCATTAAGTTCTCTTCAGGCAACCTGTGTGAGATGAAATTCCAATGATCAACATCCCAAAAAAACCATGGTCCTACAACTTTGACCCTCAATGTAAAGTATTTGCAAACCAACTGCTAATACTGATTCTCCAAGACTATGACAAGGCTAAGCTAAGTTTCTTTTGGCTAAACAGCAAAGCTACTACAGCAGATGGTTTGCGTGTGCCCCTTGGGAACACCACGGAGGTTGGCTTTGGTACCCTTGAGAAAGGTGTCAGTGCCACTGCTACTGGGGCTCACACACGATGTGTACGTACACACACACACACCCCCGATGCGCACGTTCACACACAGACACACCCGATGCACACATAGACACACACACACGGCGTGTACGTACGCACAGACACACAATGTGTACATACACACACGCAATGTGCGCGTACATACACATGATGTGTACATACGTACACACACACAATGTGCATACACAAACACACAAAATATACAAACACACACGATGTCTATATGTATATACATTTGTCAAAGTGTATTGCTCCTATTCCCCAGAACAGAAGAAAAAGGATCAAGTACTACTTGTTTAAACAAGACTTACCCCTAAATTTAGCATCTGACACTTTACCTGCATATAGCCAGGTCCTTGGGGTCTCCATCTCTCTTAGGTTTCTTAACAGCAGTGCAATTTTCTTGCTTTAACTGGCTTACACAAACATTTTCATCCATCTTTCTTTTTTTAGGGTCTGTTTTTCCTCTTTTTAAGGCAACACTTGTAGTTGCAGAGTCTTCATCCTCTGTTTCTCCTGCTAATTTCCTGCTTCTCTTTTGTTCATTACTTTTTTTACCTTTAATTTGAAGCTTTTTTATCTTTAGCGTTTGACCACTTGCCTACAACAGAAAGAACTGAAATAAGTAGTAACCTAGAAATTACAGAAACCTCTGTTATCACTGTAAGACAGCAATGAAGATCAGAAAGAGAAGCACCAAAACAAATCAAATATTTAATATTAGAGATTACTCCATTTTTGCTCTTTTCTGAAGGCAAATAAGGCTGCAGAAATTCCTGGTACACATGACCTAGGTTCTCAACTTCTGACAATGCAAAAGCATCTGACATTCAAATTACTGAAACAGTACCTAAATTGGCATCATTTTAGACAAACATTAGTCCATTACTAAATGACTGATATAAACATACAAAAAAACTTCACTAAGGTTTTTCTCTGCTTTTTCTTTTAAAACAGATACTTCATTATGAAATTTGAAAGACGAGTAATAAATACATTTTAAAAGAGAAATTAAAAATTATGGTTTCGAATTAGCTTGAAAATTCTGTACCTACTTACACTGAAGAGCCCACAGTTTAGAACAAATAAAACTGTAGCCTTCACTACCACTAAAATGCAAATTAAAGAGAACTACTAATCTCATAATTTAATGGGAGTCCCCCATAAAACATACAGACTACTATTTTCACTGAAAAAAAGCACTGCTAGACCTGTAACTCTACCACATATAATAAAGCAGTCCCCTCATCCTGACAGGAAAGTTACCTTTGCTATGCAGGCAGGACAGAACCAGTCCCCATCTGGGATGGTGCTGATTTTGGGTCTGTGGCAGTAGGTGTGGCAGCCTTTATCACAACCATCACAAAGGAGCAGCAGTTCCTCATTATCTCCCTTTCGACAAATTTGGCAGTACTGTAATTCATGAAAAATGGGTTTAATTCAATTTTTAAAATTTGAAACACATAAATGGTACCTAAATTACCCTTCTCCTTAAAACACACAAATTCACTCTCAAAAATACTTTGATTTTACTTCAATCAGAATCTGCTAATGTTCATATCCATAGAAGAATATATGGAGTATGTAAGGAACTAATTCAAAAGCTACATTTGAGGAACATGTTGGAAAAGCAGTTCATCAATTATAAGACAGTTGTCCCTAGAGCACAAAGAAAGATAGGATTTTTATAATTCATTCATGTTTGTGAGAAGTAAAGGTATACCTATCAAAACCTCTTGGCCCAAACACACTAGCTAAGAAATCTTCTCTTCATTTATGTCCACCTGTATATATATGTTGCTCTTTAATAAAGAACATTTATATTTTACATTTATATTTCCATGTAATATCCAAGGGCCACCATGAACAAATCCAGTAAACCAAAACAAATTACTCCAGCACTTCCTAAAATTCACACTAACTTAAAAATATCTAAACTACTGTCGTTTTTTTTTCATATATTGTGTGATTTTGCTAATCCCTTATTTCTAGACATATTTTTCAGAGCTTTAAAAATCTCCACATATTTTCACCAAATGCATATGTTTACTGGTATCACAGAATATTCTGAGTTAGAAGGAACCCATGAGGGTCATCGAGTCCACCGCTTAAGTGAATGGCCCATCCAGGGATGGAATCCATAACCTTGGCATTATGAGCACCCTGCTCTAACCAACTGTAATTAAATGCAGAAAATATTTAAACCATACTGAGATACATTTTTTTCTGAATAATAAATTACTTCATCTTGAAACATTCCAATGCCTTTTCAGGTGCTCCTACCAAATCTGTAAGCTTTTTGCCCTAAAAATACTGCTTAAAACTAACTGCTATATAAACTCGAAAGTGCAGCCTTACATTACAGCTTTTATGTAAATAATCCTTTAATTACCCAGTATAGGGTATACCCAATATACCCAATATACCCTGTATAGGACTGACAAAAATTTTTAAATTAGAAAAAGGACCACAAATGGAAGAATCACTTTTCCTACCCACCACCTGTCATACTTGATCACATCATAGTCACTATTGCTGTAGTAATAAGTTTTGTTTTCAGGAACTTGAGGTTCAGAGGCCCATGCAAATTTTGACATAACCCCTTTGCGTGCTTTTTTTGTACATGTAGTTGACATAGACTGACTTGCTGCGTGTACCAGGAAACAGATATTTCAGCTCGTCTTCTCATACACTTGCCTAATTTGTATGTTCAGTTGCGAGAACTCTGCATGCAAAGAAGCTGCACATTTAGAGCATATCAACTTGCTGAAAAATGAAATACTTAATGAATACTTAATGAAGGATATATGATGCTGAACCTCCGTAAAACTTGTGTCACAGGTGAGGTTAGAAACACTCCCTTAGAAAGAGGAGGTTTCATCAGATGGAGCAAGAGGATTTTTACCTCCATGTCATCACCAAAGAATAATTACCATCTTAAATAATGTAACCATTTACAAGAGCTTTCTATCTTAGCAAGTTCGGGGTGATGAATTTGGTAAGCAAGGGGCAAAATTTTCCATTAGGCTTATTCATCTGTGCACAATGTACAGTTTAACTGTGTGAGGTTTCACTTGAAGTAATAAGAAATGCATTATTTGACTTAAAATGCCCAAAGTTGGAAAATCAGAGCAAAGAACGGTTTAGATACTTACAACTTTCATAATGGATTTTTCCCATGCTATTGATTTCTGTAACTGCTGAATGCACAGAGCTACCTGGGCAGCACTGCGGGCTTCTGACAGTGCCCTTCTCCACACCCTCAGCCCTGGAGCAATATCCTCTTCAGTTCTGCATTAAAATACAGGCAAATTACATAGGTCACACCCATGTTTGCTCATGTTTAAATGTGGGACAATCATTATCACACTGAAAGCCAAGCAATGACAAAACGTACACAGCCAATAAGTATAAGGTTTAAGCAACTAAATTTCATGTAGTGCACAGACTGTGGCTACGTGCCTCAAAGCTTAGTCACAACCAGTTAAATGTAAGATAACTTTGCAAGATTATTAACAAACGTAACAAAAAAATCTTTACAAAGCACCATGCAGAATAACATGATCCATATGGATCACAGACATACAAGAAAGTACATAGATAACAGGCAATAAGAAAATAGGCTCCAATTAGCAAAGAAGCACAATAATTTTTCAAGTTAATCTCAATAACCTACCCGTCACCATCACCACTAATAGATGGTGCAGGAGCAGGGACAGTAACTGTGCCCACATTATCCAGTTTGATCTGAATGGTGGTACTTAAGGGGCTCTTCAGATACCTTCGCTCTATGTTCCGCTCCAAGTCAGCGAGCCTGGTTACAGCTATATCTAGAGGGTTGTCACTCCTCCGCTCTAGAGAGCTGGCACTGCCTTCTCCGCCTCCAGCACAATCTCCATCGTGCTTCTTGTGCAATCTAGTAATTGACTTATGTTCACGATATACCAAGTCGTCTCTCTCTGATGCAGGTTCAGGACACAGCCAACCCTATGTCAATAGAAAGGTTTGGGCATTTATTGTTTGCTGTTAACTCTGTGTGCAAACACAGGAACTGTTTTATGGAATCAAACTAAGTAACTGAAGCGCTGTTTCCAGTAGATCTTGGTTACTTGTGATCCATCTGTAGAGACATTTTCCAAAATATCCAGAGAACTAAAATAATTAATCAAGAAATAGAAGCATTACCGAACTTTCTGAAAGGACCTTTCTGCAACAGTCTGCATTCTTATCCCCTTGTCAAGTACCCTGTTCTATTGGTTGAAATATCAGAACAGGTCTACCTGTTCAGTAGGCTCAGGAGACAGTACCAGGATACAGCAAAGTAACATCCACACTGCACCCGTACTAGAACCAAACATACACAAATTGATAACCTTACACCCACCTTGGAAAAATTCCAAAATCCAGAGAATTCTTAAGTCTATCACACTCATAACCATTACACGTTCTCCATGGCTCTACAATACTCAGGCAAATTATTCTGATGCACTTGCAGGCATTTCTGAAAGCATTAACAGCAACAATCACACAAACCAGGCAGAAATGTGGCAAACCCCCTGAAAGGTAGGCTCTCTATGTGAAATACAGCCTTTGCATTCAGAGGAGGTTAACAAAATGTACATGAACTGTACTGTATGAGAACACTGTCCAGGAACTCCCATTCTGAGCATCTTCAGCTGAAGACTGAACTGCAATACAATGTTTCAAACACGAACCTCCATAATACTGCACAATTTATTTGCTTCATTTGTAGGCAATTAGGATGGAATAGCAAGGCACTTACCAATACACAAAGACTGCTATCTGCTTTAAATTCTTACCACTTATTTTAAAGCGACATTTTACTGAAAGTTGGTTTTACCTTAACTTGTAAACTAGCTGATGCAACTCTCCTCTCTAGATCTTCCACCTGCTGAAGAATAGCAAGATCCATCTCCATAGCTTGTTCTTCTACTGACCAGTTTTCCACAACATCCCGAGTTACCTGGTTATCTTCGTTTTCATTGGTATCAATAATTGCAACTGTATTTGAGAATCACATTTTTATTATTTTAATTAGCCTTACAACTGCACTGGTAAATTCAAGCTGATTTACCCATCACTCCAATCAAATGCTGAAGAACTGTTGTAGAAGCATACTATTCTTAAAATACCCAATATGGACAACATATTCTGTATGCTTTCAAACTTGCAACTTAAAGGCAAGAAGGGGAAAGAAAGGCCAAGTGTCACAGAGATGGAAAGAGCTTCAGAAGGTTACCAGAGCTTAAGAAGGCTACTTATACCACTAGTACTATTTATATTACGTGGCATTTCCCTAATCCAGTAACTTTCCAGAACAAGGCTGGTGATAAGGAGCCTTTACCTTTTTTCTCCAACCATTACTTTAACTCTCTGGCTAAACATACCCCAAAGAGCTCCATGCCAGCTGTCTGGTGCCCCAACACCATGCGTAACATAAATATCAACTACATACCATCCTTGTTTTTGATGCAGGCCAGAGTGATATAATCCATGTGTTTCTGTATTTGCTTTTGTAAGGCCTTTTCTCTTATTCCCCTGAGATGCAGCACTTTAAGCAAAGATTTTAGGTCCTCTGGATCAGTAATCCTCCACCACCCATACTGCATTTCTAAATCAAGATAAGCATATAAACAATTTGCAGGTGCTCTTTTCTTATGTGATCACACATGATCAGATTAGAAAATCAACAGGCAAATTACTAAAAAAAATTGTAGCATGATGGAGGCACTTCAGAAATTATCATCTTAGTGTTGCATTACACTTACCTTCTGGTATAGGCTTTGGGTTAGGATAATCTACAGGCTTGGCTACTTCAGCTGCTGTAGAAGGGGTAGAAGATATTCTTTCAGCTTGTAGTGCTGGTGATTCGCTTTTTGCAGGAACACTAGATGCCAAGAATGAGTTACCATTCACTTCTGATAACCCCAGCCCTGATCCAAGAGCAGGTAAAGGAGATGGAAATGGAACATTTGAAGTAAGAACTCCTGTAGGCCATCCACAAAACTGAAGTCCCATTATAGGTAGTCCTGTCTTCATCTGCTACAGAGCACAACTACCATTACTATAACCAAGAAACCTGAATTATGATTAGGATGCTATTTGTCAAACAATAATCAGAAAGCAAAGAGAGCCTTTACTCAGTACTTGAATTAATTAACAGAAAAACGAATATCATACTGACATGTAATATTTCTTATTAGGGCCTGGTCAATGGTAAAAACCAGTAGCTTCTAAAGATAGGGTTTGGTGTGTTACACTTCCAAAAATTAGTTTGTATTTACTTGCTTTTCACTTAATACCAGTAGCCAACACCTTAAAAGCCAAATTATTTCCTGCAATACACGTACAAAATACCATACATTGGCTTACCTGAAACATCATAATCTACTATGATAAAACTTCTGTATTTAGTTACTAGCATTTAGAAACAGAAAAAAAAGAAGAAAAAAAAAGAAAATAAAGAAATGCAGATATATAATGATTGCAGTTCTGTGAAATCATTTGTATAAACAGACATCCTGCCCAAATAAGCTCTGCAAATTCAAGCCATTAAAAAATTAATTTATTTACCTGCAGCGGTGACAGTGCAAAAGGACTTAGTCCCATGGGATTCTGTGCAGAGGCTGAGCCCAGAAGAGGAGATGGAACAGGGGAGGGTGACTTCGATGGTGGATGTGAGTGAGGAGTGAGTGGAGCTGCAGTGGCTGCTGTGTCCACACGGGTCACGGAGGTGTCATCACAGGGCACCCGTGGTAACAGGCTGAACCACTGTCTGCTCTTCTCACTAAGAGTCTTTAACAACTGATCGTTTGCAATTAGTGGAGAACTGTAAAACTTTCCTGTCCCACTGGCATTAGGACTGAAAAGATTACTAGAATCAGACTTCTCGACGGAGCTTTGTGATGCAGGGGGTTGCAGACTGCAGAGAGAGTTTTTTGAATTACTTGGGTAAGATAATGTGCAGCCATTTGCTGCACTGCCATTAGGTTTTGGGGACATAGTGTCAGACTCAGGTGGCATTTTTGCTACCTCTAACAGTTTGCTCAATTTTGAAAATGACCCAGGCTTTTGTAAAAACAGGTTAGTGCTGTCCTTTTCTTTTAGATTTTCCTTTTGCTCACAGTGAGTTGTAGCTAAGCAATGTAATTTTTCTTCTGTTTCAAATTCTTCTTCTTTGATATGCATACTTTCTTCCTTTTTTAACTTCTCTTTTTCTTTCGCTATTTCTTCTAGACCTAAAAAGGTACAAGAAGCACAGGTTACCTGTAACAGATCAACTAGTTTACAAAGGTTTTATAATTATACTTTGAATTTAAAATTACTTCCTTTTTGGCTCAACATGTGTTAGATTCCCATGTCTTTGCTATTGTTGCTGTTGTTAATGAAATCCCTTTTCACTTTGCAGCACACTGTGCAGAAGAAACTAGTTTCTAGGCCTACAGATTTAAACACTACTGAACACCTCTAGGAAAAACCACCTCAACACAGCTAGCACGCTACTGGATTCACATATCTGAAGCAGTCTGCCAGTGAAAATCTTTGAAAGGGACAAATTTTTGCCAACTTTCTTTTTGCAGGACTCCACATGCCTCATGGAGAAGCCTGTCCAGTGATATCAAGGGAGTGCAAAGCTTACAGCCCTACATTTATTTTTGCAACTGACTGTTTCATTAAATACACAGCCAACTACAGAACCAAAATACCTGTTACAAAATCAAATATTCCCCAAACACTGAAATAACATTAAATATTTTACTTCTTTCAATACAGATCGCTAACAACTTTGACTGTGCAACAATATCAACAGCCTGTGAAGTTAAATACTCTTTCAAGAGCTACCCAGCATGATTGGAACTCTCCATAAACTAAGCAGACAGCGAATACCTAAGAAATTTAAAGTACAGCAAGCAGAAGCTGATTAAAAAATCAAGTTTCTTCAAACATATGAGATGTAAAAGCTCTGAAGATCTACCTTTAACAAAAGGAAAACTTTTTCTCTTCTTTGCATTACTAGTCTTTCTTAACCATTTCTCTTCTACCCTTATACTGACTGCCAATTCAGACAAAAAGTCTTTAAAAGTATACAATGATTTTAAATAGAGAACTGTTAGCATGAGGGGAAGGAGGTAGAAAATCCAACTCCTTATTTTATGTTAATCAGATACTGCAGTCACAAATAAACACATGACTTACAGTTCATGGCAGGCACATCTGAAGATGTTTACTTGCTGCCGAAAAACTGTAATTTCTACAAAGAAAAGTACATCCCCTCCTATTAAAACTTCAAAATGTGTTCACATTTATGGTCTGTATTAAGATATAAACAATTTGAGTATCAGCATAAGCATGAAAATGGCAACAAAAAAGGGAAGAGAAGTATTGTTTAAATGGACAGATCATTCAAGACTTTATGTCTCCTATTTCCAAGGGTTAGGGAATTAGAAATAGATAAACTGTAGAATTTGCATGAAGAGGGCAAACTAAGAGCTGAGGGGAAGAGGAGGTAGGTGAGAATTTAAGAACATATCTGTTTTCCTTTTCAGGGAGATTAAACCTTCATTAAGACAACATTAAAAAACAGAGGTTTGCCCTACAGCTCCTAGGTAAATCTTCTGTGTGGGTTTGTTTATGTAGGGCTTTTTGCTATTTTAAGACAGGTAAGTGTATGTAATTATCTTCATTGTTTACCATTTCCAAAGTGTTTGGGGATTCATCTGGTTAAAACATAATGAAATACAGCAAACCAAAGAAATGCAAGCTGCACATTCTGTGTGCAGCTACTCAAGCATAGAGCACAATTTAATGTGGAGCACGAGACAGAGAGGAAAGTACCTTTTTATGCTGCCCATTTAAGAAAGATAATTTCATGATCATGATTACAATTAAGTTCTATGGCTTATTTTTGGACCCCAAACCAGGCTCAAATTTCCTACTATGCCACACTGTTACAGTTGAACAACTCTCTAGAATGATACAATTCTCATGAGATCATGCAATTCTGATGTGCATCAGATTTTTTTCTTGTTATTTTGTGAGGCTAACAATATGACAGAAATGAGGTTTTGGTTCATCTATGTGAAAATCAGAAAGGATCTTCTATGGCCAAAACAAAGGTTTATGTTTAAAAATTCTAATACCAACAAAAAAAGTCAGATTAAGACATAATTTCTGCAACCCTCCAATTAAAAATGCATGAAAAATTCAACCACAGCTAATATACAACTATTATAATCCAAAATTACATTTTAGTTTTAGCAAATTGATTTCAGCAATCGCTGATTAAAGAAAGATCAGTTGGTAAAATACAGACACTAAATCATGTGGTTGATTAGAAAACAAGGTACTTCACTGCATGAAAGTAATTATCATATTTTTGCAGACATCCATCGTATCTTCATGCACAGAATAGTTGTGCATCTGCAGAAAATCTGAGCATGACAATTTTTTTCTGCATTCTATGGTCTTTCTAATTTTCATACAGAGGTCATTGCCATAGGGAAAGGTGAAAGAGTTCAGAAAAAGTCAAAAAACTTTGCAGGTAGGTAAAAGCATAACCTGTAGAAGTACAACAACTGAAAACTTCCAAAATACCAATCCTCATTTTGAAAGGTATTACCTAATGTTTCATAACCAGAAAGAGATACAGGAGAACCACGTGAGTGGAGAGCTCTATTGGCAGCAGCCTGAGGACATCTGCCTGAGGGTGAAGACCCTGCTGCACAGAGCCAGTGCCTCTGGACATGGGCAGCATGTCTTGGCCTTGTGTGTTTGTGCGTCTCTGTGTACTGCCATCCCTTTATGGCTCTTACCTTCACCACTTTCCATGCCTTCTACAAAAATCCCACCACACTGGGGCAGGATCCAGTACCGGCGCCTGTAACGGTCCTGACCAAACATCATTGAACGCAAACAGTGCGAAGCTTCAAATAACTTCTTTCTGTACTGGCTTTGTTGCTATTTAAAAAAGGGAGAGCATTATAAGTAAGTGGGGAGAAAATAATCTCATTATTACAGAAAACATCTGGCTGCCAGACTGAACAGAAGTTCCAGGGTCAGACAAGGAGGCCCTCTCAGAGATTTGGGACAGTGGTGTGTTTGTGTGTTGTGATATTCTACTCACAGTCACTGCCTTGATGATTTTACTTACAAAGCTTCCTTAAAAAAATCAGTTAAAGCACTCCCTGGCTCAGCCTAGGTTAATCAGTTTTCCTCTAAAAACACACTGCAGTGGCGCACCTTCTCTTTTTATCCCTGACTCTCATAAAGCAGTGGATCAAAGAAAGATTTTACTGCACAAGAACAACAGAAATCCTAACAATTACACAGCATCAGCATATGGTAAACAGAGCCCTGAATGCAGACGACAGTACAACTGCTGATGGGAGACTAGTGAGATATTTTAACTCTTCATAAAAGAATGACAACAACAATATACAAAAATAAACTGTCTTTGAACATAACGCAGCTGTTTGAGGGGGCCAACAAGAACTTCAGTTTGTTTATTCAGTTCTTGTTCTGCTAAATTGACACTGCTGGGAGTCAGATGGAATCCTGGACTGCTAATTTACTGCAATTTAGAACACGAGAGAAACCAACACACAAAGTCTTAAATGACAAATTTTCTAATAGGAACAATTAAAAGATGGGCCATGAATACCCCTAATTACAGCATTACATCTTCCTCATTTACATTTCTCCTCCTAGTCTATTCAAAATATTCTTCCTATTCTTTCAAAATGTGAAGACCAGACAGCTCTGTATTGGCATGGGACACAGCTGCAGAAATCAGGATGGAAAGGAGGGCATGAGAACCACAATCCATTGTATAAATGAAACCATTGCTTCTCATGCAACATTTGTCAGCACTTCCTAAGATCAACAAACAGGAATATATGAAGTAGATCTGGATAAAAATTACATTACTTTTTTTTTTTTCTGAAGTGCAAATATATTATCAGCTATTACAATTAACTGCCTTTTGAATGACCTCCACTTAGTGCCACCAGACTGAACTCACAATTCAGGTTTCATGAATCAGAGTATCATTCAAACTTTCACAGAACAAGAGCAGATACTGATTTCAATTTATGTGAAGTTGAAGCACTGAAAATGATGTTTAATATACTAACTCATGACACCCAGTGATCATGTTCATAGTAGAAAAAAGAGTAATGATCGCTCACCTTTGTCAGTTTTTCAATCTGCTTCTCTAGTTCTTCAACACTTGCTGCCTGGTCCCCATCATCCTATAACCATCAAATTTATTTCATAAATTCATAGATAAAATCATACTACTATGTCTTATCATTACTACAGGAAAGAGATATAACAGAAAATGAGAGGAAAATACTAAAGAGAAAAAAAAAACAGAGTTCAAATTGTGTGCTTGTCCAATACATTTCACTAGCAACAACTTAACTTAAAAGAGGCTACACCTTGAATCTTTTCAAACCACCCCAGATGTGGACAAAGGAGAAAGCTCATGTTTGCTAAAAACTGGAAGTAACTTAGTTTGTGCATGAATTTACACTACAGAATTTAATCTTAGTTTCTATGGAGCTTTTTAGATAGTCAAAATAATTTTAAGTGTTTCTCATGCATGAAATAATTGCATCTCCTAATATCCTATGAGTAAATCTTTGATCAGTCCACATTTGCATTTTATTTCCATGTCTATATGAAATTGCAGAGCCACTTTAAATTATAACTCTGCTATAAAAGTTAGAGCATCAATCCTGCTGATTTTTGAAGAATGCGCTCATGATTAAGTCTGTGGTTGCCTTCTTCTTTCCTGTTTAAAAATGAGTCTTTTCCATGATAAGAGTTTAAACTTAGTTGAAGAAAATCTTTGGAGATAACAGTAAGTTGCCAAAAGAACATGGCCAAAACCATCCACACCGTAAGATACAAGTCTTGTGTTTCTTGGCTCCGCAAAAGTGTACCAGTGAAAAAAGCCTTCTGAACATACCACATCGAATACAAATGCAATGAACTTCTGGTAGATCTGGAATTTTGTCTATGAAACGCCCAGTGCACCAACACAGGAGATTGTACAAGAGAGAAAAGGATTAAGGGATGGACTTGAGATTATAAATCTAAATATTACTCTTTTTAATCCTGAATTATTTTTATGAATTTTGGGCTGTCCTCCAAGGTATTCTCTTAAATTCATACAAATTCTAGTACTTGAAACAAACCCAGAATAACAGCACAAAGAGCTCTTCCTACTCTAGAAATTAGCTGGGTTTTTAATTAAGGATGTATGCAAAGATCTGAGCTCACGTAAGTTGGATACATGCATTGTTCAAGCAGTCTTAAAAACCTCTGAACCTTGCATGAACGGATTACTTTCTGTTTGCCAGAAAACATCCAGTGCATAAAATGTAGGGCATAAAATGCTTTAAAATGTAGTCTTTTCTATTGCTTATGCCTTGTATCAGGTTCCATCAAGTGGAAGCCTGTGCATTTCCATTAAAAATCAGCTCAACAAGGCAAAAATCTTTCAGTGATACTTCCTGTATTGTATCTGGCACTGACAAACAAAATTTATCATCTTGTGATCAAATACAGTCAGGCAGTAACTACCTGGCGGAAGTTGTGAAAAAAATACACAGGAAGATCACTCAAGCTTCACAACAGAGAATGTTAAATGTAACTTTATTGTTCTGTTTTTTAGTTAACAAAATAATAAAAACTAATAAAAATTTAAAAATATTGGAGGCAAGTTATTCTTCCCTCCTTTTTATGGCAACATTTTGGGGAAACAGTGCCATATTACAAGCAAACAGAAGGAAAGCAAGTTTTAGCTTATTTGCAAATAACGTTTCACTATACTGACAATTCCCCACCTCATCCTCACAAACTTCTGCCTTCTTTCCTTTTTTATCATCTTTGTCCTCTTCATCCTCATCATCCTCATCTGCCTGATCATCGCTGTCATCATCGTCGTCGTCGTCGTCGTCGCTGTCGCCTCCCTTCCGCCGGCGCTTGCGGCCGGGCGTGGGGGTCTCCAAGGAATGGGGCTCCTCGCCTCCGTCCCCACTACCCGCAGCGTCTCTCTTACCAGTTTTCTTGGCATGAATGATTCTAAGCCTTGGGACACATGAGAAAGAGTGAAATGATGGACTGTGTATGTAGCGTGAACATACCTGTCTTCCTGAGATTGAAAGAAAATCATCAATTTCAGATTTAAATTAGAGCTTCTGATCTATCATGACAGTGTATTTTCTCAATACTTATTGTCACTAGTCAACAAGAAAAACTGAGGTTATAAAACCCTTACAACTCGTGACTCTGTTCTGGATAGACTTTGTTTCTCCCAGGTCAACTTTATTGTGCAACTGTTCAGAAGAAATGAAACACAGGAGAGATTTTGAGAAGTCAGGAAAGATGATACAGAAGAAAGAACCATTTCAACTTATTTATCGTTAATTTAATGCATTTAAGAACATGATGGCAAAATACCTGTGTCTGACCCACAGAGGAAAAGGCAAAAATCCTCACTTGGAAGTATGAAATTATATACACTGCATGGCAATAGCAAGGTTGAAAACCTTGGGTTTTTTGTTTTTTTTTTTTTCTTTTTAAAGATTTTTAAGAACTTTAAATATTATTTGACTTTCGTCCTTTAGCTGAACTTTTTATTCTAAGGTATACTTTTTTTTCTGGGGAATTTAGTTACCTCAACTACAAAAGATTACTCAAACTGTCATTTTTCCTTTTATGAAAGAAAAGGGAAACTTACATACCAGTTATTATGGTTGTAGTAGACCTCCTTCTTCTATAAAACCCCTATAAGACAAGATTCCACACAGCAAAAATTACAGTTCCACCTATCAGGGAGCTTGCAGGCAAACATGCTGAACCACAGGAGGTATAAATAGCCAGGCTGAACCAGTCACTTATCACGCAGACCAAAAACGCAACTGACTTAGAAGAGATTCATAAACGTGTAGAAAAGACAAAGATTTTGTAAGAGATGACTGAAGAAGGTAGGATGGGAAAAGCAGAACGGTAACGACAAACACAATTACCAGGACGTAATTTTTCCTTGTCGTACTCCTCTCTCTTCCCATCCTACAGAACAATATTCCATACAGCAAGTGGCTACAAGTAGAATGAGTGCTGTCCAAGTACTGGCTCCAAGGAATACTGACACATGGACTAGCTTTCTAAAACACTGCTAACCAGAGCCAGTTCTCAACAGCACAGACTGAAATGAAGGTGTCACTGTTCAACTGGGAGCAGCGCTTTTTTTAGAAAAAGACTGTTAGCCAAGAAATCATCAAGGGGACTTGAAAACTGCTGGGCTTTGGATTTTTTTGGGTGTAGTTTTGTTGTTGCTGTTGTTTTGTTTTGGGTTTTTATGCACTGGTTAATCCACTGGAGAATATATAAAGTTTTATACATTTATTTTTCTCATATCAAATGGATGTTTACCTATTATAGTGATTTAAAGTATCTCTAAAAAAAAAAAAAAAAACCAAAAAAACAAAAAACAAAAACCTCAGGCCTTTCATTGAATTTGGAAGCAAATACCATTTTCAAGTATGGTGCAAAAACCCTCAGTCTCACTGAGCATCAATACCACTCAGGCTATTGATTAAGTTTTTCAGAAAACAAATTTCCTTTTTACAAGGGTAACTTCAAGCCTCTGCACGTAAATTGGAAATTCCTGCCAATACACAGGAAATAACTACCAAAATCACTAGTCGATGACTGGATTGACTGCTGCAACACTGGATGATTTTAGAGAAAATTTACATACACTAAGATAATCTTGAAGACAATTCAGTAATAAAGCTGGCAAGTGAATGTTCAATGATCTGCAAACAGCGCTTTCATATACCTAAAGGGAATCAGAAGAAACAAAAAAGGCTACTTTTGCTGAAAGCAAAAATAAAGATGCAATGTTGTCAAGCACTAAAGGAAGACTGCACCACATACTGCAAGTTATCAAGCATGCAAATAAACCAAAGATGCTCTCCTCTGGTAGCACCACAAGCAGAAGGCAGCAGCAGTCCCTACTCAAAGTAGCACAGAGGCAGAAACCAACACCAGCATAACTTTAAAAATGTTCAAGAAGCAGCATGATTCTTCTTTTGCTACCTACACATATGGCTCACAGAGAGAAAAAAACAGTCACTTAGGAAACTGTTCCTTCTCGCTTTTAGGTATGGACCAAGCCTGTATCTGCAACTGCTGAGAGAATTATGAAGTCTACTGGCCTATAAAAAGAGTGAGTTGCCCATCAGAGAACCAAATGATTGACTTAAGCCTGCTCTAATCTGATCTATAATGCTTACTAGATCACAGAAGGAAAATTCACCTTCTGACTTAGTTTTCATGCCTTCCATGTAATTTTTGCATGTAAGTATTAGGTAGTACCAAAGCAAAGAAATTCTGAACATTGTACTTTCAATATACTTCTAATACACTTCACCTTGCATCTCAAAAAAAGACAGTTTGGCAAATCAGCAGTAGCATCTCCTACCCAAACTCAGGGTGTAACTTCTCCCCTTAGTGACGCTGCTTTTGTTACACCATCATCATTTAGAGTTGAAATGGTTTCATTCAATAGAAATTAACTTATACTTACAAAGCATACCATAAGAACTTAACTTACAGAGCGTACCATAGCACTGGCGTGTTAAAAGAACACTGTTGCAGTGAAAAACTTGTTTCAAGTCCTGTGAAAAACTGCATTATTACCTAATTCTTTAAGAGGCTGTATTTCATTTTTATTCTGTTTAATGTTGATCTGGCTACAAAAGAGATGCCAAAGAGAAGACATGTAATGGCAAAGGAGATGCTGAGACTTTGATTATCTAGTTGGTTTTTTTTTATTAAATAAATCACAGAATCATCTCAGGTGAGAGTCTGACCACAGCTGTCACACAAAAAGCACAAAGAAAGATGAGTTGATGAGATAGGTGCCTTATCAAAAAAACAGATTAGTAGCAAGATTCACATCGAAATGTGACAGAGAAGGAATTAGATGCAACCCCTCACTGACCACCAGCTAAGCAGAAACACTCCAGGCAGTTCAGAACACGATTTCCAACCATACATATTACACTTATTAAGATCTTCGAGGGAAGGAGGCAAAAAAGAGGGAAGAATGGGGAAAGGCGTGAGAGGGAAACATCCCTGAAAACAAAATACAATGACTCAGTCTTCCAGCCTGGGATTTTACTGTTGCTTATTTGCATCTGTCAAGCACAGGCTTTTGTATTTGTTTTTGCCCTCCTCCCCAGCTGAGAAGCTTATGACATTAAAAAGTGAGAAAAAAAAAAATCCTTCACTGTACACATGTGATGCAGACAGAATCTTTTCTCATCCTCCTTGGACATACTTGCAGCCAGCCTGGACACAGTGGTTTGAAGACTAACAACAGCAAACACTGGCCAAGCAGGCTGAGATTAAATAAATCAATTCCTCAGCATCTGTTAATAATCCCCTACACACTTCCCAGAGGGGTGGCACAGAAAGGTCTGTAGAAAAGAGGTCACAGCTGCTGACCACACAGCAAGTACTCCACTAACCAGGTATTCCCATGCAAAATTGTTTGAGACAGGGATGCTTAAAAATTAGACCAAGATGTGAATGGATGGCAAAGATAGCATGTAAGGATTAAGTCTGGAAGCAGCAAAAAGAAGATTGACGTGTACAGATTTCTTTTCAGAGAAGCCCCAGAACACTTGTAAGGCTGTATGGAAAACACAACTGACATGATAAAGAAGAAAATATTGTTTAAAATTGATTGAAGAAGGCTATTCCAGAACCTTGTTGGAATTCATCAGTAAAAGCGGAAAATTAAAAAAAATTTGAATCAAAGATTGAGGGAGAGGAATCAAGCCCAGTGAATTCAAAGAAGCAGAAGAGCAACATTTCTGAGCTCCGCTGCAATACTTGCACTCAAAAATATGGACAGCACTACTAGAACCCAAAATCCACACCTGAGGGGAAAAAAACCAAGAAAGAGGGAAATGACTGTAAGCAAGGAGGAAGAGCTTGGGACTTCAGGGTATGATACTCACTAAACAGGGAAGAAATGAGAGATTATAAGGAAAATGGAAGATCCTACACCTACAGGTACATACAGTTTGATGGAGGGAGAGAAAGATTAAGCAGGTCCTAAGAAGACAAGGACAGGGAAGGGTCCCATTTTGCTAATGGGTAAGTTGGCTACATCAGAACTTCTTAAAACATAGAGGGGGTACAGATGAAGACAGGAAAAAGTATCTGGGTTATCCTCATGATTAAAATACATTAACTCTGTGCAGACTTGGATTTGCAGTATTAGTAGAGAATTTCTTTTTATTATTTTATTTAATTTTTTCCTCTACCTCCCTCTTGTCCTTCTTCTTTACTTCTTTCCTTCTTCCTTCTGAGATACATTAAAGGGAAAAAAATGGAGACATAAGATTAGAAACAAAAGTACCTAAAGCAAGGACTAAGAAAGGATTTACCATTCCTAGCAAGAGGTAAAGATGACAAAGAAAAAATAAAGCAGTCTGGCTATGCATTTTTACCCCCTGTGATTCATGAACTTTATGCCGTCCAGCTTCCTGACAGTTGGAGTCAGTATGGTTGCTGTATGGAATTTTGTCTTGTAGGATGGGAGAACAGTGAATATGAAACTGACAACCCTTAAGAAGTTCCATTTTTACCTTAAACAAAAATATAAAAAAAAAATAAAAAAACAACTCAAAGCTTGCATTCTACATACGATCCCTAGCTATAGGGAACAACATGACATTGACAGATGAGAAACACTAAGATAACATAAAGTAGCAAAATTCCATTGGCAATTGTTGTATGAAAAGCATGTTCTCTTAAAATGCCTTTCAGAATGAACACTGGAAATTATGGTAGGTCCAAATAAACTGAGTATGTCAATAGCAATTTTATGGCTCCTTTAATATTCCAATTAAAAAGTTTTTGACTTTCCTCCAAGGAATACAAAATTAGACTTGATTCTGCTCCAATTCTGAGCGACACTAACCTTCTGAATCTCATTCATCTTTAACAGACTGTAAAAGACTGGTGTTGCAATATTCTAAATCCACATCTGTCTTGATTAAGCAGTTTGATTACTAATTTCTTGGTAAACCTGTAACTTCAACAGCTGATTTTGTGCTTAGAACCAATTCCCTATATATCAGTGTATGTGAACAAAGGCAAAAAAGCAAAATACTGTAATATTTAAGGAAATGAAACTTACTTCCGAAGTTTGCCTTCAACCATCCATTTATCTCTCCTTAAGTTTGACATATAATCAATGTTTTTATCAATTTCACTGTCAAAGATGAAAATAATTTATTAAATGTGAACTTATGTATCTTTTTTCTGACAGACATTTACATATAGACACTTTTCCTTCAAATACTTGTCTTGGAGAAATCATTAAAATTCAAAAATAAATAATTTTAAAGCTAGGAAACCACAATGCTAAGAATGCCAATGTAGCACACTGTACAGCACAGCTGTACCTATGTCAGTTTTTATCCCCAGTATTGCCTCAGCTTTCTTTCTACATGAAGCACTGCATTCAACATTTCTTTTCATAGTTCTAGTTCAGGTTTAAGCCTCCAAATGTCTTTGCCACAAAGCATGTAGCCCTGTGCTGAGAAAGGTTACCACTGATCCATCTGAGGCATTCTGCCTAGTGTAGAGGAGATGAATCCCTCTGCAATTAGTCCTGTGACAGCCCCCAGGAATCTCCTTTGAGATAAGAAAAACTACTTGTTTAGAATGACTCATGCTAGAAAAATGCAAGGTCTTCTTTTTATCTTTTTAGAATATTATTGGTTAGGTTTGGTTCTTTATAATTGGTTGTCCCAAACAAAGAAAGATAATGTAGTTGGCCAAAATGTGTTAACCCTGTTTTCCACTGGTTTACTTGTGATCCCCCCAAACCCTATAAAAGTACATGTGTGATCCCCCATCTGTGGATTTGTAGCCTGACCCCTTCACGGACGACAATAAAGCCTGTGGAAAAAGTCTGAGCTGCTCTCCCAGTCTTTTCATGCCGGCTGGAAACTACAGGTTTCTGTGAGAAGCTAAGCGCCTGAAAGGCCAGCACTCACAAACCTTGGAACTTTCCCCTGTCCAACAACAACAACTGGGCAGGGGACACAACAAAAAGTTACAACCTAGGATCCCTGGGATCTACAATCCAACATTCACTTTCCAGTGAAGAAACTGAACTTGCTTCAGTTTCCAGCAGAAACTGAAGAACCAAAAAAAGGGCTTTGCTGCAGTCCCGTCTGTGCGCCCACTGATGAGACATCCCGGCCTCAACAATTCAGCACTTTCAGTTGTTTCTGTGATCAAAATACAGAAACTCAAGTTCTGAGTGATCATTTCTACAAATAGGACCTAAGAGTCAACTGCAACAAGAGGAAGCTTTTTTTTCTATGATGAATTTGACTGATACACATGAACCTTCTTGAGCAGCTGATGCACAGCACTTGTACTGCCCACTTCTGCTATTTTTCAGCTTTGGAAAACCTGAAGTGTCTCTTCCATTCCTGCCTAACACAGCCCTGGTTAACTTTTGCAGCACAGAGTACCAAACCCAGCAGAATACACCAGGAAACAAAGCAGCACTCCATTAGGTGATGAATGCCTTTACTCTGTGGAAGGACAGGTTTCCCAGACATTGGCATTTCCTAACTTTTTATTGCACATTGGTGGGTTTTGACAAGTTGTTGAACATAGATGCAATTTAAAACTACAAAATGCTATACACTACTGACCACAAATGCAACACAGATCTTCTTGAATGAATATGATGATACATCAAACCTGCCACCTCACCTTAAGACCCTACTAAAAGTCTCTGCACAACAAACATCTTCAAAAACAAAAGGAAAAAAGGGAAAACAGTGTACTGCAGAAGCCTTGAACAACTCTTCTAAATTATTCCCTAGAATACCTAGTAAATTTCTTCGCAATCAACCTCATCTTTAATGCCAAAAATTGCTAGGGAAATTTTGGTTCAAGTTTAGAAAACAAAATTACAGACCAAACATAGAAAAGTTCTATTCTTCCATCATATCAACAGTACATAAAGGTAAGAAGTAGTAACTCAACCAATTTCAGCTTTCATCATAAAAAGAACATAAGTAGTACTCCTGTAACAGAATAGTGAATACACAGTATTTCTGAACTAAACAATTTTTCTGATTTTATTTTTACACACCTGTTTGGGAAAAATCTTACCTTACTACACTTTTGCTGCATGCTAACTCATTGACCAGAAAAGCAAGTACTGATGCTTTCTGAGCTGGAGAATGTGCCTGAAAAGCTTTTGTCTTCAAGCTCTCTGTCAGTTCTGTTTGTCCACAATGAGCCTCCATGAAAATCTGCAGAATCTCAGACACATTATCCCGATTCATACCAACATTCAGTAAGTGTTCCCCAAGAATAGTTTTAGCCTAAAAAGAACAAAGACATTTCATTTAAACAATCATGTTTAAAAAATACTGTTTTCCTTTGTAGGCTGCATTGTTTATAGAAGATCTAAGGGTTTGTTTGCATTTTTACATAAGGACTTCAAACATGATTATTCTTTGAAACTATTCAAATGCAAATCTTAAATACAGTAACATATTAGAATGTCTTCACCTCTAAGTTTTTAAAAACAGAGTTAGTATTAGTAATAATTAAATGGATTACATGTAAAAAGGCATGGCCTAACTGGAAACTGATGAATACTGCTTTGTAAATGGTTCTATGAAGAGCTCTAGAATGGAAGAAAACTGTACTGGCTTGAAAAAGAGGGCCAGTAAGAAAGTCACTCACTCATGAATTGGGGTTTTGATGACGTGACCTTGACAGAAGACCTTAGGGAAAGAAGTAACAAGATTCACTGAGAATGTAAATGAGGGTAAGAACACAAAGGAATGGACGGAAAGGAGTTAAAAGACATGGCCACAGATGTGACAGTGCCCTGCAGAAGATCCAAATAAAAATGGGATGTGTGTTTGTGTGTAGAGAAAATGAACAGAAACACATCATGTCTGGAAAATGGGAAGGCTGATGGGACACAGGGTTATGGAGCAGTATCAGAACTGTGACACTGCGGAAAAGAATTAGGAAAGAGAATGGAAATCCGTATGAGAGGTGTCAGAGACACATTATGAAGAATGCATTTGTATATACAAGGTGTTTACTATGGATATTCCCTTTTTACCTTGTATCCTGTACCAAGTCCAGGATCGCACACAGCTGCAGAGACAAGTTTCACAAGCAAGTCCTGTACTTCTCCCATGCTGTCCCCTATGTTGAGCAAACCCTCTTGAAGAACACTCAGGGACGGAACATCTACGGTCACATCAAAGCCCAGAACTTTACCGAAGTTACGCAGGAACTGCACTACCATGAGACAATCCGAAAACGTGCCTCCATCAAGAATGAGGCCTGGGATGCGAGGCAACTCTGGGAAAGGCTGGAAAGTAAAGAAAAAAAGTGAAAGATTCAGTAGTATTTCAAAAGAATATTTTTTTTTTATAACAGCTGGGAAAATTGATTAACACTTCCTTCTGACCTTCAGCATGACAATGCTGGAAGGTACAGGAGATAGGGAACCTACATCCCTTGTCCATTTAATGCTAAAACATGTTTTAACTTTTCACAAATTATAGAAGGCAAGAGATTAAGAAACACTTCTCTTTTGGCCAGGAGACACTGTAAGGATCAATTCTGAGCCAAATTACTGTAAACGTGGTGTAAAAATTATTTAGGGGAAAAAGGGAAGGGATTTCTCAGGAACAAAGACTTTGAACCCAAGCTTTGTCAAGTCCTTACAGGCAAGAACTAAGAACTTGGAAGATTGGGAGAGTAATTTTTTTTGAGCAACAGCTTGTGAGAGTTCTCTAGATGATGATTTAGTGCCTGTGTACTGAGACATGATGCATATTCCTGATGTAAAAACAATTTGAGTAAAGAATTTGTTTGAAGCAATCATGCTTTTTGGGAAGCAGGCGTCTTTTAAACAAAAAGCGTTTAATTAACTAAACATACACTACTGTGTTGTGTTCCAGTATTTTGTATTTGTATGCATTTCAAATATTTCTCTAATTGCCTCAATTAAAACTTGAATGCTTTAAGTGTGGCTGCAAGAAAAAAGTTATTGACACAATTGTAAAATAAACAAGAAGTAAGAAAGTAAGTCTATGTTGCTGCGATCACCTTCTGGTCTGCCAAGCACATATCTTCATTGGGCTTCTTTAGCTCCTTTGCCATTTCTAATTCCAGTCTTCGCTGTTCCAGTTTACGTTCTTTATTTAATCTTTTTTCATCACGTTTCTCTTGCTTTAGCCGCTCTTTTTCCTTAAGATAATTAAAAGGGAAAAAAATAAACCCCATATATTAAACTTACAAAGGAACAATCAAAGAATTTGAAAAGGACTTTTTCTGTAACCTCAATAATCACCATATCAATTAAGGAACCTGCATTAAAATAAAGGGGAGGGGAAAGCTAGAACAAAATCACTGAATTTGTAAGGCAATCTAAGATTCACTTTTTTCTCTTCTGTCCACGTAGACACAGATTACAAGTATGTTCGCACAGAAAAACTCTTCGAAGTACCATTTAAGAAAGATAACCGAGTGAAAATACAGCAAAGTATTTTATGCAAGGCATCTGATTTTAAAAACTCTGCTTACAACCCAGTATTGTTAATCTGCACCTGCTACAGCAGAGACCACTCAAGAAACATCTCTGAACAATACATGGTTTAAAAAGTCCAATAATACATAAATTAGATATGTAGATATGTAAACTGGAATACCTTATAAAACACAACTGATCTTTTCAAACAGAGGTAGCTTCTGGCCTTGAATTACCACACACTTTGCATGCAACCTGAAACTGATTATGTTGTCCTTTATGTCTTATATGCACAACAAGAACACACAGATCATCAAGTGAGAAGCCAAGAATCTATTATTAGTTTCTTCAATACCCTCCACAGTGGAGTCACACCAATACTACACCAAGTCTGTCTGTAACATGCTGAGACTGACTCTGAACCTGGAGCTCTCATGGCCTTTCCCACCCTCAGTGCCAGGGGCTCTGCGCCACATGTTCAACACCAATTCACTGTCCTGATGACACAACTCCCCATACACCTCAGGTGCAACCGCAATCGAATGTAAAATGTATGGAATCTGCCACATATCAACACCACCTGTTCAGAGCACAGAATCATGCACACGTGTGTGTGTGTGCGCCACCACTCAAGAACCTGATACAATACAAAGTTGAAGATGCTGTATGTGCTTTTCACCTGTGGGCACAGAAGGGCTAAAGAACCAAGCCAAGATGCTTCCCGTTACTCAGAAGCACTCCCTACTATTCTGTTAGTTTAAGAGGTCACTCCAGTCTCCTCCATTTACTACCACCGTATTTTGCAACAATGGGAGAATGGGCAATACTAAATCAGGGTTCAGCTGCACTTGTAGGTTAACCACTGACTTCTCTGTAGAGCTCTGGCAGCCCCCATGACTTTCTATTTTTCTTTTTGATTCTATACAGAGCATTACCAGACCACCAGTGACACCTGTGGATAACCACTGTGAGTGCACAGATATGATGACTTCTACTACTACAGTCTTTAGTGGATTTTATGAAAGATCGAGTTTCACATTAGACACAAAGAACATGTTTGGAGCAGTAAATGTACACTGGCAGGAAAAAAAGCAGTGACATTCAGAACTACCCATCTGCCCACCTGCTTGCTGCTCTACAGCTATGTAAGCATCCTCTGTACTGCCACTGCAGGGCCTCTTCATCTACACTGAATTCATAAGAGACATCTTGTATGGAAACATCACAATACATTAAAGCAGCACGCTACATCCCTAACTTGATTTTAAAATGGGAAATGCCCTCTGATTTGCTTTTTGAAAACAGTTTATTGCCTTTTATCTTAGCCTTTGTCACTGTCTCAAGGCCAACTGGCATTACCTACAACTTGTTTTTGCCAATTTGAAACACTCTGTGACAGGAGAAAAGAGAGGTATATATGGATATTTATGTGGCAACACAGTAATTTACAGTTATGATTAAAAACAAAAACTTTAGCTGCACTACATTTCATAAATCTATTTAAAGTTTACTTTTACTGGTTGAAATTGACACTGTTCTATTTCTATTAGAATAAGAATATAGTTAGATATTCATAGTTAGTGGATTAGACTAAATGACCGTTTCGTTTGGGATTCTGACTTTCAACAGTACAATGGGTGCTTAGCATATCATCTTCCTCTATTTCCTTGCACTGAAGCATTATTCAGTTTTTCTTGGATTTGGTCAGTCACTTTTACTGAAATTTGTAAATACAGCCCAGAGAAAAGTTTTAACAATTTCCTTAACAACTACTTGTAATAATGATGGTTATCTTATTTCAGTATCTTCATTACCTGCACTTTATTTACAAAAGTCTCAGGATACAGAAATAGATAAAAAGTAAAACAAAAAGTAAATTAGTAATTGGGAGGTTTTGTACTTTACTTATGTTTCCTCTCAAAAACATCCAGAACTCTCAAAACTCAGCAATCTGTGCCAGTGATCAACCATCTCCCTCCAAGTTTTTTCAAAAACAAAAGGTTTTTTCAAGTTAAAACAGAATTTCCTGTATTTCAATTTGTGCCTAATGCTTCTTGTCCTGCTGCTGCAACGTACACAAATTAAACTATACATAACGTAAAAAGACACTGCTCTTCTACAGATGACTGCAGAATGAGACCATGAAAACTTCAAACTTTCAGAGGTTAATACTCACTTCTGCCTTTTTACGTGCTTCCATGGCTTTCATAAGCATCATATGTTGTCTTCTCCGTTCTCGTTCCTATTGAAGCAAGTAATATTAGAACCAAACTAAACCACATTTTCAAATCAGTAAAAAAGCTGAGTAACAAATTTAGCATTAATAGACAAGTCACAGTAAATACTAAATATAGGACAAGAATGGCCAAGTCTGTGCATGTTTTAGTTCAGGTTTAGAAAGCAAATACAAGAACAATCAAAAGCAAAAAGGTAAAGCAATGAACATGGAGACAGTGTAAAAAAGAAGCATACAGATTTACTTATGGTCAGTTGTGATGCTCCTTCATAAGCTGGCAGAACAAAAAGCATAATGGTTGGCTGGAACAGGTCAGTTACCTTACATCTGCTATGACGGAACTTGCAATTTACTTCTTCAATAGCCAATTCAACAGAAATTTTAAACTGTTTTTTTCCAAACACTGCAAATATTAATATTTTTGTAACCAAGCAACAAATTAACGTGATTGATTTTATCAGCTCTAGATCACTTTTGATCAAGCCAGTGGTGGTGCATATATGTACGCAACAACACTTGCATTTACTGATGCCTATCCCTCAGTAAATGATGTCAGTAGCTTCAAATGCATTAAGGAGCAGTATTCTAGGGCACTAAGTACAGGGGTTTTGCCTTAACAGCTGGACAACAAATCTTGGCCCCAGTAAAGGCTATAGGAATTTTATCATCTGATTTGGTGAGGTTAGGACTACATTCTAGTATTTCATTGCATACTTCTAACATTACGTATTTATCACCAGCTGAAACCTAATTTCCTCAGTGTCTTACAAGGGGGGGAGACATCACCCTGATTTCTAAAACAGGTTAATTCAAATTATATTTAAAATATCTGGATTCATTCCCACTGAAAGGGAGAAGACTTGCAGAGATCATCCACGTGACTACCTATTAATTTTGCATCAATCCCTGATTTTATATACTAATCAAATTTTTACTTGGACATCAGTAACATAGATCCCTGATTAAAAACTACATTTAGTTATTGCCACATTCAATATATACACATGTTCAAGACATGTCTTTTTTTCCTTAACAGACAAGACAAGCAGATGTATGCAATGCACTGTGCTGTAAAGCCATGCAGCAGTATGTAATATGACAGCAGCCAGTGCTACACTTTATGCATTGCTATGACAACCATATCACAACCAAATCACAATGCGGTGTTAGATGTACAAAAATAAACATACCCATACCATATCTAGTCTATGCCTCTCCAACTCCTGGTAGAAAGAGTTGGCACAACATTATGAGACAGAAATCACAAAGTCATAAAACCAATTTATAATCCCCCAAAAGACCCCAATACCAAAGCAAAGCAAAAAAAATCGTAAGGCAAAAGAAAATCTGTGCAGGAATCAAACCCAGAAGTTTAAAAAGGGCCTGTTTTGAGGATTCCACCCCCCTCATACAACTGAAAGTAGTAGCTGACAATTGGCATTCTGTCTGTGTGGTCAATCGAACTTATACCAACCTGGTGCTTCAGAAGAACAGCCTGCTGCCTTCTCATCTCTTTCTCCTTCAAGAAAAGAACAAAAGTGTATTTAAAATATCAATCAAAATTTTCTTACCAAATTGCACAGTTCTGCCACACTAAAACAGCACACCTGAGTTAAATTCTAACTTAGAGAGAAGTACACACAGCACACATCACAGTAAGTCTGGTGAGTGGGGAGTTCCCCATTAGAACACATCTAGAATGCTGAAGCAGCAATAAAAGTACTTATACACACACACACACACACACACACACACACACACACACACACAATCCTCCAGTATTTGTAAAGGAGTTCTGTAGTCTTGCATGCATTACAGGCTGGAAAAGACAATGCTTGCTGAGAAACAACATAGTTTTTCGATATCATGTGCTTAGAAGAATATTGTGAATAATATTACTGCATCAACATTTTCTTCTGCAAACCATGGTAATGGCACATAAACACTGTCTATATATTTATGTGTGTATGTCACACATACACAAACTCCTCTGCATATGCTTCATGCCTTTTTATAACCACACATACATGTTATTATTTGCTGTCTCTATGTACAGCTTCATTACAACTTCATACTGATAGCCTCCCGAATTTATTGCTTTTAACCATCAACATACATTAGGTACAATAACACAATTCTTGTTTTTGGAGCTCATCCAAACTAACCTTTATTCGTTTTTCCGCTTCCAATAATTTGGCATTTGCTGCTTCTTCCTTCTTTTTCTTTTTCGCCTGTGCATGCAAAACAGGTCACACAACAGCACCATCACAACTTGAAAATAATCTGACTAGAAGCAAAGTTATGTACCTTTAAAAGTTAAGAACATTATCACTTATTGCATACATTGCAAGAAATCTCTGATGCAACTTTCATGATCAATCAATAGACATTTCAGTTACTTTATAAAAATTAAACCAGAATTTCAAGTCCCACTCAAAATTGCTTCACCTGGCTATTTTAAGAAAGCAAGTACACACAGAAACAATGTAAGTGGCAAAGAGATTACTATTAATTTTTATGTCAATGGAGACTTGAAAACTAGCAATCCATCTTTGCTAGTACACCAGTAAACCTGTAGAGTATACTCTAATACAGACACAGTACTTTTAAACCCACTACACTTCTTATAGAGCAGAGCGTTATATTGTTTCAATATCCTACTACAGCAAACTTGTTCTCTAGCAAAGGAATTGCTCTGCTGTTAACTTAAATACACACAAGACTATTCTGATAGAAAACCGTGAGCGCAACTGTGAATACTTGTAAGATTATGGATCACAGTTAATGTTGATCTTAAAAGAAAACTAATTTAAGACACATTTTTGAACTGGCCTTTGGAAATCAAGGCCATTAGAGCTGCTATACTTAGTCCCATGCTTAACTATGTGTGACTGAAAAATACAGCATTCTTTAAAATGGCAACAGAAAAATTACATTAGAGCCATTATTTTTACCTCTAAAATTTGCTGAGCTCGAAGTTCTTTCTCCATTCTAATTTGCTGGATTCGCTTTATTTTTTCCTACAAGGGTAAGAAAGTTATTATTTTAAAAAAATATATAAAGGAAATTTATTTTTACACTTGAAAAATGACAAAACTTACACATACTTTTTTTGTTACTGAGTTTCACCCATTTTAGTCAACTGTTCCCATATGTTTAGAAATTTTACTAGTATTTGATGTCTGGTATAACCCTGAAGGAAGCCACACCTAGTTATGCATAGGTGCTCATGTGTAAGTTGTCAAAAGTTTTTTTAATACCTTCAGGAGGACCGGATTAATGACCAAGTAAGGAAGCTAAAGCATTCAAATTCCAGCTGACAATGGTGGACCTAGTTAGGAATGAACAGAAGGGTGAGCTACGCCATGAGATACATGATGCTCTGAAGTGATCTCCCTGACCAAGAAAGAGCGAGATCTGTCCAAGCACTGTTTGTGCCTCAGCTCCTGCAGCCTCTCTCAGGCCATTACAGTCCCACGGGCAGCACACAGAGCTGAGCTCAGCAAAACCCAAAGCCTGTGCTCTGTCAGCCAGGAACACTCAGCCACATGCAACCTAGCTAACGTGCTCAGTTAAGTACACTTCAGTTTCTCCAGACTTTTAAAGCACTCAGGTAATTGATGCTAATTTTGGAAGCCTTAATATGTAGTTCAGGGGATGGAATTGTATACATGCTGTAACAAAAGAAGTAATTGGAACAGGAACCATGGGTGCTACAACACATTTAAGTCTATTTCATCATGGTGAGAAGAAAATGACCAAGTTATGCACTCCAGAGATAGCTACTGGGCAACAATATTCTAATTAATTCTTCTTGATGAATTAGCTCCTAAAATCTGAACAAAGGCTTATCACATTGATTGAGATATGCAATCATTGCAAATTATTTCACGCTACCTGTGCTATCTAGGTTTGTCTGTTAAACTCGCTATTTAAAATTCACTAGCACATTGTTTGAGATTTTATCATCTCAAAAGAGCTGACTGAGCCACAGTGACTAGGAAGGACCATTTTGAAGAAAAGTGCACACTGGACTTGCTCTAAAGTTTTAATACCAAAACCCAGACCATGGAATAGCCCTTCTTGCAGGGGGAGGCCTAGACCAGAAACTTGAAAAGGAGCTCAAGGAACTTCTCAGGAACAGCAGATGCTTTCCCAACAGTGAGGGTAAAGCCCATCAGTACAGAACACCTTGTTTTCTTGTGAGCTGGCCTGAGACTCTTAGAACATGGACCACTCTAAAATTTTACTGTCTGGAGAACATATAGTGATGTATGTAATTTATATATACAAAAAAAACAACTAAAACCAAAACCAAGTTTCTAAGGAAAGATAATCTAAAATATTTAACAGTAAAAGAGCAATCACAGATGAGAAAGGCATACAAAGTTTTCTGACAAACAGTGCTCCAATCCATGAAGTCTTACCAGCTCCTTAAACTGCTGAGAAGTCCAATATAATACAACCTTATCACGAAAATTAATTCAGAGGCCTTGTTCAGACAGTGCTGAACTTTTTCCACCCTGTGAAGCTCACAGCATGGACCTCAAATCTCTATTATCCCCCATTATACTTTAAAACAAAACCATGGAAAGTTGAAAGCATGTGCTTCACCCTCTCAACTCCATAAAGGTTAGAGTTAATACAGAACAAACTTTTCAGCAGAGATCACAATAAAGAACTATATCAGAAAGAAAGTACTCCACACATCGAAATCATAACTTTTATCAGGTTACACATCAAGAAGGAATATGATGATGACAAACAAGGTCTGGATTTGATTTATTTGACAATTTAAAACTTCTTGCTTCCTGAACCCCTTGGAATGCAAGGACCGCTTGAAAATCATAGTGTGCTCCTTTTCTTTAACAAGTAGGGGTTGCCTTGAGAAGTGGACACATCGAAACTGTCACAATCTACAAAAATGCAGACTGGCTAAGGTTGGGAGGGATATGTGGAAGTCACCTTGCCCCCACCCCCTGCCCCAGAAGGGTCACCTAGAACCAGTTACCCAGGACCAGGTCCAGGCTGCTTTTGAAAATCTGTGTGGGAGGCTCCATTGCTGGCTGATACCCCACTTGCCACCAACCAGGACCCCCAGATCCCTTCCTGCAGCTGCTCTTCAGCCCCTCATTTCCCAATTTATAAACACAACCAGGGTTGCCATTAATATATTTGAAAAAACTCTTTTCCATTGTCTCCCACATTTCTGGCAGCTCCAACTTCAACTGAGCTTTGGCCACATGAACTTTCTCCCTACACTGGCAAGCAGCATCTGTCTTCTTCCCATGTCACTTACAGGCAAACCAATAACTAGTACTTTTTCCCAGTGTGGGGATGCTGAGATCATATACAGACATTGACGGGCTGGGGCATGTTCAGAGAAGAAGGAAAGTAGAGCTGGAGAAGGGGCTGGAGCACCAGGAACAGCTGAGGGAGCTGGGAAAGGGGCTCAGCTCGGAAAAAAAGGAGGCTCAGGGGGACCTTCTCACTTTCTTAAACTCCCTGATAGGAGGGTGCAGGCAAGTGAGGGTTAGGCTCTGCTTCCAGGGAACAAGGGACAGGACAATAGGAAATGGCCTCAAATTGCACCAAGGGAGGTTTAACTTGGATATTAGGTAACATTTCTTCATGGAAAGGGCTGTCTGTCTGGCACAGCTGTGCTGCCCAGGACAGAAGTGGAGTCACCGTCCCTGAAGGGATTTGAAAGATGTGTTGATGTGGAACCTGGAGACATGGGTTAGTGGTGGATTGAATGGCGTTCAGAACTGTAATATACACTTAAAACTAGATTTAAAACACACTTTGTAATCAGCATACTTAGTAACTTACTAAATATTTGAAATACACCTTACTAAAAGATTTAAAACATCTTTTAAAGAGCTTATTTAGCAATTGCATCGACGGCATAGTTTACCTGTTGCTTCATTATCTTTATCTGCTCCTTTTGCTTTCGCTTTTCTTCAGCTGCCATAATAGCTAACAAACAAAAGCAAACAATATCAGCAGAACATGGCAAGAGACAGGTAATTTTTCATAAACTCTTTTCAAAACAATCCCCTAGCATGCACAAACTTGCACAATACTTACCTTGCTGTTTTTTTGCCTCTTTGGCAGCTCGTGCTTGCTCCTGCTTCTGAAGCTTTCTCAGTAGCTTAATTTGTGCTGCTTGCCTAGCTATTTCTGTAACAAAAATAAAATACTAAATTCATAAAAACAGTGCTGTCCAACAATAAAGATACAGTTCATGCTCCAGGCATTTGCACATTGTAAAAAAAGAGCAAACAGAGGACTTGATTTGCACATGCTGGCATTTACAAAATGTTTCTATAAACCATCATTAATGGCACATGTGTATCAGTAACTGCATCAACAGTGCAAATGAACATGGATACCTTCTACATAAAATAAATACTGGTAATACTGGTTTCGGAAAAAAAAAAAATTATTAAGTGACAGAATCATGCCAATAATGCTGGTTCATTTTAAAACCATTTTCTTCTTTCTTTTTAAAGCAGAAAACATTGTTTCAAAAGTACTAAATCAACATTTTATTCAGAAAGCATGGAATTAGTTTTCCTTAGAAGTCACCTCATGTAATTATGTAATCCTTTTTTAACAATGAAGCAAGAGCACACTCTTTTCTTTGGCTACCTAAAGTCAGCCATTCTTATGCTAATTAGTAACCTCCTGAAGCATTCTACTACTCTTTGACAGCATCTCTGAAATTTGAATTAACTGCTTAGGGACACACTGATAGAAGACAGCTGTAGGAAGTATTTTCTGGAGGTTGAATTCAGCTTGCTTTTCAAAGGACTGAAGTCCAGGACCTGCATGGTAGAACTCCCCAAAATACCACCAGTTTCTTGTCCAGTAATGACAGTGAGCTTTTGGATATGTCTGTACCCAAGCACTTCCTTCTTTAAAACCTATGTACTGATGAACTATTTACTGATCTAAAAAATGTCTTCAGTAAGAGCATGTAACAAATATCCAAAATAAAATGCAGTAAACTAATATCCTAGTGAGACAAATCACTCTTCTATAGGAAAACCATTAACTCTTTATGTACTGACACCTTCTCTTTGTGAAAATAGGAACACAGTTCTTACCTTGAGCCTGGAGCTTTCTCAGAAGCTTTGTGTCAGTGTTGTCCAGAAATTCACCACTTCCAACATTGGGAGGTCGGCCCTTGCGGCGTCTGCTCCTCGACTCCTCTCTGGAATGCTGTCTGTCAGGATTTGGGGGTCGTCCTCTGCGCCCTTCCATAGCTCTGATACGGGGAATGACTTCCTCTTCCTTCAGAAGACACCACTGCACGCCCTTTTAATTGACACATTTCACAGACAGCTATTACAAACACAGATTGAAATAACCCAAAATCTAAGATGAGTTGTAGATGTTAAATATGCAAGTGCTGTGATGTATTATTTGGACAGGACAATTTCTTGGTGAAGCACAGAAGCTACGCATTGAGAGACTATCACTAAGAACTTTTGTCAATTCTACCACTAGGAAGGATTTTGAAGACTATTCAAGCATATACTAAGTTTTTACCTAGTAGATATGCCATTACTGTGTTGTTTTTAACTATTTCTCATTAAATCAAATTGTTCAATCCTTTCTAAAAGTCAAAACAGATTCCTCCTTATTGTATAACTCAACAACAAGTATTCTGCTTTCAGATAATCCAGTGCTCAACATTAATGAGAAAATGTGTGAAGCTATGAGGTGCTGTCTTCCAACAGAGTGTGTTTACAGAAATTCTGGCATACATAACAAGCAAAGGCAGTAATGTATTTTCAAATACTGCTTTTGAGTATTGTAGAGCTCAACAACCTGAGCTGAAAAAACACAGATGCATTTTAATCTTCAAGTTTTTGTTAGCAGAACTGAGTTCTCCCCTTATTCACTGCAAAACTGTGAAGTTTTTGCATCAACTTGAACCAATGAAAACTACGTTCTAATCATCCATGTACCTAAACTAAAGTTATGTGAACTTTATTCGCTAACCAAACAAAGCACACACATATTTTCTGGCATCATGAAAGCAGATTCTAAAATACTTTGTTAATAAAAACACTCAAGGTACTCATGAAGGAACAGCTTTACTTTAACTGGTTACTACAAAGTAGAGTTTATTGCATCTACTGAGCAGAAAAGGAGCACCATTTAGGTGATCCTGTTTAATTGAATACCAGTATTTCAAAATTTTAACATCTTTTACCATTTCCCCAAGTTTTTGAGAAATGCAGGGAAAAAACTGCAAGCAAAATATCCTTTTCAGGACTTCTTCACAATTTACCTAAAATAGGTTTGTGAAAAATGTCAGTTCAGAAAAAAAATATTTTGAATGCTTTAGTTTTCACATTTATATGTACATAAACCCTAAAATCCAATTTACTGTACCACAACATAAATGATTTTTGCTTATGCTGGTAATCTGTTTTGTAATTATTTCTGCTCATTCTGCACAACTACAAAGGTTTTGCATAACTTTAGCAAAAGATATGGCAGTTTGCTAATGAGACATTCAGATTTCAAAGGACTTATCAGTATCTGCAAAGATACTTTCCTAAAGTCCAAACTATTCCCAGTTAAGACCATCCCCAGAGTACAAGTCACACTTAGTTTGCACACATTCCAAAGGGCCTTGTTATTAATTATGTTCTAAAAATGCAATGTTCAGAATCAAGACCATATTAATCTGTACCACATCATCATGACACATCATCACCACCCCTAAGGACTTTGCAATCCAAAATATTCACCTCTACCATTTGACTAGAAGTTACTTCTCTTACTATCTTGAAGAGTACTACTTAAGTGTAACTTTTGTTTTTCTGCCTAGTTCTTGAATTGCAGTTTATCAGAGGTTCAGTTTATTGAGGTAGATTTAATACTTGTACTTACTACCTACACCAACTTCCAACCTAGAAAACCTAATCTCCTAAGATGCACGTGCCAGGAGAGGTAAAACAAAAATCACAGAATATGAGGAGAAGCAGCCATAGTTCAAAAAGTACCTTAAAACATCAATGGAGATTGCTCTTGCCCTGTATTTGTATTTTCTGCAGTTAATGATACTAATGATAATAATAAATACACATCACAGAAAAGTAAGAGGTCTACCAGATCATTAGTACCAGAGACCAGGTTGGGTATTAATTATCCTAATGCTGCCTAAAAGAGAAACTAGAGGTCATCAAATGAAGTGAATAATGGCTCAGTAAGCAAAAGGAGAAGGTGCTTCAAGGGATGGGAGAAAATGGTTTATGTTCTGTCAAAGGGTATCGTGGGTGCACAATTTTCCACAAGTTTAAGAGAGGACAAGACAAAAATAGTCCAGAACAAAGCCACTGAGGGCTAAGCAAGATTTGATTGACCACCTATATTTTGTGCTCAAACTATTTTAAAGTCTAATCCAAAATACATTTTTATTAAAGGAATGTACTAATACTCTGGGTTTTTGATACTTCAAAGATAAAAGACAGGTGTTGTGCCCTAATGTAGAAGAATCACAGGCTTCCATAAATTTGAAGGTTTGCTACTCAAACATTAAGAGAAAAAAATGGGAATAAACACTGTGAAATGCTGTGTTATTGTTCAAACTAATAAAAATAATAATTTTATTCCATTTCTCACCTTCAAGCATCTACCATGTACCGCAATACTGTGCTCCCATCAGGACATTGCCAAAAAGACACCAGACAACCATGTATGAAAGCAGAATCAAGTTCAAATCCTGTTAATCAAGCTAATGAGCAAAACTATAGGCACTTTGCAAGAAGCAAAAATCCACCTAATTTTCAGATTAGATTTGTGGAGGAAAGTTAACACCATAGCTTTCCAAACTGATTGCAGAACCCAGAATAGGACAAAGAGTCCCGTACATATTAGTTAAACTCATGAGGACACATGTTTATTCCATCACCCCAAATCAAATTCATACTAATCTTCCTAAATCACAGCAGTTGAAACCTTCCAGGTCCGGTCACTGAATTTTCACATTTGCCAAACTTGAGTCACTCTAATCCTACTCCTTTGTGTCCCACTTCTGCCAGATACACATCTGTTACAGCATTCAAACACCACTTTGAATAACCCATGATATTTGGTGGTTTGCATATCACAAGAGAGAAGCACAGGCACTAATACAAGCAGGTAATCCATGTACTTTTGGCTTGCTATAGATAAATATTTAATAATACTGATTTAGCCTTAAGATAATTTTCTTCACATCTTGTTTCATCTTAGAGCTGTGTGAAACCTAGCCCAGCACATGCTGCATGTCTCAACAGGTGACAGAAATGTGTAATGAAGGGAAGAATAATCACTAATGGCTATACAGAATAATCAAAATTACCATAAAACCAGAAATAAAATTTCTGGAATTACATCCAGACATCCAAGAAGACATGATTATCATATATGACTTTGAATCTGCATGATTCAAAAAATTTTAGTAAAGAGGGTGCAATCTCTTTTTACAAAGTATCAGTACTGCATACTGTTTCACTAGGCAGTATTATCAGCCTGAGTGTAGCTCCACTGTTTTGTAACTTCTCATTCACACATAAAATGTAAACACATCTTAGCACATCTGACACAGCTGCCCTCAGTTTCTTTTTCTAGTCAGAAAACTTCCCTTTTGTCTACCCAAGTCTCAGTGGAACCTATCAAATCCCACATCAGTACATATTTCTATGGTGATATGCACAGCAAAGGAATGCTCACATTGCCAGTCTTGCCTGTAGAAATCTGTCCCTCACACTGCCTTCATTCTTAAGTTTTATATAACAGGGCAAACTGCAAACCAACTAAAGGGAGAAGACATATATAACTAAAGAAGGGGACAAGACTAATGAATAATACAGGCAACAGACACAAAAAAGGGAACAGAGCAAAAAGAGAGCAGATACCCTGCCATTACATTACATCACAATAAAATTAATTATTTCAGTCAAGACATGCAGATACATAATGAAGTTAATAATTACAGGAACTTGTAGTTGTTGAAGGCCAAACATGAAGCAAGTTTAACAATGTTTTGGTCTGTAAGCCAGGAAGCACCACCTAGAAGTAGCTGCTTACTATGAATTCAGTTTTTAATGCTTTCAAATCTATATCACACAAACATTACATATTTCTAAAGGTATTACAAGAACATAAGGCTAAACTCAAGCTTCCACTCAAAGTGTTGAGAGCTAGTAAGATGTTCAGAACACTTATCCTTTTAAGAAGCAAATACCTCCCCTGAGAAGAGTCAAAAAAATTTCATGCACATCCTAAAGAAATGGCAACATGGCCAAAATACAGTAACATAGCATGGCACAAATACAACAACAATTTCCTTAAAACTTTGGTTTTACTTATCCTGGTCTGGTTTATCTACATACCATCTAACAATTTTACCACTGAAAAGCATAACTGGTATAGTTCTGCATCCCCTCTGTAAAAGTGTCACACTTCAGGATGGTCTAACAGTATCCTTGATACAGGAGACACTTGTATATAAACATGCAATTCACATGCAATTTACATGCAATTTACATACATATATATATATATATATATACATATATACACAAACACACACATTAACACATACATATGCACAGGAACACACTAACAGAGTGGGATTTAACGTCTACATGTGAATTACTACTGATATGAGGCTGTATACAATAAAAGAAGAAACAAAGTTTTACATCAGAAATACCTGAATGCTAAGATAAAATAGGAAGCTCCGACTTCTCAACCTAGACCAAGCCAGGCTCAGAGCTGATCATTAAAGCACGCTCGGAGCAAAGCCACTGAAGGGAGCAGTTCTCAACCCAGCCCAGCATGAAGCTCTCCACGTCTCAATCTAACTACTCTTAAGAACATGTGCAGCTTTTAGAAATAATTAGCTAAAAACAGGTAATGCTTCAGATTGCAGCAAAAAATTACTTCACCTAAACTTAAGTTAATGGTCCTTGGATCAAAAACTTTACTTTTTAAAAAGTGGATACCTGCGGTCCATCTCTGGCTTCATAGAAGTCACCCACTCCTATTTTTGCACTGAAGCTGAAATTGTCCCTTGAGATATCCATTATTCCATTTCTGCTGAGATACTGAAAAAATCACATATTTTTCCACTTCAGCTTGCAAATAATTACAACCTAGCTTTGATGTACAGCTAACTTTGTGAGTGTAATGTTTTGCATATTCTGTCAAAGGGATACGCATTTATAACACATCAAATCAGTAACAGACTGAGATACATTACACCTCACATCATAGAAAATAAGTATCTCTACTGGAGAGAAAAGATTACATACTTTAATTGCACGCATGGTTACTAGCATTAGAACACAGAAGTTAAAAAATTAATGTACCTTTACTACCTCAGGGTACTGTCTCAGCTTCTTTCCACAAGGTGCAAAATATGCTACTTCTCCTTGAAGACGACCACCAAAGTTTCTTATTCGGGTTTCTCTTTGCCAGCTAGAGTAATATGAAATAGTTGCATACAACAATACACTTTTTAAAAAACAAGTAATTTGTGTCAATTTAAAAATTCTACCAAAGAAAAAAAAAAAGAGGAAAATGTGACTAGAGTATCATAAACAGACCAAACCAGAAAATTCTTTCATGTAGATTGTCCAACGTGACTAAACATATGAATTTATTTATATCAAGGAACTTAAATATTACCAGATTTTAAACAACCTAGAACTATACATTAGGGAGTTATTTGGAGTCTATTATCGGTTCAGATAATTAGGACTAATTTCCAAAGCAAAACAGCTAAGAGATGGGTCTTGTTTGCAAAAGAGAAAATTTAATGCACAAAAATGAACACATGAAATATGCTGACACTTTTTAAAGAGATCCACAATCACTGGGAGTCAGAAATCTAAACTGTTGAAGCCCTTCCCTTATTATGTTCAGCATCAAGATTTTTTAAACTCATTTCTTTACCAATGGCTTTTTGAAGGCATGATCTCCCTGTAGGGAAAGTCAGGTGTACACATAACGTACCCATAATCAAGAGGAACACGCAGCTCCCGTTCGTCTGCTACTCTTCGTCTTTTCGAAATACCTGAAACAGAATCTCTGGTTAATACCTAACAGAACTTACAAAAGAAAACATGTTCCTAAAATGTACTTTCTATTTTTCTATCCCCAAAACAAAAGAGAATTGTTTTTACATTCTCCCCATTATGTACCTCAATTACCAAGAAAACTAATGTAAGTGTTCTTCTGAAATACATTTTTGTCTAAGTTTCCCATACCCTCATCCTCTGAAATGGCAAACAGAAAACAAACTATCCTATACCTATCTGCTTGTCCTGCTTAGTGCTCTCAAATATTGCTAATTTAATTCCTTGCACACCTGTTTTTCTAGACAAGACCTTTTATAATATTTTTTCAGTAAAGAAGGTGCAAATAAAAACACACTTCACTCTAAAGATCTAAAGATTAATATTTAAAGATATTCTAATAGGTTTAGTCTTCCTAGAGCATTGTTTATAGACTCCAGTCAAATGTCAAACACAGAGAATTTTCAGAACTACTTCAGCTTTTCCCAGTTCAAAGAGATGTTGTGTTTGGTGCCTGCCAAGCAGCTGAACCAGTAGCATCCAAGACAACCTGGGGTTGCCACAACCCCACAAACCATGGGGTTTTTTTAGTGTGAAAGGCTTTTCCTCAGGCCTCTCAGACAGCTGCAGCACATAGCTATGCACTTCTCAAAGAGGCAGTTTAGACCTTCTGTCAAGAATGTGACACATCTGTTCCCTGGAAGGGCTTGTGAGTGAGGGCTGGCACCAGGCTGACCCTGGCACATCCAGCCTCGCACACCAGGAGAGTCTCACACAGCACAGTACGGCTGCCACAGGAGCTGCCAGCAGCTCCCTCCAGATCCTGTGAAGAGACCCCTGGAAAAAGCACCAAGGAAACGCCTGTGCTCACATCCCAAAATTTAGACACAGGTCTGCACTCTTAACCTAACATGAAAGACTACTGGTCACAGGGCAGGGAGGGAGGCTGCTTTTCCAAATGTAAGTGAAGTGAAAAGTCCAGTGTAAAACAGATACAGAAAAGAGACCACGAGACCCCTTCCGTGACTGACCAACTCTAGGTAAGAGGTTCACAAAAATATTTTTGTTGTAATATGTTTCTTAATATATGATATATGTAATATGATTCTTATAAGGTGATTCTTAGGTGCATATTATTTTAGATAAAGCAAGGACATAAAACTTATTTCTTCTACCTCCTATCCTACTCCTGTAAATAGAAAAGTCTGCTATCAGACTTCCCAAAGCATTACAAATCAACACAGATTCCTGGGGAAAACATTATCTCTCTAATTTATCCATTTGAATTACTCCTAACCCATATGAAATCTTCTATAAACTGTAAAGTTAACAAGTCTGTTTCTAGGATAAATATTAGGTAGATCACATTATACTGCTTCAAAGCCAATGCCCTTGTATGACATGGAATGAAGCTTCTATTCCACTGAATCCAAATATAAAAACCTATTTATAAGCAGATGTCCCCATTTAAAAATCTACTTACATGCACGTTAATAAACATCAAGTCTCTAATTCAAAGTAGGAAATACGTGATTTCATTTCATTGTTACCATTCAACTTAAGAAGTGTGACTTTCAAAAATGTATTCTTTACTGTAGCCATATTAATTACTGAATCTTACAAATTAAGTCACCAAATGAAGGATTATAAGCACTATATAATATCAGACAAATGCTAAATATACTTTCCATTAACTTTTAAAAAATACATCCTTGCACATGATCCATAAATTCTACTGAGAATTTTGAAAGAATTATTAGAAGATTATGTGCTAACAAAATATGTTTATGAAGTTTGTCGAGGAAGGGGCAAAAACTGAAGATTCAGAACACAAACTAGAACATACAGAAATCAGAAGTAAGAATAACTAGTTTCGAATAAAATGGAGAATTCCAAAGACTTAAAAATGAAGAGTTGTAATGTAATAAATATAAATTCTGGATATTTAATACTACCTTCTCTCAAATAATGACACAAGTTAAAATGTCCTGGTCTAAGTGTAATGTTCTAGTCTGGAGAACTTGCAATTTGGCTGACAGATCTTAGACTGCTGCAAACACCCGTGAAAAGACCACAGAGTCACCCAACAGCCCAAGTCAGAAGCGCCATCCAAAGACACCTGGTCCAGCCTTCCTTGGGAAAGGAAGCTTCGCCAGGATTATCGTGCACCCTGACCAACTGGCATCTGAAAACGTTAAGTGAGGGGCACTCTGCCAGATCCCTGGGGTGGCTGTTCAGTGAATCACTGCTTTTAGGGTAAAAATCTTGAGCTGTCACTTGATACCAGCACCTGGACTATTTTTGCAACTACTTTTACAACACAGGGACCTTAGCTATCACATGGTAGTACAATAGAAGACAGTGAGATACCACAATGTGCACTTGGCGTGAGGCTGGAGGCTCCTGTCCCGAGGAATACTGCAGGCTGGGACTCAGGACATAAGGCAGCTGGTGCCGAGCTTGACGTCTTTGCTACTTGGAGATTAAGCGGGGTGGAATGAGCTGTAAGACCAATGGAAGAGCTCTTCACAGAGGATGAAGTTTTATTCAGTTTCAGTGGGGTTTTTTCTCCCTCAGTGTCGGTATCCGATTCATCTTGGTCTTTATCATCCTCATCATCTTCCTCCTCCTCAGACCCTTCTGTATCTGACTCAGAATTACTGTCAGACTCTGTTTAAAGAAAGTGTGGCAAAAGGCACATTATGACTTGGAAATGACTGGTAAGTACATTAAAGTTCTGATCCTTCAAAAGTATTTTCTCTTATATTTTCTGTTTTCTAGTAACATCTCCTGAGTATCAATACAAGGTTCTAATTAACTACGTAAACTTTAAAATTACTACAAATAACATAGCATTAAATAATTTTGCATGATAATACACAGTTCTTTTGAATGGAAAGAGATGAGTGACAGAAGCTGCAGTATTTCAAGACTGTTCACCCCAGAATGAGCTACAGCTAAATCATCTCATTAGCCTGGCAGCAGCTGAGCACTACCCGAAGAAGGGCATTTCATGGGTGTGACATCCACTGTGAAGAGCAAAAAAACAATAGAACTGGATATGGGCTGAAAGGTGTCAGAATCAAAAGTATGGCAATCTGGGCAAAAGAAGAATAAGAAGGACAGCCAGGGTAAGGAACTAAAGGTGAGATACAATCCTTAGATAAAAGATGAGTACAGGGTGTGTGCATGAGAGGTGGAACAGAATGATGAAGGTGAAGGCTGGACACAAGGGATATCAGCACACTGGACAAAGCAGTGAC
This sequence comes from Cinclus cinclus, assembly GCF_963662255.1. NCBI lineage: Eukaryota > Metazoa > Chordata > Aves > Passeriformes > Cinclidae > Cinclus > Cinclus cinclus. The sequence continues at coordinate 29,210,877 of NC_085054.1, forward strand.
TGAATTCAGTCAGCTCTTTAAAAAGCAGGCCTTGTTATTCCAAATTGCACAGCCTAGTCTGCAGCCCTTAAAACTGTCCAGTTACTTGCTCATGGACTGCTGTGCTCCTGAATGAGGCAAGGAAACACGCTTTTCTTGCCAATCTTGAAAATTTGAAGGCCCTTGCTTAGTCCCCCTCTGGTTAGGAAACCTGTTTTGCAGCTGGTCTCTGCCAGAATCATTAACCATCAATAAGCCTTAATGTCAATCCAGAGCACTTTGTCCCATCAAGCTGCAGGCTGGGTGACCTATGTGGAGGGGAGGTCTCTGAAAGCCCTTCAAAAAGGCCAAGGAGCCACCTTACCAGGACAGCTGACCAAGCATCAGAGCACCTCAAACATGATTTATGGACATGACACAATGGAGAATGTGGACACGTGCTGATTTCAAGGATACGTGTAGTGTGCTGTGTGGGCCAGGCTGGCCCAGTATTTCCTGTCCCTATTTTAAAATATGGTGGGAAATGCTTGTTTCCAAAATGTGAAAAATCAAGTTTCTGCTTTTCCTATTAAAAAGGTTAAACCACCTGATTGGCTATCATCAGAATCATCTTCTTCATCGTCCTCATCTTCATCTTCATCATCGTCGTCATCATCATTTGAGTCGTCAGAGTCTTTACTGCTGGGGGCATCTGAGTCTACCCCTCTGAACTGCTCCACCACCAGTTTTGCAGAATGAAGGTGGTGTTGTGGTTTTACTGCATTTACTGCATTATTGCTGACTGCTTTATCCTTTCCTGAACCAGGTAACACAGGAGAGGTAGAGGGCACAGCAGCTGTCCGGTTACCAGTTGTCTTCTTCCCACATGCACCCAAGTTTACTGGCAAAGAAAAGGGGGCACTACCAGAAATGGCTACACTTTCACTGATCTTGCTCTGGGGTTTTGCTTTCGTAGTGAGCGCAAGAGGAGCCTCCTGGATGACGCTCTGAATAACTCCATTGGGCTGGTGATTACCTAAAAGTGCATTTGTCAGGAATGGGTTAGAATGGTTATTTTCCAAGGATGTGAGTTTTTGATGAGCTGGTGAACTAGATGTTGGCTTGGGGCTTGACAAAGCTGCAATAACCTTCTTCAGGCTCTTAGACGACTCCTGTTTCTTTAGCTGTGCTGCTGGGAATGTCTGTTTATATTGTTCCTAAAGAAATGAGAAGACAGAGGAATAAAATGTGGAGGCGTTTGTATGGCTTTCTTGGGTATTCAGGCAGGTGAGCTCTAAGAAATTTTAAACATCTGCTAAACCATTTTTAGAAAGTCAAAAGGAGATACTAGGTGCAACAGAAGGGATGGGTAACTACCAGTTACACAAGTCTTGCGTGATTTTTTCACTGTAAATCAAGTAGGGAAAGACAAATTGAACTCAAGATTTTAGTTGATTGAAATTATGTAGGAAAGCTTTCTCACCTCCTACAATGCTCTAGACAGACTTTCATAAAGGTATTTATCATTCTGAAAAAAACCATTTTTAGAAAGATACTACTATTGTGTACCTCTTATTGCTTAATTCAGTATATAAAAAATCCCATTAGTGAATGTACAGCTACTTTTAATAATTAGTTCACTTTAAAGCACCAGGTAAATACAACACACTAATGGCCACAATACTAAAAAACCAATAGAGACTCTTGATGTATAAAAATTTTATTTACAAAAATGAGGGAAAAGGTATTACTCAGAAAGGGTGTGATATGTTAACTGTTTAACTGAAAGAGTAGTACTTGAAATTTTCATGTAAAACTTGGGAATAGCTCAGAAATACATGTAAAGCTTACAGTGTCTTTAGTCTAAACACTCTTGCAAAGAAAAAAACCCACATCATCTTCAATAGAAAACGTAATAAAATAGATAAAGACGGTACCATTTCAAATCAAGTTTTAAAAATGAAGTCAAACACAACACATGCTTGGAAGTCACTAACATTTAAAACTGAACACAAAATTATTAAGATCTTTAAAATAAATATTCACACAGTGCAGACCTCCAGTAAAAGTTTTAGAGAAATCAAACTATTAAATGTGTGATCTATCACCAGCTAAAGACTCATAACCTAAATTTGAAAGCAGAAGCCTCTTTCAAAAGCAAAGAAGTGTGTTCTTATAATTTATTTAGCTACTCCTGGTAAGTGAGAAACATATTTGAATTTTACTAAGTAACAGGAGATTGGAAAGGAAAAACAATTTTTATCTTCTAGTCTAGCAATAAAATTTAAGTATTTTCAGTCCTCACTGAGGGCCTGTGACTTAGCTGTGAATCATAATCGAGTCTACTACTCCCAAATACCACTTAGTTTAAAACGAAATTTGAAAAAATAAAATAATACTAATGACAGTTGCCTTGGTAAATGTATTTTTATATTATATTTTTACGTTTTATTTTTGTATTTATTTTTTATAAAACCTAAGCCTCAGTGTTTGGAAAATGCCAGATTTTTATTCTCTTCTAATCCCCATTCAAATTTAACTGAATAGAAAATTCATCAGCTGTCACCTTAACCACTATTAACAAAATAAATAAACTAAGGATCTAAAAATTTTAGAAGCTGAAGAACTGCTAAGACAGACATATATACTTACCGTATAGTCCTGACCAGTAAAAAGGAAGATAAATTATGGGAGGTGAGCCCCTGGCACAGGGTGGAATTCCCAGAGCAGCTGTGGCTGCCCCTGGATCCCTGGCAGTGCCCAAGGCTGGACATTGGGGCTGGGAGCAGCCTGGGACAGTGGGAGGTGTCCCTGCCATGGCTGGGGTGGGATGGGATAGAGCTTTAAGGTTCCTTCCAACCCAGGCCTTTATTGCCTTCTAAAGAAACTACTGAAATGGACATACTGAGTTTCTACAGCTATCACTGCATAAATACCTGCCTTTAAAGAGCAAACTAATCTCAACATTCATTACATTGAGCTTTTTTTTTTTTCAAAATTACTTTCAGCTTCTTTCTTTAAAATCATGGTTGTAGTAGGTGATTTCAATTACTTTGACTTGAAACTATCCAACTTGAAAGAAAGCGAAGCCATATTTACATACTAGATATGTGAAGAATTAAATCAGCATTTTGACAACCTAGAAGCACAGGAAAAATATCCAGGCCACACAATTTACCCATGAGTACTCTTCTTATTTTGATAATGATTTCAGGTGCACATTGTCCTTAAGAGATGCACGACCCACACAGTCTAGTTCATTTACAAGATTCAGAAACCCAGATCAACTCTAAAAACACATAAACTCCCATGATTATGAAAATAGATATACTTACAATTTTAATACACTATATTTAAAAAAGCTTGATGGCACAATGTTACATATTTTAAGCAGATAGCAGAGGTTTCAACTAATCAAAAACTTCACTCACCCGTTTAGATCTAACATCGCTGGTCAAAGTGAGAGATTCTTCAGAGGTATTTTTATTCCCTGCTTTCAGTAGATCAGGGGAAGGAACTACGAGTTTTAGATAGGTCTCCTTTTTGGCTTCATGTATCAAAGACAAAGGTTTCACATTAGGAACCAATCCCGTAGACTGTATTACACTTGTGTGTTTGTTCACAGATTCCTCCTTCGCCTGAGAGCTTTGAAAAATAAACGGAAGCTGCTGTGACAAAACCTGAGGCTGCTTCTGCTGGGACTGGAATGATGAGTGAGTCTGGGAATCAGACACAAGAGGTATCTGCTGGTGTATTCTTTTTTCTTGAGACTTTTCCTGTGATTTCTGTCCATCGGTTTTCGTATCTGATACACTACTATGCATTAGCACCTGCAAAATATTTATTTTTTGACTGCTCATTACAGAAGTTAAAGGTCCTTTTATAAAGGCTAAACATATGATCAGTCTCCATGAAACAATTACACTAGTCTTGGCAGATGATGAACAATTAATAATTTTAATCAGTCCCATAATATACTTATTGTTCATTTTCAGTTTTTTCCCCCAGACAGTTTCAGTATGTGATGACAACGTTTACTAGAGAAGGAGTACACGGATGTTCCTAAATGTATTTCTGTTCTACTACTAGGGAAAAGTAGCCACTCTACTAGGAAAAAAGCAACAGTCAAAGCAATATCCACAATGATGTATTTTCAATTCACTACCTGCAGACAGTACTCAATTTCTTTGTCGTTCCTACTTTATAACAAAAACAACAGTCTACCCGTTAACCTGTCTAACTGTAAACCCCTAGCCTGTAAAGAACAGCAATACACAGACATGCATGCATACAAAAGAACCAAAAAACCCCTTCCAGAAACCCCACAAACAGAAAACCCTGAAGTAAACCTAAAGAGTATTCTTAGCATTTATTCATGTGCAGTTAAATAATTGTTGACTATCTGTTCACAGACATGAGCAGGTCAACTTGTCACAAACAGCTTGCAGCAACAAGACTGTGGGCAGCAGAGCGAGGTGTTATACCTTGTTCTTGCTTTTGTGATGTGCTTCATTTTCAGAATCAGATTCATCATCCTCACTCTCTTCAGCACTCTGGTCCTCCTCCTCCTCCTCCTCTTCATCCTCCTCTAGGTCATCAGAGTCACTACTACTTACACCTTCACTTGAGGTGTCTGAAGAGGAGCCTGAATCACTGTCGCTGTTACTAGAGCTTTCCACTGCTTTTTTTCTGGGCTTCTACCGGGAAGATGAATTCTTTGTTAATGCTTCAGTTTAAATCTGTTATATAATCTTATTATTACATATAATCTTTGAAACAAGGCAGAGTAAGACTTTGGAGTAAAGTGATCTGCAATGCTTAAAGAGAAAGTGCTTCACAAGATGAAAAAAATTAAAAATTTGTCACAAAGTTCCACTGAAGTCTTTTTCTGACCACTGTCGACATCACTACATCACAAAGCAAAATGCCAAATTTAGGCCTAGAACACTGACCCAGAATTAGGGTCTAGTAAACCTCCACAGAATGTGCCAATTCCAAAAACTGCCTACCCAAAACGCGTATTGCAAATTAGCCCAGAAAGAATAACAAATATTAGGTTTATCAAAGCTCCAGTGACACATTCATTTAACTACTTTCAGTATAAGGTGCGCAGCAATGTACAGTTTTTAGGACTGAAAAGAATATGTTAATAGTTTCTGGAATTTGCTCCTGAAAAATGGACCAAAATCTGCTGAAATACTGTGACAACTACATTATATTGAAATTTACTCTCTAGATTTTCATCAACTGTAAAAACAGTTTGATATCAGCCTTTTTCATTTTTCCTACAACTAAATAAATATTTTAACGATTTTTTTAGAAACCATCCTCAAAAAGAAATTACAACTAAAGAGATGACTGAAGAAATCAGAAGATAAGTACTAAAAAAAACTAAAACCCTGAAGAAAAGAACCTTTAGAAAAATATATTAAAAGGTTTTAAAATAAGACATGCTTTTAAGAAGAGGCAAGAGTTTAACTTCAAAATCTAAAAGCATAACATCATTTGTACAAAGCCCAGTTTTAATAATCATAATCATCCTCATGCTGGAGTTCTCATTTAGAGTAGTTTCTGTGTTTTGACACAAAAGGTTGTTCAAATCATTACATTGACAAATACCAATTATCTCATAAAAAGTCTCAGAGGAAAAGAAGTTATGGACATCAGCATACCAAGTAAGATTAGGAACAACAAACTCCGTATCAGTATGAAAAAATTTACTACAGGAACTTAGGAAACACACAACCTGACATTTATCTGTATGAGACAGAGGACTTAGAAGTTAAGATGCAGAACACAACATTCTTAAGAAAGGTACTTGCACATCGAGTCCATCCTTTCACAGCATCTCAGTATTTAGTCAAGTAAAACTGGAGCTTGAAATCAGTGCCTGCATCAAGAAATCTATTAACAGTACCAAATTTATACTTAAAGATTAGAGGTAACACAAAGGAAAAGGAGAAGATAACAATGCTAAGAAACATCCTGACAGAAATTTGGGGGGGGGGGGGGGTAGGGGGATGGTAAACCAAAACTATAAACAAACAAAAACAAAACTGCAAACAAACAATGGCCAAAAAAATACAAAATTTTATTAATAAAGCAAAGAGTCAAAATATACCTTCTGAGAAAGTATTTAAGAGATATTAAAAGAGTCATTTCTTTGGTATTCTGCCTAGCTATAGTAATAGCCAGAAATACAAAAACACCATCTGGAGAAAGCTTTACCTCTGCACCACAGAAAAAAAATAAGCTAAAATTTGCATGTAGATACCCAGGGTAAAAGCAGAATTTTAGAAAGAGCCACTTTTAGCATTTGAGCCTGAAAAAAGTCAGATTTCTCAAACACCTTTGATTACCATCATACTTTCAAAGGCTGTCAACTGTTGAACACAAAGAATGTTTTGAGGGAAAATATTCTTAACAATTTCCCTACTGTCCATATATTAAACACTGTATACCACTACACAATTATAAGTAACCATTTCAGTGCTAACCCCTGTTTTTATGCAGATACATCAAGTACCAGCTGTCCTTTGAAAATGCCAACCTCTCACTTCAAAGATGCAGACTTGGTAGCTGAATGTAGCTCAGTAACAGAAAGAAAGCAAGAGGCCCAATTCACTCACAAAACAAAAATAAATAAGTGTAAAGAAAGAAACATATTATAGCCTAGATGGCTATCAGTAGAGAATTACTCCTTAGCTTCTATTCGGACAGTAATCACCTCCCCAGTACAGCATTTTCTGTGTTTTGCTTCCATAGTTTTCATTCCAAGAGTAGCAAAGTACTTAGAGTGTTTAGGTCAATATATCAGGTTTACTAAGTCACTGAGATTGCTCATGTCTTTCATATTGGATGGCTAAGATTATTGCTGAAACACAGCCGTTAATAATAGTTCTTTCCTCTGATAAATAGGAAATTACTTCCAGAGCAGCATTTTTAATGCCTAAAAGTTTTCTTTTTTTTATAAGGTACATGAAAACCTAATTAAATTCACAGAAAGAATCAATAATGTAATAACAGTAATACCAACATATGCGTGTATATATATATATATATATATACACACTGTAATATGATAATATTAGATATTGGTATTAAAAATTACTTTTTAAAAAATTAGATAATTTTTTAAAACAAGGTGTTGGACACAGCTATTAACTTATGATCTAGTGAAATTAGCACTAACATTAACTTTCCGTTCATAAGTATGAAAAAAACCCCCCTCAAACAATTAAAAAATTTCAAAAGCCAATACACACAAAAAATCCCTACAGATATAAGGGTATAGATCTTGCTCTAGTAAATCAGAAGAACCCAAAACATTTTTTACTCAGAAGGAACACTGAAAAATGCTCCTGTGTGCAAAACACTTATCAGGTCTTTTTTTTTGTCTGAATCTTCAGTTTCTTTCTGTGTATTTACCTTATCTTTGATTTTGTCAGCCCTGGTGTCCAACAGCTGAACTTTGCTTTGCTCCTGGTTGTATTTTCGTCCTCCAGCTCCTGAGGTTACAGTTTTCACTGCTCCTGCCGATGTTGTAATGCTAGTGGAGAGCACAGATGTGCTGAGAGCTGAGACTGCAGTGGTACTATTACCATTCAGTGATCCATTTATACCTAAAGATGACAGATTTACAAAGCCACATTTAAAATAAACCTGAAGTTAACACATAATTTCTTTGAGATGCCCTAGTCATGCTAACATTCCATAGTCATGTAACAAGATCCTAGACTACTTACAAATTACTCACCATACATACTAAGATTTGCCATCAAAGTGTCATTCTGATTTGGAGTTACGTCAGTTTAATCATACAAAGCACCCATGATTTAAAGGCCAAACACATACTTGGTATGTACCACCCTTACCTAACAGAACCAATTTTCATAGAACTGTTTAGGAATGGGAAGAACAAGGAAAGTAAAACTCGAATTCCACATCTTCCTGCATGTGCAGAAGTTCAATATGATTATTTCCTGACAACTTCAGCCATTACCTTTTTCTTTATTGCTCCGACTACTTTTTCCTGTAGCTCTTGAGTGGAATGAAGCAGAATCATGATTCTGTGCAGGAGGAGCAAACAGTGTGGGAATTCCCAAGAGTGGTGGGAAAAAAGCTGCCCCAGGATGAGAGTGCGTGTCTGCTGTTCGCCACCATTCTGAACCGCAAAGGAAACAAAAACAAACTTCAGTTGTTCTAATACTATATTTAAGTATTCCAGCAGGCATATTGCTGTGCATAATCCAGAGCACACTTACTAAACCAAGAAGAAGAAACATTTAGGAAGTTCTCAATGACATACATTTCCTGCAGCAACTCTGGTCTTAAGTCATTAAAGCCATTCTGATAAAAACTGCAATGCAATTTTATTTAAACACATCCTGAAAATTAATACTTAATAGAAAGCTATATGACACTGATCTCCCCAAAATCAAACTGCTAGTCTTATAAACTGAATCAGTATTCACAGATCACCCTTTAACACTATCTCAGCACTCTTCCTACATCAGAACTACAAAATAACACAACAGCTTTCAGTCACCTCTGCAATCTGAGTCTTGCAATCCTCCAAGACCTCTACCAGAAAACCACATCTGAAGCTGTTCCCTATGAAAAGACCTATTCAATAGAGGAACTGCTGGCTACCCAACAGTAACTCAACAGCCACTGCGAGAGGTTTCTATCCTTGAGCTTGAAACTGCATTGCAAAAAAAGCAGCCTCTATTTCTTTTTCCTGTAACAACCCTATTCAAATGCCCTAGTTTCAACTGGTGATCCTGCTTCTAACTTCAGTATGAGTAATGCCATCTCTCAGACTGGCAGGTTGGCAAACAAGATGAAAATGAGACGCAATAAAGAGGTGTCCTGGTTCCAGCCAGGACATGGTTAATTTCTGAAGTAGCTGGGAGGGGGCATGGCCAGGACTCAAAGGTTATTCAAATAAATCTGCTATCATTGGCAGGGGAAAGGGACTTTCTTCCAGGAAGAAGGGCTCTCTTCCCAGTTGGCACACCATGGCAGAGGTCAGGAATTGTCTATTGTTGGGAAGGGGGGGGCTCTATTTGAATAGCTTGTTTCTTATACCTTCTCTCAGTACTGCTGCTGCTAATATTTGTTTTCTTATATCATCTCTGTTTCCAGTAAACTGATCTTATTTCGACCTGCAACCTCTGCCTTTTGTGCCTCCAATTCTCCTCTCCAGACCTCTTCAGGGGCAAGGGTGGTGGTGAGGGGCAGGGGAGAAGTGAGCAGCAATGTAATCTCAGTGGGAGCACTAAAGCTAATGAACCAGACTGTAAAAATTACAGGTAAAATGTAAGCATAGCTGGAGCTGTGCTTACCTTAAACAATAGGGAGACTGAAGCTAATACAGAAAAGAAAATATGTGAAAAGGAAAACGAACAGGGGAAGTGACCAGAAAAAAGTAAATAGAGAAGTTACTTGAGCTACTACACACCGGGAAGGTTGGGGAAGGGCAGCACAGAAGAGAGCAGGCACAGTACAGCAAGTCAGCATGTATTCATAGGGTAGGACAAGATAAGAATACACAGCAAAGATGACAGACAAAAATCAAAGGCCTAGAAATTCTGTAATCCTGGTAGAGGAAATCTCACAGGAGTTTCAGAACTAACCTTCAGCTTTATAGATAGCCCGAACACAAGTAAGAAAACAGATCACGGAATTCTGAGATTGTAAAAGCATACATAACCAGAAAAACAATTTTTCTCTCCCCACTGGAGAGAAAAAGCAGGAAAAGACTGACATCAAAGAACATTAAATTCATTTGCCCCATCCGTCAATATACAGAGCATCACATCAAAAAGAACAGCATGAGAAAGGCCAAGCATTCCCTGTTTTCCAGGAGACTCCCATTACCAAAAAAGGCCTTTGCACAACGACCATGATTCTGGTGGATTTCTGTACACAAACCATTAACTTGTTTGTTAATCCTACTTCTCCCTCTACATGTTTTAAACATTATTGCTGTGTTTGTGTATGTAAGGAATAATTCTGAAATTAATTCCTGACTGCGGTAACTCACCCTATTAGGTGTCAGGAGTGCAAGGGCATTCACTAGGAATTTTCATTTATTAGCAACTACAAGGCAACACAATGGGAATACTACACACAGTGCAGGGAAATTCCTCACTGATTTCAGATTTCTGTCTCAGGTGCCTTTTTCCCCCTCCTCCAAGACAAGAAGAGATCTGCACTACACTGATGCTAATTATTGCATGTGATGTATGGAGTACTTCTCTAAACTTCTGGCATGAGTTTAGAAGAATCGTGTTTCAGGTCTGCATTTGCTGAATTTAATTCAAATGGCTTTAACATCACTTTGTAAATTATCACCAAAAAAGACCCAAAAAACAGCCATAACCAACCCAAACCCCATTTGTGCATCTTCTTCCACAATGCTTCTCTCTCACAGACCACAATGGTGATTCTTAATCATGCTGATGAGCAACATTGCATTGCAAAGTTTCAGAATACTCTGAAAACCTTCCAAACACAAAGAACCTTTGAGACTGTTCAACTTTCTTCATCATACAGAAAATGTAGCTAACTGAACACTATACTACACACTATTATGGCCTTGAAAAAAGACATACTAAGTGTGCTTTCTGAGCCATTGCCTAATGTATCTAGGAAAGAGAAGCCATCCATTTTAAAATATGCATTTGAACACATGGAAGAAATAAAATACAGACAAAAAAATGGTAGAAGTTTTGTAATACTAAACTGAACTGTAATGACATCTCCCTTCTTTCTTATCTGATGAAAATACTAACAGTCTGCTTAGCAATTAATTCTAGTATTTCCCTAATTTTCCTCTTTTAGTGTTTGCTCTCCAAGTTACTAACTTACGTTAAACATGCTCCACATAGCCAAATTTCTTATTATATCTCACTCCTTAACATTCTTCACTTACTTTCAAATAGGTTAAATATTTTTGAGCACAGTTTTTGAAATTCTACTAACCACTGCAGAGATAAATGATTAAAAGCATTATTCCAAAGGGCAACATACATTTCAACAAGGCTGGTCTCTTAGTAACAAAGAATGACTTTGTGCATTTATCTACACAATTTTAAAATACTTCTGGATCTCATTAAAGAGAAATAGGGAACTCCAAAAACTGAATTTATTTTTGATTTGACAAAAACAGCTTCTGGTATGAGGAAAAAAATAATTCTGTTTAATTATTTAATAAACAGTTAATGAACATCCCTTTTTTGAAAAATTAAGGACCTTCCTGTTCTCATAACATCAAAACAAGACATCTTAAACACTGAATTATGGTTTTACCTTGAGAAAAAGCTATTGATTTATATTCTTCCAAAATTGCTAACATTCTCATGAGGGCAAACCTCTTTCCAGAAGCAATTTACTTTTCCAATGCACCTTATTTTCAGCAATGGATGAATAAAAAGAAAGTAAATAAAATATCTGTTTACTCGATTAGAATGCCTTACTTATTCAGGCACTAGTGCAAATTAACCAATTAAACTAACAGTATGTGATATATGCCACAATGGTTTCACACAGGTGCTTTGTCTTTTTGACCTGGGAATATGGCAAAATAATTTACTTGTATTTTAATATCCCTGGTAAAACATACAGACTCCCAGTCCTAACTCACCATGTATCACTGGCACCTGACAGAGTATGCAAGTAAGTTTATTGCAGAGACTACTTAATAGACTCGACTGCTGCAAAGAAAATATGGAGATGAATTGGGCTAAAATGAACCTCTTTAATCTCATGCATTAAGAAGCACTACCTTCTCATTGTAAGAATAATTGTTCATTCTGAAAAAAATATTTTATTAGATTCTAGAAAAATGCATTTTTAAATTTGAAGTCAATTATCTGCTTGACAGGCATTGTTGGCTTTTTAAAATATCACAGGAGTGAAGAAGGCCTCAGTTTAGAACTGGCTAGTATACAGTCTATCTTGGCTACAGAGTATCTTGTAAATTCAGGACACACCATAGGTCATTCATGGGAAAACAGTTTTCAGCTGGCTGGCAGCATAAACACTTCAGTGGAACCTTTTCAGAGTGGATACAACACTAACCGCAGCACACTGTGTGTCAGCAGAGAAACAGACACACTCATAATAAAACTGATGGAACAGCACTGATAGTAAACTACATTCCAGCTTGGTTTTGGGAAGACAAAGCGTCCTTGAAAAATTATGGATGTTCTTAAACATCACAGGCAGCCAGGCAAACAACCTGATCATCAAAAAAAATTAATGCTGATAATTGCCATCAGTCTTTTTAACTATTAGCTATCAGACAGAAATTAAACCTTTTTTTAAATAAAAGACGAGAATAGAATTTTTAAAAGGCTTTTAGTAAAGAACCACCTGTGTTTTTTAAAGAAGAATAAAATCAACAGTTTAGCATCTTTATTACACTATTCATCTACTACTGTCTTACTGTATTTTGGCAGACCAAATACATACCCTACAAATGCACAGAACATTAACAGGAGATACAGAATTACATGATGTAATACGTAGACAGCAAAAGCAGCAAGGAGAGCTAAATGAGTCACAGAAATCCTCAGGTTAGGACTGTACATGCATAGCCAGGCAGAAATTAACTCCTGCTACATTCTAGGAACCACTACAGAAAACCATTTCAAGTGGGCTAATGAATATAGACAAAATAAATCTCTTGGAGATTAATTTTTAGTGGGGTATGGAAAAATCAAAGAATTTGTAATTTATTCCAGAAGAGTTTTAGTTAAGAATTTTCTGGCTGATTTTAGAGAAATTAAAATAAATGGTTGAGACATAACTCTAGATCTGCAGACATTCTGGTTTCAGCTTCTTAGGGCAGCTGCAAATGAACAAATGCAGGATGGAGTTGGGGACGTGGAATCTACTCCTTACTTATTATCAAGTTGTATTGGTTTGGAGAATATACTTTTGCTCACTCTGCTGCAAGAACAGAGCTTTTTCTGAAAATGGGATTACCATGAATTTAAACTGAAAAAACATCCTATTTACCATGCATCATGTAAGAATCGGGCTAACAGAAACAACCTTCTCGAGAAAAAGATCCATATTCCAAAAGTTAAGTGAGAAACAGCAGGGAAGAGCTCGCCATTTCCTGTTCTGTGGCATATGTACACATCATTCAGCTGAAATAGTAGTTTCAATCACAAAAATTAGATTCTTGCATGGGGAAATCTTCCACATATATTTCTGATTCAAGGTAAGATATTTCACTCCAGTCAAGATTATCCAAGACTGTGACATTGTGACTATTTCAAGCTCGCTTAGAAGAAACTATTCCTCCAAATGTAAAACTGCAGTATGGGCTGGGCTTAAATGCTGAGAACATGATGCATGTTAAAGAAGCTGATTATTACAACTCAATCTGAAAGCGGGACAGAGTTTGCTAGATGAAGCCTTATCCGGTCCTCGGTTTCAAGGCAGCCTTACAAACAGAAGGTTTTTATACATTTTAAATAGGCAATTTAAAATTAATTTCATTCCTTCAGTAAGTAAGTACTACGCAAAATGTATTCACAGCAAATGAATGTCACTTGGCAAAACCAAAAAACCTCAAACATTTTTACTGGATGCATCTGTGCAACCTTATTACATTTGAGTTGTAATAATAATTACAAGTGCTGACAAACACTAAAATCACATTGTAATATAGACTGGAGTAATTTTTACCACATGTGTTGATGGTGGAGCTCAGTGTCGCAGCTCCACCTTTCGATACTTCTGAAGTTACCGATGGTGTTGAAGATGCTGGAGTGGAAGCAGCTGCAGCAGAGGAGACTGATGATGACGTTAACCGCTCTCCAGACTCCATATCTGGAAGAAAGAAGATAAACATCTGTCTTCTACGGCAGCAAATGAAACCACAAGGGACTATGGGATTGTCTGTGCTAACTGCATCTCAGGATCTGCACTGGATTCTTCAGAGGTTCCTGTGAGACCTTCGCATGACAGGTATATCCCATTAACAGCACCCATCTGCCAGGGAACTCAGCAGAGCTGCATGCAGCACTATGGCAATTTGGTACTGCTGTTTGGAGTTGCACCACATTTCAACTTGAGGGTCTCTACCCTATGCTCAGGAGCTCCATTTCAGCTCAGGCTGGAGCCCTTGGCCCTTGCCAGAGCCAGCCCACCACTCTGTGCCCCTGCATCTTGGCTACATCCCATGTTCTACCTTCCCTCTAGGACAGCGTCAGCTCCCATCTTCTGCTACTTCTCATCTGACAACGGGATGGGCACTGGGCCCGACAGATTCCACTGCTCTGTCTAACCCTGTGACCAGCACTGCTCAGACTGCGCAGAACCATGCCAGAGTTGGGAAAGCCCTGCCTGCGTAATCCTCAACTGCCATCTTATACCTTCTCACATAGCAACCCTGCTCTTTGCTGCTCCCTGAAAGACAACTTTAAAGAACCTGTAGTGCATGCCGAAACATCCATATGTAGACTCTTAATTTAAGGAAAGACCCAGCAATTATGGTGAGACAGTATAATTACAAGAACTCCTGTAAATTGCTATGGGTTTGTGGTGGTGGTGGTGTTGTTTCCTGGTGTATTTTTTATACAAAATAAGACATTTTTATCTGTATCATAAATTGCCTAAACCAAAAAGTCACCAGACTTATTTCACTGAAGAAGCATGTGTACTTTGAGAAAAACAGACAGTAATATTATTATTAATAACAACAGAAAAAGTGTTTGGACAATCCTCTCAGGCACATGGTGCGGCTCTTGGGGATGATCTTGTGCAGGGCCAAGAGTTAGGCTCAATGATCTTTGTGGATCCCTTCCAACTCAGCATATTATGTTATTCTGTGAGGTAGTTTCTCAAATACTTAAGAAGTGCAGCCAAGCTAATGATGTCTTTGCACAGTGGTAGCAACATCAGCAGACTGTCTGACTTGATCTACCAGAGCAGCAGTTGATGGTGAGTCAGGATCGCAGTGTAAATAAAGTGGGGAAAAAATTTCAAAGTCCTTGTATTATCAAAAATGCCAAGAGACTACGCACATTGAACTCTTAACTGGGAAACTTCCGAGAAACCTGTTCCTGTTGTGGAGTCTCCCTCACGGACAAAGGCAACACTATTTCTCAGGTTTATGCCTGAAATTTGAGGAGGATAAGTACTGAATGTAAATCAAACAACTGGTATAAAATCTCATTCCTCGTACTTATAAATCAGAATGCCAAGTACATAAGAAAATAACACTTTTCCAAATTCTATTTTAAACAATTTAGAAAACTGATACGGTAAACAGCACTTCTGATCCAAAGCTGTATTAAACTCTGACTTCCCAAATGCACACTTGGAAAGACAGCATCAAACCTGTTGTCTGCTTCCCCAGAAAGTAGATCCTTGGTTTGTGTCAGCCAGTAAAAATGAATATTAAAAAAACACAGCAAATACCAAAATAAAATCAATGGAGAAACATAAAGTATTGTGAAGATACACTGTGCCCATTTTAACTAAACTGTTCATTCCTTGTCACTAACAGTTTTTATACACTGCCATTTCTATGCACAGGGAAAGTCTCCAGGCTTTGCAAGCTAGCAGAACAAAGCATGCTACTTTGGGAAAGTGAAAACTGTTAACACAGGAGGTACAGTCTGTCATACAGAACTGCCTACGCTTTGTACCAACTGTGAACAGCCACTCCACCCTCAACATCACCTAAAGATTTCACTACTTGTATTCTTTACAGACCAATTTATCACCAATTGTCTTCACACATGCAGAAAGCAAACACAGAACAACCAGCTACTTACACTGATATGGCACCAAAAACGGTATCTACTACTACAGTGAATATTAGGGGTGTTACCTTCTCCTTCAGAACGATAGTAGAAATAACAAAACTACTTCACAAAATTTATGAAGGAAAAATACTATTAAACAATTTATTTTTTTCATTCAGGACTCCTAAATTCATACTGGTCTCCAGTTAAACCCTCTTCATCCACAGTTAAAGAATACCCCGTTCATTTTTAGCAATCTGTGGCTATAATCAATCAAATGGGCTAATTAGTGGAGGCAGGTCACTGGAGAAAACTGCATATAGTGTTTATTACATATATATACACCCATTAACCTTTACAACTACTCTGAAGGATAATAATTTACAAAAACCTCGTTCCTAAGGGACTGTGGTTTTAGTTTACATCTACGGACTTTAGTCCACAGCATTTTCAAACACCTAGTAAAAAGATTTACTATGTTTAGTACATAGATATCAAAAGACACAAATTATTGTGACAAAGTACTTTTTTTACTCCCTATGCATGACGGAACTTACTTGAGGCCAACAAGCATTCCTTGCACAAATAAAAATTTGTTGTATTTTGGTATTGTTTTAATTATGGCTACAGCAAAGTCACTATATTTACAGAGAGCATAAGGGAAATTAGAAACAATTCAAAATGGTATTATTACAGTACTTCCTTGCAAAAGGAAAAGTACTTCTAAGCTTTAACACACTCCATCATTCGAAATTCAGGATTGAAACTTCATATTTTACGTTTTCTCACAAAAAGATCCAGAACTCTCAAATTTCTAAAAAAAAAAAAAAGAAACTGTAAATCCATATGTGATAATAAAACACCAAAATAAGTCTTTACCATAGAGTCACAGAATCCAACCTAAATGGGTGGAAAAGATCTTCAAGATAATCGAAGTCCAACCTGTGCCTGACCCCCATCTTGTCACTCAGACCAGAGCATTGAGCGCCACATCCAGTCGTGCCTGGAACACCTCCAGGGATGGGCACTCCAAACCTCCCTGGGATGCCCCTTTCAGTGCCTGACCACCCTTTCCATGATGAAATTCCTCTGATGTCCACCCTGACCTCCCCTGGCCCAGCCTGAGGCCGTTCCCCCTGCTCCTGTCCCTGCTCCCTGGGAGCAGACCCGTCCCCCCACCTGGCAGTTCCGCCCTCCTGGCAGGGAGTTGCAGAGAGAAAGAAGGCTCCCAGGAGTCTCCTTTTCTCCAGGCTGAGCCCTCCCTCAGCTGCTCCTGGTGCTCCAGCCCCTTCTCCAGCTCTGTTTCAGTCTCCAGACTTGCTCCAGCCCCACAGTGTCTTCCTTTTTGTGACAGACCCAGAACCGGGCACAGCACCCGAGTTGCCTCAGCAGTGCCAACTAGATTTCATTGCCCTGGTCCTGCTGGGGCTGATACAAACCAGGTGCCCTTGGCCATCTTGCCCACTTGGGCACATGTACAGCCACTTTCACCAGCAGCCCCAAGGCCTTTTCCAGCTTGCCGACCACTCTGCCCCAAGCCTGGAGCACTGCAGGGGATTGTTGTGATCCACATGCAGGACTCAGCACTTACTGAACTTCAGTTAGCTGCCCTTGGCCCATCAACCCAGCCTGTCCAGATCCCTCTGCACAGCCTTCCTAACCTTCCTCCCTGCCAGCAGATCAACAATCCCACTCAGCTTGGTGTCATCAGCAAATTTACTGAGGGTGCCCTCAAACCTCTCATCCCGACCATTGATAAAGATATTGAACAGGACTGGCCCCAGTGCTAAGCCCTGGGGACACCATTGGTGACCAAGCCCTGGAAGTAATTCCATTCACTACCCACCCTCTGGGCCTGGCCATACAGACAGTTCTTAACCCAGCAAAGAGCGCACCTTTCTGAGCCATGGGCTGCCTGTTCCTCCAGGAGAATGTTGTGGGGACAGTATCAAAGGCTTTGCTGAAGTCCAGGCAGACACATCCACAGCCTTCCCCTAACTCACTGGCAGGTCACCTGGTCACAAAAGGAGATCAGGTTGGTCAGACACAAACTGCCTTTCCTAAACCCCTGCTGGCTGGGTCTGCTCCCCTGGTTATCCTGTGTGTGTCATGCGACCACACCCCCCCCCCCCCCCCGATCATCCACTCCATCACTTTCCTGGGGACTCAGGTCATGAGTTCCTGACATGGCCTGGAGCTCCTCACATGTGAGCACCTAAAGTATTTTATAATAAGCATGGCTAAGAACCACCTACAAGAAATCCATGTTTGAATCATAAATAAGAAGATATCCTTGGCACATCAATGCTTTTTTAATGCAGAAAAGTAAATATAGCTATACTTGCAAGCTTTTAACCAACAAAAGCCATCTGTATGATGAAGTAAGAACTGGGAGAACAGTAATAAGCAGCCCTTTTAAGGCTACCCTCTCTTTCTCACTCCCACCCTCCTCCTTTTATTTCAGTTTGCAGGGGTCTGGAAAGTGTTTTTGAGAGGGTGCCTTTTCAAATTTTAATTTAGCTGCTTGTTTAATGTCTTTAATAGAGAACTGGAATATTTGATTTCTGAATTATTCTGAATGGAAGAAATTTACATTCTTCTCCTAGCGACATACATGCTTTTCATTTCCAACTAAGTCAACCCTTAATTACATTTAATTACTCTAACCACAGCAGATGGCTAACTCCAAAAGAGATAATCCCCAAAACAGTCATTAGACAGGATCACTAATAATTACACTGCAGCTCTAATACATTCTGTGACTAGAAAGTCTATAGCAGTTATAGCAGATCCATATCCTTTTAAACCTCAAGTATAAGTGAGACATTTGTTCCACTGGAGTTATTTTGTCAGTCAAAAGTTACGAACTTCCATGACTTCTTTTTAATCTCTCATATTTGTAAAAGAGAAAAATCATTAAGTAAAACTGGGGAAAAAATTACTTTCTAAAATTTTCTAGGTGTAGTGATTTATGCTTTGCCCAAAACTCCAGCTATTTTCCCAGAATTTCCCATGGCAAATAATTATCATTAATGCAACTGAGCCCAATGAAAACAGAAAGTAATCTTTCAGCAGAAAGGAACAAAGAAGGGAAGTATGTGAAATTATATACAAGAAAAATGTTGTCTTTTGGGGCGAAAAATTAGTAACATTTCATAGAAATAGAAACACTAAAAAGTAAAGCTTTACTGAAGGCAACAATAATCAAATAATTTTCAAATATATCAAGCTGAAATTTCTTTACAATCAATCACCTATCTATTCTATGCTCAAAATCTTCACAAAAATGTACCCTAATGCAGACGAAAACCCCCTTTTTTACTCTTAAAGAGGTAAAAATTAGCAATTCCCTTCACCAGATAGTATCATGGGTACAGTATCCTATCAAAGTTAGCTGGGATGTGTGAATACTATGAAGTGTGCTTTGAAGACATCTAAACTCTTCAAATTCCAATTTGACTTCTACGCTCCCATGTACTGCTTCATTATTTCAATTATTACCTCTAACACAGTGAAAAATAAGTTGGGTAAAAATACGCTTCAGTCTTTCTCAATGACCAAGCGAAATTTGCAACAACCTTATGACCCCAAACTATGCAAGAGTCCCACAGTATTGTGATCTCTTGCCTCACAGCAAGGTATTTAATTGTATCATAATAATATTGTCAGTCTGCCACTAGTTCTTGGGTCACTGGGTGCTCTGATGCCAGAAATCTTGCAGCTAATGCAGGGAAGCACATTCCAGTATCTCAGGAGACACAGTCCAGCACATCACAAATGCAAAATGCAGTGTCCAAAAAGGTCATGCTCAGAAGGTGAATGCAGAGCGTGGCTGCTAGTTCAGAGGGGACTCAGCAGGCCAAGCAGTACCTGTGCGTTCCACACCTTCCACAAGGGCCACACAACCAGGGAGGAGTGGGTTTAAAAGCAGTGGTGTGACAAAAAAGCCTCACAAAACAAGCAAGCACAGTGACCAAACCATAGGTGAGAAGGAAGTGAGGTACCCATAGGAATGGGTGCAGTTCCTTACAAACAGACTATGGACACCAGAGGGTACCATTGATGCTCCCTGCTCTGGCAACAAGGCCTGGTCCCCAGACCTTCCAACACACAGTCTACTACTGCTATGATGTTTTACACATTGAGATTTTTAAACTCAAATAAAAGTGCCAATATAATTAATGAGATCCACTGTCTCAAATATTGTACAAACCACAAAAGCCATGTTAACTGCTACATATTGCAAATTTTGCAGAATATCACTGTAATTATGTCACTTTTGATAATTTACTCTAAGTGCTTTATGCAAAATTCTCTAAGAAAAAAAGCCACCACAACAAAACTTCTTTTACTGAATCAATCGCCACAATAAAAACTTTTTTGTGAATCAACTGCAAGACTGGCTTGTGTTTACAAAGATACTTCTTTGCACCCATACACTTAATACGTTGCAGCCAGTTCCACCAGGTGAGGCTGCCAGGACGTTCCTGCCTTACGTTCCAAATGGCTTTACAGCCTTCCCCTGACTCACGTCACCCATATTCAATCTGTGATACGACAACTCACTATTTATTGCATCAGAATCCACAGCAGTTAAGACGTTCACACAATCACATGGATGTCACAATTCCATAGATACTTGTTTTAACAGCCTTTACCCATACAGGGTGACTTACTAAAAGCCACTTCAAAGCAGATCCAACTCTTACGTTTGATATAACTGAGTCATGACTGGCCTTGCAAAAACAGAAACAGAAAAGGGAATCAATTGCCATTCTACTCTTTAGTAATACATAGTGGGCATTCTAAATAGTCAGGATGAAATGAGATTTTAAACAATGCATCTATTTTGATTATCCAACAGGATAAACTCATCATTAAACAATGCATGCAAAATAAATTGCAACTCAAAAACTTTTCTCCCATTTCACAAGTAACTGAGTTGCTTTCTATTAGAAATAAGCATCACTTTGAATATTTCTGCATTCATACACTTCATGATCTTCATGATTATGGTAAAGAAAGAATACTTACAAATGACAGAGGGCATTATAATTCACTTACTTTACATTCCATGGAGGGAGGAGGGGCACACAGGTCAGGTTAAACTACAATCCTCTATAAGCCTCACTTCCGGACAAACCTCAGAATACATTTCTGAAAGCTGCGTAAGGCTGGGCAAGAAATGTAATCTATACAATCTGTACCACAAAAAGTGTATGGCCATACTAAGTACCCATGAGGCAACACAGCACCACAGAGACACACTTAATGTTGAAGTGACACAAGCCTCCCTAAATGTTTCAAACTCAGAATAACAACACCAAGAGTCTGGTTTAAACCAATATATAAACAGAATCATAGAATTGTTTGGGTTGGAAGGGACCTTAAAAGCTCATTTTATTACACACACACACCACCACAGGCAGGAACACCTTCCACTGGATGAGGCTGAGACCCATCCAACCTGGCTTTGAACAGTGCCAGGAATGGGGAGACCACAATCACTCTGGCCAACCTGTGCCAGTGCCTTACCACCTTTAATTTTTTCCTAACATCTAATCTAAACCTATCCTCCTAAAACCAAATCTATCTGCATTATCTGTTATTCTGTATGAGGTTATCAACTTTATACACCCATGTTTAGCAATTACCACTTTTATTAAGAACACACATCCCTTCACTCACTTTCACTTCTATGATGGGTTAGGAAAGGAAAAGTTAACGCCATCACCCTCAAAACACAGAAGTAGATGGGTGGGGATAGCTTCTTACACAGACGTACACACTTTCAGTCAGGAATGATCACCCTACAAAAGCAGCTGCCCAAGCCACTTCTAGCAGCACACCAAATTTCAGACGACAAGAAAGGAACCATCCTGTAAGTTACTTTTACCAAGGGAAAAGTTGTGCAATTCATCCAGCTCAAGAAGAGGAGCAGTCGTGATGTAGATATCAGAGTGGCAATGGTCAAATGCAACTCTGTGCACACATTAAGGCTTATGGACACTCTGCTCATGGAGTGGAGATGACAGCAATACACATATGTATTCCAATGCTTCCAAGCAGATTCTAAACAACAAATAAATAGTGATACCACATAAAATTGATGCAAAGTCTGGACTCCTGTCATAACTGCAGAGGTTGAAACAGTAGCATCTGAAGAATATTCAAATGAAAAGACTGTTTGGCATCAGTTTGGTAAATGCCCCAAAGAGGCCAGATTTTGTCATCAAACCAAAACAAAGGATTTATCATTTCAAAACTGAGGTTTTACAACCTTTTCTGTTCCTAAAAAAAACCCCAAACCAACAAAGAGATCACTGCAGTATTTTATACTGTCTTGGGATGAATATCAGTTTTTCTTTTCATGCCTATCTGTTCAGCTTAAAGACATGCTGCCACTTTCAATGCAAAAGCCCACTCTTCCATTCCCCACATATCTTTTATTTTTTAATATTTTGGTTATGAGATTTCAGTAACTTGGGGTTCATTTTCACTGGATTCTTGTACTACTACATCTTGTTCTAACAGAAGCAAGACTTAGCACTGTATGTTATTACTTCAGTTTGTGAGGGCACTGAGCAAACCATCTACAACTACCTCTGTAACTTTAAAATTATGAAGTATTATTCAATCTTTGCATATTGATAATCAACACAACATTTTTTAAGTACATAGTAAATATTCTTGCTTGGAGTGGCTCTGAACCACCCCAAGAACAGGAACCCACACTAGAAATCCTATGCAGCAGTAGTTCAAAAATCAGCAAAAAAAACTGGGACAGCTGATATCAGTGCTTTTTGTACCCTGTGCTTTTCCAAAACCTGTATTTCAATCTGTCAGAGGCAAATTTTCCGCTTTTCTCGTGGTATTCTGTTAATCAGAAACTTAGCTGCTGTTTAGCCATTGTACTGTACAGCTCTTTCCCATGGTTCAAAAGGCAGACCTGATTTCAAGCTCAAGATGGAGGCTTAGCTCCAATTACAGGCACCAGCAGAGCTGGAGAAAACACCTACAGAGGGGGAGTACCCTGCTGAACCTCTGATGGCAAAAGCTCACACAGGCTTGTCCAGGAATCATTAAAGTTCAACAGTGCTTGTGCCAAACCTGCTTTTTAGTACTTTTATATTTGAATCGCCTAACTTTGCTAAATAATAACAGAAGGCATTAAACTAACAGCTAACTTTGTGAATCCTGAAGATTCTGCTGTAACATATATATATAAATATATATATATATATGTACAAGAACGCTCAAAAGGAGTCACTACAAACAATGTGTTTTGCCCACTTGGTATTATTTTGCTTCATGCTGGGAAAAAAAGACAAAGAAATGACTGCATAGATAAAACTTCAGTTAATCTTCAAAAACATAATCTAAAGGAAAAGTTATGTGAGGAAGAAGTAACTACAAAACCAGTATCTATCTGAGTGTATGAATGCCATGTGTGTCAAAATAAACTCAGAACCAGTCCGTGGGCACTGCTCCGTAAGAAAAAAAGATGCTGAGAAAACGGTTCTTTACCCTGAAGTCCTGAACTTACAGACCACATATACTCTAAAAGTAACAAGGGGCGAGGATGGTAGTCAGTCCTTCTTAGCAAATTGTCTAGATATTTTTTTGTTTGTTTGTTTGTTTGGAGTTTTTTGACTTTTCATCCTAAAAATTTAAGTTATTTTTCTAGTCCTTCAAATATTGCTAAAAACTATAACCACCAGCATACTTTGATGAGAAATGAATAGCAAGTCAGAGCTCCAGAAAAACATTCAGGAGAAACAAATCTTTTCAATGTGTTTTTGTACCAGCCTCAGGCTTTGCAATGGGTCCCAATTTTGTTTTAGAATAGCACCAAACTTCAGTCTCACTATTCTAACATTAATAACATTTTACATGTAAACAAAAAGTAAAGAGCCAAACATCTAAATTGTACATTAGGTTCTCCAATGCCAGCAAAAACTAGTTTTAGCCCATGGGAGAGTGAAGAAGTCTATCAGCCTCTCATATCACTGACTGAGTTTTGGCACCTTGACTAAAAAAAACTTATCACTGAGGAATGATAATTCCTCAGTTTTGAACTCTGAAAGGCGCCTTGCAGTGTCATCTAGCAGGAATGTAATGGCTCCCACTAATAGGCTGAGACGCAGGTAAATGCTTTCCACATTTTCATGCAGTAGCACTCTCATGGTTCTTTGGAAACCCATAACCAGTTCTTGAGGAGGTGTTACATGCTATAACAGCCTCTGTTTTGAGTCAGCTTCACCACTGGCATCCACCCCCCTTTTCCAAAATATCTTTCTTATATTATTTGTTCATTGTTTCTTCCAATTTGAAAGGTATCGTGATTTTTCGAAAACCTGAGACATTTAAGCAAAACAACACCTCCACAAAACAACACAGAGTCCCCTAAAGTTTAGGTAAACAAAATAACTAGAAGGAAAAATAAGGGGGGGGGGGGGGGGGTGTCTTAAGATATAAAGAAATAAAATTAAGCCTCAACAGAAGCCATAGCAGGTATTACTGTGTCAGGAGACTATTCTGACTGACTCCATTCACAACATCATTTTTAAAAACCAAGCAGATGCATATCTGACATCTTGATGTTATTTACAAGCTTGAAATCCACGCTTAGACACAAAAACACCTGCCAGATTGCATTTTTATTTCCATAAACTGGAAAGCAGGAAGGCAATAAGCCATCCATACTTCCATCTTCAAAACTATTGTATTTAGATTTCAACCTCTAACAAAGCCACATGCTAAGCATTGTATTTTCCTACATGATTAAAGAGAACTGATTAAAACACAGGAGACCACTTTTGCTGTACCAGGTGTTGTTTTCTTGCAAAGCTAGAAAACCCTTTAAAGATTAACAGTGATACACATTGCAATAAACCATTCTTTCAGAATTTAAAGGCACTCTGCAAAGGCAAGCAGTCAGTGATGGTCCTATCTGGCAGATAAAGCTGCGGTTGTCTTGAAGGGTGTGGGAGCAGGAAGCCTAAGTAGTCCCAACTCCTGCCAGCCAGCTCTCCATTCAAGAGCTCCACGGGGACCCACGGCTCTGCCCTTCTCTGCACACAAAAAAAGCTGGATCCCTTGGCCACTGCTGCCTCCCACACTTCCCTTCCCCCAAGCAGCCCAGGCAATGCAGCGCCCAGCAGGGCTGCTCTACCTGTTCTGCAGGAATCAGGTTCTGGAAATCAAGCTGAAGTGTGAGCCAACAAGGTCAGCTGTGAGGCACCAAGCTTTAAGAGTGTCTTCAGAGGTAGAATACCTAAAAAGATTGCAAATAGCAAGGGAAACATTTTCAAAACACCCAGATTGCACGACATTGGAAAGAATGGAGCTGGGGTACAAGAAGATGGCTGGACAGCAAGGAAGTCTGCTGAAAGACAATACATACGTTTTGCTGGTCCCCAAACTCTAGGACATTTCGTAGACAGAGTCAATATTAAGCACTACTGTAACTTATTTGGAATACCATATTATATAAAATTTATATAACAGCAATAAAATAGTTTATATATAGCAACAATTCAGTATTTTGTTTAAAAAATCAATAGAATCTTGTTTTGTAAGAGACATTAGCATAGTACTCCAGGTTACTGGGCTTCCAAGTTAAATGCCAGTACTAAAGGGCTTGAAAGGGAGGCAGCATGTGTATGAAACCCATGGCTATCCTGTGAAACCTTTATCTTTCAGTCAGTGCTTTCAAGATGAAAAGGTCATTTTCAGAGAGAATGGTACTCATTCCTCAGCAATCCTCAGAATAGAGCACAAGTATTCCAGGGAAAGAACAGCTCATATCAATGGCTTCTAAATACCCGGTCTTCATCACCTCACAAGAGGAGAACCCTATAAAAAAGTGATATATGTCGAATCCCTCTTCCCTTCTTCCCCATGACATTTTTCCTGCCCTGTTCTCCTTAGGGAGACCTGTATCTACATGCTCCAGCCACTCCATTGTCCACACCCTTTTCTTTATAGCAAACAAATCATGTGAACTAATAGGCCAATCAAGTCCAAAAACTTTTTTCTACCTCCAGCTGGAGGAACACTGCTCCTCACCTACTTATTTTTCTCACAGAGTGAACAAAACAGATTTCTCATATATGCTGTCTACTTCACAAGTTTTTTAATAATAGTTGTTTAATTCAATATCTATTTTTAATATATATTTTCAACCATCTACTATAAAAACCATACTTTTTCTCTATGTTTCATTTTTGGTTCCAGTTTCTGTTAATATAGTGGCTATGTACTATGTTACTAAATGAAATTGTACATCCTTTTATTTCCACATAAAATACTGTAATAGAAAGGTGGACTTTTGAAGAGCAACAATGATTGTGGTTAGGAATTCACTACAAGATTTTTCATACTCTAGTTTACAGAAGGGAAAAAAAAGGTCTTTGGTACCAAGAACACAATATTATTTTAATTTACATCAGAACTGCAAAATTTAATTTAGCACTTTTCTAAATTTCCACAAAATAACCAGGAACACAAATTGGTATTATATACTATAGAATGCCACTAACCTTTATCATGGTACATACAGCACTACTGCAAATACTATGCCATTTATACTAATGCAGCATAAGACCAACCTTAAGAGAAATAAAATCATTGTAGACCAATGTAATAAGACAAGTAAGAAAAAAATACTCTGTAACCACTGTTTTACAATGTGGAATCTGTCAGACTGATACTCCTGAGAAAAATAAGACCATACCTGTGCACTGAGAGCTCACACTCACCTGGACCTCAGTAGCAAGAGCCGAGAAATTGCTTGAAGTAAAAATAACACATCAACTCTAATAAGGATAGAAACAGCACTTACACAATCACATAAAAAAAGATGATGAAAAGGTGATTTTGTTCTATCTGAAAACTAAGTTTATTAGACAGGAAACAGCTCTGGAAGCGATAAAAATATTATGAAAACACCAAGACTTCAGAATTTGCATGAAATGCACTCTGTGTCACTGCATTTGTCCAGTGAATATTCATCAGAAGTTTCCATAAAGTTAGTATTAGTTGGCTAAAACCTAAATAGACTTCAATGGCTTGGGATTTTTTAATCTCATGAAACTCAGGGTTTTTGCTAATCACTACTGTCAGATAAGCATTACAAGAAGCAATGGTTGTCTTAGAATTAAAAAAAATAAAGCTACTCTATATATTCTTTTTATATTCTTCTTCAATCTAGAAACATTTCAAACTATTAACCCAGGGAAGGCCCGGGGGGGGGGGGGGGGCGGGGGCGGGGGAGGGAAGGGGAAGAAGGGGGAAGGAAACAGAAGAAAAGCACTGAACACTTGGCATTACAGGAGAATAGATAAAGAATACGAAGAGCTTACTGTGGAGAGGGGTTTAATCAGGAAGTAGCCATTATCCTGTTGCCACAGAGCAGTGACAGCTCTCCAAAACAAGCCGAGGGTTTGCTCTTGGAGGTTTTTCTTGTTTGCTTTCCTTTTCAGTCAAGAATGAAGAAAGCACACATGTTATCATGTCCGAGTCTGCTGAGCCCAAAGGTCGCCAGATGCCTGTTGTCAAAAGCTATCCCGAAAATTAAATCCAAGCAAGCATTGACAAAGCTGTATTTAAGGAAGCATCTCAAATCTACCACAAGCTCCCTCTGTGTTACACGCAAAACATGGCTGTCTTATTCACAGATTAGCAATTATTGTAATGAGATACTGTCGGAGAGGGTCAAACAGTGCTTCCTGCAGTTTACACATCTTGATTTCCTGGTAAACAAACCGAAAGGCAGGTGGAGCCCTTGGATCAGCAGCAACAACCAGCTCAGGTGAAGTACGCAGCTTTATCTGTACTTTAATTACATGAGGGGGAAAAGTAGCAGAAAAACATCAAGCTAACTGAACTATGAAGGAAATTTTTCCCACAGTGTTACATAAGCATCAGTGCCAGGCTGCATTGTTTTCTTGTTTATGCCAAGCCCAAGGAAAATATCTTTATTTCCATGTAAATGATGCTTGTGTACACACACACACACACTCTCTCTCTCTCTCTCTCCAGAACAAACTGCTCCCCAAGTTGTTTTGGTATGTAAAAGTGCTATGAAACTATACCCTGAAACAATCCTGGAAAAATCTGAAACTGAAAAAATCAAACTCTAATCACTGCATGTGAATTTAAGCATCAACCTCCCAAAAAAAGTACAATTAAAGAAACCTACTAACAACATGCAGGAATAATAAGAATTAATTAATTAATATAATTTTAAAAGAAAACAATAATTCAAATGCCTTCTCTTGAAACTACCAAAAACTTTACTCCACAAAATTAAATAATCACATATGGACTAAATACATGGCAATGATTCAGTGAAAAGAGATTATAGGCTGTTCCCTACTTATAATTAATCCAAGAACTAATTTTCACAAGCTCCAGTTTAAAAATTGTACTTTCATGGTGGATTTGAAAAGGGTCCTAGGTTATTACGAAAATTAAAAGGGAAAATAGAAAACTCAACCCTCAACAAATAAACAAGAACACTCTCCCCAAAGTAAAAACCTTGAGTAACAGAACAAAAAGATCACTTCTCCTAAGAAACTAGAATAAAGTATTTGGTCCAAAAACAGAATATAGAATTTCTGCAAGGCATAAATATAGTTAACTACAAATTAAAATTAATAAATATATTAGAAAACCTGTTGATACAAGTTAAACTGCTACAGTGACCTAAAATAACAGCACAAGGGCCTAAACCACAACACGTAACCCGAGAAAAATCATTTGTATAGCAGGAGAGAGATGCAAAGGCACTGGGGGCTGGGGAGCAGTGAATCAATCAATCACTTCTTCCTCTCTCAGAAATTGAGCAGCATCAAAGACAACCTAGGAAATACACCAAAGTAACAACTCTGAAAACAAAAATCAAGAAACCACACGCCAAAGAAGTTTCTAATAACAACGCCAGAAATCCATTGCAGCCATCTTTCACAATTAGGAAAGAAGCAAAGGAAACCTATGAAAAAAAATTCAGAAAGTATTACTGGAAAGACAGTGAAATATGAAAGGGTGCATCTGCATGAGCAAACACTGACAGTGAAAATGCAGCCTCTGCCAAGGAAGGAGTGATTCTGTCCTCACAACCTCCCAAACAACCTAAGATGTACTAAGAGGGATCTCTGCAATCAAAACAAAACACCAAAAAGAATTTTGCAGGCTGTGCTTGTTACAGATGCAATTAGTGCAACCACAATTTCCTCATCAAACACTTGCATATTAACTCGTTGCCTTAAGTTAAAGTACACCAAAACTTCAGCATTTCATTCACACGATTTTCTTTCCTGTCTTACAAAAAAAAGCATTTTGTCAAACGATGTGCAGGGTTTCTAAAGAAAAGAGTAAAATTGCAAACCATCAAATGAAAAATAACTGCAAAAACAGGGAGTATCAGCAGCATGCTTCACAGTAGTCTTAAAACAGTTTTAAAAAGCAATCAATATATGTTGTACTTAATCAGGGTAACTTTGGTACTAGTATCACCACAAACAAGCTTTCACTGCAAGATTTAAACCATTATCTGAGCCCTCAATTTGCTAATACGAGAAATTTCCATGCTAAAATACAGCCCAATTACTCTGATTCTTGTATGACTCCGGGAGAATCACATAGAATCACTCTACATGTTAAAATAATAGTGCATGAACTATGATTTTTCTAAAATTGTTTCAGTCAGTATTGCTCATAATGTGAAAAATACTTACTATGGAACAGCTGTTTAGCATTGACAGAGCAGTGAAGGAAAGAGAAACAAAAACATGCCACCGGAAGCAGCAGAACAGAAGGTCCATACTTATTTTTTGAACCTTGGGCTCAATCAGACCTTAGTCCAGTAACAGTCAGCGAAACATCAAAAGCACAGATCTGGTTTCTACCACTGTAGCCATCAGAGAAGCTCAGTATACTGAACTACAACGCACTACCTCCATGTTAGTCAGCAAGAAAGTAACAAAGATTCAGCAACTGTTCTCAGACAGAGGCTTTACAGGCTACCAAAACACTAGTGGTCAAACACCTCAGTTTAATGAAAAAAATTACATTTAAAAAACTAACCTAATATGATACAATAAATCAACTACTCCAGCTGTATCTCAAATACACATCAGCCCCTGCCCTCAAGAAATGGCATGGCCTCAACCTGTGGAGCCCAACTGGACAGTTGCTGTCCTTGTGAAAGATGTTACTTTTTTAACAGCATTGCTTTCTATATAGCAAATGGTAAATATAAATATGGGTATTGAACACAACTCTAGCTATGGGTATGATTAGGTAAACTAAGTAAATAAAAAAATTAAAATATCACAAAACAATACATATGATAACAGTAAGTAAAATATTGAAATGTTCCTCCACGGAGATTTCAAACACTGCCCATGGAAATTAAATCTGTGGTCATAAATAAATTACAAAATCGTAAAAACTTTACCTACTAGATTTCAGTCTATCTAGAACTACCTATAATCATCCAGGTAGCTCTATTTCACACGTTTTGATGTAGAACATCTCAGTTTACCCTGTGATAAATACAAAAGCAGTTCAGCCACAAATGTTGCTTACACACACTTGAGAAGAACATGCAATCCCTGTGGAACCTGCAGTGAATGCTAACAAAGCCAGATTTACATTTTGCATCATAATTTGATCCAACTTCAAAACTGTAGCAAAAAACATATTCCTTCATAGCAGGAACACTTGCTCAAAATAACAAACATTTCTGAATACAGGCCCAATACCTGAATCCAGCATCATCTGTGAACACAGTCTGCATCAATGGTGTTGGAGAGCATAAACTTCCTGCAGTTTATTAAATCAATATGCTTATTTATAAAAGTTTCAGATGTAGCACTAGTCTGTCTTTTGCTTCTAGCAATTTTAGCTGGAATCCCCTGATACTAATAGTATGGACCAATAAGGAGGAGACAAAAGGGATAATTCATTACTTAAGGAATAACAGCAATTCTAAATCATCTTCTTATTCAAGAAAACCTAACAAGTTAATAGAAGCAACCTCCAACTAAAGTACAAAAGACTGACAGAAGGAAACGGGAGTGTCCACAAAGGACAGGCCCAACAACCAACTTTCTTCCTTTCATTCAGCCTGCCACAAAAGTCTCAACCAACATTTACTCCTCAGAGACCTTCATGCCATGGCACACCACACCAAGTCCTATTTGTGTCCCTATAAATTCAGACTCTGACAACATTTACAAGCCTCAGTACCACTTCTTCCCTACATATGGTACTGTACAGAGCCCACTCTTGACTTCTGCTGTTACACTGAGTACCACTAGTTCTCACTGGATTGGTCTGAAGTTTGGTCTCCAAACTAAAACCAAAGATGCATCACAAGAGACAGATTACCTTATTTCTAATAGTTTCTCACCACCAAGAACAACTACATTAATCAATCTTTAAAGCCCACCAGCTGACAGTAAGGAATCTCCATCCTTTCCTTGGTTATAAGCCCTACCAAGGCCAAGGGAAAGAGGTGTCCTTTCCCAAGGAGGAAGAGAGGCAACAATCTTCCCTTTGTTCTACCTCCCACATATCCTGTTTACTTTTTTGGTCATATTGCTCATGATTTAGCTTTATTATAAAGACCCTTTGGTCCTCATTGAATTATTTATAAAATGCATCAACACTTCACCTGTCAATTTGGGCCTTAAATGGTATTTTGGATTTTAAACAAACACAGCAGCTACCAGTGAACCACCATTGAGAAAGAGCCATATAAAATATGGTTCTTATTAAATACATCTCTATCCAAACCCTAGTAAGTACAGACTTGCTTCAGTGCACATAAGAATTCACAGAAAGTCCCAGAAAACTACCTTATTCTTTACATTATTTCAGTGTCCAAAATCATTCTTCATGCAAACTCATTACCTAAAACTAATCACAGTACTACTAAAAATCCCAAACTATCACTTATTTAGTAGCATTTCAAACATTTGCCACTAGATTCCAATGCCACAAAGTATATATACATGGAATAAATATTCAAAGAGCACAGAAAAATAACTGAATTGAATAATTCTAGTACATTTTATTTTTCCTGTACCAAAGCTTTCTCATATGCTCCTTTTCACGCTTATCATTTTGATTATCAAAATGTCTTAGTATTACTGAATGGTTTCAACTAGCAACTTGGAAACAAAACAAACTAAACCATAAACAGGATCTCAAGGAACACATTGTCCTTGGCACCAAAACATGTCATTTCATAATAAAGTTGATATATTTTACCATAAAGTTTTCCTAATATTTTTCAGTACAATCCATTGAAACGTAGTCATTTAAGTTTTATGAGATTAGACATCAAGATAAGGTTTATTTCCATGTTCTGCATATGTTACTATCATCCATATTATAAAGCATTACCAAAACCAATATTCTTCATTTTCTTTACGTATATATGAGGAACAAATTCAGTCTTAACTGCTATTTGGTCAAACAAGATTTTGGAGAAAAGATCACATAGGTAGCAAACATGGCAGAGAAATGCACATAGAAGGAGGGTTAAACTGATATTTTCCATAAAAATAACCATTAATTTACCACCATACTGGAAAATTGAAAATAAATTATTTTGAAACTATAAAGATATTTCAGAAGTTTAAAAAACTTGGAACAACAATAAATATATTCTTTATCTATCATCAAAGTACACACACACACACACAGACCCTCTGAGAATACAATATTCATTTTGCTGCAGAAGAACAGACGTTGCATAACAATGAGATTTGCTAATGAAATCAGCCATCAACCTGGAATATATTTGTATTAAACCAAGACCTCAGTGTCATTTTCTTTTTACATCATTTGTTCTTTCTCTCATTTTTCAACCTTTCAAGTATCCATCCTCCTGGTTTCACAGCTTCAGGTACAGCAATACTGCAAAATATTTTAACGTATGTATAACATTTTATTTTACAAGATTTCTTTCTTTGCTTACTGCTAAATGTAGATTCTAATTGCATAGCTTCTATCAGCATAGTTGATATAGCCCTAAAAGAAAAATCAATGGGTACTATAGAAACAAAGGAGTTTTATTTCCTCTGTAAAACTGCAGGAACATCTAATAAAATCTGCCTGTCACTTGGAACAAACTATACTTTCATAATTCAAGTTGCACACCCATTAATACAAGAATTTAAGAGAACACCATATTTTAGAAATATACCCTTTCTATTTATCTAATGATCAAACAGGACAGAATTTAGCATCATTACATCAACACAAGTGTATTTTCTTTACCTGAACATGCAAGACACTGATGAAAAATGTAAATCAATCCAGCAAGCTCAATGACAGTATGTTAAAGTATGCACTATACAAAACAGGTACATAAAACACTTGACTGAAAAAGAGATGAATACAGAATGGAATTACTTATTCTACTACTCAGAGGAGACCATAACAATTTAAAAATTACAGAGGTACTTTAAAAGATGTTCTCCTCTCATTATACTAATATCATGTTTTGGTTTTGCAGGTTATATGCTGTCTTATACTTCATAGACAAAAAGCAAGCTGTTTGCACCCTTAGCTCCAAAAGTATTAAACCTATGTTCTGAAATCGCCCCAAAATCATTGGAACTAGAATATGGCACACTATTTTTTTTTCTACTGTTCTCATTTTACAGATATTTTTTAAATTTAATTAATACAAATAACACATTGTTATCATAAGGTACTATCAAGTTAGTATTATTGTTGTTGATACACTCCAAACTGATATGCTCCAATTGTTGATACCAAAACCTAATACAAAACAATAGGAATAAATGTTTGCTGTTTTGTCTGGTAGGGTTGGCAGTCACACATATCATGATGTTTGCTTGGGTGGGCATGTGTGTTTGCCTGTTTTTCTCCTTTTTTTTTTTTTTTTTTTTTTAAATTAACACGAGAAAACCTTAACTCCAGGAAAAGGAAGGGGCAATTAGTTACAGAACTCTACTACAAAAATTGCACACAACTCTCATGGGCTAAATGGAAGTAATCTGTAATTTATTTTATCTGGGGGATTTAAGGAAGCCATTCAGTCATTCTGTAGTTACAGTAGCCATCACAACATCAGAAAAATCCAAAAGGCATTAAAGACCGCTGAAAAAAGAGCAGAAAAATAATTACATGTCAGAATATGCACTCAAGCATCCCTGAAGCCAGTTGTATCAAACGGTCTCTATACAGCCCAGGAAGAATACCATCAAGATACTGGACATAATGAACTAGGCAAGTAACTGAAAGCACAAAAATTTCCATGAACTGTCTTCATATGTACCCCACTGCTAAGTTACCAAGCACCTATGTCATTAAGAACCTTTGAAAACTAAAGGCATAAAACACATGGCCTTATTTTTCCTTCCATTTTTCTCAGTTTTAAAGGAATGTGGATACAGGATACAATCCAGGTACATGCCATATGAAGAGGTCTTACTCTCATTCGTACATTACCACATCCTAATAGAAATGTATGAAGACTATCACACACTATCAAAAATGCTTCTTTCAATAATGAAGCATTTGTCCTTCTGCAATAAAGCCATCCACATTACATCTCAAAATGACTGAAGCTGAAGAGACAGAGGAGGCATGATTAACATAAAAGCAAGGACTATATGACCTCCAGGCTCAGAAATAAAGATGCTCTAATGCAACAACCTTGACCCTTGAAAGTGATAGGTCATTTTCTTCTGTGATAAACAGTGATTGCTTTCTGAAACTCCAACAATTGTCAAGTAGGCTAAAGAGTATGACTGGCAGATGGTAGTTGTGAAAAGCTTGCACTTTTAACAATGACTTACTGCCATGAAGTATAGATCAACAGCCCAACTGAGCATCGTCTACAAGATCTTACAGGCTCTTGAAGCCATATGTTACAGCAACTGACATGACTGGTGTTATTAGGGATCAATCTAGTGGATATGAAACCTAAGAATACAGAAAACTGCTAAATTAAGTAGTCTTAATTCAAATTAGAAAGACAAGATGTGCAAATTTGCTGCACATACAAAATATGTGAATCCAGTACATCACTGTCAACACTAGGCAATCATGCATATACCATACGCACACGACATAAATCTTGGCAACTCACACAACTTGGCACACATTGCATAGGCATGAGAACACAGAAACCAGTTATTCTACTAATAAAAGTGAAGACTTATTTCAAAAGTATACAAGAATACAGATGAAACCATATCAACATCACACAGAATAAGATAATGCTAGGTGCTAAAACATATTTGAAATTTTATCAATAAGCAAAAGCATGAACCCAGAAATTTATTTATTCGTATTTATTCTTTCTGAACTCTGAAGAAGAAGCTTCTTCAGTATACGGTCTAAAATTCTGTATTTTGCTGCAACAAATCACAGATATAGATATGTGGAGTATGAACATATTCCAAGATTATACATTTATACATTTTATAGTGAGACTATTCATAAACATGTACACGTTCTCATACAGAATATGCACACATATACATCCTGGAGTTCGCATCTCCAGGTTTTGCACTGTGCTGTACTCATATGCACACTAACACCTTCACGTTCAGTATTACACAGGGCTTACCTAAGCACTATTACTGGCACTTCAGTGCAGAAATTGTAAGCATCTTTCAAAGCTTACTTTTAATACCTAGCAATAAAGCAGGCTTATGTTTTTTTCACAATGAAATACTACAAATTGTACTGAATTATAATGACTACTATTAATCTACTTTTAGGGAGTAAAACTGGAGGACAATTTACTAAAGCACAGGAGGAACACCTGAACACTGGAAGGTCACAGGCTATGTGCTGAGCTGCTAAGCAAAAGTGTCTATGATGTTGCAGAGCTGCCATTTTTCTTCCTTGACAAAGCCTCCATCTGCCACAGAGCCATTTACAGCCTCAGAGTCAGAATATCAATGATTTCCAACCATTCTGCAAGTCTGCTTTCACCTTGACATCACCTCTGTAAAAAAAACCTAAAGCAGATGATACCTATAACCCTCAGCTAGATCTAAGCCCACGCCTTATTCAACTAATATGCATTTAAGCTGTACTCTAATACACCACTTCTTTACTTCCTCTGAATTGTACCAGAATATGAAAACTCCAAATTGTACATCCTTTTCATTGTTGTGTTTGCCCTAAAGAAACCACCTTAGAAAACGTAAAAAGAAAACCTTTGACTATTGACAAAACACGTAACAATGAGTTAGAAAACATCTGTATTCACATAATGTACATGAACATCATCATAATTTACTTTATTCTTTCCCAAATTAACAAAACATGCCTGGTAAGATACACACTACATAGAATAAACTATCACAGCCTCACTGAAACCAGCAAAACTACATTCAGCTCTTGATGTATATACAAATTGACTTTTAAAAAAAATCCAGATTAGAGATGGGTCAGAAGAGGAAAGAGGATCTTGACTTACTGAAAGAATACCTAACGAATTAAGTGCTCAGACAAAACAGATTATACCTGGATTGATAAAACCAATCATATACACATATACACACACACATATATACTGGCAAGCATTAATACATATATCCCCACAAATACATGCACACATAACATTCTCTGTCAAGCACAAGAATATACTCCATCATCAAGCTCATTACAAGATGACTTTAATGAAGGCATTCAGTCAGAGTGTGGGTTTTTTTTTTCTTTTTTTCTTTCTATTCCCATATCTTTGCCTGAGAGCTCCTTAATTTCTAAATTAAAATAATTAGCAGGGAGTGAATTTACTTTATCCATTTCAAGAGAGGCTCCTGCCTTTCTTAACAAACACCTGCCTTTCAAACCAAGACACATTCACAGATAGCAACTTTTGGAGTCTCGAAATGCAGATGAATGTTGGCACTCTAATTTTAAAAGTTGCAAAGTTGCAGCTTGATTTTATACTGAAACTGGGCCATGGAAGAAACAATTTTGTATTACAAATATGTAGGTAATCATAACCACATAAGATTGCTAGAACTTCAAGTAGTGTCATACAAGCCCTCAAGATGTTAAGTATACAGGAGCAAAATATTTAAATACTAGATGAAGCTTCCAAGTATATTTATGAAAAAATTATTTCATAACACCTGTAAAGTACATATTTTACAATCTCAACTTTTGAATAATCAAATGTAAAATTATTGATGGTAGTCTGGGCAAATAGCAAAAAAAATCCCACATACAATACACCTCCCTCCTTGAACTCATAACCCTTACAAAGACCAGACTTATTGGAGGTTCCCTGTGATGAATTAGTCAAGTCCTATTAAAACAAGCTTTCTAGTTGAAACAGACACAATACTCAAGATGAGTTACCTGCAGAAAAGTTCCTGAAGACTCAGATTGAAAATAGAAGGTGGCTACAATTTACATATGGAAAATTATCTTTTGAATAGTCAACTAGAAATGTCTTCTTAACATGAACATCTAAATTTCAGAACTACTGTATATTAAGACTCTGAAATTTAGTAAGAAAAAATATTTCTCATTTCTCATAAGTGGGCAAAGCTTTATTTTTAAATGCTGAGAATATTTCTTTCTGTAAGAAAGCCAAAGCAAACAAAGTGAAAACTCTAATCACATGTACATGAAAAGATTTCTAAACTTTTGAAGGAACTGTTAACAACAAAAACACTTTCTTGTGTAAAGGGAATGTTGTATTGCAAAGAGAAATCAGCTGGTCTAAACAACAACATGATGATACTACCAAAAAGTGAATTTACATCTGAGCTCCTCCAGTTGTCATCTGTACAGTAAAGTTTAACAAAATACTTATTCCTCCTAACAGTGGATTTACAATACTAAATCAGAATCTGGCCTTCAGCAGACAACCAGTATTAAATCTGGTTTGCAGCAGAAGCATTATCAGAGTTGGAAATAAGTCCTAGAGAAATTGTGTCAGTAAAGGGGTTTTGTGTTTTGTTTTCATTTTTTAACTGTCTTCCTGCTTTGTTTTTGTTTTTTAACTGCCTTCCTGTTATAACATACAACATAACAAATGTAGACTATTAGTTTAAAAGAAAACTATCATAAAAAATTCCTCAGAGAAACATGCAGTTCATTAATTCTTTCCTTGAAACTTTGACTCAGTTTGTAACTTTACTTTTGTAATTTTAGTTGTTTGATCTAGCATGCAATTTGTTTTATTCAATAAAGGCAACTAAATACATACAACCAAGGATATACAAGTACATACACACTAACCATATTTGTAGACAACACAGAGCAATAAACTACTTCAAAATTTTTTATAAGATTATTTTTAGAAAGTAACTACATAGGAACAAGTAGAAAAAAGGAACAGTTGCCCTGTGTTTCATCTACATTTGATATAATTACTACATGCATATAAAACCATTACCATCATATTATCTTTAGTTTCTTAGTCAATGTTAATTGTTAGTATGCTAAAGTGAAGATGTAATTACACTTCCAGGTATTACACGTCTATGAAGTAAGTAAATTCTCATGTTCTTTGGGGGACAGCCTGTTTCAGAAGCTTTTAAATTTCTTCTAAGCTTGCTAAGTATATATCCACCCACACTGTCAAAAAAACCCCAAACTGCTACTTTTCGAACATTATTACCACAAACTATGAACAGCCTTTTATAGTCTCAGAAAGATTCTGTTAAGAAGGGACCATAAAGCTCATTTCATTTCACCCCCAGCCATGGCAGGGACACCTCCCACTGTCCCAGGCTGCTCCCAGGCCCAATGTCCAACCTTGGGCACTGCCAGGGATCCAGGGGCAGCCACAGCTGCTCTGGGAATTCCACCCTGTGCCAGGGCCTGCCCACCCTGCCAGGGAACAATTCCTGCCCAATATCCCATCTAATCCTGGGAAAACCATTCCCTGTGCCCTGTCCCTCCATCCCTTGTCCCCCCAGTCCCTCTCCAGCTCTCCTAGAGCCCCTCCAGGCCCTGGCAGGGGCTCTGGGCTCTCCCTGGATCCTTCCCTTCTGCAGGGGAACATTCCCAGCTCTCCCAGCCTGGCTCCAGAGCAAAGGGGCTCGAGCACTTAGATCAATGTTGTTGTAGATCATTACTTCAGCAGCTCCACATCTTCCTTGTACTGTAGGCACCAGAATTGTTTTGGGGGGAATAAAAAACCAGAGGTACCTTTTCCGTAACCAAATGCACATTTCCAGGAATTCTCTGCGTCTTTTTGAGTAGTTACATGATGTGAAAAGGCAAATACAGCTATGTATCTAGATGCTTAAGCTAACTTTGGATGAGAAAGTGAACAGTTGGGGAGAGGGAGCTACCAATACACTCAAATTGCCATAAAACCACTTTTGTTAACCCAACTTCACCAATTTTTTCTTCCTTCTTTCCTCCTTTACTTCTCTGTATAGTGTGTTCCAACTTGTTAACAACAGTTCCTCATTAGCTGCCCAGACTTATGAAATTTCACTTCTGGTTCAATAATCCTGTTTTTGTTAATTTCCTTTTATTCTGAGATATAGAAGCTGATGATAAAGCAGATGATTTTATAAAAATAAAATAAAAACTGTCTGCCTAACTTGATTGCTTCTGCAAGTCTTCTGGTTTTTTTTGTCTAGCTGCTATTATTTATCTACATTTAAATTTCAAATAAGAAAAGGGTGTTCTTTGGCAATTTGCTTTTATATTTTAGAACCGGTGACCGAAATATATTAAATCTTTCATGAGTCTGACTCAGACATTTTTTGTTACTGTTTGCTTTCACACTCCTAGCCCCCAACTCCAAGTAGGCCATCAAATACTTTGTTACTGTGAAAAGAAATTGGTTAGTTTGCAAAACTTGTTAAATCCCTACTTAAACTTTCTGTAGAATGCTTGATTTCTGAATCTTCTAACATCATGCTCTTCTTTGCTCTTCTTTTTTGCTCCTCCACCCTCCCTCCAAAAAAATGGAAAAAAAAATCCTTACATATAGATTCTACCTCTGAGGATGCTTCTGCTCATTGCCACATTCACCCAACACTACTATTCCTGTAATGGCAACATCTCTCAAAAATTTGCCTTGTCATCAACAATTTTTGTCAAAGAGGCTTCTCTTCATCATTTCCTAACTTTACTCCAGAAAATTTTCTTCAGCCTTCTGCTGAGCTGATCTTTTAGTTTGAACTATTTTTTTATTATACCCATTAATAACTTGTTTAGTTACAACCATACGGAATTCTATTTAAAGTATTACCTGCATAACTTTCAAGTACAGGGTCAGCATTCTAAATTAGCTGTTTCCACGAATAAATTGGTACTGTTAGAATTCACCACTGCTGTCTTTTGTAACAAATAAAAAGAGCTACAATTACAAATTAAAAGAACTTTGTGTTTGGGGAGTAGAAATTAGTATCCGCAAGATTTTAGTACCCAAAATGGCATCACTGTAACATGAAAAATTTAAAAAAATATCCCACCAAACAAACAGACCAACCACCAACACCTCAACTGACAACACAGAAGGAATTATTACTTGCCATTTTTCCCAATCTTTTAAAGTTCTCCCTTCAATGACCTATTTTTTACAACCCAAGGCACACTGAAGTGACATTTCTTTGTTTGGATGCAAGGGTTATTATTGCTTCATAGCAAGGAGAGTATGTTCTGTAGGCTAAAGAACTGACTGTACCCACAAAAATGTTAAGAGACAAATAAGGACACATTTTTTATTATTATTCAGAAATCTGATATTTTTCATCTCTCAGAAAAGAATTAATTATGGTTGGACAAACACACAAATAAACTTAACTGGCACACCGAGTTAGTACTAACAGCCAGCATCAAAATTAAGGTTGTTGAAAGAAAGAGATCTACACCTACTATTGTTTCTGTTGTATTTTTAATGCCTACAAGAAAACTCATCAAAAAACATAAATCGTTCTATAAATTCCTCCTGTTCTTCTCCAGTTGCATACTTAAAGGGAGGAAATTCATGCATGACAACTTGACCAGTTATGCATTTTTCTCATTTTCCTGACTAAGGCACTCTTTTCTTCAGCATTCATCCTGATTTCTCCACAGAGTAACAGTGGTCAGCTGCCACCAGCAGCAGTTCTAGTTCCACGCTTGCAGGTCCAGGAAAAACTGCCCCACCGAGTAGGACTTGTTTGTAGATAATAACTCCCAAAACATTAAGGAAGAAGGAGCCCTTGTAACACTTGAGTGTTCAGAAGTCAGGACAAGTTCTTAACTCAAGCAATGCATCTGTATTCTTAGTGGAATTGTATATCCTCCCCATGGTAAAGGACTTTTTTTAAAACAAGATTTCGTGAGTCAGAAAGTTAGCAGGTTTAGCTTTTCAAAGCCAAACATACAGGTAATGTTTAATACTAAATATATATTTCATCCCTTTACACCCTGCAAAACTGGAAGCTTCTTCTAGAAAGTTTCTACATCCTTCCAGTCACCGGAGGCTGGGGAAGTACCACTCTCAGTACATCCCAGCAAAAAACATTACCTCATTAACAAAAAAACAACAGCATTCAGCTTTTATTTAATGAGGGCTTTTTCACTAAAACTAGCTCAGGTTACAGAAGCTGGCAGTACACTACTGCATTACAGGAAGTTTCACAGTAGCTGATTCAGCACTAAATATTAAATACTAGATAAAGCCTTTCTATTTCTGCCTGTTATTGCAAATTACTTAATAACTTCCCTAGTTCTGCTTTTTTTTATTTAATGGTTCAGAATGATGCTCATGATTTTGATATAGCAGGCTATCATACCTCCTACCCTTACCTGCTCTTCTATCACTGCTTGCTATGCAATATGTTCACTAGAAAACTGCTCTTTTGAACTTGATCTCTCCTGTTTAACAGATCTGCTCTCTTCATATTAACCTATTCATTCTTTGAATTTAGAAGCTGCTGCTGGTGCTCTTGCCATTCCCATAAACACTGTATTAAGACATGCAGTAGCTTGTCACAGCTTTCTCCACACTGAGCAGAAAGCACTTCTGAAACCTGAGCCTTTTAAAATTTAATCTTACAAATTATTTTAATCAGCATGCAAAAATTATTGATTTAGGCTTTTCTTTCCTACTTTCAGTGCAAATTTCAACTCTACTGACTGTAAAGTTACACCTGGGATGAGGGCTAGAGAGACGTATAACTCCACTGTATTACCCAGTCTAGTAAAACAAGAAAACTCATGTTCATCATCTAGCAAAATATTACTTATTCTCTGACTGTGCAAAATGCCTTTCAAAGTTGCTAAAACTGATTTTGGAATTAAACTGCCAGCACAAACTCTCAATTAGTTTTAAATAGTCTGTAAACTGCACAACAGACATCAACACTACTAAAGGTATACACTAAAATTACAAGCTATCAAATTTATATTTCAAGCCTACATACAAAGTATTCCATAAAGATGATAACAGTATTTTGTTGTTAAAGACCTTCTCAATCTGGAGTCACAAAAATAACTGCACCCATGGACTAAGAACCCATAAGTTTTAGCCAAGGCTGTACTTAATGTCTAGCTAAAATCACGAGCTGGGTGAAGAATTTAGCACTAAGCCGTTCAGTAAATATAATTTCCTTTTCCCTGTATGAGTCACGCTTCTCAGGGAACTATTAGAATGCTTACTGTTACAGTTTACTTACTATGACCAACGTGGTCAATTCTGTGACGCTGCTGCTCAGCCACCTGAAAACAGAAAACAACTGATGATCAACTGAGTCATCCAGTAACTTCTACAAGGACAAAGAAAAACACATAGAACAGAACACTAACATTTATCCAAAAAAAGTACGTGAGGCATTTCCAGCACACTGAAAGCACTGCTTCCCAATGCCAGATATGAAGCCATTGCAAGAGGAACAGTTGACGATAAATGTTATACAGTAACACTTAATTTGTTTGCAACCATCCCTTTAAATACACAATACACATACCCATTTTACCATAACTAAATTGTGAATGATAGAGTACAACATGTATCTCTTTGATAAACAAAGTAAGTCAAAGGAATCTATGAAAATGCAAAATAATTCCCAAAAAACTAATGGAAAAATCTCTTTTTTTTTTTTATAATGGAACCAGTTTCATTCCATTAGTGAGGCTGTCTTAGCATGCAGATTTCATATTCTCCTCATGCTACGGGAATTCAGAAGCATCTATGTGTCACTACACAATCCACACATATTGCGCTGAAATTTTAAAATTCTAAATAATTTTCAAGACTTGTTTGGATTGTTACCTTCCCAGATTTTTTTTCCCTGGGTTGGTAATGCTTTTCTAAACACCTAGTTCACACACAGTGTACAGGACACCCAAAACAGTGCAGCAGATGCAACACTTCCATTTCAGAAAAATGTTACTTGCTATAGTACTAGAAATCCAATCCTGTTGGGGTTTTCTGATATATGTATTTTTTCACTGAAGATGTGTAATGGTTCAGTGAAATTTTACCACTTGGTACTTTAAAAATATCTTCTGTAAGACTGAACAAAGCTTAGAGGTGCTTTCTTTGGCTACACAGACAATGTTAACTAAGCAAATAGGCATCATTCGCCTACGTATCAAAATGCTAGAGTAAAATGGCATTTCAGTATTTTTCTTTGGGTTTACCTTGATTTGGGGGTTTTAGGATGAACACTTTTTAGAAAACTAATGTATAGGAAAACATCTATTTTTATTCTAGATCCTTTTCTACAGCATCACACTGCAGGGAGCATACAGCTCACCTATCTCACAGTGGCACAGACAAGAAAGCACACTAATCACACTAGTAAGTTTACACAAACAAAACTTCAGTCATCTGCATGAGCAAGAACTTCTTTAAGAGCTAGGCAAGCTAGCTGATTTAAATCTAGGTAGGCAGTGGCATCAACAGCAGCCACGGGATTTTTTTTTTTAATGTAATCTTAAATTACAGCCTGTAAATATGTGGGCATTAACTCCAACTGCTTTTTTTGTTTGTTCTGGCCACCAATGTCAAGCTACACTCCTGCCAGGAAAGTAATAGGTATTTTTCTCCCTTGACCTAGGACAGCTAGGAACAAAACATTCCTCACCAAGTCAGTGGCAACATCATGAACCTATAAAGAAAAAGTAACACGTTTATTCTCCCAAGGGGAAATGTCCATGGACATGGATATTCTCCTTCTCTACCCTAC
The DNA here is from genome assembly GCF_963662255.1 of Cinclus cinclus. Classification (NCBI taxonomy): domain Eukaryota; kingdom Metazoa; phylum Chordata; class Aves; order Passeriformes; family Cinclidae; genus Cinclus; species Cinclus cinclus. Next base: position 29,254,774 of record NC_085054.1, read on the forward strand.
TGCCCTACTCTGACACCACCAAAAAACGCCAGCCTACTGGAACCAAAACAAGGGAGGAGATAGAAGATAGCCCACAGTAATTACTCCATTTAAACAATGGGAGCGAAACATTTGAGAGAAGGGAAGCTTAAAAAAGTGCATTTTGCTACACTCCCAATCATCTGGCTGGCTCACTAGAGCCCAGAATTGTCTTCCTGAAAGCAGAAAACAAAGTCATATTTCTTCTTTTATGTTGGAAACATGACACTTCCCCATTAACTGGAGCTCAAAACTCAAGTACTTCCTCCCAGCTAATATTCTGCACATATGTTCTGCTTCTGACTACATACATTTCTGTGGCACAGCTAAGTTTGGGGTTTGGGATCAGTCCTGAAGACATTGAAGAGTCCCACAGAACCTGAACTTTGGGACAGAAGTTAGATGTTCAGCAGAGGGCAGTGAAAAAAAGCTCTCTGGCCTCCTGCTTGCCACTTGGCAAGAACGATAACCAGCTACTTAAGCACCAGCAGGCAGAGATACTGCACAGTCACAGCTTCCTCAGCCTTGAATCAAGTCATGAAATAGTTTTCAAAACAGGCTTTACTATGGCTTTCTGATTAAAACCACACAGACTGGTTTTGGCCCTGGTGTCCAATGTACAGAGTAAACAGATGCCCTAAATGGTAAACCAAGGTAAAATCCAATAGCAAAGCTATGATTTGGCATGAACTGAAGGAAATTATATAACACCAACTTCTCTGTACAGTAAAAAATACCCTAAAGCACTAAAGAATATTGCTTCAGATTAAATATTCTCTTTCTTGACATAACTGCACACACGCAAACTTAAAAAGCTCGGGATTTACCATCTAACTGTGCAATACTGGAAACTTGTTTCTTCTTCCTTTCAGTACTTCCAGTTATTCTATTAAAGCCCTACAGAGAAGCATTTTTTCTGTTTAATTTTTTAGGTGTTTTTAGAACCAATTATTAGAAAGTACAAAACAAAATATCCTCAGACAGAAACAAAATTCTAATGCAATTTAAGAAAAATAGGCCAGAAACAGCCAACATTCCACACTCAATAACAATGGAGAGGGGTGGCAGTTGAGTATTTCAAACCAAAACCAACCACTCAAACGCCAAAAAAAAACCCCAAACTACCACACATAAAAAACAACCCAACCTGAGAGTGGTCAATGGGACACTTAACATGGATTTTATTGTTTATTTTCAAATTTCAATATTGACTATGCAACATTAACATAATGTAATCAGGCTTCCCTGAATTACTTCATTACTGTGTAAAGACAAAGGAAGCTTCCTGTGCTTAATATTAGCATATAAATGGAGCTAATTAAGGTTTGACTTCAGTGGGAAGACAGGATGAGGTGAATTCCCACATTTGTTACTTTTATCACTCTGCAAGGTGGGTTTTTAAGCAAGACTAGAATAACTGGCTTACATTCTGGCAATGGCATCTTCTCATTTAAATCGAAACTTAAGTGTCTGAAAGCCCCGCAGAATGCAGCAAGATGAAACAACGTTTTCATAAAGCTGTGAGGGAAGACATTTTCTCTCTTGATGGCAATTTGCTCATTTCTCTGAAGCAAGCATACTACAAAAGATATGCCTGTCTTCTCAAAACTTACTGTCCTTTTTAATTGTATTGCAAACAATGACTAGAAGAACACTGTTTTCTAGTTACATTCTTCCTGGTTTTCATTAGTAATTCAGGACTTGTCTGCTCTGAAAGTTTACTGTGACAGGAAGTCTAACTAAGTTGCAGCATTTATAAAAGGCTAAGAAAGTGAGATTAGGGAGCTTTATTAACCTGTTTCATATTCCTATTAATATTTGTAACCAGTAGCTCTTGAAAACCCTATAGTAAGAACATTTGATAAAATGGGGGGGCCCTTATTCCCTTAAACTCACCTGAACATCTGAAGCAAGTTTCTCTGTGTAAGACAAGGTATGCCATTTTTGGTAGTTTTAAAAGGCTTAGCAGAAAAGTCATCAATACCTACTGAAGACTAGTACAGGACAATGTATTTATTGAAACCCCTTCTACGGGAATAGTCAAGAGCAAGAGAGAAGTCATGGGTCTAAAATACAGTTTTAGAAAAGTATTCTGATTTTAAAAACCGCACGTACCTTCTTTTTTTTTTTTTTTTTTTTTTTTTTTTTTTTAAAAAAAAAGACTTATCCCCTCTGGTGAACTAGTGTTGGAGAACCAACCATTCAAAAAAAATGGATTTAGAACAAAAGATCAACCAGAAAAAAAAAAATCTCAGAAAATGTTGCATCTGCCAAAGCAAAATTATCCCTCATGATGTTGAAAACTAATAATTCAACAGGAGTTCAGTATTGCATCAGTTGGTAAGAAGAACATTTAAGTAACAGAAATCAATTGCTTTCTCTAAGACTTTGGGTTCTGGATTTAATTTCATTTAAAAGATTTATGTAGTTGGGTTTTCCCGGCTTGCAATTCTCCCCCTGCCCCCTTCTACAAACCAGTGAACCAGTATGGAAATAGCACAGAACTGAAAATTACTTCTGGATCAAATTTACTTCCTTCCTATGCCACATCACCCAATTCTTCTCATACTGGATGAAATACCACCTTCAAATTTGGTTTCTTTCTCCAGTCTTTACATTCTTCAGGTTTTCAGCCTGAAGTTGTTCTTCATCAGCTTGACCCCATTTGCTTGAATCCTGCAATTGCTATGTTCTTTACACATTTTTCTTGGCAGCTTGTGAAGCAGGGGGCAGGAGTATGCAAGGAGGATGAAAGATTTAAGTTTTGCTAAACTAGAGAAGTTTAAATTCTTTCAAATCCTTAAGATCACCCTCAGAATCCCAGTGTATGTTCTCTACACCTACTTTAAAAATTTGCTTCTTGAATATGAATATTCCTTCTGGAACAAAACAGAAATAAACCGTACTCCAGATGAGGCCTTACCAGGACATTCCTAATGCAACAATCATGTAAGAGAACCACTAAAGTCACTGCACAAAAGTGTCCCATCTAGAGATGCATTAACCTGAGCGACCCACTCCAGTACTGGCCCATGAAGACTCAGCTGTCACATGCATCCCTGCTGTGCAGAACCCTTTCATGGATAAGCTCTTCACAGCTCTTGCTGTACCTTCCAAACAGAAAAAATGCAACTGAGTGGGCAGGAAGGAAGGATCCACCAAAAAAAAACCCCACACTAGAACATCTTCAATATGCTCTAGTTACACTCATTCTCATTTCTTCAAGATCTTCTAGTTTCTTCCAGTCATTTGCAATTGGGCATTCCTCAGATTATTAAGTATTTGAAAGGAGAAATACAAGCATAACTTCTACTCCCCCCCCAAATGTCCTGTTTTCTCACACTTTTATCAGTCCTCAAAAAACTACCCACTCTTCACCTATATTAGTCAAAATTCTAGAAGTGGCAAGAAAACTAAGCCTCTACCCACATTTTAACTTTGTACAAATAGAAGGAAGATAAGAAATGTTAATTCAGTTTCACTGTACTAAGAAATCATCTTTTAAGCAGCAAATGGGAATTGTCCATTTTTATGACAAACGTCCTAAGCACAAGAAGCCAGATTTTTACAAAGAGCATGGTAGCACCGCTTTATGAAAGTAGAAGCCACACAAACCCTTAGGTAAGTACCTGATTCTGTAGTGGGCAGACCACACCTCTCCGTTGAGGTATTCCGCTAGAATGGCGCACAAAGGAATTATGAATTGCAACCAAGATGCCTGACTGAGGCTCACACATAGTTCCACTCTATTTTTTTTATCCAAGTAATTTTATCTATGCCGCTGGAGACATCTCTCATATTCAATCCCTGTGTACAGGGATCCACTTACACAGAATTGCTTAGGCTGGAAAAGCCCTCCAAGACCACTGAGGCCAACTGCTCCCCCATCACTGCCAAGGCCACTGCTCACCCACCTCCCCAGATGCCACACCCATATGGCTTTTAAAGGGCCCCAGGCACAGTAATTACTGCCCTGTTTCCAGAGTAGCATGTTTCCAGGGAAGAACTTACTCCTAATTTCCAATCTACGACTTCCCTGGCAGAAAACTGTACAATCATATCAAAATAAATACCTTGTAGATAGAGTCCTTATTGTCCTCTGAACTGTCGTATTTCTTTAAGTCTCCATTAATTTCAACTTGTTTGTTTGACCATTTTCAAATACTTTAAAAATATTATGAATTCTCATACTAAAATAACTGATCATTGTTTGACCCCCAAATGCTAAAAAAAATCTCTGTATACACTGTGTGAAGAACAAAGACAATCCTCCTTTGAGCTTATTTCTCTTTCACTGCAACAGACCATAAAAGCATAACAATCAACTGGAGGCTTTATTTAGTTCAGTAGTACTGAAAACCAAATGTAAGTTTCAAGTCCTTTTAGCATTTTTCAGGTAAAGCATGTCTGCAAGACATGCCATTTTTCTGCATAATTATCCTCTCCCTAAAATAGATCAGGCTAAAAAGCAAGAAAGTTGAGAAAGCTGAGCTATGGAAGCTTATTCAAACTGTTGACCATTTTGTGCAGCTGGACAAGGTGAGATTCCAACACTTGGATACTCAGAAAAAAAGTCACTGTGGAAGAAAACAAAAGCTGCATGGACTACCAAAGCTCTGTCAGCACATCGGACACACTTATACCACAAACCTTCCCACATCAGGACCTTTCGCTGTTACCATGGCTGAAAGCAATGTCGTCAGCTGTGACATGGTCTACACCATAATTAGGTATTTTGATCAAGATTCAAGACTTGGGAAAAAACAATCTTTTAGCAAAGCTTGCCCAAAAGTGCTGAAAGGCTTTTGTGTCGCTTTAATTAGTTTTCATCAGCTCCCACATTCTACAGACAAGACAGAATTTTTCTCTGACTCAGCACTCGCAGGGATCAGCAAGCACACTTAGGACTGAAAAGCATGGCCATTCTATATAACCTCCCTATGTGCCACTTCCATACATTTGAGAAACAAAATTTGTGTCAAGCCTAGCAAGTGAGGACGTGGTGGTTAACAACCATCATGCCAGTACAAAGTGAAGAAAGGAACACTGATGGTAAAAATTCAAAACTGCTCCTCTTCCTGTCGTCACCTTCAGTAGAAGATAAAAAAATGCAAAGAGAATTTTTTTCTTCTAGCAAAGTGCCATTTCAGCCTTTAACATCCATTTTGAGCTAAAGAACAAGAGAAACTCTGAGAATTACTGCACTGGCAGGACTTGAACCCCTCTTTGAAGACTGACTGCTACCTTGAGACAGTATACTTGCTCTGCAATGTTGGAAGCTCTTGCAAATAAGAGGGGAGCAGCAAGACATGGCTTCAGCATTCACAGAGCTACCTGATCCAGTCTGCCAAAAAGACACAGTAATTGTTTTGCATAGTGCCCCAGTCACAGACAAAGCTTCACTGCATTGTAAATAATTCAGAGAATCCTAGACAGTATTATAAAAGCAATAATCACACAGATACAAACATAGCTGAGGAAAAGACAGAAAGCATAAATGAAAAAAATCAAAGAAAACAAGAAAAAAACAAAGCTATTAGAAAGCTTCAAAAACCTTTTTAAAAAATTAATAGATTAAGTTACTTAAGAACAAAAATGCAATGCAACCATCAAAGTCTCACAGGAATTAAGTGAAACTATTAGGATGAAGATGATGATGAACAGTACAAATAATTTTAAGTTCTTTGATATTTTGGAAATTCTCACCACTGATACAGGTACCTTTATTAGGCATGTGTTTAGTCACACAGGCAGCACATAGTTGAGACACACCTAAAATATCAGTAGGTTACTTCTATTAAGTCTCCCAGCACTGAAGTCTGATAACAAATTATCAGAAAAGGTGTGAAATACAGGTTTGATTCACAATTAGATTGTATCAACTACACAAGTTAATATAAGAGTCCTACTCTGAAAACTGTAACAAGAAGATAACTCTTTCCATCCATGTAAGGATATTATTTCCAGGTCCTTAAAAAACAAAGTTTGATCTAAAACTTTGAGATACTCTGATGTGACAAACAGTAAACATCTTGTATCTTCTCCAATAAAAGCAATTACCATTTGCAAGCTAAAGCATTTCAACCAAATGAAACTGGAAATTAACTGGTTATCAAGCACAGCTAAATGTAAACGTCTTTTGTATCAGATCTCCTGTCTTTATACTTCCACATCAGTCACAAAAACATTGCCCTAGCTATCTATAAAACCAATTAATCCAACTTGTAAAAATAAATTTTCAAAAACGTTTGTGTGTGTATATATATGAGTGTGTATATATATATAGGGACACCTTCCACTATCCCAGGTTGCTCCAAGCCCCATCCAGCCTGGCCTTGGACACTTCCAGGGGCAGCCACAGCTCTCTGGGCATCCTGTGCCAGGGCCTCAGCACCCTCACAGAGAGGAATTCCTTTCCAATATCCTATCTAAACCTGCCCTACCAATCACCTAGTGTTTAGATCCCAAGATACCATGACAGAAATGACCCCACATATTGTGTGAAACTAATGAGTTAATTTAAACCTAATGCAGAAGCAGCATTTTTGAGGCAGAAAGACAAGTAATGTTTACAGTTACTTGTAACTGTTCTCTTGATGGACTATAAGTACATTAAAGAACTTTTCAAAGTAAGTATACAAGAAACCACATAACCTGAAGTAGGTAGGATGTATTTTTCTTAAAGAGAACTCATAAATAAAAATCTGGGGAAAACTAATCATAAGTAATGTATTGGAAGGCTTATTTGGCAGAGAAGTACTGAAAGCCAAGAACATATCAATTTCCAGAAAAAGTAACTTGGATAATGCCAGGATCAAACCATTTACTACATATCATTCCTTATATTTTATAGGTGCACCAGATAAAACAGGAACAGATTTAACTAGTAAGAGCATTTTAGCAAGAGAGATGTTAAGGAAAATACATATTAAGGAAAAACAATTCTCTAGTGCAATTCTAATTCATTCTTGCCCAGGATAGCAGTACCTTCCTTATGCACATGTGTAACACTTTTAGGCACTGCAATATTCTCACAGGAATCTACAGTTTCCAACTATCCACAAACCAAGTCAACATAATGCAATATTCAAACATACACCCCACTCCTTTTCAGCAGGGCAAACCCCTGCAATTCTAGGCTTTTGCTCTTTTTTCCAAGACAACAACCAGACTCCTTCATTGGCAGCTGTCACACAAAACAGAGTAACACTTACTTCACATACTGTATAGTCCTTAGACAGTAACACCACATTCCCTCTTCTGCATTTCCTAATGCATAATCCTCCACTCTGCTCTTGAGAACCACGGTCTGATTTCATGCTCTAACTGAAGAGGTACCTATTCAAATCTCACTTACATAGCCTTGTACTGAAAGATGGCAATAATAAACATCAAGTAATATAACTAGCATAATACATAAGGAAAATAGATCAAGATTCAAAGAAGCTCTAAAATAAAATACCTCATATCTCATCAAGTATTGTATCTTCATTTTACAGTGTTTAGTAAAATACTTTATTTACATTAAAAAACTTTTAGTCATCTTTATCAGTTTACATAACCACTGCATCTAGATCGGAATATTTCTCTTATTAATCACAACAAAAATTACAAGCTAATGAATCATACAGTATGTTTCCTAGTTACATGTCTCGTACTAGGCAGCATTACTTTTCAAAACAACTGCTAAAAGTGAAAAAATGGGGGGCTTTATTACAAACAGGGGTTTGTTGGGGATTTTCTGTTTGTTTTCTAACATTTGTTAAATTTAAGTTTACTGCTTTACCAAAAAAAAAAAAAAAAAAAAAAAAAAGGCAGTGCAGCTGAACAGCTAACTTTAGTATTGCAAAGATCAAAGAGAAACACAGGTTTTCTTAATTTCAAAAATCACAGTAGTATTTATATACAGTGGTATTTATATATACATACACACACACCCACTTTACGTCTTCCTACTTGCAGAAATGTTATTAAAAGATAGAATTGCAACCATTAAAAAGGAAACTAGTGAACAGGTTTCATCAAATTAATACAGTAACTTTAATATATTACTCCTCTGGAATAACAAAAGACTTTAAATTGGTCCATGTGCAAATAATCATATCAAAGGCAATTTAAAAAGCCTGTATCACAAAAAAATTCCAATAGTACTAAAGGACATTTTCTGTTGCTTATTCCTAAATCATCAGGGCATGACATGAGCCACCTACCAGGCATATATACTTTATTTATCATGGTAAGTACAAACATGTTACCTTAAAAAAAAAAAAAAAAAGAAGAAGAATCCACACCAGTGGTAAAGTCTATTCCACAGATTTTTCTAAATACAGAGCCCTGCTACAGAAGGTTCATTTCCCTGAAACTAAAAGACAAAGCAAATCCTGCAACAGAGATGACCACTAAAAATTCTGGAATAGAGAAGTTACGTTGCTCCCTGCTAGCATGCAAAACATAGTTGACAGAATGGAGCTACACACACAAACATTGTGTATTTTGTTTAGGGATGGATAAATTTAAATGGAAATAACTGTTGGGAAAAAACAAAGGAGCAAATTTTACTAAAAGAAAAAAATCAACCCTTCTCCCTCTCTCCTCAGATTTTGGGTAAGGGAGAATTTGACAGTGTAAACAGATTTAGTAATCCATCAAAGACTGAACTGAAGAACTTCCTACTAATCTTATAATAAAACAATTTTTGCAAAAACAACTCTTTTTATTAATCTGAGGAAAAGCAGCAAAGAGAATGGAAGTTTAACCTATAATACTCTGTGTTCCCTGTGCTCAACAGCTCAGCATGATGTTACTAAAAACACCTGTGTCAACATTCTCTCCTAACATGATACAACAGCAGCATTAAAAAAAAATTTTTTACTTTATGTATTTGTTGATTTCATTTCAGGCACATGTTTATCAAGTTCTCCTGTCTCAGGACATGGTGCATTAAATGTCAAAAGAGTATAAACTAAGAAATTACAGAACCACAGAAAGTTATCTTTTTAAACATCACACTGGATAGCTTGTAACTTAACCCTCACACATTTTATTTTCAATGAATTTTCAAGACCCCAGAATTTTAGAGTCTTCATTCAAGACTATAGCAATATTCCACACTTCTGGTCAAAACTCATGACTCCGCATGCTCTCCTAGTATCATTTTGACACTAAGTAAGTTTAAACAGTTAACCAAAACATCCTAAAATACAGAACAAGTGACACACAGAGTGGTTGAGATTGAAAGGGAGACCATTTTGTCAAAGCCTTTGCTCAAGCAGTCACTTAGAATCAGTTGCCCAGGACTGTGTCCAGATGACTTTGGAGTATCCCTCAGGGTGAAGACTTGGCAACCTCTCAGGACAACCCATGTCAGCACACAGCCATCCTCACAAACAAAAAATTTCCTGATGTTTGGGGGGAACCTCACAGAAGCGGTCACTTTGAAAGGGACAGCAGTGGGTCATCTGGTTGTGCCTCCCTGCTCAAGCAGGGTCATCCCAAAGCACACGGCATGGAACCTCCTGTGTTTCTGTCTTTACCCATCCTTGTCCTGACCCACTGAAAAGAGCCTGGTTCTGTCCTCTTTGCACCTTTCAGGCAGGTATTTATAAACACTCATAAGATTCCCCTGAACCTTTTCTCTGGGCTGAGGAGTTCAAGCTCTCTCAGCTGTTCCTTACAGGTGAGATGCTCCAGTTCCTTCAACTCCTTAATGGACTACAGACTGCTGATCATTTGATCTCTGACTCTTTCTTTATGGCTCATAAAAAAAACAAAACAAAAAATGAAAAAAAAAAAAAAAATTAAAAAGCCACACCAGAACAACAAAGCAACAGGCAAGTTGAAAATTAAACATCCTGAGTCGATATGCTTTTAAAAATACAGCTTCTGATTATTTCTTTGCTTTTTATAAGTGAAATAGTCTACTTACAAGAAAAAAAGAAACAATAAAAAAGGAACTTAAACATCTTGTTTAAGAAACTAAGCTTCTCTTCAAGTCCTGCAGAAATTGTAGTTTTACACTTCCGCTGTTCGAAATTAGTTAAATTGATACTGGTCTAATGTCACCTGACTTCTGCTCAATGAGTGAAAAGATACCAAAATCTTTTTTTCAGCAATTTTATGACAACTTATTTTCTAGCATACACAGAAGTTAATTACTGCCACATACATGAACCAGTATGGTTTATACTACAACAAAAGTATCTATCTATGCAGGCTTAAATATCTGCCAATCAAGTCTGAGTCCTGTTAGTCTCATTTACAATTTACAGGATGGCAGTGAATCTACTACATCACTGAAATCCAGTCCACAATACATGGCAGGGCGTGGAGGGGGTGGGGGATGGAGGAGGTCAGACACCTCACTTGCCTTAAAAAATAGCTATGTCTACACCTTTTAAAACCGTGTATTTTTCACTAATATTTGACTAACTAAAACAGCAAGTCCTGCTTTTACTAATGAAACAGCAATCAGCTGTCTGTAAGCCATCCATGTGACACATGCATACAATCCATTTCACAGGACACTGGTAAGATGCAGACTTTGGTTCTGAAAAACCCTCAACCAACATGAAAGCTCTGGAAAACTGTGTACTATTACGTGCATGCATTTCATAAATACAAATGTTTGTTCTCTCATGTAATACTGGACTGGAAAGGTAACAAGTCAGTACGACTTGTGCTAGACTATCTGCCCTCAATAAGAAATAATACACACATGGGAATGATTGTAAGGTATTTTCAGCAATAGAAATTACTGGATTACTTATTGCTTATAGTTACAGATGTAAACATCATTCTAGTTACACTACTTAAAAGTGAACACATTTGCTAATTGAAATCATATTGAATTTATTCCAAGAACAAAATTTTGATCCAAAAAAGGTAAAATTTAGCATTCACTATCCACATTCTACTGTGCACAAACTCCATGCACATGGTACTGTGCAAAAGCTTTTTACTACAGGTCTCCTCATGTGCTACTTTTAGGGTGGCTGAAAAACTTCTCCTGTGAGCAGTGAAGGTCCTCTGCATTTTCCTACTGCCATACACCAGACCACATGAGGAAATACAAGTCCACTTCAACAACCCACTTGGTAAGGACAGTACTGACAGCATATATATTTGTCCAACAGTGGGCACAAACTGCCTACTCTCTCTCTCTCTTTCTCTGCAGAATGTAGAGAACTGCTTGGGGCATTGGTGAAGTAACACTAATACTGACCTACCACTTCCTCAGCTGGCAGGCCTAATCTGTTCCTCTTCTTCAATGCAGTGAATAATTTTCAGAAAACTGTAGAACTTTACCGTTGAATGTCTAGCCTACTTTCAGTTATGGCTGAAAAGAAATGACAAACAGAAGTTATGGCATGGAATGAACAGGCACATGGACAAACAGATGAGCACAAAGCACGGTCAGAAAACTGTACCTGTTGACAACAGGTATTTAAAGGGAAAGAGGCACATGAAGCAAAAAAGGTAACTCAGCTTTACAAAGATCCCACTTACATGCATATCAAATGTCTCCTAGAATATATAACACATTATTCCTTAAGAAGATTGCTTATCTGTTTATTTCTAACACATTGCAAGGTATAAAAATTACAACAATTATAAAAACTAAGCACTTAGAGGCAAAGAAATCTTTAAAAAGGGATTGCCCACATTTGTTTTAACATATAATCTTTACAGTATTCATGGATCTCTCAGAACACATAATTCATTTCCATGACCGCAAAAAGACTGCAGGCTGCATTTGAACACGGCTCTGTATAAACCACTTACATCAACACAAGAAACTCTGAAATATGCTGCATATCTATAACATCTTAACTGCTAACAATGAAAATTTACTGACATCTGCAAGAGTCAAAAGATTATAAATTTACTTCAATGATAATCAGAAACAGGTTGACATAGAAAAACATCTTTCAAAAAAACCAGGCAAGTATTTCAAGCTGCTCTGTATCTTTCTCATATATAAATAAAAGGAAAACCACCTAGCATAATCTGTTCCTTTCCTAATACCAGGCATTTTACAAGTGACTGCACTTACTCATGCACTTTACATTAGACCTAATCTAAAGTAAGTGCGAGCAAATTCCTTCCTTCCCTGCATGCCCTTTGACCAGTTTCTTCGTATAATGAACACACTTCTTTCCGCAAATCATAAAAAACCAGTTCAAAACTAACCCCCTGGATAAGGCTCAACCATAGAATCAGTACTTCCCACTCTTGCTCAAAAACACATTTGGTTCCATGAAGAACAACTTGCTATACACTCTAAGCCTTAAAGGGGGAAAATCAGGCCTGAAAAGCATTTCTAAAAAAGAAGAGAACTGCAGAAAAATATAGTGCTAATACCACAGTTAAAGGCCAAACAATAAAGGACCCTTACTAGGTCTGTTGACATTTCAGTAATATATTCTTTCCATACGCATTTTTTCTCTTCTCTGAACTTTACTGCTCCAAACACTCTTACATGCATTAAGTGGCAAATATATAACTATACAAACTCTTTAGATATCTTTTTATTTGTCAAGTTGTTGGCATGAAAAAAATCAAACAAAAGGACTTCAGTATGTCATCAAAATGGAATATACCCATTTTGTGTTCATTTTGTCTTTCATCCTAAAACCCTATCCTCCAAATCCTTCCCCATTACATTTAAGGTATGACTAAATCCAAGTGCACGCTCTACTAAGCTGCCAGAAAGATAAAAACTGTTGGAATGTATTGCTGTGATTTTTTTTTTTTCCAATAATCCACAGTATTTCACTCCCTTCAGTCAAGATTTGGGATCTCAAATTTCTTCCCATTTCTCACACTTCCTTTGGGACAGCAGCTTTTTAACATGGTCTCTGCTGACAGTGCAGTGAAAAAAATTCAATCACTGTCTGCTGTAAATCCCAGTGATTACTAAGGGGAGGGTGGGTGTGTAATCACCTAAAATCAGAATATCCTGCATTGGAAGAGACCCACAAAGATCACTGAATCCATCCACTGGCTCTGCCCAGGATACCCCAACAATCCCACCCTGTGCCTGAGAGCATTGTTCAAACACTCCTGGAGATCTTCAGACAGCCTTCAGGCTGTGACCATTCCCTGGTGAGCCTGTCCAGTGCCCAACAATCCTCTGAGGACAGAACTTTTTCCAGATATCCAATCTAAAGCCACCCCTGACACAGCTACAGCCATTCCCTCAGGTCCTGTCCCTGATCACAGAGCAGAAATCAGAGGTGCCCCTCCACTTCTCCTCATGAGGAAGATGTAGACCCCAATGAAGTCTGACGTCAGTCTCCTTTTCTCCAGACAGAACAAACCAAGGCATCTCAGCCATTCTTCACATGGCTTCCCCTCCGGACCCTTAACAATTTACTTCTTTAGACCCTTGTGTAAGGTAATTTCACTCCAAGAGCCAAAACGGGAGAGTCTATTGTTTCTAATATTAGACTTAGTAAGTAAAAGCACCAAACAACCCAAACAGGAATTCTCCTTGCTGCTTTGAAAGCTCCTACAATCGTGCTAAGAAGAAATTGTTTCTGGCATTACAACTGTTGTAGAGGGTGGGTACCCCCAGGGACCTATTGACTACTCTTCCACCTCACTTCTCTCCTAAACCACACAGCTGTAGTCTCGGTTATCTCTGATCTAGCTCTGTCTTCAACATTGAAAAGAAGCAGTGAGGTGCTAAGGGTAACTCCAAGGAAGAACACTGATCAGAGATGAAATGGAAAAATACTGGTTTGCATTTCTCACGGTTTATCCTTTTTTCAATTGCTGTAACTACTCAGACAAGACCAGAGCTGTAAGGAGTGATAATATCTTTTATTAAATCAACTGATACAGCTTGAAATTTTATATCTTGCTGACTAACACAGTAAGAAACTTCCTTTAAAGGCTTCCTATTTTCCTGGACCCATATGTTTGAAGTAAGAATTTATTTACAACTTTCCTCAGCAACACTTTCTGTTTACACGCCACATTATAAATTAGCAACAAGTAAATAACTTACAACATATTGGATCAAAAGCTGTATGGAGAGCAGGAATTTTGGGCTCCCATTTATTCCCACAAGAACTAAGGATGTTAGGAAAACTGACTACTCTTGTCAAAAATATATTACTCCTTATAAAAGTTTCAGTCACTAGGGCAAACAAAAATACAGAACAATTACCAAACTTTTCTACATAAGCTTGATTTCTAACTGAAAAGCAAAACTGAATGCAAGGAGATCAACTTTACATCACGGCTTATATATATTAATAATTAATATTTCTAACTACGTACTTTTCACATTATAATGATAGATAAGCACACCTTTATAAGAGTAAAGTTGTTCCTAATAGATCCATTATTTTCTCCATGGCATACTCAACTGGACTGCTTACTTCTATTTTACTACCCCTTCATTTTGTGTATTACAACTGCATTTTACACTTTTTGGCTTTCCCCCAGAAGCACTGGGTATACAATGCATGGAAAAAAAAAAATCAGCAACTACAGCGTTAGCAAGGTAACACTGGGTAAATCTAACAAGGATTTCATATTCAACATATTCTTCAGAACAACAAATGTTATGAAAGGACTAACTACAAAGCTTGGCTGATGTCACTTTTTTAGTCTTTACATAACAAGATTTCATGTTTAAGATGTATGTCACTGCTCACCCTTACACCTTGTTTCCTCAAAGCTCAGAGCTTAACATTTTATTCAGCATTTAGTTAAAAAATAAATATTTAATACAGAGGTTGTTCTATGATGCAAGCGCAGCTAAAATGAAGGGCCTCTGTGGCTGCAGCGACCAGATTTCAAATGCAGGTGGACCAAGTAAAGAAAACAACTGAAGCACAGCCTCCATATGTGAGTAGAATGGTTTATAATAGCTTGCAAACGACTATGCACTTGTAACCAGCTGTTCTGAAATTATGAGTATGCAACCAATTCATGCTAAAGTCAAATCACAGCGCCATTTTTACAGGGAAATCCTAGTAATTTTTTGCTTGTTCCACATGTTGGCCAGTTAAGGATACATACAAACAGCAGTAACTTTTGAACAAACAGGATCAAATTATTTGCATTTCATTACTAAATCCATTAGCACAGCAAGGGTTGTCAATCTTTAGAACTCTCGTACAACAGCACAGGCCATGCAAAAAAAACTTCCACAGCAGACACACAAGCCCCTTTGCCAAGCTTTTGCTTCAGCCAATCAGCCTGTCTGTCCTGACCTGCTTGAAGGCTTGCATCAAGCTTCAAACACTTAAAAACATCCATCATAAAAACAAAGACAGGACACTGCATTATACAGTATTAACCTCCAGGGTTTGCATACAAAGACATAAGATTTATTTATGTCCTAGAACATTAAGAGTTTCAGCACACTGCTCTTTACCCCAAACTAGCTGCCAATTTGATGAACCTCTCTGCCCTCAGCAGTACAGTATCTTTGTTTAATGAGTGCATGCTTGTAGAGAAGTGCAAGAACAAAAAACGGTGCAAAATCCACACAGTTATGTCCCTGTGCACCGAAGGACCATTGCAATAACTTTTGTCCAACTGTCTTCCTGTTATAGAAAGACTGAGGGCTGAGGAGGGGGGGTTGTGGGATTATTTTGCTGATTATACTTGGATACTACATACCACTCTTCTAAAATAGGTATCTGGTAAAATGCACTGAACTGTTTTATTAAAGAATCTTTCAGCATTAGAAAAAAACTAACTCATTAACACAAATCGATTAGGGTCACAAATAGGGTCACAATCCAAAAATATTATCTGTGTGTACTCAGTGAAGAAAAAATACTCTCTAGAAGACTTCAAGGTTTTAGCTTCTCATCCAACAGATTCAGGACTGAGGTTCAAGTTCAAGAACAGCTAGGCAGATTATTTGGTGCCTTTAAATTACTGTATTAAATACTCCAAAGAAAATCTACCATACTCTTCCTGTAATTTACAGGAATAAGAATACACTGGTAGGATTCGTCATTACTCAAAAAATGAAAATTCTTCATTATCCTTTCCAACAATTCTAGAGGAGAACCAAGTTCTGGTGAGACTCCAAAATGACAACAACATTATCAGACAGTCACTGTGTTATTTTTAAGTCTACCTTCTTTCCCAAGGCTTTATACTGTAAATATTACCAGTGACAAAAACTCAGCAGTCTCACTCATTACTAATGTGAAGAGTCCATCAGGTAGAACACTTTCTCAGGTAGTTTTTCTTTACATTTTTAGTAGTTTGAATGTTTAGGGTTTGGATGATTACTCCCTCAGCAGCCAGAAAAATGTCCGCAATCTCTTTTTGCAAATTACCAAGGCTTAACCCATTCAGCTCTATACAATGCCTGACCTACATCAAGTGAAAAGAGTCTTCTGTCTTTTACACACAGAAAACAAGACATTCAGGAGGCCCCGAAGGGCTCGGGTAGCAAGGTAAAGGGAGAGAATTCACATTAAATTACACTGACAAGCCCAGCACATCTTTTTCTAAGTCCATACTTTCAGAGACTATGTTTTAAAGATCATCTGTCACTAAGCAAGGTTTTAAAATGTATGCTTATTTTCATATTGGTCTTTTTTCCAACGATCTTAAACATATTCTACAAAAAGAACTGGTATTAGGAATTGTGTCAAATGCATAAATTAATTCTGTTAAACTAAGCTGGGAAAACCCTTGTATCCTTTGTTCCTTGTTGCTACATTAAAAAAATTGAAACAAGCATTAAGACTTCCTCATACTCCAAGAGTTTTTTACCTGGTGTCTCATGAAATGCTAATACCACAATAAAATACATCACAATTTCTCCTCCCCCAAGAAGAAACAAAAATCTGAGACCATAAAATTACTACTTTTATTATTTATTTCCATTTAAATCTCAAAGAAACTTCTGTATCGAACTTTAACAAAGTATATTTGTTTTTTTCTTTATAAGGAATGGCTCGAGAGCATGGTACTATGTAATGGTAAATTTAGGACAGTAAAGAGCTTAAACACTAAAGAACTTGGATAAGAACTTAACACAGCTAATAGGTGAAACTGTGTACTAACTGGACTGTATGTTCTATATACCTTTTTTTCCGCTTAAAATAGCATTATTAAGAAACAAAAGAATAGCAAAATACTGCATCTTGCCCGGCCCTTCTGCAGAGGCTGAATGAATACATGGTCCCAGTTGTGTTTAATGACTACATGCTGCATTCTGCTTACCTGCCCGTAGCAATTACTCTGTGGACTACTAACAAACCACGCATTTCCGCAAGGAAACAACTACCCAACACACTACAGATAAAAGTCAGTGAAGACAGCTCTTTTTTTCATTCTCTACCACCAACTACTTGTGACGTTGGTAAAAGACTAAACCCTTCCAGAGCCTTTATCTCCGTAACAGCAAAACTAATAGTGTCTCGCCTTCTAAAAGTCCTAAGGAAGGCAAACTAAAAAATTCATGAGAACCTACTGTTTTCCTCACACAAATCTTCCGGTGATTCCGTGTTGGTTTGTTTCTTGCTATTTACAGTAAAAATGGTTTTAAAGTAAAGATATAGCAGTATAACAAAAAAAAAAATCTTTAAAAGCATAGACGCCAGTTTAAAAAAGGGATGTTTCATTTCCTTCTGTGACGCAGTGGGGAAGATCATCTGTACCTAGATTCCAAACACTGCATAATGTTCTTCAATACAAACGTCCCACTTCTATAAAATATGCTGACCAACATATACTTACTACATTTTGTCTACATTCAGAATGCTGTAAACTATCACAAAAATCACTGCTAACCTTGACAAGTGTTTCAGTGTTCCTTGTGGTGGCAATTAACCATCACAAACTAGTTTATAATATAGTATAACAATTCACTGAATATGCTGTAGTAAAACTACAGTATTAACTTAGAAGTTGAACCACACTTGGGAGAAAACTGGTAACTATGGGAATCTTCCTTAAGCCAAATTATCTAAGTGATGAAAACACTAAGTATCACTCTTCATACTCTGTTTATTAAAAAAAAAAAAAAAAAAAAAAGAAAAAAAACACCCCGACCAAACAAAAAACCCCATTCTACTATTATTTATGCTATTAAGTTTTATTTAAAGATACATCTGGAAGACGGATCTCACAGCAAAGGGATTTGAACATAGAGTGTTCATACAGTGACCTCCTTAATGTGCCAGAGGGAAAAGGGGGAGGAAGGGTGTAGGAAACTGCATTGTTGGTTATACCTCCCAGCAGTCAAAATCTCCTATTCCCAAATACACCATTAAAAGAAAATTTTAGAACTAACAGCAGTGAGGTATTCTTTTCCCTCATTCTGGGATATGAGACTGGGTGCACAAGCCTCATTTTATTTGCTGCTTTTCTGATATGTCGCGTCTTGCATAGGAACAAAAAAGTAGCAACAAAGACCTTAACAATTGCAGTTCAAACTGGGAGGGATTGTTCTATTTGAATTCAATGACACCACTAATGGCTTCTTAGCAGTTTCATGCAATCAACCAGCTGTCAAATCGATGCATCAGAAGGAACAGTTATGCACTCCCATAAGAAAATCAACACATCAGGATGTTTTGCAAAGCATCTGCTTCTTTACAATGCAGTTTTACAATAAATGTACAAACAAAGAAAACATTAAAAAGGGCAACAGGACCTAGAAGGAAAGACTTCTTATTACCTTATTTGCATTTTAAGTGTCTCCCAAAAAAGACAAAAAAGCCAGTGTCGTAGAACTTTCTTAACAAAAGATCAATATAAAGATTAAACAAATATACTAAAGCAATCAACCAATGCTCTTTACCTCCATGATATAAAGATATTGCTAGTTTATCTTTTGAAAATGCAAAACATTTTGTTACATGTTCAAGAAAATCAAGTATTTTTCACCTAAAGGTAAGAAGTAAGTATTTACTGTCTTACCTCTCACACTCCTCAAAAAATTTTACAATGGCATTGACGACCTACAAGAATCCTAAAATCAATTACCTTTTTGTGGGAACACAGACCTGTAGGAACCCAGCACAGTGGAATTTAGTTTAAGAAAATAATCGGGATAAGAAGGAACAGTATGTCATGGTTTAGGAATAGTATTCTCCAATTCAGTGCTCCCACTAAACCCGTGTGCTGCTCATTCAATCCTTCTTCTTCAGGATGGAGAGGAGAGTTGGAAACACAAGAGGTAAAGGTCACAGGTTGAGCTAAGAACAATTTACCGGAAACAGCAATGAGATAAGAAAACTAATAGTAATAGCAACAATACCAATGACAGAGACTACAAAAAAAGAGTCCAAAGAATCACACGGAAACAATACCCCAGGTTCACTTGGAAGAGAGCCCTTCTCTCCCCAGGAGGAACAGAGTGCTTCGCCTGCCTTTCCCAACCCCATCTAACAGAGGTAAGGTGGTCAGAACTACTGGGTCTGGGCAATGCCCCTCCTGGCTACTGCAAAAACGAACTCTGTCCCTGCTGGAACTAGAACACGGTATTACAATTCCAATTTATTTTCAATGCACAATAGTCACAAAACCTTATACTGTGCCATGCAGAACTGGCTTTGGGTCAGGTACAAAAAGAAAACAATACCTGATCCTCTGAAGAAATATTTTTTTACTTTTCTGAGAGTTCTGTTTATGAATAACTTCTTCACAACCTGATATGAATCCTCCCCTTGCTTACAGGGATTGGTACAACCCATGATTAAACCAATATCACCTGCTTGAACATAGCATTTTGATAAATCATGTAGTTTATTAAGAGATGTCAAAGCTATACTGCCATTTTCAGACAGTACTTATCCTCTGTTGCTCACCATTTATAACCACTCCAATCTTCTAGACCCTCATTGTATTTATAATTTAGATTCACCTGCTGTATATGCTTTTAACTGTTTAAATGTTTTCATTTACTCAGTAGTCACACAGATAGGAAATAGTAAACCCAACCATACTTTCTGATGCATTTAGGAAAGAAAAATAAAGCAAGAATCTGACATCTGCTCTAACATAACCTGAAGGCTGCTTTAAGTACAGCATTCAATACTGACTTGGACAGAAAGTCTTGATGTACAAACGGCTAGTCCTATTACTTTCTATGTTAATTTTTAATTATGTTACTATTATTATTATTATTATTAAGTAACTATGTTAATCCTGAGGACAAAGAAAATGCGAATTATCTACCAGTAGTTTCATGCTCTCCATAGTGCGACTTGAAATATGCAGCAAATCAAACAAGCAGAGAAGGAAGAACAGGGGGAAAAAAAAAACCTTTGGCTACAACAGTTATTCCTTACCAATTACACGTTTCACTAAGTCATGTGACCAGAAAAAACTTTTATGAGATTAAAAAAGAAACCTGAGAACCAAATTAGAACAATACCTTTCATTGTTCTCCCTTTCACAACAGCTGATGCAAAACTTGCAGTCAGATGAAAGGAGATTTGTTATTGGGCTTTGTATAAGGGGCTGTTGTAGGGTTGGTTCTTTCAATGAGTTTAATTCAGTTACTATGTTTAGCCACACACATTGGACAGTACCTGGAATATAACCCAAACTACATGTAATATTTATAGGTACTTTCCAGATGGAACCTTTTAATAATATACCTTAGGAAGTTCGTTGCTTACAAACATACCTCCATGTCTGTCATTTAAAAATGGAGATCTGTTCCTCAAGCCAAGAAGACACTGTTTATTACTCAGGGAAGATCCTGTACGAAGTGTTCCATGAAAACTTCACATCAGATTAATACTTGCCATAAACAAAACCAATGCAGATCTCCAGATAATTTGTTATTTAACATAGTAACTTCAGAACATTTTTTTTTTTTAATAACCCAACAGTTAAGCCTTGCACATTAAATACTAAGGCTAGGACATAAAAAAAAAGGGGGGGGAGGGGGCACGATTGTTTTTCTGATATGAAACTAGACACCGGATAAATAAGCATATTCACGGTGTCCCCTGTACCTGCATGCTCACCTTTCTCTTTGGAGCGCGGTTTACAACACGTTAGATCAGGAATTCCAGGGGAAAGCACGGAGTCTTGGAGAAAAATCCGCTTAAACTTTACATGACGTCACTATCTGTCCCTGTAACATTCCCTAAACTTTGATGCTTATTCAGAAGACCTTTCAGGTTTTCTACTCATTCCCTCCTAAAAGAGACGGTCAGACTTTGGAATTAAAATTTGCCCAAGATGGCGAAAGGCTTGTTGTTTAGAGAGCAGAAAAATGGAGGATATTGTAATATACACAAAGGGATAAATTTCAACAACTCGGCCCAGCGCTGCAGCTGCTTGTTTCTCTTTACAAGGACGGGACACGCACAAAGCCGCGGAGAGAGGGGCCCGCAGCGAGCCGGGTGTGCGGAGCGGCGCCCGCTCCCGGCCCGGCCCGCGCCGCGCCCCGCGGAAGGGAGGGCGGAGGGAGCGCCCGCTCATCCGCGCGCGGGAGCGGGGGCCGCCCGCGGAGCGGCAGAGCGTGCTCCGGCCGCTGCCCCGCGGCCGCTCCGCGCGGCCCCGCCTCGCGCCCGCCCTGACAGCCCCGACCGAGGGGAGCGGGGCAGGGCCCGCCGCCAAGAGGGGAACGGCGCGGGAGGGCCGCCGGGAGCGGAGCGTACCGCACAGCGCCACACAAAAGAGCCGCCCGGTGGCCGCTAGCAGCAGCCGCGCCGCCCCGGAGGCTGCGGGCGTCCGTCGGCAGAGACGTGACCGGCGCCGCCCGGCCAAGGCACGAGCGTGCCGCCATGAGCAAAGTTTAAAATCGCTCAGAACGCGGCCGGTCCCGTCTGCAGACGCCCCGGCCTCGGCCCTTCCCCGGGACTCACCTCCACGCAGCCACTCGGCCTCCCGCCCGCAGCCCTGCCCGGGCAGGGCCCCGCAGCGGGACTCGCGCTCGGCCCACACAACAAAGGGGCGATACGCACCGGCGGGGACGCGGCCGGCGAGGCGGGCGCTACTCGGGTTCGGGAGCCCCGGCGCGACCGAAGGCCATCCCACCGCAGCCGCTCACCTGGGAGAAGCTCCGCCGCTCGGTGCGCGGGGTGCGCGGCTCTCACTCTCCCGCTCTCTCCCCTCCGCGGTGCGGGCGGCGCGCGCGGCGGCCGGCCCTTCCCGGCGCTCCCCGGAGCCGGGCGGGGGCGCGCGCGGGCGGCGGCGCGCGCGGCGGCCGCCCCCAGCCGGCGGGACCCTGGAGGGGGTCGGGGACCCCGCGCCCCCGGTGACGTCACGGACGGCGCTCCCCGCAGGGCGGGCGCGGGTCCCGCAGCGAGATCCGGGATCCCGCCGCCCGCCTTCGGGTTGGGAAAACTTGTGAGCAGCCCAGGTTCCTCGCACAGCGACAGAAAGCTCCCGTCCGCCTTGGGTCATTTTTCGGGCTTTATCGGTCGGGGGAGAAACAAAGTTGCCCACCTGAAGAACCTACACATTAAGGTCAGGCGAAACACATCAAAAAAACAACAATGGAATCTGCGGTATAAACAACTGCCGTCTACGAAAAAAAAATATAATAAAAAAAAGGGGCGATCCACTTCTAAAAGACGAGATATTTTAAAGGAGCGACGTTCAATTTTTAAGTTAAGTACTCGGTAAATTTAAATTCAAGTGAAGAAGGAAACGAGGATATCGGAATTAAATTAAAATCAAGGGGAAGTATCAGCTGCTGACACAAGAATTAAAATTGAAAATATATCTTTTAAATACAAATCTTCTCGCATTGCTTGAAACAACCCATAGAGGTTATATGTGGAAAATTAAAAGCTGTGCTCCCTACACCAACCCTTCACACTACACACATGGTATCCTCCTAATTTTTTTTTCCTTCTTTCTTTGGCATAGTCTCAAAATCAAGCAGGGTTAAAGTACACCGCAAGAACCCAAGAACTGCTCCCTACAAGCCATAACACATAAAGTTAAACCACAGTGCAATAAAGAAAATCTAAGTGATTCCAGTATGAGTTGGTAAAAACATATTTGCAGAATTCAAGAGTATGTACAGCTTATTAACCTTATTAAATATTACATATAAGCATTTTAAATATCAACAATATTTCTAAATGAAGTCAATCTATGCATAAAGAAATATGCACAAGCAGAAAGATGCCATTGTCTTCCGTTTCCTCTTCAGCCACTGGCTGTGATTTTAATTGTGCTGGAGGATCTTCATTAGTATTAACACATGGGGAGATTTCACAAAGCTGCTTCATTAGGGGGAAAAAAAAAAAAAAAAAAAGAAAAGCCTGGCAGACTAGCTCTTTTTGCATGCAAGGAGAATGTCAGCCTTACCTCGGTCATTTGTAACATAATAAGTGCAACCACAATGATTGCAGTGCAGGAGCATTGGGGGAAGGGCAAAAACACTGCCTAATACGGATATGAGAAAAGAAAGCTTCTCATTACACAGTAAAATTTATGCTAAAAATTAGTGAAGATGATGTCTCGTGAGACTCATGCTAAATACATTAATGTGCTGATATGTTTTAAGTGTTATCTTTGTACCAGGCTATTTCATTCCAAGGATTTGCATCCAGCAGCAAAGGTTTCCTAGCATTTATTGATTTTTTTTTTGGTCCACCACATTCCCGGAATACAGATTTTAATCATTTCACTACACCACACTCAGTAATTTCATTAAAAAATGGAAGCTTCCATCCACAGAAAGGCATTTAATTTCAATGACACACAATTTCTTTTAGCAGCAAACGGTCGCAACAGTAAAAGCTGGCCTAAGGTTCAAATGCATAATTTAGTCCCAAATTCTCCATGCTCTGCATTCCTTTGAAGCTATAATTTGACTAACTACCTAATAACTGTAATAAGGACAATGATTTCCTTATAATATGGTATTAACCCACATTTAATTAACTCAGAGGCTGAGGTCTGTACATGTTTGATTGGGTCAGTACCTCTCTAACCTGAAAATTTACTAATAATGGTCTAGCAAAGGAGTGTGGGGTAAGAACTACTATAGATACAACAAACAGCTGCTTTACTCAGAGTTTTATGCCTCAAAAACGCACACATTTTGCAATACAACAACACCATAACTCATGAGATAACAGAATTTTATAAGGGGAAAGAAATAATGGATTTAGATAATTTGCTATCAAATTTACTGGATTTTTGGTGCATAGTTAATATTGCTGCTTGTAACATTTAAAAGAAATTCTAGTAACAGAAATTTTATCATTACAGTGTCTCTAACCATTGTAAATATATTTTTGTTGTTAGCAAGAGGGATTATAGTACCTTGTGATACATAAAAATGTGTGCATGTTTGGACAATATTATGTAATCTTTTTTTTTTCTGTAGTGCTCAGCAGGACAGAATTTAATCAACGTGAGCACAGAACCCAACAGGTCCCAACACATATTTCTCTTCACAAAGTTCAATCAACTATCCAAATTTACACCACTGGGTTATATTTGTCATCAAAATATGAACAATATCTTTCTCATTGTACTGAATACTAATTTGGCTTTTGGTCAACTATTTAATATAGTCTTAGGTAGCTATATAGTATTTTATAGTCTACATCAAAATAGGTTTAAAAAGTTTTTCCACTAGTCACAAGCAAAGCAGTTTTACTACTGCAAAACTTACTAAGATTTTTAAAACTTATTACAATTCCTTTGTTTTAATATGCTTATTCAACAGAAGCTGCTGTTAGTGGATGTTACTGATGCATTCAAAGTGATTAACTATTACATCAGAAAGGTCCCTAACTTTCAAATTTGGCTGTTCTCCCCCAGGCAGTATGAAAGCTGTAATCCTCAATTTTAAAAAATGCAAATTCAAACTGCAGCTCATGTCCTACATGAACAGGATTCTTTTTTCTTTGACTTCCTACTCATGATAAATTAATTACATTAGTTAGCCTTTGCATTCTTTTCAGGCTTCCAGCATAAATACCATTAAAACAAACAAACAAACAAACAAACAAACAAACAAACAAAAAGCAACACCATGCCAGAGTTTTGTAGTTCCTTTAGTATTTTCTGCTATGTTTTTTAACCCTATCATTACTTTTTTTTTAACTAGCTGCACACACCAATGCATTCATAATCTTAACTGCTGAATCAGGACAAAAAAATAATAAAATAAGCACCGTACTTACAGACATGTAACCTCACATTTGAATAATTACACTGATGTCACAAGGGCCATTTACATACCATAGGAAGGTCAAACCCAAAATTCCCATGGGACTACAGAGATAGAGTTCACTGTAATGATCTCTCCAGAGGCACAGACAGTTTAAGGGTTTTTCTCTTCTGCACCTCTACTCACAGGCTAGCAGCACAGGTTTACAGCCCTTCATTTCTAGCAATCCAGCAGTTTGTGAGGCTACACTAAGGTTAATACTTACACAACATTTCCAAACTCTGATCTTATAACAGGATCTGTTCTAGACAGACCTTCTCATACACCTAAACAAACAAAAAGTCTTTGAAAGTATTTTAAAAGGTTATGCAGTATTCACTAGGAACTAGATACTATATTATATACTTCTGTTAACAGGTGCCCTGTGCACTGTTTGCAAAGCATGCATTTTATAATCATAAAATATATTAAAACAGATTACCTACACTGTAAGGACCAGCAGAAAGTTACCATCAATCACAAGTAACAAAATTCTTACAAGTCTAGTAGGGCTAGTCTATCCCGTGATGAAGGGTTGAAATAGTTAGCATTTAATGAATGCTATTAATAAAAATTTTAAAAGCTTGATTTTCATAAAAACCTGAATATGTCATTCAATTGTGATGTGCAATCTGTTTTCTAAAACATTGTGTTCAAAAATATTGCAAAGCCTTTTTGCTGAATTTGCTCTGTGTTTAGGAGGTTTGTTGTCATCACAGGTACTTGTCAGCATTTGCAGAGGTTATGCTACCACTATCTAACAGCTATTTATACAATTTAATGTGTCTAAGTGCTCCTGGCTTTATGGTCTTATACATGTGGTTTTATTATGCCATCCTGGTGTGCTCAAATGAGTATGTACTGCATTGCAATGCATGAGGGTCGAGGCACAAAAGGCCAAGGAATTTTTAAAAAGATAAATAAGTTAATAAAAAAAATAAAACGAATTACAACTGGATCAATATGTTCACCACTTGCTTTCATTAAGAAATGCTGTGTAATTGTTGAAAATCAGCATGTAGGTAAATTTTGTTTTAAAGTTTTGCAAAGGTGCTGAACTAAATTAATCCACAGAGCAGCCATAACTGATTTGCAGAAAATACAGATTTGAAGAACCAAAATAAGAAGTCCTGAAGGATAAGAAAGAATCCAGACTGCAAGAATCTAGACTTCACACATTCTATAAAAGCCTAGAAATCTTCCCTAAGGAGTTTTTGCATTGGCCTATGTTACAGACAACTTACCAAATACACTTCATAGAAAGTGCACTCTTCTTATAGCACATCTCATTTTGAGAGAGTGAAAGCAACTATGCATTATTTTCCTTCACTCAAAAATTGTTAAAGGATACTTCTGCTCATCTTAACAGATAGAGGAATCTATTATTTGTTCCATCAATCCGATTTCAGGAGTATCTCATACCCCAACCTTGCCTTCCACAGCTCCTCCAGCACCTCTTTCATGTCTATGATCAAAAATAGTATTTTTATTAACCAATTAAATCTCTAAAAGTGAGAAGCGCCAGTTCAATCTAAACAATATATTAACCCTTTGAAAGTAGAAAGATGAAAATACATTCTTCACTAGGTCCCCTCTGTACTGATATTCCTGTTAAATTTTACACTTAAAGTATTTGGCCTTCTCTTGTCTCAGAATCAATTAGGATTTTAAGTGCAAAGGTGCTTTCAGCTGCAAGTTGTTTGGGTAATATATCCAGGATGTTATATTTACCCTTGGAATTAATGAAAAACAAGGTAATTTAAAATGTTACAGTCAGGCAAAAAATTACCTCTGTATCAGAAAAAACTTAGGTTACGTTTTTCTGTTTGACTGGAAAAGCACCAACCTCACCAATAGCAAGGTTAGCAAATAAGGTACTGAAAGTCTTTGATTACCATGACAGCTCACATTGTTCTATCAAAATCTTTGCAAATCAAAGGGACTAAAAGACATACCCAAAAACAAAAGAATCAGGGATTGCTTTTGTATCATTTTCTCACAAGGTGTTTCAGAAGAACTAAAGCAAGGAAATACAAACTTGCAAATACAGTTAATTGCTATCTTCTTCCAAAAAATTGATGCATTTTGGTATTTAGGTATATTTGGCAATTTCACTTCCCCATATAATTCTACAAAATACCTTAGATAATAACTTGGTTAATTTCCTTATGCCTCCAAAGCCCTCTTTTTCTGGACCAAAACTACAGTTAGTTTTCTTCGATCAAAAGATGTAGCGTGGTTGAGTTTTATTCCCTGTTGCTTCTTGAACCACAAGGGTGCCAAAAGGTCTACCTCTAAATTTAGTGTAGATCTGTAGTAATTGCACCCACAAGTGAAATGAAGCTCTTTCAGGGTGGAACACAACAGCGCTGTTACATAGCAGACAAGACTATACAATGGTTTAGGACAGGAAGTGATGGCATCCCTTATTAAACTATATTTAAGCAGGAAATAATCTTATGTAATTAGCCAACTTGGAACCTAGCCAGGTCACAAGGATTAAGAACTCTTGCAAAAAATTTCAGCACAGTCTTATTTAATTGTCCATGAACTTAATTTTAAGTACAGCATATTACTACTGCATATATACTGCTGTATGCACCAAAAAGAGATGCGGCAAATTATTTCATCAGTATAGACATTTTCAAGTTGCACTTAGGCTATTAATGAAGTTGCCTTTAGTGTACTTTTAATAATTTTATCCATAAAACACCATCCAGTTGGCTACCTTTAAAGCTACATCAAGTCAATGCGTATTGTCTAGCTGATTTCTATATCTTGAAATAGAATAATGCAGAACACCAATGTTGTGACAGAACACAGATTTTTTTGTTTGGTTGGGAGGTTGGATTTCTGACTTTCTTTTTCTTGTTGTAAGAGACACATGCTGTTAAAGTTTTATTTAATTAAGGTCTCTCATGCCTGCAAAACCTATAGTTTCAATGCAGAACCTGGCTTTGCTTACACGGTTCAGGTTCTTCAGCTTCTAGCTCTTCTCTTATTGTGTTTGCCATGTTGCTGAAGACATTATAAACACATTTTTATATTTTAAGACCTTGGTGATGCATCCATTAACCAGAAAATATGTACAACAGATCAAGGACTACTGCAAAAAAGCTGAACTGGAGGATAAATGCACCAATACTTATCTTCAGCCATTGAGATCATGACTTTTGCAAGAAAACCCTATCTGAAAGAAATACAGAGGACATGGGTCTAATGTCCAAGAATATCCTTAGCATAACAGAATCAATCCATCAGTATATTTAATTTCCCCCCCCCAAACATCATAAATGCTACTCTAGCTGAGTGCTATATTGAAAGGCCAAATATACAAAGGCCCTTAAAAGTTACACTCACTTGCTCTTTCTTCATTGCCCTTCAGACAGTAACTATTAAATTTACAAATTATTAATGATTATGTCCTTTTTATGGACAAGGATTGAGGTAGACAGAACTAAGAGCTGAAATCATAAGCTTGTGATTCTAAATTCTGTGAAGTTCCACCTTCCAAATATTAGAAAAAGGTTTCTTAGAAATAATTTTGTACCAAGATTTGTTGCATATGTTGATAAAGAAATACACATTCTGTAAAATGATAGTTTTCTAGGAATTTATAATAAAATTCGTCAGTAATATTCTGAACTGAGTGCAATTCTATTGCCATTAAAAAAAAAGTGTTTCTTAATCTGAGCACATTTTCTGCATCATCCATTTGATGTCACATATATTTGCACTGTCTTAGAGCCCTCAGGACATCATCAACACACATGTCACAACATAACCCAGATAAAGATCAGGCTTCTTTCAGGACTATGGAGAGCTGAACTATGGAACTAGAGATTATTATTGCAACTATCAGAATCTGATAGATTGATAGAATCTGAAATACTTCAACATGTAGTATAGAAAATTTTATACTGTTTTGTACATAAATAACTAACATTTCTTTGCAGGAAAGCCAGCATGTGAAGGACCTTCTCCATACAACTGAAAATTCTAGGGTGTAATATACCCTACATTTATTGTTATGTATTTGGGGATATCTTAGGCTAAAAAAAGCACATTACAAAACGCTACCTAATGTAACTAGAATAGTAGAAAGCTGGCATAAGTGTATTGATAACACAAAACTTTCACAGTCTTGGCCTTTCCTGCACCTTTTCCCTTTTCTCCCTCCAGATTTTATTAGTTTCCTTTGTTGAAAGTTAAAAATGCATAAATTTATTACTATCCACTACAGAGATCTCTATGATGAAGCTTTACCTAAATCACTTCCTGGTGTGGTAAAATTACTAATTAGTGCTTCTGTGAAAGCTCATAAGAATTATTGTAAGAGGGAAAGGTGTATGACGTTTGAACTTTTTATGACTGTAATAGATAGTATTATCAAATTAAGCATGTAATTCCAAATTTAACTTCTAAAAATCCAGGTTTTTTGATCTCATTTCGATCATAGGAATCAATATTGCTTTGATGTTTCTTGTGTCACTGTGTTTTAACATAAACAGAGGGAAAAAAAAAAGCCCAAAACATTCCAAGTGTCTAGTCTGGAATGTCTACATTAACTCATACTCAGCAGATACAAACAGTTACTGCATTTTACACATCTCATAAAAGATTGTGTACGTTCATGAAAGTGCAAGAGTTTAAAAAAAAAAAATAAAAAGGGGGAAGGGGGAATACCCCTGGAATACCTCTAGAGTTAGTGTCAAGACACTGCATCTTTTCTCTGTCTTTACCATATTAATGGCTCTTGGCCCGCACTCGGCTGAGGTTGTAATTTGCATCTGCTGAAGACAGTGCGCACGCTGGAGCCGGCCTGGGTGTTACACCTCCGAGGAGAAGCAGCACGGCGGGAGAGCTGTGAGGGGAGCCCGGGCCGGGCCGGCACCGCCCGGTACCGTGAGGGGACCCAGGGCCGGTCCAGTGCCTCGGCTCCCTGGCGCAGTTCCGCACGCCCTCGGGCCGCCGTAGCCCACACCTGGGCCCGCGAGGCAAGCGTCTATGGCTTGAAGTGATGGCCTGCACCGAGGCCCGGCCTGCACTGGAGCAGAAATGGCTCGGTCTGGGACCCGGCCGTGAGGGCAGCCGTGGCCTCACAGCCCAGTTGCGCAGCAAGGCGGCTTGGACGGGTGGACTCAGACTGAGCAGACCCTGCCTTTTGGAATTTATGGTCCCTCTGCCAGACTAGCTGCAGGGTGACTGAAGCACTTGAGTCCGAGTTCCATCTTGGTTATTAAACTATATCTCTGCTTGAAGTTGGTTTTGCTCGCACAAGTTTGACTGGAGGTGACCTCATGCTCAACTGGAGTCGCTTATTGCACAATTAAATTTTCTCACCTACTTCACTGGCAAGGATTCTTCTTCTTCAAAGAAGGCAAATAGGTGTACTTGCTTCTTAAAAGGCTGTGTTTTGTGAAAGCACTCTGGAAAAGCTGGAGTAATGGCAAAGAATTATTAAAAGGCTTGATCTCTACTTGTTGTACTATCGGCTCTCAAAAATCAGTGTTGGCAGAGGCAGTTCAACAAGATAATCTACCACTGAACATTGTTTAAGAGTAAGAACAAACTTCTAACAACAGGCAATTTTCCATTGCAGACTTAGCTGAAATGATCTCATTCAGTATACTTCAATGCGCCCGGAAGGCACAGAAAAATTCTATAGATGCTGATGACCACAAGAGGAAAGATCAGACAACTTTAAGAGGTAACTAAATAGTATCATTATAGTTCTTCAGTCAAGAGATCTAGATGATGTCAAGGAAACTTCTATCAAAGAATTCCCATAGTTATATTTTAAACCTATCATTAAGCAAGTCCTCAGTAGTCTGTCTTCTCCTTCATGGGCATTTATTAGGAAAAGGTGTTTACTAATGGTTTGCTGAATGTGTGAACCCATTCTTACCAAGCATTACTTTTCTGTCATAGAAAGTGCAAAAGTATATGCTTCTGCTGTTAGAGCTTGAGCTATGCATTATTTTTTACTAATATTTTTTCCATTCACTCTACCAAGGAGTTCAGTTAAAAACATGGGGTTTTATTTTTCCCAGTGCCAAATACATTAGTTCCATTCTCTGAGCCACCTTAACTTCCACTGATTTTTCTCAAGCCAAATGAATTGATGAAAGTAATCTGAACTTTGATTTCTTTGCCCTCCTTCTGCTGAAGAGTATTAATTTTATTGACTGATACTAGGTCCTTTCATAACACTGTGAGTTGTGTAAGCACACCAGAGGTATTTAATATTAGCTATTAAGTTCTTACACTTGTCTGAGACTTACCTTGATCTTGTCTCTTGTGGTCACCAGCATCTATAGATTTCTTGGCTGTTTTCTATGTGCACTGAAGTATATGGAACCAATATAAGTTGGGGGGAGGGGGTGGGGGGGATGGGGGGGTTATGTGCAGGTTCTTTGGCCTAGCCAGCCTAAGCTTCATACACAATTTGAGGAAGTTGAGAAATAAGGTTTTTTGTTCTCAAGTCCAAATATTAGTTGTATTTCAACTAGGACTAAGTTGAAAGACCAGCACAACTGGTGCACTAAACAGTTTAGGTCTTGGAGGTGTGCCTTGATGCACTCAGCCCTGGAAATTAAATCTTCTACATCTGGCCATATGTTCTTAATTTGAGTGGACATGAATTGGTGTTCATGAGATCTTCTTTAATCTGATCTGTTTGAACTGCCATCACATTCTGTAGTTTCAGTTATATGGAATCATAGGATGGTTTGAGTGAAAGATCATCTCATTCCTATGAATATTAAGATGTATGCAGAATAGTAAGCGCAGCCACTCAAAATTCCAGATATCCATCTTTTGTGAATGTTTGAAAATCCACACCATAGGACAGTACTGGGGTTGCTTATATGCCCAAGAGCTTTTCCACAAAAGACAGCTACATATTGATGTGAATGTCTAATAACACTCCAGGGTAGCAGAGATTTGGATGGCCAAGAAGGAGGCGTCTGGCTTCCTAAATTCTGGGTGGCAGCTATAAAACAAGAAGAAAGAACAGACTTCTGGATGGAAAGCAGGGAAAATTGACAGCTTTGATTTGTATTCTATGGGTTTAAATTTTCTGGAAAACTGAATAGGCAAAAATCTAAGATTCGTCTTTCTGAAAGGGACTGCAAAGTTGACAGCTAATTATATATCAGTCATCCATGAAGCTGAGCAGGCCTAAGGACTGAAAATTAACATATTATAAAAATAATCCTGTACTACTTTATGGGCCTTACTATTATAACAAAAATATTTTCAAGACTGCACAGACAAGCTCTCTGAGCTAAGAATAAACAGGACTAAAACTTGTGTGTGACATCAGTTTGGCGTCTTTGTTCTTATGAGCTTATTACTCTGGTGTAGTTTGGTGGGGTATTAGGGCAGTAGACAAAGGGGGCAGTAGACAAAGAGGCAGTTGTCTATTCAGTTCTTGAGCCAGTTGCAGCAAAAATTGGACCACAGAGTGAATGAAATATTGGGTTGCTGGTCTTTAAGTTAAGGAAAATGAAAACCACACAGGAAAACAGGCTTTCTGTCTCAACCTCTGTTTTTTATTAAACTGAAGGTTCAGTAATTAATCTTTATTACTTAAATATGCAGTTTGTTTATAGGGTATTCACCAACTTCCATTCACAGAAATTTAGACCTGTTTTCTGAGCAAAGATCTTCACCAAACATAGATGCTTGACCTGATCATCCAAACTACTCAAGCAAAGTTGGCAAATACATATTTTAATATGCCACATGTGAAAACTGATAAAGTCATTCCTAATACATATAAACTAGTATACCAAATCAGGACTACTTATTCCAGAATCAACTGTCACATAAACGTGGTCTTATATATGGCCTAATGAGCATATTATAAAGAATTGTTTTAAATTAATGTCTGTTCTTGTTCCAGATTAATTTTCACCTGTAAATTAATCATTACTTAGGGCGTACTTCTTGTCTCTGAATTGATAAATTCCTCATATGCCTTAATAGTGTGTATGTTGCTATGGTACAAGAAGTAGAAGCATGATGTCCTTCTTCATTTTGCACACACAAGCAACTATGATAATCTGGCTTTGTATTTTGACTTCAGTTGCTTTCCAACCGAGCAATTAATTAACAGTCAACGCAATAACAAACACATGAAGATTTATTTAAAACATCACCTTGTAATCTGATCCGTATTGCTATTGCTACAATTACACAGCAGCAATTCGAGACCCATGACTAGAGAGGTGTTTCATTAAAGATTCCTGTTCTCAGAGTGCTGGCATTTTTGACAGAATGATTTTACTTATGCATCTCAATCAGAAGATAATTTTCATTACGGTTGCTTTGTAAGCATGGCAAATTAAAAATATATTCTCTTAAGTCCTCATTCTGTGAAGAGGTAATGAATGTATTTTATTTTGTCACTTATTTCAGGAGTATTTTTGTCTCTATAAATTAAGCATTTAGTCTTTCATAAGCTTAGTTCTTATTTTAAAATCCAACTTGTTCAAGGAAATTGAATTAAAAAATAGATATTTTAGTCTAAAAACTATGTAATAACCCATGCATTGATTCTATGCCCTTTCTCCTATTAACTTTCTATAACTACAGCAAAAGCTGTAATGTGGCCTTCTGGAGGGGGAAAAGAA
The DNA here is from genome assembly GCF_963662255.1 of Cinclus cinclus. NCBI lineage: Eukaryota > Metazoa > Chordata > Aves > Passeriformes > Cinclidae > Cinclus > Cinclus cinclus. The sequence continues at coordinate 29,288,560 of NC_085054.1, forward strand.
ACTAGGCTTTGCTAGTTCCACTAGCCATAGAGCTATTTTAATTTGTGTTTATTGATGTCAATAAAAGAGATCTGAATATTTATGCTTGCACAAAATGCAAGTTTTTAGTGAAAAGAACAATCAGGAAGGCATTATTTCCATGGGGTTTTGTCCTTTGACTCCTCTTTCATCACAGTAGTCCTGTTGATTCCATGATCCCTTTCCAGGACTGGAGATAACATATGTTATGCTAATGTAAATCAGTGAGAGTTGGCTGGCCAGGAGGTTTGTTCCAACCAGAATATATAGCATATGCATCCTGCATTATTTTCTTCACTCCAAGTATTAATTCTTATTGAATTAATAATTAATTATTAGTTCTCCTTCATGCCTGGAAAGATACAGCCACCAAATGAGACCTCCAGCAAGTTTTCTTGCTGTCTGCTTTTACTGCTCACTCAGGATTTCTAGTTAGCATCTCTGTTGCAACAAGCAATTTCTCTCTCTGTCTGTTCAGGCTCAGGTCTACTAATCTCCACTCCTACACACCCTGGGTTTATCGCTCAAATGACTACTGTTATTTTTGCATTTTCCTTTGCACAGTCACTGATTTTCAGAAAACTTGCAGGAACACAGATTACAATCTATCTTTCAAAATGGTTGAAATTGGACAAGACAGTAAACAATGGGACTGGCAGGGCATTTGTATGAGCCTCATTTCCTTGGGAATGCATGACTGAATTATGTCTCTCAACCATGCTGGGGTAAGTTCTGTCACCTCTGCAGGGGTCAGTGGCTCCAGGTACTGGGGTAAGCAGAGATAAACAGTTGCCCCCTTTCAGAACATGCCACCATCAAAGTCTGTCTATCAAAGAGCATCTGTCTACCATCAAACCTGGGCACATCCACTGCTAGGATTTTACAGGAAGTAAAATCAAGCAAAATAACAAAACACTGGAATTTATGGATGTCAACTGTTAACATTAGACATGTCAGTGTGAATGAAAAAGTAATCAGTGAATGGCTTACATAATTATTCCTGTCTTTTTCAAGTCAAAATGAAGGTGACAACCAGGAATGGCAGAGGTTGAAAGAAAACCTTACAGGAAAGGCAGCAGGAGGCAGATGTGTGCACAGACAAAGGAAGAAGGCAGGCAAAACCACATAGGTATTTTAGAGAGCTGTGAGTTTCTGTTATTTGCAAAAGATTGTTCCCAATATAAACAGAGGCATGTTGTGGGTGAAAAAAATCACTTAGAGCTATGAAAAGAAATATTTCACCGGAATTTATTTCAAATAATTTTTAAAAGATTTACTCTGATCTTCACTTGAAGTTCATTTCCTCAGCAGGAGCAGAAGCACATTGCATTTAGCACAATGCATTCAAACTGACAGACTGGTTTACTACTTAAAACTAAGCAGGTAAATTGACTTTATACAAGACTCAGCTGCAAAACTCTTTTAGCAATCATCTAGACAAAGGAAACAGTTGCCATGTGCCATAAATAGTTTCGGAAAGGTTTAATTTTAAGTAGGTAATTGGTAAGAAGGCTGCTGAGTCCTGGCATTCGCGTATTTCCCAGCAGCATGGTACTAGCTGCTTTGCTGTCCTTAATGGATGCTTACAGACAACTGCACATTCCTCCAAGAATGTGTAAACATTGCTATTTTTTTATTGCGGATCATTGGATAAGATGCTGAGATGGATAATATTGTAATACAATATTTTTAGTACAAAACGGAGGTAATTTCCTCAAAATAATGAGATTCTTTTTTTTTCCATTTTTTGCATTATTCCTATGCTTTCTTCCATTAGCTTTGTTTCCATATGATAAAGACACAAGTTTCTCCTGTTTATTCTTTTTTACTTTGACAATTCTAATGGTTTCTCCTGAGTCTTGATTTGTTTGCTCTAACAGGATACTCATTTTCCTCATTATAAAGTACCAGTGGAAAGAAGCATTTATTTGGCAAAAGTACACAAAAATTAAGATAAATGGTTGGTCTAGTATAGTGTTAAACAAGCTACCCTACTTCGTATTTGAAGGACTCCCAAATCAATCAATATGTATATACCACATAGAGGAAGCAAAGAACACAGAAAACAATTTTACTAACTTCACAAAGAGATGTTCAATAGAAGTTGGATGGAATAAGCAAACTGTGATTTAGTGAATTGTGGTATTTGGGATTTTTTTTTTTTTTTTCTCCCTTGTCATAATGTCATTTTTTCTACAGGCAGTGGACTTAGCTCACAGTGCAGGACTTTTTTCCAAGTGCTGTATCAACAATACTGCCATGTCTTAGCACATGAATGAAGGTGAGCACAGAAAGCCCCACCAATGTCACCAGTATCTCAGGCCAGGATAATAACTACCCATCTGACGAAAAATCACTGCAAAAAGCACAAAACTTATTTGTAAACAAATCTTTGGAGAGGCATAATTTAACCTTTCTTTTAGTCTGAGGCCAAACCCGGCAACTTGTATCCTTATAAAACACTTAATAGTATGCCAGGTAAATAGACACTAGTGAGCCCAAGGCTTTGAACATCAGTTTTATCTAGGCTTCAAAAATTCTGCGTGCATCTTCAGATGGTTCTATGATTTTTAAATTCTAGAACTGTTGTCTGGGTGAGCTTTGACAGAAATTCTGAGAAGGTGTAATACGCAGACTCAGTTCTAGTCTGGTCATATGGGGCGGGCGGGCAGGCGGGCGGGCGGGCTGGCCGGCCAGCCTGCCTGCCTTCTTGTCACTATTTCAATTCAGGAACATAATCAAAGTTAATTGCATGCTTTTGTTTAGGATAATTGTTTGAATGACACTTTAACATAAAACATTACCTGTAACTGTTTAGGTTAGAACTGGCAAGGAAGAATGCAGACTGATGATTTTGAAGGAGTATGCTGTATTTTCACCTCTCACTTGCAACTCATAGAACTTGGTGATGGAACTAAAATTATGTGTTTGCTTTTCTCTGTATTATTTCCTTATATGAAGCTGGCAATCATGATTTTTTTTTTAGTAAGGTAAACAAAAGACCCTATAGTTTTGATAGCTAAACTGCTAAGTTATTTAACTAATGCCATGAATGTGCCTTAAATTACGAGAAATTGCAAGTATTTTTTACTGTATTTGTTTTTTTATTTTATGAAGTGACAATAATGCAGAGGCTATATGTATGCCACCTTCCAAACAAAACACATTCTAAATTTAATTGTGTAAAGTGTAATCGCAAGGACCTAAATACATTAGTGTAAGAAATTTTAATTGTGCACAATATATAGAAGCAGGCTGAATTATGTTATAAAAAATGTAATAGATAAGAATTCTTTTTGTGAGACCTTTATTTTGCTCTCCAGAGCTAGAGTCAAAGTCTGTGATTTTAACTTCACAGATAAGAATTAGTCCATAATTCAATCCACTTTTCCTCAAATGTAAAAATTCTTCATACTGAGTTGACATTATTTAAGTTTCAGACAGTATTACTTGTTCTGAGACTAGAAGACAGATTAACGCGAAGAAGATCAGTTAAAAACCAGTGATAGTTAGGAGGAGTCAAGAGACAGTTAAAAAACCCACAACTGATTTCAAAGCAGACCAATGCTTAATTGATTGAGACTCAGAAGGCATAAAGAGAAATAAGCCTTTATGACTGTAACTGAATCCAAAGTCTCTAATATTTTATGAAAAGAATCTTTAACATTGATAATGACATATAAACAAGGCGAATCTAGTGTTTTGCAATCTGTTGAAATTGCACACATTTACATGGATGCAAGCCTTATTAGCAAGGGATACAAAGAAAAGTAGTAAATTTATTAGAAGATGCAAATGCCATGCATATTTTCAAAAATTAAAGAGGTTAACTTATCCCTGGTATATACACTCAGCTATTTCAGTGATGCTATAAGCAACCCTGTCCTTCTTATGTAACTACCAGAAAGTATGCACAAAATACATAATAAAGCAGCATAATGGCTTGCAACAAAGCAATTACTCAAAGGGTATTTAAAAGCAATTTGAGAGTATTAGGATTGTGGTGATATAGTTTGTCTTGCAGCATGGTCTTCCCCACTTTGTACATCACTGGGAATCAGTTAATCAATAATATTTCAGTTATAAAATTGCTTCAATGTATAGCTTTTCAGAACAAGATCTACTCATGTGAACAGCTTTCCTCACAAGAGAATGGAGAAATAGTGTTGCAGGATACATCAAAACGAGTTCTTACTGCAGCCCTGGGCCTCTGATTCTGATTCCACCAGTCAGTGCTACTGTGTCAAGCGGTGCTAATAACCGGTTACAAGAAGGGGAAAAGAAACCGTGCTGCATCAGGGAAGAAAACGGGTACTGAGATAGAAAAAGGGGAAAACAACCTCACACGATGTTATGTGATTACACAATAAAGGAATTGAGCTTGTAACATGTTTCATAAAACCTATTTCTACCTACACATGGGTATTTTATAGTAAATAAAATATTGTGATAGCCTTCTTTCTGCTTTGTTGGTGTACTGTTGCTCTCTTTAGTTTTTGTACATGGCATCGTGGCAGTGTGCAGTTCCAGTGGTTAACCGATAACAGTTAACCCCCCCCCCCAGAATTGTTGACAGCCCCACCTGCTGGTCTGAAACACACCATTTCCACCGAGTTCCAGAGTCGGCTCTGTATTTGGTTCTGGCTAAATTCTTTTTAATTTTAGGCTTGAAAATTCAGGTAAAAGGGTAAATGCATTTTATTTAACCACGCTTTTCAGTGTTTCTATGAGAGCAGTAGATATTTTACAGATCTTTAGCAATTTTCATACTGAAGTAGAAATATTTCATAGCTGCGACTTGCGGGCCCGGGCCCTGCGGGGGAGCTGGCGCCACCGGGTGGATTGCCGAGGTACAGCCGTGATTTGCCTCTCAGCGTAACTCGTGTCCTGCACTGAATCACAAAATCACAGAATATTCTGAGTTGGAAGCGACCTGCAAGGATCATCGAGCCCTTACGCACTTGCGTCTCAACAGTCTTTACTTTTGTCTTCTGTACCGAAGGATTAGAATTCGGCCTAAAATATATGATGGCCTTTTGCTGAGACCACTGTCCATCCAATGGAGAAATACGATTTCATTGTCTCCTGTGCTTTTTCCTCACTACTTTGCCTGATACTGGGGTTAAAGAACATCTTTGATTTTCCTTCTAAAATAGAGCAGCTGTTATCTCAAAAATATCCAGTGGCTTATTGTAGTTTATGTGTGCTTCATGATACAGATAATATAAAAGAAAGGCATTGGCTAAAATATGATGGATCATGTAGGAAACATCAATAAGGCAAGAGAATTATGTTCAATAGAAAACTACATGTCTTAGGGAAGAAAATATAATAGAACAGCAAAAGAAAAGTGTGATTTCAAACAATTTTTCTATCTAGATTTTGGTTGAGGCCTTCATTTATGCTCATTAACATTCCAACAGTTCCTTAATTTTTAAATGTCTTAGATGTGAAAATCTGTATCTAAAAGTTACCTTTTCATTCAGAAGAACAATTTGTTTCTGTGAAAACAAACTATTTTTTCATATGTAAATATGTCTGATTATTAGTAAAGGCGATGATGTTTTAAAATCCTATTTCCTGATTTCATGAATATTGAATTATTTTTAACCTTTTTCTACATAACAGCTTGCAATGACAGGACCCACCCTCTTTATTTTCTCATATATACAGCCTAGCCAATAGTGTAATGTAAGAGCATCTCATGAAAGATAGGGAGAGTTTTCCTAGAAGGAGACTGAACTTGATTTTTACCTCTCCTAGGCAAGGGTCAGTTGACCACAGAGATGGAGTTCCTGTATTATGTAGCAAATTCCTCTTACAGATCCAATTATTTAAGAATGATCTGGCAGTCCTAAATGACCTGTTTCCTGAGTTTCCATTTGTTTTCTTCATGTACTTCTTGTATAGGAGCCTCAATGGCTGTTATACTTCGAATTCCCAGCCCGGGGGTGCTGGTTGGCAGCAGTTCAGCAGGAGCCAGATGATCATGAAAGTAGGTGGTCCCTCTGAGCTCAGCATTGTTGCAGCCTCATCATGAGATCCACATGCAGCACTGGGCCCCAGCACTGGAGAATGACATGAAGAAGGTCCTCAGATGCCGCTGGAGGAGGCAGATGAGTTGGTGAGAGGCTGGAAGGCATGTCCTGGGAGGAGCAGCTGGGGGATCTGGGCCTGCCTGGTTAGGAGAGAAGGCAGCTGAGGAGTGACCTCTGGGCTTTTTACCAGTTCCTGAGCACTGGATATGGAGAGGCAGATGCTGCGCTCTTCTCCCTGGGATCCAAGGACAGGATTGTGCGGGAATGGCTTAAAGCTGTGCCAGGAGAGGTTCAGAGTAGATGTAAGGGAACATTTCTTTACCAGGAGGGTGGTCATATGCTGTAAGAGGTCTCCTGGTGGGGGAGTTGATGTCACAAGTATTGAAGAGACATTTGGGCAGTGGCTTTAATAACAAACTTCAACTTTCAGTAAACCCTTGAGAAGTCAGGCAGCTGTACTAGGTGATTGTTGTAGGTTTCTTCCAACTGAAATAGTCCATTCAATTTGAAACCTTTTGGCTGAGTACGATATCTGTGTTTTAAAATGTCCATCCATTCATTTTGTTTTTCATAAGTAAATTATATGGCTATTAATTAGAACTAAGATTTGGTGCATTTATGCAAAAGCATTAGAACTATGTACACTTAAATAAAGGAAATTAAATTACTTTCTAGTTTTGTATGGGTCTCACTGGGAATGAGAAATGCAGCATACATTATACAAGCAACCTGACTGTAGGGTTCTCAGTATTAGCAAAATTAAGAAATTATTGTAGTTAGTCCAAAAGAGTGGTACATCTCAAGGTAATCAATGAGTAAAAACAAAGCTACATTTCCAAACCAGTGAAAACAGATATCCCCAAGTTGTTTTCAGAGAAAACTGTATGTTTTCAATAAATCATAAAACATACACTTAAATATGTGTCAGTGGTGTCCCAGCCCAAGTTCCTATTGCAAACTTGAGAACGCAGCACTGGCGCAGCCAGTATCTTCATATCAATTTTATTTTTCGCTTCTTTTAACACCTTGTATTACAAAGATTTACGAGTATGCTAACCATTATGGTTTGTGAGAAGATCCATAAGCCCTGTAGCATATCAGGGCTGTTGCTTGATAATTGGTCTAGAGAGCTAAGAAACAATGTCACTGGCTGTACAGGATGTCAGTAATATGTATAAATATAAGATTAATATTAGTCAGTTAGACATACAAAGCTTATTTACTTGAGTGAAGTCTGCAGAACCACTTCCAAGATATCAGTAATCCTATCACTAGCAGATATTAGATGCAATATTAGTTTTCACTAGAATCTGGAGAGATGTCTGTGTCTGCACAGGTGTCCTGGTTTAACCTGGACAGAGTTCATTTTCTTATCAGTTGCTGGTCTTGTGAGTGCTGTGTTTTGGATTTGGTATGAGAATAATATTGATGCTGTGATGCTTTTGGTTGTTGCTCAGCAGTGCTCATCCTAAGTCAACGACTTTTTTGTTTCCTGTGCTCTGTCAGCAAGGAGGTGCACAAGCAGCTGGGAAGAAGCATGTCCAGAACAGTGGATCTGAACTGGCCAAAGGGATACTCCATACCACAGAGTGTCACAGGACATGCCATGTTAATAGGAATGAACTACAGGTTCTTTCTATAGGCTTATAACTAAAGGCTATATAGGCTTTCTACAGTCTATAACTAAAACTTAAATTTACAGATTCTAAGTGTGAACTCATATGAAAGTACTCCAGTGACAAAGGGGCAACTTCCTAGAAAAAAATGTTACATTATATAATTTCCCTACTGGCCAGCTGATGCAAGACAAATGCTTGTTCTCAGTTCTTGATTCCAACAGTTGTCTGTGTCTGAATTTCAAACCCAGTTGTATGCTGGTCTTTGTTAGGAGAAGTAAATTCTTCTCTGTTGCCAAGAAAACCTTATTTTGCAGTGATTTCTCTACTTTCTTGCATTGCACATGCCTCCTGTACATAAAAGAAGTTGGAAATACTGCAGACAATTGTCTCTGGAGATCATGATCTCTGACCTTTATCTGCATTTAACAACAGCTCAAATTCCACATTTGGTTCAGCATAGGATTCACACAAAAGTCTTCTAAATAGGCTCTACCAGCTGCTATTCAGAGCTACTCCCATTGTAAAAGCCTTTTCTCCTACATTTCATTGTTTTAGAAGTAAAATGTTACTGGTTGTATTTTTAGAATTTTTTTATCCTTTACATCTTTAATGAGAAATGAACATGCTAATAGTCTGCCATACATTTTCCTTCTATGACTTTCTGCCAAACACAGCTAAACCATCAGTCAAAACACTAGTTTTTATGTTAATAATAATTTAAATAGTGGTTTGAAAAATGCAGTTGTTTCACTAATGTTTTAGTTCCCATCTACTCAACAAACATACAGAGAAAACAGATACTTCTAGCTGTGATAATTTCTTGTTCTGACATCTTGTGGTCAAATCTCCGTTGGCTACTTTTGGAAGCAATAGATTTGTTAGTAGTCTCAAGCTCCAAGAATGAAAAGGTTAAGAAGTGCTACTTAACTATAGTAAGAATTTGATTTAAAATGTAAGATCTAAGTTTTCTTATTCTATCTTATGAATTTGATGTCATATATCTGTTATTTAGGCTGTGCATTTTGGATAAAACCAACTTACTATTTGCAGAAGTCAAAAATTGTACAAAGCATCTACATGAAAACCTTTTATATTGTATTTGATACTTAAAATGAAGAGAAGGAGAAAAAAACCCAAAAAACCAGAAATAAATTACTTGATGCTGTGGAAGACAAAGCCATTCTTGTTTCCCTAAAATCCAAACCCACCCAAAGTTATAAAGTTAAGAAGCATGTGAAACAGGAGAAGCCTGCATTTAATTATTCCTGAATCTTAGATCCTGATTTCCACAATGAAGAGCAGAGCCCTCTGAGTCACTGGGATATGATCTCTAAATGAAGCACAAAAAAAGACTTCTGTAAGAACTGTACATTTCTCCTAAGGCTCTGACCAAAAAACCCCAAGCAAATGGTATCTGCAGGGTGGCAACATGCTACCTCACTTGCAACACTCAAACTCACAATCCCATCCTGGGTAACCCTCCAATCCTTTTCCCCTGTGCACAACTTCTCAGGCACTGGGTCAAGGCTTTTAGAACCTTTCTGGATCACACATCCATCCTGGCATGCAGGAGAGGACAAAAAGCGATCTTTGACACTGCAGATAAAAAAAAGAAGTGAAAGCTATTAACAGCTGTCACTTCCTTTATGCATCTTGAGAAGATAGCTTCACTAGCTGGAATACAAAGTAACATAAAAATTCCCCCTTTTCCAGATCAAGGTAATATGATCAAAAACGAATCCCTTCTTATGTAAAGAACTACATATGAGACACCCAATGGATTTGGGCACAATATTAGAAAAGAAATAATATAATGAATTAGTTTCAGACTTGCTAAATTTCACACAAGCTTGCCTCAAATGAAAAAGCCATATGTCTCTTACCAGAGATTCAGGTTCAGTCCTTACAGGCAGGAAGATTTAAATTTATTTAGGCGTATGTGCATTGCAGTAATAGAACCATCTTTCCAGCAGAGCTTTCAAACTCACTCTTGTAAGAGTGGAAAAAGTCAGTAGTTGAAAGAGATTTAGTTTGACACATTTTCTACTTATGGAACATTCAAGGAATAAACAAATAAGCCTGCTTATATGAGATCAGAAAATGAGCATCCAAGACAAGTATTTTGTTTCGAACAGTGTCTGTGTGGTGGGTTAGGTAACCTTGGCTGACTGCCAGACACACACTAAGCCACTCTCCCACTCCATCTCTGCAAGAGCTCAGGGGGAGAAAATAAGATGAAAAATTGCGTGGCTTGAGATAAAGACAGACAGATCACTTACTAATTACCATCAGGGGCATAACAGAACTGACTGGGGAAGATTAATTTAATTTATTGCCAACTTAAAATTGAGCAGGATGGTGAGAAACAAAGCCAAAATGAAAATCAATCCCCCTCCCCTCCCCTTCCCTTATTTCCCAGGCTCAACTTTGCTGCTTTGTTCTGGCTTTTCTACCTCCTCTCCCATGAGCAGTGCAGTGGGAATGGGAATTGCACTATGCAGCAATAAAGCATTCCTGTTATCAACACCGTTCTCATCACAAATCCAAAACATAGGACTGTATAAGCTACTATGAAGAAAATTATCTCAGTGAACACCAGCACGCGCTTCTCTACCACACCTTCCTCTTCATGCTGTTTTCCTTCTCCAGCATGGGGTCCCTCCCACAGGGTACAGTCCTTCACAAACTGCTCCAGCATAGGTCCTTCCCATGGGCTGCAGTTATTTAAGAGCTGCTCCAGTATGGGCCCTTTCCATGGGGTACAGTCCTTCAGGAAGAGACTGTTACAGTATGGGTCGTCGTCCATCCGTTCCCCCCCACCCCCCCCCCCACCCCCCCTCCAGGCCACAGATCCTGCTAGAAAACCAGCTCCTGTCACCTCTCCCTGGAGCACAGTTTCTGCCAGTAGATGGCTCTGGTGTGGAGTCCTCCGTAGGCCACAGAGCCTCAACACACATCACCATGGTCTTCCTTGTGGGATGCAGGGGAATATCTGGTGTGTGGAGCACCTCCTCTCCCTCCTTCACTGACCTTGGTTGTCTGCAGGATTATTGCACATTTTTCTCACTCCACTTTCACCCAGCTGCTCTGACGTGTTTTTACAGTTTCTTGCATGTTATCACAGAGGCACCACCAACACTGCTGATGGGCTCAGCATTGGGCAGCAGTGGGTCTGTGTTGGAGATGGCTGGAACTGACTGTGTTGGACAAGGGGAAACTCCCATGTTTTTTCACAGAAGCCACCCCTGCAGCCTTCTCACTACCAAAATCCTTGCCACGTAAACCCGATACAAGCTAATGGCAGATATCTAATGAGAGTATGGGAATAACGCAAGATACAATGAAGGCAGCTTCTCTGGCTTGCTTTACAATCCAGCATGCAGAGGAGGAACTGTTCAACCTTCCTTCTGGGAAGCACCATGAATTTCATTCCAGACTGAATCCTTAGGCATCTGTATTTCTTCATGGCCTGTAGTGATCAAAACCCCAAGCACAGTGTTACAAGTGCTTAGAAGGGGAATCCAGTACAAAAGTGAAGTCACCACAAACCACTATTAGTCCATGGTGTGTCTACACCCTGAAAAATGAGTTCAGTTACAGCTACTTCTGACAGAAATTATCTAGTAGGACCAGAAAACTAAAATAAAGGATGCTCAAAGTTACAGAAGAACTCATGGACTAAAAAACGGACTAGAATCCTGTAACTCAGAAAAGGCAAAACTCAAAGTCAAGGTTATAGGTGTCTATAAAGTCAGTACTTGAAAAGGAAACAATTATTTCTTCCTCTCTCTTATTTCAGAAATTAGGAAGTATAAAATCAAATTATCAGATAGTGAGCTCTAAGCAAACAACAACAACATAATACTTGCTTTTTTGCACGCCACAGAGCTAAATTCTGGAATTACTACTACAGGATGTGTCTGTGAGGATAAAATAATCAGTCATCATAAAGATGTGTGTCACAACCTGCTTTCAGTCTATAGCTCTGAAATGCAAGTCTGGTATTTGGTGTTCCTTCCCACAGACTCTGCACATGTCCAGTCTCACAGTCTGTGCAACACTGGCAGCACCTATAAACACAGCATCAGTAAAAAAATAAAGGTGAGAAAATGCCTCTGTTGTTTAATATCCCATGGAGTCAATTTTCACTTCTTAATCTGTTTACAGCATTGGCTATGTTGTCTTCTTGTTATTTCCAGTCCTCTCTGTGTGAGGCAAAGCTGAAGACACGCTGTCTCAGCTCCATGTGAGTCTCCCTGATAAAAACCTCCAAGAATACATTATGCCAAATTCAGAACTGTGATTTCATCTATCTTCTTCTCCCTTCCCATGTCTGCCAACTAGTGGTTCCCTATCCTTAGTCAAAATAAAATCCTTATCTCCTTCAATTTCTTTATCTTAAGTTCATTTAAAATGGGCACAGTGGAGCACATAGGGCCTTTTTCACGTAAATCACTTATCAGGTAAATTCTAGCTAGGCCTTTCTTATATTTATGTACACCGCCTTTAGTTTTAAATGAATGATTTTATATATATATTTATTTTTTTATGCACCACTGTATCTACCACATCTGCAATGTAAAGAAAAAAAAATCAGGCAGACAGGGAGTTGAGCAGCTTTTCCACAGGTGAAATACAGTTGTAGTACATACAACAGTAAAAACAAGGTCTATATTCCTAATCCTACACATTATTTATTGAGTAAAATCTACTTTATTTTCTCATTTGCATAAGGCACAAGAGGAAGAGATTTGCTCTGGTCCCATTAAGTGTCCATCAGAACACAGATGTTCATTTTAATTTTTTTCCTACTGAAATCTTAAGAAAGGGATATTAATCTGTTCAATCATAAAGCAAGAGCAAGAGAGAAGTATAGTTTCACCAACAGTTGCAAACGCTTTCTGGTTTTAATTATGTTTTAATCACAGTAATTTGTTCCTACCCATAAAAGTGTTTGACATAATAAAAGTTAAGGTGAATAAATAAATAAATTCGAGACAACTTTTGAGACAATTCCACTGCCAATTACAGCAAAAACCGAATTAACTCCTTGTTGTATATACAGTAACTAATAATTCCTGATGATATGCTCCTCCCACTTCCTTCTCTGCTTTAACACTGAATTAGTCACTATGTGACAATAACAATAATTACATTGTATCTGGATTCCAGTCCATTCACATCAACACAGAAGTAAAATATATTGCATTCCCCACCCTACTTATATACTATCCTCAGTAGCAGAGCTCAGATAGATTTCAGTAAAATATTACATTGCTATTATTCTTGCTCAAAAACTCTTTTTATCTCATATTTTATGTATATTTATTTATGTCTGTACGTGTTGGTTTTGACCAACTATTAGATTTTTATAATAGATATATAGGAAGGTAGTTTAAGGCTACCCAAGTTTTTAGCAGCTAAAATTTCTTGCTAAAGGACAATAAACAAAGACATTTTCATCTCCAGTGGAGTAATTTCCAGCTCTCTAGCCAGGGCTGAAGACATCATCCTGGATAAGATGGAAGAAAATACTGATGTCTAAACACTCTCTTTTCTCGAAAATGTGTTGAGAGTTTTCACTATTAGCTTTTTCTATTGCAAAAGTGAGAAACAATCAACGTACATGATTTAAGGTGAAGAACTCTTCCTATTAAGATATTTGTCCACGAGGTATACAAATATTTAGATTTTTCTTTTTAAACATAAAAGCTATTAGAAAGGAAAAAGGTAGTTGTTTCAGATGTCTGCTGAAGTTCTGAGTAATTTTTTTGCTTTAATTTTATGTGTCTCTATTTAGAAGACTGGTTATTCCACAGAAATGAATGAAAGAGCATATAGTTATTCTGAGAAAACAAACTAACAGAAGCATTTTGATCACTGTTATTTAAAATGAGCAGTAAGAGCTCCCTGGTGAATAAAACAGTACTAAAAGTACAATTTTGTGCCTTATAGAGCTTCAATCTTCCTGACTTTGAACATAGGAAGAAGAAAAGAAGTAAAGAAAGATTTTAAAACATTGACACATTCTATAGCATTAGAATTCCAGAAACAGTAGGTATAGAAAAAAAAAACAAAAAAAAAAAACCCCAACCTCTTTTTCATGACCTTTATAAAACACAACTGAATAATTTTTAACAATTCTAATGATTTCTGTAATTTTAAACACAGATTCTCTTAGATTACAAAATATAAATTTAGCCAAAACCTAAAATTTCAAAAGAAGATAGAGGTACCTTTGGTCCATCTACCTGAAGTATAGTAATATGTACAAAATTAATCTGTTGATGTGTCTAATGACATTATACTTTACCTTATACTTTAATTACCTTTGTACTTTACTCTTGTTTGAAAGCAAGAACAGATGTGATTCAGAAAGCACACAGAAGATTCTTGATTAAAACAAATTGGTAACAGGATAAAGTAAATATATTTATTAATATATAAATAATTCTCTTTAAAATAATTCTCAGGAACATTGATTAGAGATGGGTATTTAAAAAAAAGGGATAGATTTATAAGGTAAAACAACAAGAGGGAAACATTTTTAAGATGGGTGTGCACTACAGTGTTTTATCTCATAAAACAGGGCTCCATATGGGCCAAAATGATTTCAGTTTGACCTTGATAAAGTTAAAAAGCCTTTTAGTTTCAAAGCTTCCCATATCAAAATTAGTTTTTAAGTTAATGTCTCATATCAAAATATTTAAAATCGGTTATTTAAACCTTGCCTTAAAAGATTACTATGTTCAAAGTGCCTGCATTGTAAAACCTATATATATTTTGATAAATTATTTATTTCTATAAGAGTTATGCCATGTTTCTCATTGCCAGTATTACAGTAGTTTCTTTAGGGCTTAATGTGTTCTAAATTCTCTTGTCTCTGCAATGTTTATTTTTTTCTTTTTTCTTTTATATCACTGCTGTTTATCTTACAGTTTGGATAGAGACCATGAGCTTTTTAGAGACACCTCACTTAGCAGATTTGTTTAAGCTATGAACTGTGATTTTGGATTTATTTTCTGAGGAAAATTTTCTAGTTTACTGTCCCACTTTCAGAAATCTTTCTGGCATAATGTTTACTATAGACAGTTGAACATGAACTCTGCTTCTCTCCACAACCCAGTTTTCCTTCCTCTGTAAAACCTATATGGTGCAGACCTACTGTTTAGCAAGTCTACAAGGAGCAACCCCACAACCCTGCCTGGCAGGCTAGAAAACAGGGAAGCTCCAATACATTTACTGTCATGCTCAGTAGCTCTATGCACATAGAATCACAGAATCTCCTGAGTTGGGAGGGACTCATCAGGGTCATTGAGTTCAAGCCCTGGCCTTGCACAGACACCCCAACAATCCCACCCCCTGCCTGGGAGCATTGTCCAAAAACTCCTGGAGCTCTGGCAGCCTTGGGGCTGTGACCACTCCATGGGCAGTGCTCAACACAATAGCCTGTAGAAAGAAGAAGAGGGCTAAATCTGTTAAAGACAGCCCCAAGAATGTGTATAGTGTCAAATATAGGGACTCTCTTCTTACTACTTGTTCTAGCTGACACGGTAAAAAGAACAAGTCCACGTATAACCTGAAGTAACACATTAGTGCAGAAAAAAAGAAAAAACATTAAAAGGATCATTTGAGATTACCTTGGTTTTTGTCGCATCTGCAAGTTATTCAGCCTATTCCTTTTCTGCTGTCAAAGCCACACACCCACGGCAGGTATTTCAAAAACTGTATTTCATAATGAATGTTGAGTAAATGGACTTTTGTCTCAAGGATGCATTTTCCTTTTTCTAGGACATAATGGCTGCTATCCATGGAGGTCTTCTTTCTGCCTCTGTCACCTTCAGAAATGGTTACTGTAAAATTTGTGATTGTGTGATAACATGCCATATAAAAAAAAATTTTCTTGATTTGAGATCTTTTTGCTTCCTTTTCTCTCTGAAAGAAATTTCTCAGGATATTGCTTGAAATGCTTCATAACAAATGAATATTCAAGATGCAGTCTAAATTGCATTTAAACAAAAGTGCTCTCTAATAAGATTCTTGCAGTTTAGCCACACATTTAACCAAAAGTGTTTGGAAACTGTCTGCATTAAGATGGTTATTAAAAGTGATTATTACTGAAGAACGGCCTACTAATAGGGATAAGTAAAAACTATTCAACTAGACAACACCAATTTCTGATAATCTTCAAATTTCAGACTGTGACCTAATGAAGTTAAGGACAGACAGTACAAAAACTTCAGCTATTTGTGGAAAAACAGCTTTTGGGAATCTCTTTTTGTGAAGAGGTGTAAGAATAGACAGATAAGGATAGTAACTCTTAATAATTATGTGAATTAAATCTACCTGTTTCCATATCATTGTTATGGCTAAAGAACATAATAAAGCAGGTGTACTTTAAGCCTACTGCTTAGACATTTATCAGCACACTGTTACACAGGATTTGTGACTTCAGCCACTAACACCCAATATTAGATATTCTCCTTCAGACAAAACCCTAATCATATCCACATTCATTAGATGGTGCCATTTTAGCAATGATTCAGAATGTAGAGAAGTCTTTGTGCAATGTGCTAGTATTGAACACTATGTCTTAACCTTTCCTAATTTTCTATATTTGTAATTAAACTAGGTGTTAAAAGGCAGATCTTTGATCCATTATGCCGATTAAAACAAATCAAAACAAAAAAAGCAAGCTCATGAACTCAGGTGATTGTTCAATTTCTTTTTTTCTATGAGTTAGCGAATACCCCACAGAGCTCATAGATTGTTAGTAAAAGGTTATTGCATCAACCCTATAATAGAATTTGTGCATTGCATTGGACAGGGCTAATGTAGTAAATGGTATAACATCTTAGCACCTTAGCATTGCCAGTAAATACTTTTCTGATGATAGCAAGACTGAGTTGAAGACCTCTGAAGTTTTGTATTGCATGGGGCTTTCCTCATTTACCTTCCAACTTGCTTTTAGAAAAAGACAAGCATAATGCCTTTGGTTAGTGGTGCCCATGATCTATCCTGGCTGCAGGGAAGGTCATATGCTTCATCCTCCCCATTTACACAGGCATGTCACTAGATCTGTGAATAACACTTGATTTGGGCATCACTAAAACAGAACTGAATTTATTGTAGATATAACTCTTTCTATAAATATTCTTGTTTGCTAGCCAGGAAAAAGAGCAGCTGCTAATGCTGGAATAATTAATGAACCCATTCTAGCTGTCCTCTTCCCCTGGAGACAGTTATGCCAAATAAATGGTATTGTCTGGGGCAGTAGGCCTGCTTCTGGGTGTTATACACAAGATTTTCCCAAGTCCAATAAGCTTTAGTCTTGGCATGATGGTGAAAGGCAACATGCCCATCAGCAAAAAAAACCAACAGACTTTCTCTCTATCAGCTTTTGTTCAATGGTTCCTCTTTCTCTTTACAGCTCTTCATCCTTATTTTCAATTAAATAGTACTTTGCCCACTATTTCTCTGTGGGAGTAAGCAAATAAAATGCAATACAATCCAAACATATTTAAAAGTATGAATGGAAACAGAATCAAGGGTATTGCTAAACATAGCAATAAGACTGTCTGCAGTTTAGGCGCCACCTACTTTCTAACCAGCCTGGCTGGTCTTACATGTGTCCCAGATCTGTCAGACCTATTAGGCACGGATGCCCTGCCCAGCCCCATGCCAGGGTGGCTGGTTGTGTTTTCTGCCCTTTTTTTCTTTTTTCTTTTCTTTATTTTCCTTTCTTCCTCCCTTAAATAATAGCTATCCTGCCACTGTTGCGCACCCCTTTGTCTGACTTGCAAAATGTGATCTGTGGCACTCACTGTGATACTGGGACTCGGGGAAGCCCTGGTGCAGACAGATGGCAGGTGGACGTTGGATCAGTAAAACACTGAGGCTCATGACTGCTGTGATACAAGTCTAGACTCCTTAGTAATAACACAACCGGTCTTCCTCAGGGCCTGGCTCAGAAACACAGTGAAGTCTCTGCCGTGTTCCGTAGAGGCCAGGGACACCGGAAATCATAATTTGTTTACGGTTGCTAATATAAAATCTCTGGTCATGCGAAGACCTGGCATTTTAAGAATTTGGGAAGATTATCTCCTGACTTCTTACATCATACACCTTCCCCTCCAGTAAAAATGCCCGCCAATGTCCGTTACTTTCAAGACGACAAAACTAAGGCCTCAATGCAATTAAAATGTATGGCAATTCTGTTGCTTTGCTCCGCCATGTCCTTCAGGGACAGCCTGCTCTACCTGGTCATGAGAGGAGGGGAAATTCATTTACAGGGCTCAGGCAAGGAAGAGAATGTGACGTAGACAGAAAACCCAAAGACCGTGTTGCAGTTTTCGGGCTGAGCGTGGAAGACAATTCCCGACATCCCTGGGCACCCTGACTCCGCGCATAAAAAAAAAAAAACCCTGTCCAGTCACTTCCACACACGGCGCGGCACCTCCCGCCCGCCTACACCCCTCATGCCCCGCTTAGGGCTCCGCCCCCTCGGCGCCCGCGGGGCTGGCCCGTGTGGCCGCAGCTCTCGCGAGAGCTGGGCCTGGTCGCGCCAGCAGCCGGGCGGTCTCGCGCCGCCGCCATTGTGTTTCGGGAGCGGCAGGAGCGGGCGGCCCGGCTCTGACGGTGAGTGTGGACCGCCCGCGGCGGCCGCTGTGGCTCGGGCCGCGCCGGCTGTGGGGCCCCGCTCGCCTCGGCGGCCTCACGCTAGGGCCGGGAGAACCATTTTGTGCCGTGCTGGGACCGGCCAACCTGCTTTTCTCCGCCATCGTCCCCAACGGCCGCTCGGCTCCGCGCCCGCTCTCGTAGCGAGGCCGTGTGACGCCTGGGGCCCCCTGTTCCCCTCCACCCTCCTCGCGGCCTCTGCCCGGCGGTTGGGACCGGATGCTGCCTGGGCAGAGGCATCGGGTGCGGCCGTGGGCGCAGGCCGGGCCCGAGCCGTGCGGGCCGCTCCCCGGGGCCCGGCGGGGGAGGTGCGGTGCCCCTTTGCGGAACACCCGGCTGGCTGCGAGAATAGCTCAGCCTTAGGGCACCGGCCGCGGCAGCGTGGGCAGCAGTCGACATTTGTAAATATTCTTGCTCCTCATGGGGCTCATGGTAGTCTCCTGAGTTATTTGTCAATTTCACTGCATGGAAGGTTGAGAAAATACCGCTAACGAGGACTTGCACAGTCTGAGAGAAAGGCTCGTGAGTACTGTCTTGTTTGTCATAAAAACGTGGTTGTGAGTAAGCCCCGAGGAAGACAAGCGAGCACAGGTTGCTCGGGAGAAAATCTTAAGAATACAAAAACATGTAGATTTGAGAGCTCGAGTCTTAGGTAGAAGTGTTAGCGCATAGTTCCAACCTGGAAGAATAAATTTAGGAGCAGGCAGTGAAGCTTCTGATGGACAGTTCAAGATGCTTAAAAGTGGTAGTAGTCATGGAAGCTGGCAAAGGCTTTATTTACTTGTAGACGTGACTACCTGAAATTGCTCCTGTTTTATCGATAGTGAGGGTCAGTGTAGAAGAGAAATAGTTGCTCTCTGTGTTTTGTGAATCCCCTTTTGTGATGGGGTATAAAAATGGACAGTTAAGGATAGTAACTATTTTTTGTCTTTTGTGATTGCATTGCTTTCCCTCAAATACCTCTTGGATCTTTTATCACTTTGTTATTTTTATCCATGGGTTATGTTAGGTGTCGTTTATCTTTTATAATGCTGTTGGAGGGATGACAGATCAAGAAAGGCAGGACATTTGATCTGCGTGCTCAAAATAGTCTGTGCAGCTCCACCTCCTTTTTCAAGTTGGTCATCTGTTTCTCAGGTATGAGTTTAAAATTTTATTTCAGAACTTGGTTTCTGATCAAGTATTGACAGGTATTGCATATGTCCCTTATTTCAGGAGTCCCTAGAGTTGTTTTTGGATTTTTTTCATGAGGTTTTGATTGCTAAGTAGTGTAACGTGGCAAGAGCTGATGAAATACACTGCTTTGATAAGAAGAGTGCTGCTCATCCTGTGTTACGTGTTCTCATTTCTCCATTGTTGGGTATGAACATGAGTCGTGTCAAAACAATGGAGAAGCCAGAAGTGTGTTTTCACTGGTTAATGTGTTGAGAGTTCTCAATGAAGTACACATCAGGTATGATATTTGAGTAAGGTGTTCCTTTACCTTTTGGCAACAATAGGGTTTTAATCCGTTCAGACTACAACCCATTTTCGGTTACTATCATTATTATTATTTCCTCAGAGAAGTACTTTAAGTTTTTTTTGGTCTCACTACCTTCTATGTAAATGGAGGTGTTTACTTTGTCGTTATAGAAGTCACTACAGCATGTTAATTAACACTTGGGGTTTGTTGAATTCCTGTCTATGTAAACAGAATGCTTGGGGTTTTGAATGTTTTTCTTCAGGAAAACCCTTAAGATGATGATGCTGTAAAAGGGAACCATTCTCATTCTGAATTACTGTATAGAAGCACAATCCCCTTGCGACAAGTATTGTTGTGGCTTTAATAATGTGCTTGGTTTTTTTAGCACGAAACCATTGTGTGGCTCTGTCCTGTGCTCTGTGATAACTTAGCATGCTCACCTTATTTATAACCACCTCATTGTGTTACCATGATCAGTGTAAGCCCTCTATGTGTTTTGTTTGTATTCAAGCCACCATGAAGGCAGTTGTGTCTCAGACTTTCAAGGTACAGTGCTTAAAATGGTTTTCAGAGAACTCTGGGGAAAATGGTCCAAAATCCAAAAGACATCTTACTAGTGTTGATCACCAGAGGTGAAATGCCTAGGTCTAGTTTTGTCTGTCTAGTAAATGGACATCGTGGCTCCATTGGCTTCATCTGCATCTCTGTCCATCTGGGTAAGACTTTGAGGAAAGGCTGAAATAGAGAAGCCTCTGGGGCTACCTTATTGCAGCCTTTCGGTACTTTAAAAGGATCCATAAGAAAGATAGGGGCAGACATTCAGTAGAGCCTGTTGTGACGGGACAAGGAGTAAATTTAAGGAAGGCAGTTTTTATGATGAGCATAGTGAATCACGGGCACAGATTGCCCAGAGAGATGGTGGATGCCCTGTTTCTGGAAACATGCAAGGTCAGGTGGGATGGGACTCTGAGCCATCTGATCTTATAAAAGAAGTCCCTGCTCATTGCTGGGCAGTTGGACTAGATGGCTTTTAAAAATCCTTTCCAGTTCAAACTATTCTATGATTTCTGCTAGTTAGATTGCAAGTAAATTTTATAATGGATGCCCAGAAATTGAAGAGCTCTTGGGCAGTAGATTTTTAAAAGTGATTCATCTTAATGACATGCTTTATGTCACTAAATCTTTATTGAAAGGTAAAAGTAAAATCCAGTTTCCTTGATCAGAATTTCTTTGCCTAGATCATAAGCCTTTTATTCAGCATCTTTTCACTTCTGCATCAGACATGGCAGGTGTCAAATGCCTATTCTTACATGACTCTGATCTTTATAGCAGATCCTTCTCATTTGCTGGCTTAAGCAAAGACTGCAGAAAAAAATGTAATGTTGTATGCAGGAAATTAATCATAGTGTATACACTTAAATGGACACATTAACTTTTGCATTTTCTATTGTGCTGCCTTAACTTGGTTTTAACACTTTTTTTGGGGGTATGGTTTCTGCAAGATTTCTTCACTTGTAGTAAGAAAATATTCTCTAGATAGTATTATCCTGACGTACTTGAGTTGAAATCGCAGCCTGTGCTAATTTACAAGATTAGGGTGATGGGTGACATTGTCTGTCCTCTTGGGGCTACCACTGAAGGAGAAAATTAGTCTTGTGCCTATTTATGTGTATCTGTAGAAGCAAACTGCTAATTTTGGACTCCATTTCATCTTCTGCAGGTAGCTGGCTCTGGTGTCTAGTCTTCCACCCTGTCCTCTTCTGTGTGAATGCTCTTATTTTCTTCTGTTCTGTGGATGGTGCATAAGCAATTTCATTAGTATTAGATAATTTATAATTTAGTCTTTGAAGTTGTCTTATGCTTCGGTCTCCTCCGCCGATTCTTCTGGACATTAATTCCTATTAGTAGGAACTTCCATCCCTTCTTGAACCTTTGCATTTTCTATGTGTATCTGTATCTGACTTTTATCTATGCTTTTTAATTCATATGGTTCCACACATACCTGAAACAAAGTGATTCAGAAATAGAATGATCCATAATAGAGGAGATAGTGCTGTCAGTCTTTGTCGAGTACTTAACAGTACAAAATTGGATCCATTATTCTGTGTGCTTGTTCCTTGTATTGTATATGAGGGTATAACATAGACAAACAGTGCTAAGAGTATCAGATCTCATCAAGATGTATAGCTGTCCTGTCCAGCCTACACTCAAGTCTATATTATTCTGATATTATTTTAGCTTCACAGTTTGCAACTTTGATAGTTACTTTTTTACACTCATTGCAGCTTCATGCAAGTACTAAACTTGTAGAGCACAATATGGCAGTTTACTCTGAAGGTTAAATTAACTATCATTACAATTTAGGAATAAATATGTTTGTTATATTGGACCAATGATCTACTTTGTGTAGTTTAGATAATTATATGTGCCCTCAATTTCTTTGAAACTTGCACAATTAACTGTTCTTTTGAACTCTGGTCTGCTGCTTAGAACATTCTTACTGGTGCAGATGTGCTTACAACCTGAGAATTGCATGAATTGCTGAATATTTACATAAGGTTTTAAATGTGATCTGGGAAATTAAATCAGTTATTTCAGCATATTAATGCAAAGTTGGGAAAGTGAGCATTTCAGATTCCTAACCAGATCTTGTTTACCTGGCGATGGCTCTGGCAAACATGAATTGGTTACTAATATTGGAAGTGTGGTCTAGAAGCAGGTGTCCTCTAATACAAGCCAGTAGTTATTTTTGTACGCAAAGGTAAAGAGTCACTTAAACTTGGTATATTTTTGAGTCCTACTTGCAAGATAAAGCATTCTGGCAGCTTTGTGTTTTGCTGCTGTTGTAAAGCTAGCTAACAACTGAACATGCATGAGAACAGTGGTTAACAGCAATCTAACCTCAACTGTCCCAACTGTTAGGTCGGTGGAGTTCTGTACAAAGTAACTGGCTTTTACCAGGTAAATTATTTAATTCAGCATGACTTGAGCAAAGATTAAAAGTCCTGAGTATGCAGACTTGCCTTGAAACTGCAGCCAGATATGAAGTGTTTCAGGATTGATGTAGCTGCTTTTTGCAGAATGTGATACTGATGAGTATGACTGAATTGTGAAAAGATATGCTTTGATGATGGATAAGGGTTTCTTTTAATCAATATAGTTGACTACTATTTTCAGAAAGCTAGGCCAGGATTAGAAGTGGTTAAATAGACTGTACCACTTGGGCAAATCACCCTGTATCAGTGGGATTCTCAGCCATATGTTTGAGTTATGTGTCATGCTACTCTTCATGTACTGCACCATGGAGGATACTGTAGTTTGCTTAAATTTTTTTAAGAGCTACCATTTGTGGTCTACTTCTGTCTGTACTATCCTGTGGAGGAAGAATCTAGCTAGGATTTAGCATAAAAATCTAGGAGTTTTATGTTAACATTTAATCAGATACTGTTTCAAGGACAGGGTTGAGTATAGGAACACTTCTTATGTGGAGAAGGTACCAGCATTTCTTTTGAAATGCCTAGAAATAGCAAAAGGCAGATAAACTTTCAGCAAGTGAGAAGTACATTTATGAAAACACTTGTGAGATAGCCTGTGCTCCTTTGCATATATTAGCTTCCATGGGAATCGTCTTTGGAGAAGTCAAAGGCAGATAGACTTCAGATGTGTTTTTTCACAGGAGGGTGAAGCTTCACAATTTCAACCCTGAGGAATAACTCTGAATATAATTTCTGCAAGTGTTCAGATGCAGTTCATTAGCAAAAGCATAATATTTGAAATTAAGAAATCTGAGTTATCAGTTCCATTTTGTAATTGACTCATTTTGCATTAATATGAGGACTGTGTGGCTCTTAAGGGAGTACCTATTATATTTATAATCGCAAGAATATATCATAATGAAATCATAAAAGGAACTGTAGTTTTATAAAGAGGGATGGAAGATGTAAAGGAAAGGTTACAAAAACTGGGATAAGAACTTGTTTCCTCATTTTGCTGATGCACAGTCAGACCAAAGCACTGTGTAAATATTTGTATGCGTGAATCATATTTAGAATGACCTGTGCCTGTTTTGCATGAGTTCCCTGCTTCTGTGAGAAAAAATAATCAGTATGTCCTTGTACAGGATACAAAGAATGGAGTCAAAACCCTCAAGAATTCCTCGCAGGGTATCTGTTCAGGCTTCCAGCTCTCCTCTAGGATCTAGAACTGGAAACAGTTTATCTGGTGCATATAGTACCAGAGAATCTTCATGGAGATTTGAATCTGGATACCAGGTAATGTGTTTTTATTATTTTTATAAAGTATAATTATTATAAAAGTGTCTTTTTTACTGAGAAAAGCTCCAAAACTCAGACAAACAAAATTTCTAAAATGCAAGAATTTACTATCAGGCCAATGACAGTAATCAGTGAACTGGTAGTTCTAGATTTTCTGGGTTTACCTGCTCTTGTTTGTAGCTGCACCTTTAGAAACCAGCTGTTTAATGAATGAGAGGGCATCCTGATAATATGGATCTGTTTTCTTATGAGTTGCTGCCATCTTAAACCTGGGTAAATGGAGTTTTCTGTTGAGGGAGAGGTAAGGGGTTTTGTTTGAACTTCAGTGTATGTAGGGCATTACATTTGATGTGTTGGTGATACAAAAAGTACGGGTCTATGTTGTCAGTTAACAAGGCTGTACAGTTCTGCAGCTCCTTCTGTGTTTATATTTTGAAAAGGTAAGAGGGGGGAGCTTTTGACTCTGTCCTGGTTTGACACTGGCCAAATGCCAGGCACCCACAACAGTCATTCACTCACCTTCCCCTGCCACAACTGTGCAGAGGAGGGAAAAACTTAATGAAGGCTTCATGAGTTGAGATAAGGGCTGGGAGAAAACACTCCAAGGGCAAAACAGGCTTAACATAAAGGTACAAAGTGAATTTATTACTAACAAAATCAGAGGAGGATAATGAATACTTGAAAACACCTTTTCTTCTGAAAATACCTTTTCTTCTCCCACCCCCTCCCTCCTTCCCACTGACAGTGCAGGGAGACAGAGTGGGGGTTTTGGTCAGTTTGTCACCTGAGGTTTTCTTCTGCTTGGCTCAGGGTCTGGAGTCCTTCCCCTGTGAGGCTGTGGGGTCCCTCGCAGTTCTCTGTGAGCTTCTCCAATGTGGGTTCACTCTCACGAGCAGCAGTCCTCCCAGAACTGCTGAGGTGTGGGTCACTCTTCCACAGGGTGAAACCCTCCAAGGACAGGCTGCTCCAACCGAGGGGCCGGGGCCCTGTCTCTCCACTGGTTCTCCCACTGGATCACAGCCTCCTCCAGGAATTCACCTGCTTCAGTGTGAGCATCTCCCCCATGGGCTGTGGGTGGATCTCTGCATCCCTCATGGATCCTTGTTTGCTGCAGGGGCACAGCTGCTTCAGCATGGTCATCACCATGGCCTACAGAGGAATCTTGCTCTGGTGTCTGGAGCACCTCCTCCCCCTCCTTCTCCACTGACCTTGGTGTCCCTGTGTTGTTTTCCCTCACATGTTGTCACCTCCTGCTCTGTTGTGGCTGGAATTAAAACTGCATCCCTACTTGTGTTTTAATTTCTTTGAAATTTGTTATCACAGAGGTGTTGCCACCGTCTCTTAATTGGCCCAGCCTTGGCCAGCAGCATGTCCATCTTCAGAGCCGTCAGGGATTGGCTCTGCCTAACATGGTGGAAGCTTCCAGCAGCTAATTACAGAAGCCATCTCTGTGGCCCCCCAGCTACCTACCAAAAACCAGGCTGTGCAAAACCAGCACAGACATTAGCCTGTCATACCAGTATGTTAGTACAGCTGGACTTTGCGTGCACTGCATGGGACTGAAAAAAAGGCCTTTTGCTGTTTCACAAGCAGCATTTTACACTAACTAAACTACTTTTGTGGGGAAGGGGAGCTGTGCTCAAGAGCAAGTGTTCATGCTGTGAGGGTACTTGCAATTTGGGAGAGTATTATGGGAAGCAGAGATTAAAGTACTGTAAAAATCATTTTTGACACTTGGAAGCAACAGATAGCAATTATCTTAGTACTTTTTTCTGCTCCTGTCAGCAATTCTCACCTCAATTTTGGGCTCAGAAATGTAAGCCCGTTTTGGTCTTTGAAATTGCAGGAATTTAACTCTGTGATTAAATGTTCATGTTAAAAAAAAAAAAAGTTAGGAGTTTGGTCCCTGCTAAAAACTGGGATGCTGTATTATATAACGCCTTTTTGAGAAACAGTTTTACAAGTAATAGAACATTATTTTTAGCACAAGTAAGTGTATGTGTGTTACATTTTTGTTACTTCTAGCATGCATGTGCTTGTTATTATATAGGCTGTTGCAAACGTGCAAAAGGGAGCAGCTGTCATTTTTTGCATTTTGGAGTCCTACATGTTTTTCACTGTCTGCTCAGCAAAAGTAAATTGGACAGTCTTACTCTGTAGAGATACATGGACCTGGTCCATACTTGGTGTATGTATACTGAAAGCCATTGATCAGAAGTCTTCAGCTGAACTGGTGCTGTGAAGTTTGATGTGTTAGAGCTGTTAAAAGATTTTTGACACAATGTACTACCTTTCATTATTTCATTTATTACATGAACTGCAATGTATTCACTGCACTGTTTATTCTTTTGACTATTTCCTGTTGAGCAAAGTGATTCTGGGCTGAGGAATGATCTCATAACACTTGCCAGTTAAAACAGAAGGGAAAATATTTGTATAGTAGATTGTATTGTATCCCTTCTTTTCCACTCCCAGTTTTTAGAAGGTAGTCTGAGAGCTCTTTACTCAAGACTGGTGCTTAGTGATAAAACTGTAGGGAAGCTCCCTCTCTTGACTAACCTTTGGTACTTGCAGAGCTGGTAAGAGCAAATTGCATTATTGCTTGTGAGTTAAGATTACAGAGACTGGAGCAAGAAGTTTTAAGTCCAGTCAGATAGGAATACAAAGGAATACAAAGTTTTCACTTTGTTAGTCCATTCAGAAATGTACCTTAAAGTATTTAGGATCTAGTTCAGTTAGAAATAATTAAAAATTTGTCATTTAGAAGAAAAGCTTTGACTAGCAGCAATTATTTAGGTATAAAGAGGACTTCCAAGTCTAATACAGAATTTCTATAGAGAGAACACTTGATTATAGGTTAACTCAAAAAATTCTGGGACAAATCAGTCAGATTTGTAATTGGTTTTGATTAGGGCTAACAAATAAGAAAGGTTTCTATTGGGAAGGTTTGTTGCCTTTTTTTTTTTCCATGCAGTTGTGGAATTCTTGTCTGTCATGTGCTTATGAGATGGATCTGGATACTAGCCCCTGCTTATCTAAGGAGGCATAACAAAGAGGTTAATTGTCAACTAATCGGATGTATGGGATATAGTGGTTTTGCTAGGTAACTTTAAAATACAAAAATTGAGCTAGTGGCATGAGAAAAAAATTCCTATCCTTTATGATACAATATAGTAATAAACATTTTATGACAAATGAATTAAAAGTTGTTGTTTTGTTTTGTTTTTTTTCAGTGGAGGCATAGGGTCAAGTGTAGTTTATAAAATTGTTATGAATGTTTTCCTGATCACATTTTTCAACTACTGAAAATAGACACCATAACCAAAATACCTTATGTAGGGCTTTAATTGTTAAGTTCTGACAAGCGATGCTAAATAGGCTTAAGGTGAGTTGAAGGAAAAAAGGAAGCTGGGATTTTTGTATTGGTTTGGTTTGGTTTTGAATGCTTTGCTGTTGCTTTTAAGGAATTGTGACAGCAGCTACATTTGTTGTATTAATAGTTCATAGAAAGAGAATGGACAAATAATCACTTAAGAATGCAGCTTAGTATTAATAAAATGGTCTCATTTCTGTTATTTCTATTAATTTTGCTAATCTCCATGATTATTCTATGGAGCAAATTGAATTGCAGTCTCTTTCCTCAATTATACTCTATTAATTGAAATTCGGCTTGTTTTAGTGGCCAAAGAGGTGCTTTTGTTGTCATAGAGAGTCTTTCTACACCTGTGGTGTTTTTTGCATTACACTTGAAAGTGAGACCCTTAGTTCTGCTCTCTTGCTGCAGTCAGGGTAATGCCTCAAAAGTCTTACACTTCAACTTTTTATTGCCCTATGTCAAAACAGAGGACAGATGAAGGAGCTGATACAAAGTACTTTAAAAAAAGCCAAGCAAGAAAACTTCCCTTTTGCCAGTGGTTCTCTCAAAGCCTGTTTCATTTCTTGGCCATCTCTCAAGGTTTCTCATTAAATGTTTCCAGATTTGTTACTGCTTCCACTTCCCTATATTTTCAATATTCAAATCAGTATTCAAAGCAGTATTTTCAATATTCAAATCAGATTTTGAGTTACAAGGTGCATATGATAAGCATGTTGTTCTTCAGGAATCCAGTGTATTGAATAGTTCCAGCAGAGACTGGAGAATTGGAGAAAGGGACACCCGTGAAACTCCTTGGAAGCTTACAGCATCGTCTCCAACTCGCTACTCAGGGACACTTGATCACCCTCATTCTGGAAGATTTTTGGGAAGCAGAAGCAGATTGGTGAGAACTGTTAATGTGTGATACTTTGAAAAAAAAATTGAAACCCCAGGGTTTTACTTTAGTCTTTCCAGTCTGAAAAGCTGCCAGCAGGGGCTCTCTGTAATGTTTCTAGATAAGTAAATCTTATTAATTCAAGATGGAACAAAAGCTAGAAGATAGAACATTCAGAGGTGAAAATAATGATGTATACTATAAGTTGAGAAATACATTTGAAGTCAGTAGCTCTGTAAAAGTCCATTTAAAAAGGAAAAAGGAGGGGATGATTAGAATCTCCGACATGTTATAGTCCTGTGGATGGCAAAGTTGATACTATTTATACTTGTTCCTTCAGGTATTTGCACGTGTTGTTGTTTTTTGTATGGTACCAGCTTTGTGCGTTAACACAAGGTTCATAGTCTTGGAGACCTGCTTTAGGAAATTCAGTTGTGAGGTGTAGTTCGTAGTCTGATTGTTCTTACTTACATGCTGCTTCACATCATACTGTGAAGTAATGGTTATCTGAGATTCAGGACTCATACCCTAATACTTGTCTTAACTGGGTTCTAGAATGAGCCTTTGTAACTCCAAGAATAAAGTAGTTTGCTTGTGACATGCTTATGCATTGTAGAGTGACAGTGAAACACTTTGAAGTGCAGTATAAATATTAAAATAGAGAAAGCAGAAAATTCTGAGAAAGTTTGGTGGGATAATAGCAAAATAAAAATTCTACTCACTTTCAAAGTGAAAGAGTTTGAAAAGTTTTTAAGAGTGCTCACATCATGAAACAGATGTTTGGTGTTCTTAGGTGACTTGAAGGTGAAGACACTGAGATATTGGGGAGTGAGGAGGAACTAGTGTGCACGTGTTGGCCATCATGAGAGGTCATGGTAGATGTCTACATAAAGTTTAAATGCAAATGGAATCTGTGGTTCTAAGTGGTTTACATACCTAGTTAAATTAGTGCTATTAGTTTTCAAGATAAAAACCTTTTTTCCCCCCCATTAAGTTTAATTATTCTCTTGAAGTAAATTCTGATGCAAGTCAACCTTGCAGAAGACGCTGAAAATTCCACATATCAGGTAGTAAAAGGGAAAGTAACCTGGCTTTGTACTTGGTTTCTGATGTTAGTTTGTCTCCCCATATGTGTTTTTTTTGTAATGATGGGATGAGGGAAATACTTAAGAGACTTAGTTTGAAAGAGTAAGAAGTTGTGGTTTAAACTCAGTAAAAACCATAACTAAGTAGAAATAAAACACAGATATAACATACTCTAATTTGTTTGATCTTTAAAGGAGCTTGTTTGTAGATAGTTTCTGTGAAAACAAACAGCTCGATTTAGCTTTCTGATGGAGCTCATCTTTTTTTTATATGAAAAAATAAACCAGAGTTATATAAAATAGAAAACGAATGCCTTTACTGTAAGTAACCAGATGAACAGCTTTGTAGGCTATTCCAAACTTTTGTTTTAAGTCCTGTAGTGCTAGTTTCTGAAAACTGTTTTATTTCAGTGCTGTACACTGCATTATTGTAATCTAAATATACTTGTTTCAAGCAGTTGTCCTGACGCTCACTCCTTAGTTAATTATATTTTAGGTTGATAAAAAATAAGTTGGGTTAGTTAAACTTTTGTTTAAAATAATGTAGCTCTTCAGTTTTGGCCATTTCTGGACAGCAAAATGTTTCCTTGGGGATCTGTAAAGCTATATTTAATTATGTTTATAGCATCTTACAGGCCAGGGGTATAATTTTTCCCCCTTTTTGCAACATTTTTTTGTTGTAAGCCACATCTCTCTGTAAATGAAACATAATGTTAAATGTTATAGAAACTGACTTTCATTGGTTGGACTGTATTGAGTAAACCTGGAAATACTAATCAAGAGCATAAGCATAATTCCTATGTTATTTTTAAAGAAAAGGTTTTGTAGCTAAAGTTATTCTTTGCACTTTTTGTGAGTTTTTACATTATGTACACTTTTGTGCAGTGTAAGTGCATCTGATACACTATGTTACTTATTTTTTAATGTTATTTCAGTCTGCATCTTCATCCTCTCATTTCACATCTGGGTGTTATGGTGAGTCTGAGAGAACTCAGGGAGCATATTCAAGACTACATAGCCAGCAGCAAGACAGTGATTCAAAGAGACCTAAACTATCTTGTACATCTACCTCTTCTGTGAGAAGTAATGGCTTGACTGCCTTTTCAGGTGAGAGCTTGATTACTTGAGCTGAGTTACATCAAAATTGTCTGAGTAGTAAGATCAGGTTTTACCAAGTTTTAAAAGACTTGTGTCAAATATTATACTTCTGTCTTTCTTAAGTAATAAAAATTGATGCCTATCTAAAGTGTATGTTCAAAATAATAGCAGTTTCCAAGGTTCCGAGTATGCTGTTAATATGGTCTTTCGAAAATCCAATTGTACTTGTGTCATTCTGGAATTTTACGTGTACCTATTCCATTTGTGGTCAAGCTGAACTGCATGGCTCAAACAATCCCTTTATGGAAGTGCACAGCTATCCAAATAAAAATTAATAAATTCTTGCTCAAACCTCAGTATTATTGGTACTTTCTTACTTTGTTAATGAAACAACAACCATTAACATTTCTCATTATCTTTTAGGACTGTTTATCTTTCCATTTCTACATTGGCTGGTTGCCACACTGCCAACCAATGAGTGCTTAAATTTAGTTTTCTAGGATAGAAGTGTAGCAATATCAAGGTGAATGTTTCAGAGCCATTGAAGAAGACTGTTTTGGAACAAGAGTTTTGTCCACAGCTGTTGTATATACAGTTTGCTTTGCAGTTGTTGGAGCTGTTAGCAGAAAACAAGATCCCTTTTTACACTGAAGTGTTTTGCTCTGTAATATGAACAGGGACAGAGTTAGTCACTGTTCTTAAAGTTGTGTCTGAACTGCATTTAAACTTCATCAGCGGTTTTTTTTTTGAGCAATGAAATTTCATTTAAGTAGCATCAAGTAGAATGGCAGCATTTACTAAGTCTCTGCTGTTTTGCTGTAATGTGAAGCCTTTTAAAAAACTAGCTACCATTAGGAAGCAAGATGCTACTTTTCTGACTCTGCGCAGAAGTATTACTGCTTTTTGTTTGATTTAGCTTTCAGTGCTAACTTGATACAAGATGAAGTAAGTGCCAACATCAGCAGAGTGCACTTAGCTTTATGTTGTCATCTGGGTCCTTGGTCTGCCTAGTGGCAATGTTAAAGTTGCCCTTGATAGGAATAGCAAAAGTGTGTGCATAAGTGCCAGTTTTAATGAATTTTTAGATGGTGACAAAAATCAGGGGATTTATTTACTTTTTCTTTCTAGAGTCCTCATGGAGATGCAGTAGGATTCCTAGATCTTCATCGGTAATGCTTGGCTCCCTTGGAACGGATCTGGTGAGAGAGCGAGCACAGTTAGAAAGGAGAACAGATCTGTCTGTTAATAACCTGGTGGATCCCAGCTACAGAAACAGTGACTTTTCACCTTCAGCATGTATGTTCTGTGTAACTGAAAGCTTGTAAACCTACAGTTTGTATGGCTTTTAGTTTCTTAACATGCTTATAGGCTCACAGAATTATTTGGTTTGGAAGGGACCTTTTGTTCCATCCCCTGCCATGGGCAGGGACACCTTCCACTATCCCAGGTTGTTCCAAGCCCCATCCAACATGGCCTTGATACTTCAAGGGATGAAGCATCCAAAACTTCTCTGTGCATGTTCTTTTAATATTTTATTCAAAACACAAAATATGTTTTAAAGTATCCTTTTAAATGAAATTGGTTGGCCACTTTCCATGTGTTGACCATACCATCAGAGGATATATAAATGGTCTAGCTTGTAGATGCATTCAGTCATGTGAAAGTGGTGTTGGTGGTTGCCACTGTAACTCTCTGATTAGTCAGTAAAGCTCTTTTCTTGTTTGTCTTACAATCTCTTTGTATTTATGTATGGGAAGAGAAATAATGTTGACTTGATCCAGGAAAGTTTTTTTTCTTAAAGGTGCATATTATCTCTTTTTTATTTGGGTTCTCAAATGGTTATTAGGGAAAACTGCTAGACCACTGAAAGTAAAAAAGAATAAACACACACTTTACATTAATTGAGAGGTTAGTCTCTTGTCAGCTGCTGGGACTGGTCAGAACTTACGCACTGTAGTTTTCACTTCCTGTTCAGAGTGCTGTGACCTTCTAGAGCTGTCTCAAGGGAAGCTCACCTTGATCTGCAGCCTTTCGCAGTCTTGCTAGTCTTGATCTGCAGCCTTTTGCAGATGCATTAGTGATATTTTGTAATGCAGGAGTTAAAAAAAATGTTTCTAAGTATATAAGATAAGCAGAAAAGATAAAAACTGCTTATTTCAGAATTGGTCCTGTAGCCTTGCCTCGACAACAGAGTGTATTTCAACGTCATCATACTGTAAGCGCTTTTTAGTAAGGGGGCAGTTCAACTACTCTACCTGGTAGAGCTGAATGGGAGAAGTGGATTGGTGAGCAACCTTGCCTTGTAATGTCTATGCTGCATTTCTAGCTGTACTACTGCTATTAAGTGCTATAAAAATAACTCCCAGCTGTGTTCCCTGATCTGTAATCAAAAGCATATGGTAGATGGTTGGTTCACTAGATGGAATCTTCAGCAGTGAATGGTGATTGCAGTGCAGAACCCATTAGAAAAAAAGTCACCAAAACTACAAAACGAAAGTATTAAAATTGAGAATGCATAGAGAGCTTCTGTTTCCTATGTTCATCTATCCATGCTTGTTCCTCCTTCCCCCTTTTCCCACACACAGCCCCCCAGTGCAGCCATTTGAGGAAGGAGACTAACCACCTCAGCTGCTTCATGTGAACTACAGTTCATCTACAGTGGAGTTGTTCTCAGTGTGTTGACATACTCAGCATTTACAGAAGATACGCTTGTAAAAATGATAGAATAGTTTGGGTTGGAAGGGACCTTTAAAGTCCTGTAGTCCAGTCCCCCTTGCAGTGAAGAGGGACGTCTTTAGCTAGGACAGGTTGCCTAGAGCCCTGTTGAACCTGACCTTGAATGTTTCCTGATGTGTTTGAGCACATCTTGTCATCGTATTTTCCTATGCTTTTCTGCAACAGATCTTCAAGACAGGCCTGCCTCTTCATATGCAGAGGGAGCAAGACCAAAAGAGAACTCATTAAGCACTTTGAGGCTGAATGTACCCATGAGCCGCCAGTTGCCTTCTGATCATCAGCCATCTTTTTTCAACAGAGACTCTAACATGAGCACTTCAAGATCCAGCTATTCTTCGAGACAAAGGAGAAATGAATTGCAGTCTCCCCAGAGGAGTGTGCAGCCAGAA
Organism: Cinclus cinclus; assembly: GCF_963662255.1. NCBI lineage: Eukaryota > Metazoa > Chordata > Aves > Passeriformes > Cinclidae > Cinclus > Cinclus cinclus. The sequence continues at coordinate 29,322,206 of NC_085054.1, forward strand.
TTTTCTCTTACTGCCATTAGAGATGAAATCCCTTCCTCAAGTGGTTCTGAAAGGGTTTTATCTTCTCAGAGGTCACTGAATGAGTCAGCAGCTGACAGTGAAGGGAGGCGCACAACCAGACAGCTGCTATCTCGTTTAGCATCTAGTATGTCATCTACGTTTTTCTCTCGAAGGTCTGGCCAAGATGCATTGCGTACAAGATCATTAGGCTCTGAAGAGTCAGCAGTGGTCCCAAGAGTTCAAGCTGCTGCTCTGTCAAATAGTAATGGAGCTGCAACTCCTGAATCTCCAGGACTTCAGTCATCCGAAGCTTCTCAGGGGTTTAGTTTTCTTGGACGAAGATGGGGTTTATCAGGCATTTCACAGAATCGCAACTCTGATTCTGATGGGGAAAGTTACAGACCAGACACTGAAAACAGGAGCACAGGATCCTGGTTGTCGTCCTCTTTGAGGAACAGATGTACACCTCTCTTCTCCAGAAGAAGAAGAGAAGGAAGAGAAGAATCCACAAGGATCTCTATCTCTGATACAACTGCTAGATCACAGCATGTCTTTAGAAGGAGAGAGTCAGGTGAGGAGACCTCTCTTGAAGCATTGGATAGCCCTCGTCGGGCTTCTGTTAGTAGACCAACACGTGCAGTATCTGTTATTTCTACAGCTACTGCCTCCCCACCAGATTCAGCCCCCAGTGGAAGAAGTTCAGGAATTCCGCCTGGTTCTCTCTTTCGCTTTGCAGTACCTCCAGCATTAGGAAGCAGTCTGTCTGACAATCTTATGATAACTGTAGATATTATTCCTTCTGGCTGGAATCAGTCTGATGGACGAGAAAGTGGCGAGTCTAAAATACCACCTTCAAGAGATCCAGAAAGACTCCAGAAAATTAAGGAAAGGTAAGTTAGTATGTTATTTTGCAATAGTAAAATGTACCTGTTTTGACCTGAGAGGGCTTTCTGCAATCTTGATTTTGAAAGAATACTTTCCTTTAGAGGAGGTGGCAACTCTAAAGGAGTTGCCTGTCACCCATATTCTCACTTTTGTCTTTAAAGAAACTCGTTTTAATTCTCGTAGGTTTGAGAACAGTTTGTTAAGTGGAATTTTCATTATAAAAAGTCCTACATGAAATGTCACAGCATTTGTTGATATTCTATTCTATTCAGCCTGCTTTTAGAAGATTCTGAAGATGAAGAGGGTGACTTATGCAGAATCTGTCAGATGTCCTCTGCAAGTTCTGACAACCTTTTAATAGAGCCATGCAAATGCACTGGAAGTCTGCAGTATGTTCACCAGGAGTGCATGAAAAAATGGCTGCAGTCGAAGATAAATTCAGGTAAAGCAAACTCTAGATCAGGGTAGGCTTCCAGTTATACAGGGAAGTTTATCAGAAGGATTGTGCTTGCTGAGGTATTTAGTCTAAAAACAAGCAGCAGGGACGGGACAAACAGTAGTATGGCACTTTGAGGCTTTTTGTGTCTGTGTAGCTTCTCATGTGAGTCGTTCCAAGAACTGCATTTCTTGTTTAGGGAACTACATTTTTTGGGGTTCTTAGTATACTAAGATGTTAGACAAAAGATAATGTTGCAGAAGTGTAGCTTTAGAATTACTCTGCCACCACTCAGTGGTACCGCTTTGGGTGGCATTTGTTCCCCACCCGTCCCTATCAAAATGGTTGTGCTTTTTTTTAAAACTTCTGTAGCCAAGCTAACTGTTAGCAATGATAGGAATTGGAAAATCCATAAATGAGTTTGAATTATAACTAGAATTGAATATGTTAATTATTTTTTAAAGGTACTAACTCCTGTTTAAGGCACTTTAAAATTGTTTGTTCAAAAATTACTTCGAAGTGCATATATAATTCTTTAAGAAACACTTCAGATAGTGCATGGTGTAGAAATATTTTTGTAATGGATAGATCAGTTTGTAACTGTTATGTTCAGTATTCTCAAGACTTAAAAGTAGGTGGCTTGATAGAAGACATGAAATAGTTTATACCAAAGGAAGGTGCTGGTATCTGACTTTTTTACTCTGCGCCAGAGGATACACATCAGAGTAGGGATGTTTTAGAAGCCTTTTAGCCTGCAGAAGAAATTAATTCTAGTTACTTAACTATATATAAAGACATCAGTCCACTATCAACTTGATCAACTTACTTTATTCATCCTGTTGCTTATGGAGGAGTTTGTTTTAAAACTAGTCCTTGAGACAAAATGTTACTTAACAATAACTTTATTCTGGTATATTTATTCTTACTTTTGTGTGTATTTGAGTTACACAGTAAAATTCAGAAAGCCCAAGAAGTGGTTTTATGCCAGACTTTCAGGAAGAGTCATATTATGTCCAGAGTGAAGGTGAGGCAAAATAGGTGCAGTTCTACAGAGTTTAAATTCTGATGGTAGCAGATGTTACTACATTCCTATTAGAGGCTTTCTTCTCTTCTAATATTGCTCTGCAAAATAAAGCCAAAAAATTACGTAAAATTTTTAATGTGTATATGAGTGTGTAGTATGTTACAGATTGTTGAAACTAGAAAACACTGAGTTTTCCCCTTGCCCACTTCCCCACCAGGTTCTTCTTTGGAAGCAGTGACAACTTGTGAATTGTGCAAGGAGAAGTTGCATCTTAATCTGGAAGACTTTGACATTCATGAACTGTATAGGGCACATGCAAATGAACAAGTTAGTATATTTTACCTAATTTGGTAAGTGTTGCTTTAGTGCTGGGAGGGCAGTCTTTAGAGAAGTCAAATGCATCTCCATTTCAGAAGGACTGTTATACATATAAAGTAATGTTAATGTGGAACAGATTTTTCTCCTCAATATTCCAACTACCACTACTTCCTGCTATACTTCCTAGAGCTGAGCTTTGAGTAAGTGTAATATATCTCTTTCTTACTCGCGTATCTGTCAGCTAGCTTTGTAATCCAGTGTCTCTGCCACATAGGTGCAGTGTAAATTCTAGCATGATTAGATTGAATTTCATATTAAGTCAGGAGTTGTCATCACTTTTAGCTGTTTTTGAACACAGTTTAGTGGTTGTTTTAAATGTCCAGTTACAAACTTCTTATAGAGTGGTAGAAACTGACCTCTGTTCTAGCAGTTTCAAACTGCTCCTTCAGATAATTTCCTTGCTTAAAAATAATCGAAAGCCCATAAGTATTACTCTTGTTATTTAAAATGGATAATCTTAGAACTACTGGATTGTGTATTATTTAAAAATGAGTAAATAATACAAAGCTGGTGTTTTAAATTAACTTTATTCAGAGGGTTTTTCCCTATTCTCTGGGAATGTATTCTGATGATATACAAAGACTAATGAAACTACCCTGTCTCAGATGTGTAAAGAAAATACCAAGCGACATCAATTTTGGGGCAAAACATCAGCCTCTAATTTTTTAATTACTTAAAGTAAGTTCTTACCCTAGTACTCTAATTCCTATCAATTCAGGCAGTCTCTGAAAAGTCTTTCTCAAGAGTGCCATCATATTGTTTTAGTGCTACTGCTTATTGGTTGCTATCACTGCACTGTGAGAGAAATAAGAACTTTGAATTTTTTTCCTAAAGAATTGATTAAATTATCTGTTCAGCAGTAGCATTTTTAAAGTTTTTCTCTTCTCTTAGGAGGTAAAGGAATTATAACATCATAACATTCTTAAAATACATTCCTTTATTTTGGCTTTTTGTAAAGCCTTGGGAGCACAGAGAAGAAACCAGCAAGATTTGTTTTATTTCCCCAGGTGATATAATATTCTGAGTTGCACATTCTATCCTCTGAACTAATCATGCTGACTGAGATTCAATTTGTAGAACTCTATTTGCCTTCAAAGATGACGTGTTAGATCTGGGGTGGATGGGAAGGACCAGAAGTATAAATAGTTTTTCAGCAACTTAAATTTTTTAGTATTATATTTTCCTAATTCATTTGGAGCAACTAGAGCTAAATCTGTAAATATTCCATTAAAATCTGATTGTTGTTCTACTTGAATCATATATGCTGATGTATTACTGACATTCTGAGTCTTTCTTTTGATTTCTTTTAAGGCAGACTATGAATTTATCAGCTCTGGTCTCTACCTTGTAGTGTTGTTGCACTTATGTGAGCAGCGCTTTTCTGATATGTTAGGAACTGCAAATGAGGCCAGCACACGTGTCAGAGTAAGTATGCAGTGATTTTCTGGCAGGAATAGCTCATACAGAGAACTTGGAAGCAGATTGTTACCTTGAGTGACCTAGGAGCTAGATACCCAAGAAACACACTTTTTAAACAATTGTAGGTGTAAAATGGGCTGTGCTTGCTAGTGCACTGTGTTTGATTGGAAACTGAAGGTACTGCATAATTGCGGGTACTCTGCTACAGAATGCTTTTTGTCAAGGTTGTTGGTAATTCATTAGTTAGCATGCATGTTGTCATGATTACTGTGAATTTATGCAAAACTGGAAGGTTGACCTCTCTCCATGCCAAACATGCAGTCAAGAATGCTGGACTACCTGATTAGTTTAATTTTTCTCATTATGCAAGTCTGTATTGCAGTGGTCTAGAACTTGCAATGCTTGTCTGCCAGAGTACACCTAAACCTGTACTTGAATAGTAACATTCTGCAACAGCCTATAGCTGTAGCATGATTTCTGTGGCATTAGTGGCATTAGTCCAAACTCTTTATTTGTTGCATTTGTCTGCATTCTCGTCATTTGAAAGGCCTGGCTTAGGAAGTCTTAACCAGTAAGAGATCAGCATACAGAGTTCTTTCTCCACAGTGATTCACTCATAAATATAGTATTCTATGTGTTTATTTGATACTAGATAATTAATCAATGTTCTTAGTCAACTGAGCTGCTGAAAAGCTGGTTATTTTGGGGTTTTTTGACTACATACAAAGAAGTGACAGTATTATATGTTATGAGGTGCTTATCCAGTGCATGTGGGAATGGTTGACTGCTAGCAGGTACTGGATCTTTGGAAGAGGCAGGACTGTTCTCTAATCTCTTAATGTATTAGAACAGTGCTTCTCTCTTTTGTACGCATGTAATGTAGGGCTTGTATTCCACAGTCCAGTCTCTCTGCTACAGGTGTAGAGATATAAAAGACACGTGATCTAATCATAGCCAGCATGCAGCTCAGGTTATTAGCTTGAGTGTATTGCAGAAGATACTTTTACTGGTTTCCCATCAGAGGAGGCATGGCATACTTTTGTGTGTGACTGTATTTTAAACCAGTGAGAGCACCAATGCTAGTGTTTGATATCAAGCATATAAGTAAGCTATGGAAACTCATCTGCTGTGTCTCAGTATCTGGACTTAAAACTGAAGCAGTGATGCAGATTTGGTAGTGACAAAAGAAAACCACTTGGCTGAGACTTTATTCCTAGGAATTTTGGCTTTGGGTTTTTATACCCCGTGCTTCTAACATCAAAACAATCACCATTGCCTAATAGTAATCCTGGTCTTAAGATTTTAATTGTAAACAAAAACTTTAAGTGTGTCTATGTATTTTTCATGAACCACATCCAGTCAGAGGGTTCCGTTTTGTCGTACTAGTTGTGAATGGAATGAAATGGATTTAACTAATGCAAGTCCTTACCATGATTATGTTTTTCTGCATTAGAGTTTTTAGGAATGGTTTTCATTAAACTGACACTTGCTTCTATTTGCTGCTTTCAAAATTGATGTGTTTTACAGACTGTAGAACATGAAGATGATGTCACAAGCTGCTACCACAGATATTTTACAGCTGAAGTAACAGTACAATAGCATAAAAGTCTAGTGTGTGTGGATTTATATTAAATTTTGCATTGTTTTTTGTTAGTTGGGCAAATGGGTTAGGATAAACAAGACCTGTCATGAAGCTTTGGATTGTAAAAAGTGAAGAAAACTATGCTAACTTGTTGCAAATTTCTGCAGATAACTTTGCAACTTTTAAACTACTTTCTCTCTGCCTTGTTTCTAGTTTATTAACCTTGCAAGAACTCTTCAGGCACATATGGAAGATATTGAAAGTAGGTGCTTCCCCTCTTTCCCTCCTCTCCCATTAGATCAACTCAATGCTAATGAGTACAACCCTCCTTGCCAAGATTCATAATACTGAACATCATTACTGAAAACCTTACTCAGCAGTGCTTTTTCCATCATCAGTAGAATTATTCTGAGGGGGAACTGATTTTAATTCTCCATTATTAATTTCCCAACAGCACAGAGTTGTTTACACCACAGAAATGTTATCTGCAATCAATAACAACATTCCTTACTAGTTACAGTTTGATTATTGTAGTTCTGGTAATTTGTAATTACAGGATAAATGGTGACCTTCAGGCTGTTGCCTTTTACAAGTCTTAGCAGGAAAGAAACATTTAGAATTGAATTTTACTGGATTTAAATTAGACACTTGTATTGCCATTTTTCTTTCCTTTCTCTTTCTTGCCCTCTTCTCCCCTCTGTTTTTTTCTTCCCATTCATATGCACATTTTGGTTGTGTGGGTTCTTTGATCAGAGCTATCAGACCTTGTGAATGAAGTCTAAAGGTTGCCAATTTTGGCAAAGGGTTAGCCTACTTTTCACCTAATGTTTTTTTTTTAGTGTGTTTAAATTCAAAACTATATGCTGATGCGCCTAAATTTCTGGTAAATATACCATGGATCTATTTCTGGGCATGTTGAATAGGCAGTAGAAGGGTACTTGATCTACTCTTTTTTGTTTTTCTCCTAACGTGCATGTGGGTGTCTGTCAACTGTATATGGGTTTTCAGTACACAAGATGCATTTGGAATACTGTAAAGAATGGGAGTGTGTTTGTGTCAAAGAGGGAGTTCTGGTTCAAGATTATTATTTCTGAATTCAGAGCGGACAGAGGTGGACTTGAGTTCTGAATTGATTCCTAAGTTATATGTATCCTTACTAGAGGAAAAATTGATGAGTGTCATTTTACTCTTTAATTAAATCTTTATTTGGTTCAGCCTTTAACTTGCAAGTGAGGAATACTGAGTTCTAGATTTCTTATTGATGCACTTCAGTTGCATTTCTCTTCTAAGAACTGAAGAAGCAAGGAGTCAGACTTTTCTTCTTTTTGTGTTCAGGGATGGAAAAAGTTACTCCAGTATAAATACTACCTTGCCTGCAGACCTTGCTTAGGAGGACACACTAAATTCCTGTTACAGACAAGCTAGCATTTTACAAACCTAATGTAGGTGTGTGTACTGATCTGTCTATCATGGTTGACAAGTGTGTATTTGTCTTTTAACTCACCTTGCAACAACAGAATCCTGTGCATATGTGGGCTTTTTGTTCATCTTACATATGCTGAAAGGACAGGAGTGGAGAGGGGAGCTGCTTCCAAGTAGCCCCAGGTTGCATTAAGGAACATATATGTGTGTGTGTACGTGCATATATATATATATATATATAAAATTTAAGAGTCTTTGTTTAGACTACTGACTCTTTCTAGGTATTTTAGTATCTAGATGGTTAAGCTAGTGAGTCATTTCTTTCCCTTATGTTGGGTGCTGCTGTCATGGGTTGAGTATATCCTCCTCTGACTACTACTGAAATTAGCCACTCTAAGCACTATGTAAAAGTTGAATCTCTGGCGTACTTGAGTTTTCTTCCTCTTATTTTGAGGAACAGGTGTAGGAGGACACTGTATATTCTGTTGAGTTTTGATTTGAAAATGCTGTATTTTTCCAAATGAGATGCATTTAAGAATTAAGCTGTGTGATTACACAAGGTTTGGGTGGGTATTACAGTCTGCTGTTATTATTATAAAATCACCTTTATTTCCTATACTCATCCTAAAGTGCTTTAATTTCACACATTTTTGGCAAGGCTGCTGATTACACTGTGTTGTTCCAACAGCTTCTGAAGATGATTCTGAAGACTGATGCTGGTAGAACTTTCATACTTGCAAGAAACAAATAGAATTGCTGCAGAAATGCTGAACTGGCAAGAACAACGTCAACATGCATTTGTTTTATTCCTCTCCTTAGTAAAATGTGCATTGAATATTACTGTAGTTTTTGAAGCAGTGTTGAATTCAAAATCAACTGCTGCACAGTGGAGCTCAGTGGACTTGATAACTACTCAGCATGTGTGAGGATTAGATACATAGAAAGCAACTTTCCTCTTTAAATTATGAGGATGTTGTGCTTTGTTTTGGAAGACATCAGATTATGAATATCTAAGGAAGCTCTGTCTCCCTTTGTGTTTCTTTCTTACTGTAGTCAGACTTCTGGTTTTGTCTTACCGAGTTTTGCTCCTGTACTGGCACTAAATGGTTATAGTGGGTTTCAGGGGGAGGGTGGGGATGCCCATGTACTTAAATAGGTTTTGTTTGGCTGTTCTTAAATGCCTCTTCTGCCGCATCATATAACTGATTGCTTCCATTTTTTATGAATGAAGAGGAGGATAAGATAAGCAAGAGACTGTAGAGATTGTTTGGGTTTTGGCTTATTTGAAGATTATTATTTAGCTCAGAAAGCAATAAGAACCTGCAGTTGTCTTTTAATACTTGGTGATGGCTTTTTTATGTACCAGTTTGGAAATCTGAGATTATATTTGATATAATGTGGCTGTTCCGTTATGGAATATTTCAGGTGTAAACTCTTGCATTTCAGCATTCCTAGCAGATATGCAACTTGACAAAAACCTAAGGTTGTTTAGTTAAATCAGACTTTTTTTAAATTCCACCTTCACTGTTCAAAGCACTGGTTATTAATGTGTTTTCTAGTGTTGTCACTTCTTTATAAATAAAGACAGAAGAGGTATGCATCTCTGCTGGTATTGTCCATTTTATTTAAATGTGCATATCTACCAGAACTTAACACTTGAAAACATAGAAATCTGTAGTCTCTGGTATATCTTGACTAATGTTTATAAATTCTTACCCAGCTATTTAAGATTGTTCTGACCACTTTGGATTGAAATGCTTTCTATAAATGGCAGTACAATAAATTCTTAGACATGTATTGGAGTTGTGTTTCCTATAGATATGTGTTAGTTTTGTAATTACCACAGTTACAATGTATCTGCAAAGAGTGCAGTATGTTGAAATACCATGAGTGTGATTTGCTGTTACAGTATGTAAAACTAACTTGTGCAGATGAAAGGATGTGCCTTACCAGCTGAAATGGACTCGTGATTTCTAGAGGTAACTTTGCTAGCATTACATGAGTTGGCCTGTTATCCGTAAGACTTCAAAGAAAATGGAATGCTTAAAGAAATGGCATATTTCTATGCCCGTTCTAGTAACTTCAGGCATTCGGTGCCAACATTTTACAATTATTATTCGGTAATTAGTTGAAATACAGCTCTGGGATATTAATCTGAAAAGTGAAGGTCCAGGCATATGTGAAGATGTTTCTAACTCATTTCTGAAGAAGGTGAATTGAAGTTTATAATAATGTTCAATCCTTGCTGAGTTAGATAGTACAGTTTAATAAAATGTCATACAGTGAAGCAGTCAGTATTTCATATGCACTCAATACATTTAGGGCTACAAGCATGGGTTCTGATACCCTAATAAATTGATGGCTTGAAGGATATTTTAATTTTTTTTTTCTTTATTCTTTTTAACAAACACCATTCCATGAAGGTAAGCAATGTGCAAATGTGGGTGAAACAACATGCACATTTGGTGTCCTACAGCCTTGTTGAGTTTCAGTGCAAATGAAAGGGTGACATGGGAGAATATTGCAGTGGAACTGTTGAAGAGTAGAGGTTCTGAATGCGCCAGTGGGGAAGAGCACTGCCAGCAGCCCCAGCTACCTTGGAGCCGTGATGCCCCACAGCTTTAAATGGTTAGAGCCTGGGAGCACCCAAATTAGTTGTCTTCTGTGTTGCTGTGCTGTGAGATCTGTCCATGGGAGCACCTCTCTGTGCAAGCTCTTGTGGGTCCATGCAAATGGATTTTAGTTAGCACACACTGCACGTGTATCCATGCAGGTGTCTGTGCAAACACGTCTTTTGTCTTGTTTGCACGTGCGCATACCCTGTTTGTTCCCTGGGTTTCAGGACATAAGGAATAACTGTGGCTTGTTGCTGGTTCTGGCAATTCATAGGCATACCTGATCCTCAGCAGTGGGCCCAGGTCTCCCTAATGATGCCAATGTTGTCAGAGCCACATGTGAGTGGGAGCAATTTGTCTTAGAGTAATCTCAAAATTCCTGGATCCAGAACAGGATACTTTGAATTTTGGTACAGATTCCAAAGCAGGATACAGTATGTTTCAAAGTACACCTTGGAAAATCAATCATTTGTCTGCAGCATGTAGGTGTGATGCCTGTAATGGGTCTTAGTTGATGCAGAGGTACTTTGAAAAAAATGTTTAATCTTTCATCTCTCCCCAGCGTCATTCTTCCTAATTGTACTTTTTATTCAGCAGGACTCGGATGAGAGAGAGGAATTCTCTTAACATCAGCATAGAAGTCTTGATATTTAGCAAGATTTAGATTGTTTTATTTGATGTAGACGGAACAAGCAACGCTGGGGAACATGAGGGGTCACCCCCCACTCCACGCTCCATCGAATCTTGATTTGCAGCTCCTTTTTATAGTGTGGTTTTCCTAGTTTTTTTCTAGTGTGTTGGGATACGCATGGTGGGGTGGACTTGGAGGCTCTAGGGCAGGGGCTGAAGTGTTGCAGAGCTGGAGCCAAGACGGGGAGGGTGCCCTTGGAAGCTGCAGAAGATTCTGCTGGCAGAGATGTGGCAAGCCGTGGCTGGAGCTGGAACAGAAGAGCTGGCAGTGAAATAAAGCTTGTGGGTTGACAAAGAGCTGAAATCACTGGGGCTGGGGAAAAGGGGACTCCGAAATGGCTGAGGCTGAAATCACTGGGGCTGGCATAGGAGCTGCAGGTGGCGCAGACTATGCCGATGGGACACTGAGACTGTAGGGTTGGGGTGCCGAATTCACTGGAGGCCTGGGCTATTGAGGGTGGGGCTGGCTACTGCGTCTGAGCATGGGACGGGCCGTGTAGGGCTGAAAGGGGCCCTTTAGGACTGCTTGCACCACTCTGGCAAGGTATTCCCAGCTGCATTGCTGCCCACCCCTGGAGCATGTCTCCATCGGGGGATGGTTGGAAGGCCAGCAGTGCTCAATTACCTTTGCATCTGAGGTCAGCTTCAGGATCTTGTCATACTGTGGGGAAGCAGAGCATCATGGTAAACACCAGCTAACACACTACCTGTGTTAATTCTAACAATTCTTACCCGAATATTAACACCAATAACACTTACTATGTATGTTATTTCACTAGTAGAGGCTGGTAGCGTTCTTAACATCGAGGAACATGAAGAACACGAGACTAATTAATGCTGTTGATTATGCCATTGTAGTGTTGAAACACTTGGCCTCCAGTGCAGTAGCCCCACACTTACCTCGATAGCCTCCCCCAGCAGGTCCCGCAGCACCGGGGCGCAGATCAGCTCCGGCTTCACCGAGGACTGCGGAGGAGAAGGAGGGGGAGCAGCGGGCCCGCAGCAGGCGGCGGGCTGGCATGTCAGTATTTTGGCCAGAGCGCCGATCTCGGCCAGCACGCAGTCGGTGCAGTCCAAGTCCCCGCAGAAGGGGAACCGCTGCCGGGGAAGAGGTGCCCGGAACCCGCAGCGGACTCCGCACGCCCTCCCCGCTCCGCGGCCCCCTCGCTGCCGCCGACCCTCTCCTCACGAAGTCACCGCCCCTCCCTGGTCCGGGATACGAACGCAGAGCCCGACTTTGCCACCCGCAACCACTCCCGGGCAGCCCTTTTAGCCGGGACCTGGGCACGAGAGGTCGGAGAAGGGGAGGGGAGTATCGGGAGCGGGACCCAGCGCGACCGCGGACCCTTGGAGCAGCACTGGCTCCTTCCGGCTGAGCGCCCCGCGCTCCCATGAGCTGCAGCCGCGCAGCTTCCGGGCCCCGCCAATGCCGGCCCGCCTTTCTCCGCCCTGTCCAATCACAGCCGCCCGATCAATCCGGGCGTGGCCCTGGGCGATCGTTCGCCTGGTGCTCTGCTCCCGCCGCCGCTGCTTTGGGAGCCGGCGGAGCCTCGTCAGGTGATGCTGGGGCTTGGAAAGGGCGGGGAGAGTTCTGCCAAGTAAACGGGGAGACGGCGGGCAGCGGGCGGAATCGCGGGAGCGGGCCGTGAGGGGACTGCGGGGGGTCGCGGAACAGAGTGCGGCGGGAAGGGGCGGGCTGGGATTGGCGGAGCCGGCGCTGCCTCGGGATGTGATTGGCTGGGCTGGCCGGCTATTGCCTATAAATAGCGTGCGCTGGGGAGGCGGGCGTTAGTTGGGCGGCGCCGAGGAGGCGGCGGCGGCGGAGGCGGCGGCGAGGGGCGGCGCGGCGGCGGCGAGGGGCGGCGCGGCGGCGGCGAGGGGCGGCGCCGAGGCGGCGGGAGCTGCAGGTGCCCGACCTGAGGAGCGCCGCAGCGCCAGGACGGGACCCGCGCGGATGTCGCTGCGCGGAGCGCTGGTGAGCACGGACGCGGCTCCTGCGTCTGTGGGGGGGCGGCGGTGCCCAGTTCTTTACGCCGCGCCCTGCGCGGCTCTGGCGGCCGCTGGGGGGACCTGGAGCGTCTAAGGGCGAACAGCTGCTGCTAGTGGCGGCCGGGGAGCACCCGTTTTGTCGTTTTCTGCATTTAGACAACTGGGAAATGCTGGGAATAAAGCTGGGTTTTTTTCCATTTTTAAGTTTTATTTTGCTTTTCTTTGCAGTAATCACAGCTTCCTTTATTAAACTACTTCATTATTTTGCTCTTTTATTACAAACTTTTAGTAAGTTGTTATTACTACATATCTGATGTTAACTCAATAAGGGTTGTAGGGCTCGGGCTGAAACATGGGCTGCCTGGGGGAAGTGAGGGAGGGGGCCTTTGCGAGAGGGTTGGGAGGTCAAGAGCGGGGGGGAAGGTACATGTTGGGCATCAGGCCTCAAGTCTCCCCAGAGATGGGATCCCTTCAGGATGGGTGGGACAACTCCAAGAGATGCTGTAGTGATCACAGTAATTGATTTCTGGCCTTATCAACAGCCCCGGGCTGCAGTGAGAAGCAGCAGCGGCTTTTAGCTGCTGGCAGCGAGAAGCTGAGGAGCTGGAGCTGAGCAAGCAGAACTGCAGGAGACAGAAATATGGTAGGATTTGAGGACAAGCGTCTTTGGGGCTGGGATAGGGAATATGGAGCCAAGATGTCAAGTGTGTGAGTGGCGATGAAATCATTAAGGGATGGGAGAGGGAGTCTAGAACTGTTAGTGGAGTTAGGATTATCAGATTGGGGCTGGAATATGGGTTCAGGAGGTGAGCTGAAACTATACAGACATGTAGCTGAAGCAAATACCCTGTCCTGCAAAACAGTAAGAGCATGATGAAGCATAGCTGGGACTACGTGGATCCAGAACTGAAACAGAAGATGTGGCAGTACAATAAAGCTTGTGGGTTGACAAAGAGCTGAAATCACTGGGGCTGGGGAAAAGGGGACTCCGAAATGGCTGAGGCTGAAATCACTGGGGCTGGCATAGGAGCTGCAAGTGGCGCAGACTATGCCGATGGGACACTGAGACTGTAGGGTTGGGGTGCCGAATTCACTGGAGGCCTGGGCTATTGAGGGTGGGGCTGGCTACTGCGTCTGAGCATGGGACGGGCCGTGTAGGGCTGAAAGGGGCCCTTTAGGACTGCTTGCGCCTGAAGTTCCCCCCCCCCCCCCCCCCCCCGTGCCGGCATGTTGCCACTGGGTGTGAGGGCCACCGTAGGGCTGCAGCCGGAAGCCAGTGTGTGTGTGTGTGTGTGTGTCTGGGAAATGCTAAGTGGGCCTGGCATTGCCAGTGGGAACGGCATACAAAGCGTGCAGCTCAGTAAGGGACTGTGCGACGGAGGCAGAGACCACCGTGGGGCTGGCATAGTAGTACTGGACCTGGGATGGGGACTGTAGGGCTGGAGGTGAAATCATTCTGGGGTTGGGATACGCATGGTGGGGTGGACTTGGAGGCTCTAGGGCAGGGGCTGAAGCGTTGCAGAGCTGGAGCCAAGACGGGGAGGGTGCCCTTGGAAGCTGCAGAAGATTCTGCTGGCAGAGATGTGGCAAGCCGTGGCTGGAGCTGGAACAGAAGAGCTGGCAGTGAAATAAAGCTTGTGGGTTGACAAAGAGCTGAAATCACTGGGGCTGGGGAAAAGGGGACTCCGAGATGGCTGAGGCTGAAATCACTGGGGCTGGCATAGGAGCTGCAAGTGGCGCAGACTATGCCGATGGGACACTGAGACTGTAGGGTTGGGGTGCCGAATTCACTGGAGGCCTGGGCTATTGAGGGTGGGGCTGGCTACTGCGTCTGAGCATGGGACGGGCCGTGTAGGGCTGAAAGGGGCCCTTTAGGACTGTTTGCGCCTGAAGTTCCCCCCCCCCCCCCCGTGCCGGCATGTTGCCACTGGGTGTGAGGGCCACCGTAGGGCTGCAGCCGGAAGCCAGTGTGTGTGTGTGTGTGTGTGTCTGGGGAATGCTAAGTGGGCCTGGCATTGCCAGTGGGAACGGCATACAAAGCGTGCAGCTCAGTAAGGGACTGTGCGACGGAGGCAGAGACCACCGTGGGGCTGGCATAGTAGTACTGGACCTGGGATGGGGACTGTAGGGCTGGAGGTGAAATCATTCTGGGGTTGGGATACGCATGGTGGGGTGGACTTGGAGGCTCTAGGGCAGGGGCTGAAGCGTTGCAGAGCTGGAGCCAAGACGGGGAGGGTGCCCTTGGAAGCTGCAGAAGATTCTGCTGGCAGAGATGTGGCAAGCCGTGGCTGGAGCTGGAACAGAAGAGCTGGCAGTGAAATAAAGCTTGTGGGTTGACAGAGAGCTGAAATCACTGGGGCTGGGGAAAAGGGGACTCCGAGATGGCTGAGGCTGAAATCACTGGGGCTGGCATAGGAGCTGCAAGTGGCGCAGACTATGCCGATGGGACACTGAGACTGTAGGGTTGGGGTGCCGAATTCACTGGAGGCCTGGGCTATTGAGGGTGGGGCTGGCTACTGCGTCTGAGCATGGGACGGGCCGTGTAGGGCTGAAAGGGGCCCTTTAGGACTGCTTGCGCCTGAAGTCCCCCCCCCCCGTGCCGGCATGTTGCCACTGGGTGTGAGGGCCACCGTAGGGCTGCAGCCGGAAGCCAGTGTGTGTGTGTGTGTGTGTGTGTCTGGGAAATGCTAAGTGGGCCTGGCATTGCTAGTGGGAACGGCATACAAAGCGTGCAGCTCAGTAAGGGACTGTGCGACGGAGGCAGAGACCACCGTGGGGCTGGCATAGTAGTACTGGACCTGGGATGGGGACTGTAGGGCTGGAGGTGAAATCATTCTGGGGTTGGGATACGCATGGTGGGGTGGACTTGGAGGCTCTAGGGCAGGGGCTGAAGCGTTGCAGAGCTGGAGCCAAGACGGGGAGGGTGCCCTTGGAAGCTGCAGAAGATTCTGCTGGCAGAGATGTGGCAAGCCGTGGCTGGAGCTGGAACAGAAGAGCTGGCAGTGAAATAAAGCTTGTGGGTTGACAAAGAGCTGAAATCACTGGGGCTGGGGAAAAGGGGACTCCGAAATGGCTGAGGCTGAAATCACTGGGGCTGGCATAGGAGCTGCAAGTGGCGCAGACTATGCCGATGGGATACTGAGACTGTAGGGTTGGGGTGCCGAATTCACTGGAGGCCTGGGCTATTGAGGGTGGGGCTGGCTACTGCGTCTGAGCATGGGACCGGCCGTGTAGGGCTGAAAGGGGCCCTTTAGGACTGCTTGCGCCTGAAGTCCCCCCCCCCCCCCGTGCCGGCATGTTGCCACTGGGTGTGAGGGCCACCGTAGGGCTGCAGCCGGAAGCCAGTGTGTGTGTGTGTGTGTGTGTGTGTGTGTCTGGGAAATGCTAAGTGGGCCTGGCATTGCCAGTGGGAACGGCATACAAAGCGTGCAGCTCAGTAAGGGACTGTGCGACGGAGGCAGAGACCACCGTGGGGCTGGCATAGTAGTACTGGACCTGGGATGGGGACTGTAGGGCTGGAGGTGAAATCATTCTGGGGTTGGGATACGCATGGTGGGGTGGACTTGGAGGCTCTAGGGCAGGGGCTGAAGCGTTGCAGAGCTGGAGCCAAGACGGGGAGGGTGCCCTTGGAAGCTGCAGAAGATTCTGCTGGCAGAGATGTGGCAAGCCGTGGCTGGAGCTGGAACAGAAGAGCTGGCAGTGAAATAAAGCTTGTGGGTTGACAAAGAGCTGAAATCACTGGGGCTGGGGAAAAGGGGACTCCGAGATGGCTGAGGCTGAAATCACTGGGGCTGGCATAGGAGCTGCAAGTGGCGCAGACTATGCCGATGGGACACTGAGACTGTAGGGTTGGGGTGCCGAATTCACTGGAGGCCTGGGCTATTGAGGGTGGGGCTGGCTACTGCGTCTGAGCATGGGACGGGCCGTGTAGGGCTGAAAGGGGCCCTTTAGGACTGCTTGCGCCTGAAGTCCCCCCCCCCCGTGCCGGCATGTTGCCACTGGGTGTGAGGGCCACCGTAGGGCTGCAGCCGGAAGCCAGTGTGTGTGTGTGTGTGTCTGGGAAATGCTAAGTGGGCCTGGCATTGCCAGTGGGAACGGCATACAAAGCGTGCAGCTCAGTAAGGGACTGTGCGACGGAGGCAGAGACCACCGTGGGGCTGGCATAGTAGTACTGGACCTGGGATGGGGACTGTAGGGCTGGAGGTGAAATCATTCTGGGGTTGGGATACGCATGGTGGGGTGGACTTGGAGGCTCTAGGGCAGGGGCTGAAGCGTTGCAGAGCTGGAGCCAAGACGGGGAGGGTGCCCTTGGAAGCTGCAGAAGATTCTGCTGGCAGAGATGTGGCAAGCCGTGGCTGGAGCTGGAACAGAAGAGCTGGCAGTGAAATAAAGCTTGTGGGTTGACAAAGAGCTGAAATCACTGGGGCTGGGGAAAAGGGGACTCCGAGATGGCTGAGGCTGAAATCACTGGGGCTGGCATAGGAGCTGCAAGTGGCGCAGACTATGCCGATGGGACACTGAGACTGTAGGGTTGGGGTGCCGAATTCACTGGAGGCCTGGGCTATTGAGGGTGGGGCTGGCTACTGCGTCTGAGCATGGGACGGGCCGTGTAGGGCTGAAAGGGGCCCTTTAGGACTGTTTGCGCCTGAAGTTCCCCCCCCCCCCCCCGTGCCGGCATGTTGCCACTGGGTGTGAGGGCCACCGTAGGGCTGCAGCCGGAAGCCAGTGTGTGTGTGTGTGTGTGTGTCTGGGAAATGCTAAGTGGGCCTGGCATTGCCAGTGGGAACGGCATACAAAGCGTGCAGCTCAGTAAGGGACTGTGCGACGGAGGCAGAGACCACCGTGGGGCTGGCATAGTAGTACTGGACCTGGGATGGGGACTGTAGGGCTGGAGGTGAAATCATTCTGGGGTTGGGATACGCATGGTGGGGTGGACTTGGAGGCTCTAGGGCAGGGGCTGAAGCGTTGCAGAGCTGGAGCCAAGACGGGGAGGGTGCCCTTGGAAGCTGCAGAAGATTCTGCTGGCAGAGATGTGGCAAGCCGTGGCTGGAGCTGGAACAGAAGAGCTGGCAGTGAAATAAAGCTTGTGGGTTGACAGAGAGCTGAAATCACTGGGGCTGGGGAAAAGGGGACTCCGAGATGGCTGAGGCTGAAATCACTGGGGCTGGCATAGGAGCTGCAAGTGGCGCAGACTATGCCGATGGGACACTGAGACTGTAGGGTTGGGGTGCCGAATTCACTGGAGGCCTGGGCTATTGAGGGTGGGGCTGGCTACTGCGTCTGAGCATGGGACGGGCCGTGTAGGGCTGAAAGGGGCCCTTTAGGACTGCTTGCGCCTGAAGTCCCCCCCCCCCGTGCCGGCATGTTGCCACTGGGTGTGAGGGCCACCGTAGGGCTGCAGCCGGAAGCCAGTGTGTGTGTGTGTGTGTGTGTGTCTGGGAAATGCTAAGTGGGCCTGGCATTGCTAGTGGGAACGGCATACAAAGCGTGCAGCTCAGTAAGGGACTGTGCGACGGAGGCAGAGACCACCGTGGGGCTGGCATAGTAGTACTGGACCTGGGATGGGGACTGTAGGGCTGGAGGTGAAATCATTCTGGGGTTGGGATACGCATGGTGGGGTGGACTTGGAGGCTCTAGGGCAGGGGCTGAAGCGTTGCAGAGCTGGAGCCAAGACGGGGAGGGTGCCCTTGGAAGCTGCAGAAGATTCTGCTGGCAGAGATGTGGCAAGCCGTGGCTGGAGCTGGAACAGAAGAGCTGGCAGTGAAATAAAGCTTGTGGGTTGACAAAGAGCTGAAATCACTGGGGCTGGGGAAAAGGGGACTCCGAGATGGCTGAGGCTGAAATCACTGGGGCTGGCATAGGAGCTGCAAGTGGCGCAGACTATGCCGATGGGACACTGAGACTGTAGGGTTGGGGTGCCGAATTCACTGGAGGCCTGGGCTATTGAGGGTGGGGCTGGCTACTGCGTCTGAGCATGGGACGGGCCGTGTAGGGCTGAAAGGGGCCCTTTAGGACTGTTTGCGCCTGAAGTTCCCCCCCCCCCCCCCGTGCCGGCATGTTGCCACTGGGTGTGAGGGCCACCGTAGGGCTGCAGCCGGAAGCCAGTGTGTGTGTGTGTGTGTGTGTCTGGGGAATGCTAAGTGGGCCTGGCATTGCCAGTGGGAACGGCATACAAAGCGTGCAGCTCAGTAAGGGACTGTGCGACGGAGGCAGAGACCACCGTGGGGCTGGCATAGTAGTACTGGACCTGGGATGGGGACTGTAGGGCTGGAGGTGAAATCATTCTGGGGTTGGGATACGCATGGTGGGGTGGACTTGGAGGCTCTAGGGCAGGGGCTGAAGCGTTGCAGAGCTGGAGCCAAGACGGGGAGGGTGCCCTTGGAAGCTGCAGAAGATTCTGCTGGCAGAGATGTGGCAAGCCGTGGCTGGAGCTGGAACAGAAGAGCTGGCAGTGAAATAAAGCTTGTGGGTTGACAGAGAGCTGAAATCACTGGGGCTGGGGAAAAGGGGACTCCGAGATGGCTGAGGCTGAAATCACTGGGGCTGGCATAGGAGCTGCAAGTGGCGCAGACTATGCCGATGGGACACTGAGACTGTAGGGTTGGGGTGCCGAATTCACTGGAGGCCTGGGCTATTGAGGGTGGGGCTGGCTACTGCGTCTGAGCATGGGACGGGCCGTGTAGGGCTGAAAGGGGCCCTTTAGGACTGCTTGCGCCTGAAGTCCCCCCCCCCCGTGCCGGCATGTTGCCACTGGGTGTGAGGGCCACCGTAGGGCTGCAGCCGGAAGCCAGTGTGTGTGTGTGTGTGTGTGTGTCTGGGAAATGCTAAGTGGGCCTGGCATTGCTAGTGGGAACGGCATACAAAGCGTGCAGCTCAGTAAGGGACTGTGCGACGGAGGCAGAGACCACCGTGGGGCTGGCATAGTAGTACTGGACCTGGGATGGGGACTGTAGGGCTGGAGGTGAAATCATTCTGGGGTTGGGATACGCATGGTGGGGTGGACTTGGAGGCTCTAGGGCAGGGGCTGAAGCGTTGCAGAGCTGGAGCCAAGACGGGGAGGGTGCCCTTGGAAGCTGCAGAAGATTCTGCTGGCAGAGATGTGGCAAGCCGTGGCTGGAGCTGGAACAGAAGAGCTGGCAGTGAAATAAAGCTTGTGGGTTGACAAAGAGCTGAAATCACTGGGGCTGGGGAAAAGGGGACTCCGAAATGGCTGAGGCTGAAATCACTGGGGCTGGCATAGGAGCTGCAAGTGGCGCAGACTATGCCGATGGGATACTGAGACTGTAGGGTTGGGGTGCCGAATTCACTGGAGGCCTGGGCTATTGAGGGTGGGGCTGGCTACTGCGTCTGAGCATGGGACCGGCCGTGTAGGGCTGAAAGGGGCCCTTTAGGACTGCTTGCGCCTGAAGTCCCCCCCCCCCCCCCGTGCCGGCATGTTGCCACTGGGTGTGAGGGCCACCGTAGGGCTGCAGCCGGAAGCCAGTGTGTGTGTGTGTGTGTGTGTGTGTGTGTCTGGGAAATGCTAAGTGGGCCTGGCATTGCCAGTGGGAACGGCATACAAAGCGTGCAGCTCAGTAAGGGACTGTGCGACGGAGGCAGAGACCACCGTGGGGCTGGCATAGTAGTACTGGACCTGGGATGGGGACTGTAGGGCTGGAGGTGAAATCATTCTGGGGTTGGGATACGCATGGTGGGGTGGACTTGGAGGCTCTAGGGCAGGGGCTGAAGCGTTGCAGAGCTGGAGCCAAGACGGGGAGGGTGCCCTTGGAAGCTGCAGAAGATTCTGCTGGCAGAGATGTGGCAAGCCGTGGCTGGAGCTGGAACAGAAGAGCTGGCAGTGAAATAAAGCTTGTGGGTTGACAAAGAGCTGAAATCACTGGGGCTGGGGAAAAGGGGACTCCGAGATGGCTGAGGCTGAAATCACTGGGGCTGGCATAGGAGCTGCAAGTGGCGCAGACTATGCCGATGGGACACTGAGACTGTAGGGTTGGGGTGCCGAATTCACTGGAGGCCTGGGCTATTGAGGGTGGGGCTGGCTACTGCGTCTGAGCATGGGACGGGCCGTGTAGGGCTGAAAGGGGCCCTTTAGGACTGCTTGCGCCTGAAGTCCCCCCCCCCCGTGCCGGCATGTTGCCACTGGGTGTGAGGGCCACCGTAGGGCTGCAGCCGGAAGCCAGTGTGTGTGTGTGTGTGTCTGGGAAATGCTAAGTGGGCCTGGCATTGCCAGTGGGAACGGCATACAAAGCGTGCAGCTCAGTAAGGGACTGTGCGACGGAGGCAGAGACCACTGTGGGGCTGGCATAGTAGTACTGGACCTGGGATGGGGACTGTAGGGCTGGAGGTGAAATCATTCTGGGGTTGGGATACGCATGGTGGGGTGGACTTGGAGGCTCTAGGGCAGGGGCTGAAGCGTTGCAGAGCTGGAGCCAAGACGGGGAGGGTGCCCTTGGAAGCTGCAGAAGATTCTGCTGGCAGAGATGTGGCAAGCCGTGGCTGGAGCTGGAACAGAAGAGCTGGCAGTGAAATAAAGCTTGTGGGTTGACAAAGAGCTGAAATCACTGGGGCTGGGGAAAAGGGGACTCCGAGATGGCTGAGGCTGAAATCACTGGGGCTGGCATAGGAGCTGCAAGTGGCGCAGACTATGCCGATGGGACACTGAGACTGTAGGGTTGGGGTGCCGAATTCACTGGAGGCCTGGGCTATTGAGGGTGGGGCTGGCTACTGCGTCTGAGCATGGGACGGGCCGTGTAGGGCTGAAAGGGGCCCTTTAGGACTGCTTGCGCCTGAAGTCCCCCCCCCCCGTGCCGGCATGTTGCCACTGGGTGTGAGGGCCACCGTAGGGCTGCAGCCGGAAGCCAGTGTGTGTGTGTGTGTGTCTGGGAAATGCTAAGTGGGCCTGGCATTGCCAGTGGGAACGGCATACAAAGCGTGCAGCTCAGTAAGGGACTGTGCGACGGAGGCAGAGACCACCGTGGGGCTGGCATAGTAGTACTGGACCTGGGATGGGGACTGTAGGGCTGGAGGTGAAATCATTCTGGGGTTGGGATACGCATGGTGGGGTGGACTTGGAGGCTCTAGGGCAGGGGCTGAAGCGTTGCAGAGCTGGAGCCAAGACGGGGAGGGTGCCCTTGGAAGCTGCAGAAGATTCTGCTGGCAGAGATGTGGCAAGCCGTGGCTGGAGCTGGAACAGAAGAGCTGGCAGTGAAATAAAGCTTGTGGGTTGACAAAGAGCTGAAATCACTGGGGCTGGGGAAAAGGGGACTCCGAGATGGCTGAGGCTGAAATCACTGGGGCTGGCATAGGAGCTGCAAGTGGCGCAGACTATGCCGATGGGACACTGAGACTGTAGGGTTGGGGTGCCGAATTCACTGGAGGCCTGGGCTATTGAGGGTGGGGCTGGCTACTGCGTCTGAGCATGGGACGGGCCGTGTAGGGCTGAAAGGGGCCCTTTAGGACTGTTTGCGCCTGAAGTTCCCCCCCCCCCCCCCGTGCCGGCATGTTGCCACTGGGTGTGAGGGCCACCGTAGGGCTGCAGCCGGAAGCCAGTGTGTGTGTGTGTGTGTGTGTCTGGGAAATGCTAAGTGGGCCTGGCATTGCCAGTGGGAACGGCATACAAAGCGTGCAGCTCAGTAAGGGACTGTGCGACGGAGGCAGAGACCACCGTGGGGCTGGCATAGTAGTACTGGACCTGGGATGGGGACTGTAGGGCTGGAGGTGAAATCATTCTGGGGTTGGGATACGCATGGTGGGGTGGACTTGGAGGCTCTAGGGCAGGGGCTGAAGCGTTGCAGAGCTGGAGCCAAGACGGGGAGGGTGCCCTTGGAAGCTGCAGAAGATTCTGCTGGCAGAGATGTGGCAAGCCGTGGCTGGAGCTGGAACAGAAGAGCTGGCAGTGAAATAAAGCTTGTGGGTTGACAGAGAGCTGAAATCACTGGGGCTGGGGAAAAGGGGACTCCGAGATGGCTGAGGCTGAAATCACTGGGGCTGGCATAGGAGCTGCAAGTGGCGCAGACTATGCCGATGGGACACTGAGACTGTAGGGTTGGGGTGCCGAATTCACTGGAGGCCTGGGCTATTGAGGGTGGGGCTGGCTACTGCGTCTGAGCATGGGACGGGCCGTGTAGGGCTGAAAGGGGCCCTTTAGGACTGCTTGCGCCTGAAGTCCCCCCCCCCCGTGCCGGCATGTTGCCACTGGGTGTGAGGGCCACCGTAGGGCTGCAGCCGGAAGCCAGTGTGTGTGTGTGTGTGTGTGTGTCTGGGAAATGCTAAGTGGGCCTGGCATTGCTAGTGGGAACGGCATACAAAGCGTGCAGCTCAGTAAGGGACTGTGCGACGGAGGCAGAGACCACCGTGGGGCTGGCATAGTAGTACTGGACCTGGGATGGGGACTGTAGGGCTGGAGGTGAAATCATTCTGGGGTTGGGATACGCATGGTGGGGTGGACTTGGAGGCTCTAGGGCAGGGGCTGAAGCGTTGCAGAGCTGGAGCCAAGACGGGGAGGGTGCCCTTGGAAGCTGCAGAAGATTCTGCTGGCAGAGATGTGGCAAGCCGTGGCTGGAGCTGGAACAGAAGAGCTGGCAGTGAAATAAAGCTTGTGGGTTGACAAAGAGCTGAAATCACTGGGGCTGGGGAAAAGGGGACTCCGAAATGGCTGAGGCTGAAATCACTGGGGCTGGCATAGGAGCTGCAAGTGGCGCAGACTATGCCGATGGGATACTGAGACTGTAGGGTTGGGGTGCCGAATTCACTGGAGGCCTGGGCTATTGAGGGTGGGGCTGGCTACTGCGTCTGAGCATGGGACCGGCCGTGTAGGGCTGAAAGGGGCCCTTTAGGACTGCTTGCGCCTGAAGTCCCCCCCCCCCCCCGTGCCGGCATGTTGCCACTGGGTGTGAGGGCCACCGTAGGGCTGCAGCCGGAAGCCAGTGTGTGTGTGTGTGTGTGTGTGTGTGTGTCTGGGAAATGCTAAGTGGGCCTGGCATTGCCAGTGGGAACGGCATACAAAGCGTGCAGCTCAGTAAGGGACTGTGCGACGGAGGCAGAGACCACCGTGGGGCTGGCATAGTAGTACTGGACCTGGGATGGGGACTGTAGGGCTGGAGGTGAAATCATTCTGGGGTTGGGATACGCATGGTGGGGTGGACTTGGAGGCTCTAGGGCAGGGGCTGAAGCGTTGCAGAGCTGGAGCCAAGACGGGGAGGGTGCCCTTGGAAGCTGCAGAAGATTCTGCTGGCAGAGATGTGGCAAGCCGTGGCTGGAGCTGGAACAGAAGAGCTGGCAGTGAAATAAAGCTTGTGGGTTGACAAAGAGCTGAAATCACTGGGGCTGGGGAAAAGGGGACTCCGAGATGGCTGAGGCTGAAATCACTGGGGCTGGCATAGGAGCTGCAAGTGGCGCAGACTATGCCGATGGGACACTGAGACTGTAGGGTTGGGGTGCCGAATTCACTGGAGGCCTGGGCTATTGAGGGTGGGGCTGGCTACTGCGTCTGAGCATGGGACGGGCCGTGTAGGGCTGAAAGGGGCCCTTTAGGACTGCTTGCGCCTGAAGTCCCCCCCCCCCGTGCCGGCATGTTGCCACTGGGTGTGAGGGCCACCGTAGGGCTGCAGCCGGAAGCCAGTGTGTGTGTGTGTGTGTCTGGGAAATGCTAAGTGGGCCTGGCATTGCCAGTGGGAACGGCATACAAAGCGTGCAGCTCAGTAAGGGACTGTGCGACGGAGGCAGAGACCACTGTGGGGCTGGCATAGTAGTACTGGACCTGGGATGGGGACTGTAGGGCTGGAGGTGAAATCATTCTGGGGTTGGGATACGCATGGTGGGGTGGACTTGGAGGCTCTAGGGCAGGGGCTGAAGCGTTGCAGAGCTGGAGCCAAGACGGGGAGGGTGCCCTTGGAAGCTGCAGAAGATTCTGCTGGCAGAGATGTGGCAAGCCGTGGCTGGAGCTGGAACAGAAGAGCTGGCAGTGAAATAAAGCTTGTGGGTTGACAAAGAGCTGAAATCACTGGGGCTGGGGAAA
Organism: Cinclus cinclus; assembly: GCF_963662255.1. Lineage (NCBI taxonomy): Eukaryota > Metazoa > Chordata > Aves > Passeriformes > Cinclidae > Cinclus > Cinclus cinclus. Next base: position 29,346,659 of record NC_085054.1, read on the forward strand.
AGGGGACTCCGAAATGGCTGAGGCTGAAATCACTGGGGCTGGCATAGGAGCTGCAAGTGGCGCAGACTATGCCGATGGGACACTGAGACTGTAGGGTTGGGGTGCCGAATTCACTGGAGGCCTGGGCTATTGAGGGTGGGGCTGGCTACTGCGTCTGAGCATGGGACGGGCCGTGTAGGGCTGAAAGGGGCCCTTTAGGACTGCTTGCGCCACTCTGGCAAGGTATTCCCAGCTGCATTGCTGCCCACCCCTGGAGCATGTCTCCATCGGGGGATGGTTGGAAGGCCAGCAGTGCTCAATTACCTTTGCATCTGAGGTCAGCTTCAGGATCTTGTCATACTGTGGGGAAGCAGAGCATCATGGTAAACACCAGCTAACACACTACCTGTGTTAATTCTAACAATTCTTACCCGAATATTAACACCAATAACACTTACTATGTATGTTATTTCACTAGTAGAGGCTGGTAGCGTTCTTAACATCGAGGAACATGAAGAACACGAGACTAATTAATGCTGTTGATTATGCCATTGTAGTGTTGAAACACTTGGCCTCCAGTGCAGTAGCCCCACACTTACCTCGATAGCCTCCCCCAGCAGGTCCCGCAGCACCGGGGCGCAGATCAGCTCCGGCTTCACCGAGGACTGCGGAGGAGAAGGAGGGGGAGCAGCGGGCCCGCAGCAGGCGGCGGGCTGGCATGTCAGTATTTTGGCCAGAGCGCCGATCTCGGCCAGCACGCAGTCGGTGCAGTCCAAGTCCCCGCAGAAGGGGAACCGCTGCCGGGGAAGAGGTGCCCGGAACCCGCAGCGGACTCCGCACGCCCTCCCCGCTCCGCGGCCCCCTCGCTGCCGCCGACCCTCTCCTCACGAAGTCACCGCCCCTCCCTGGTCCGGGATACGAACGCAGAGCCCGACTTTGCCACCCGCAACCACTCCCGGGCAGCCCTTTTAGCCGGGACCTGGGCACGAGAGGTCGGAGAAGGGGAGGGGAGTATCGGGAGCGGGACCCAGCGCGACCGCGGACCCTTGGAGCAGCACTGGCTCCTTCCGGCTGAGCGCCCCGCGCTCCCATGAGCTGCAGCCGCGCAGCTTCCGGGCCCCGCCAATGCCGGCCCGCCTTTCTCCGCCCTGTCCAATCACAGCCGCCCTATCAATCCGGGCGTGGCCCTGGGCGATCGTTCGCCTGGTGCTCTGCTCCCGCCGCCGCTGCTTTGGGAGCCGGCGGAGCCTCGTCAGGTGATGCTGGGGCTTGGAAAGGGCGGGGAGAGTTCTGCCAAGTAAACGGGGAGACGGCGGGCAGCGGGCGGAATCGCGGGAGCGGGCCGTGAGGGGACTGCGGGGAGTCGCGGAACAGAGTGCGGCGGGAAGGGGCGGGCTGGGATTGGCGGAGCCGGCGCTGCCTCGGGATGTGATTGGCTGGGCTGGCCGGCTATTGCCTATAAATAGCGTGCGCTGGGGAGGCGGGCGTTAGTTGGGCGGCGCCGAGGAGGCGGAGGCGGCGGCGGAGGCGGCGGCGAGGGGCGGCGCGGCGGCGGCGAGGGGCGGCGCGGCGGCGGCGAGGGGCGGCGCCGGCGAGGGGCGGCGCGGCGGCGGCGAGGGGCGGCGCCGAGGCGGCGAGGGGCGGCGGCGAGGGGCGGCGCCGAGGCGGCGGGAGCTGCAGGTGCCCGACCTGAGGAGCGCCGCAGCGCCAGGACGGGACCCGCGCGGATGTCGCTGCGCGGAGCGCTGGTGAGCACGGACGCGGCTCCTGCGTCTGTGGGGGGGCGGCGGTGCCCAGTTCTTTACGCCGCGCCCTGCGCGGCTCTGGCGGCCGCTGGGGGGACCTGGAGCGTCTAAGGGCGAACAGCTGCTGCTAGTGGCGGCCGGGGAGCACCCGTTTTGTCGTTTTCTGCATTTAGACAACTGGGAAATGCTGGGAATAAAGCTGGGTTTTTTTCCATTTTTAAGTTTTATTTTGCTTTTCTTTGCAGTAATCACAGCTTCCTTTATTAAACTACTTCATTATTTTGCTCTTTTATTACAAACTTTTAGTAAGTTGTTATTACTACATATCTGATGTTAACTCAATAAGGGTTGTAGGGCTCGGGCTGAAACATGGGCTGCCTGGGGGAAGTGAGGGAGGGGGCCTTTGCGAGAGGGTTGGGAGGTCAAGAGCGGGGGGGAAGGTACATGTTGGGCATCAGGCCTCAAGTCTCCCCAGAGATGGGATCCCTTCAGGATGGGTGGGACAACTCCAAGAGATGCTGTAGTGATCACAGTAATTGATTTCTGGCCTTATCAACAGCCCCGGGCTGCAGTGAGAAGCAGCAGCGGCTTTTAGCTGCTGGCAGCGAGAAGCTGAGGAGCTGGAGCTGAGCAAGCAGAACTGCAGGAGACAGAAATATGGTAGGATTTGAGGACAAGCGTCTTTGGGGCTGGGATAGGGAATATGGAGCCAAGATGTCAAGTGTGTGAGTGGCGATGAAATCATTAAGGGATGGGAGAGGGAGTCTAGAACTGTTAGTGGAGTTAGGATTATCAGATTGGGGCTGGAATATGGGTTCAGGAGGTGAGCTGAAACTATACAGACATGTAGCTGAAGCAAATACCCTGTCCTGCAAAACAGTAAGAGCATGATGAAGCATAGCTGGGACTACGTGGATCCAGAACTGAAACAGAAGATGTGGCAGTACAATAAAGCTTGGGGGTTGACAAAGAGCTGAAATCACTGGGGCTGGGGAAAAGGGGACTCCGAAATGGCTGAGGCTGAAATCACTGGGGCTGGCATAGGAGCTGCAAGTGGCGCAGACTATGCCGATGGGACACTGAGACTGTAGGGTTGGGGTGCCGAATTCACTGGAGGCCTGGGCTATTGAGGGTGGGGCTGGCTACTGCGTCTGAGCATGGGACGGGCCGTGTAGGGCTGAAAGGGGCCCTTTAGGACTGCTTGCGCCTGAAGTCCCCCCCCCCCCCCCCCCCCGTGCCGGCATGTTGCCACTGGGTGTGAGGGCCACCGTAGGGCTGCAGCCGGAAGCCAGTGTGTGTGTGTGTGTGTGTGTGTCTGGGAAATGCTAAGTGGGCCTGGCATTGCCAGTGGGAACGGCATACAAAGCGTGCAGCTCAGTAAGGGACTGTGTGACGGAGGCAGAGACCACCGTGGGGCTGGCATAGTAGTACTGGACCTGGGATGGGGACTGTAGGGCTGGAGGTGAAATCATTCTGGGGTTGGGATACGCATGGTGGGGTGGACTTGGAGGCTCTAGGGCAGGGGCTGAAGCGTTGCAGAGCTGGAGCCAAGACGGGGAGGGTGCCCTTGGAAGCTGCAGAAGATTCTGCTGGCAGAGATGTGGCAAGCCGTGGCTGGAGCTGGAACAGAAGAGCTGGCAGTGAAATAAAGCTTGTGGGTTGACAAAGAGCTGAAATCACTGGGGCTGGGGAAAAGGGGACTCCGAGATGGCTGAGGCTGAAATCACTGGGGCTGGCATAGGAGCTGCAAGTGGCGCAGACTATGCCGATGGGACACTGAGACTGTAGGGTTGGGGTGCCGAATTCACTGGAGGCCTGGGCTATTGAGGGTGGGGCTGGCTACTGCGTCTGAGCATGGGACGGGCCGTGTAGGGCTGAAAGGGGCCCTTTAGGACTGCTTGCGCCTGAAGTCCCCCCCCCCCGGTGCCGGCATGTTGCCACTGGGTGTGAGGGCCACCGTAGGGCTGCAGCCGGAAGCCAGTGTGTGTGTGTGTGTGTCTGGGAAATGCTAAGTGGGCCTGGCATTGCCAGTGGGAACGGCATACAAAGCGTGCAGCTCAGTAAGGGACTGTGCGACGGAGGCAGAGACCACCGTGGGGCTGGCATAGTAGTACTGGACCTGGGATGGGGACTGTAGGGCTGGAGGTGAAATCATTCTGGGGTTGGGATACGCATGGTGGGGTGGACTTGGAGGCTCTAGGGCAGGGGCTGAAGCGTTGCAGAGCTGGAGCCAAGACGGGGAGGGTGCCCTTGGAAGCTGCAGAAGATTCTGCTGGCAGAGATGTGGCAAGCCGTGGCTGGAGCTGGAACAGAAGAGCTGGCAGTGAAATAAAGCTTGTGGGTTGACAAAGAGCTGAAATCACTGGGGCTGGGGAAAAGGGGACTCCGAAATGGCTGAGGCTGAAATCACTGGGGCTGGCATAGGAGCTGCAAGTGGCGCAGACTATGCCGATGGGACACTGAGACTGTAGGGTTGGGGTGCCGAATTCACTGGAGGCCTGGGCTATTGAGGGTGGGGCTGGCTACTGCGTCTGAGCATGGGACGGGCCGTGTAGGGCTGAAAGGGGCCCTTTAGGACTGCTTGCGCCTGAAGTCCCCCCCCCCCCGTGCCGGCATGTTGCCACTGGGTGTGAGGGCCACCGTAGGGCTGCAGCCGGAAGCCAGTGTGTGTGTTTGTGTGTGTGTGTGTGTGTGTGTGTGTGTGTGTCTGGGAAATGCTAAGTGGGCCTGGCATTGCCAGTGGGAACGGCATACAAAGCGTGCAGCTCAGTAAGGGACTGTGCGACGGAGGCAGAGACCACCGTGGGGCTGGCATAGTAGTACTGGACCTGGGATGGGGACTGTAGGGCTGGAGGTGAAATCATTCTGGGGTTGGGATACGCATGGTGGGGTGGACTTGGAGGCTCTAGGGCAGGGGCTGAAGCGTTGCAGAGCTGGAGCCAAGACGGGGAGGGTGCCCTTGGAAGCTGCAGAAGATTCTGCTGGCAGAGATGTGGCAAGCCGTGGCTGGAGCTGGAACAGAAGAGCTGGCAGTGAAATAAAGCTTGTGGGTTGACAAAGAGCTGAAATCACTGGGGCTGGGGAAAAGGGGACTCCGAAATGGCTGAGGCTGAAATCACTGGGGCTGGCATAGGAGCTGCAAGTGGCGCAGACTATGCTGATGGGATACTGAGACTGTAGGGTTGGGGTGCCGAATTCACTGGAGGCCTGGGCTATTGAGGGTGGGGCTGGCTACTGCGTCTGAGCATGGGACGGGCCGTGTAGGGCTGAAAGGGGCCCTTTAGGACTGCTTGCGCCTGAAGTCCCCCCCCCCCCCCCGTGCCGGCATGTTGCCACTGGGTGTGAGGGCCACCGTAGGGCTGCAGCCGGAAGCCAGTGTGTGTGTGTGTGTGTGTGTGTGTGTGTGTGTCTGGGAAATGCTAAGTGGGCCTGGCATTGCCAGTGGGAACGGCATACAAAGCGTGCAGCTCAGTAAGGGACTGTGCGACGGAGGCAGAGACCACCGTGGGGCTGGCATAGTAGTACTGGACCTGGGATGGGGACTGTAGGGCTGGAGGTGAAATCATTCTGGGGTTGGGATACGCATGGTGGGGTGGACTTGGAGGCTCTAGGGCAGGGGCTGAAGCGTTGCAGAGCTGGAGCCAAGACGGGGAGGGTGCCCTTGGAAGCTGCAGAAGATTCTGCTGGCAGAGATGTGGCAAGCCGTGGCTGGAGCTGGAACAGAAGAGCTGGCAGTGAAATAAAGCTTGTGGGTTGACAAAGAGCTGAAATCACTGGGGCTGGGGAAAAGGGGACTCCGAGATGGCTGAGGCTGAAATCACTGGGGCTGGCATAGGAGCTGCAAGTGGCGCAGACTATGCCGATGGGACACTGAGACTGTAGGGTTGGGGTGCCGAATTCACTGGAGGCCTGGGCTATTGAGGGTGGGGCTGGCTACTGCGTCTGAGCATGGGACGGGCCGTGTAGGGCTGAAAGGGGCCCTTTAGGACTGCTTGCGCCTGAAGTTCCCCCCCCCCCCCCGTGCCGGCATGTTGCCACTGGGTGTGAGGGCCACCGTAGGGCTGCAGCCGGAAGCCAGTGTGTGTGTGTGTGTGTGTGTCTGGGAAATGCTAAGTGGGCCTGGCATTGCCAGTGGGAACGGCATACAAAGCGTGCAGCTCAGTAAGGGACTGTGCGACGGAGGCAGAGACCACCGTGGGGCTGGCATAGTAGTACTGGACCTGGGATGGGGACTGTAGGGCTGGAGGTGAAATCATTCTGGGGTTGGGATACGCATGGTGGGGTGGACTTGGAGGCTCTAGGGCAGGGGCTGAAGCGTTGCAGAGCTGGAGCCAAGACGGGGAGGGTGCCCTTGGAAGCTGCAGAAGATTCTGCTGGCAGAGATGTGGCAAGCCGTGGCTGGAGCTGGAACAGAAGAGCTGGCAGTGAAATAAAGCTTGTGGGTTGACAAAGAGCTGAAATCACTGGGGCTGGGGAAAAGGGGACTCCGAAATGGCTGAGGCTGAAATCACTGGGGCTGGCATAGGAGCTGCAAGTGGCGCAGACTATGCCGATGGGACACTGAGACTGTAGGGTTGGGGTGCCGAATTCACTGGAGGCCTGGGCTATTGAGGGTGGGGCTGGCTACTGCGTCTGAGCATGGGACGGGCCGTGTAGGGCTGAAAGGGGCCCTTTAGGACTGCTTGCGCCTGAAGTCCCCCCCCCCCGTGCCGGCATGTTGCCACTGGGTGTGAGGGCCACCGTAGGGCTGCAGCCGGAAGCCAGTGTGTGTGTGTGTGTGTGTGTGTCTGGGAAATGCTAAGTGGGCCTGGCATTGCCAGTGGGAACGGCATACAAAGCGTGCAGCTCAGTAAGGGACTGTGCGACGGAGGCAGAGACCACCGTGGGGCTGGCATAGTAGTACTGGACCTGGGATGGGGACTGTAGGGCTGGAGGTGAAATCATTCTGGGGTTGGGATACGCATGGTGGGGTGGACTTGGAGGCTCTAGGGCAGGGGCTGAAGCGTTGCAGAGCTGGAGCCAAGACGGGGAGGGTGCCCTTGGAAGCTGCAGAAGATTCTGCTGGCAGAGATGTGGCAAGCCGTGGCTGGAGCTGGAACAGAAGAGCTGGCAGTGAAATAAAGCTTGTGGGTTGACAAAGAGCTGAAATCACTGGGGCTGGGGAAAAGGGGACTCCGAAATGGCTGAGGCTGAAATCACTGGGGCTGGCATAGGAGCTGCAAGTGGCGCAGACTATGCCGATGGGATACTGAGACTGTAGGGTTGGGGTGCCGAATTCACTGGAGGCCTGGGCTATTGAGGGTGGGGCTGGCTACTGCGTCTGAGCATGGGACCGGCCGTGTAGGGCTGAAAGGGGCCCTTTAGGACTGCTTGCGCCTGAAGTCCCCCCCCCCCCCGTGCCGGCATGTTGCCACTGGGTGTGAGGGCCACCGTAGGGCTGCAGCCGGAAGCCAGTGTGTGTGTGTGTGTGTGTGTGTGTGTGTCTGGGAAATGCTAAGTGGGCCTGGCATTGCCAGTGGGAACGGCATACAAAGCGTGCAGCTCAGTAAGGGACTGTGCGACGGAGGCAGAGACCACCGTGGGGCTGGCATAGTAGTACTGGACCTGGGATGGGGACTGTAGGGCTGGAGGTGAAATCATTCTGGGGTTGGGATACGCATGGTGGGGTGGACTTGGAGGCTCTAGGGCAGGGGCTGAAGCGTTGCAGAGCTGGAGCCAAGACGGGGAGGGTGCCCTTGGAAGCTGCAGAAGATTCTGCTGGCAGAGATGTGGCAAGCCGTGGCTGGAGCTGGAACAGAAGAGCTGGCAGTGAAATAAAGCTTGTGGGTTGACAAAGAGCTGAAATCACTGGGGCTGGGGAAAAGGGGACTCCGAGATGGCTGAGGCTGAAATCACTGGGGCTGGCATAGGAGCTGCAAGTGGCGCAGACTATGCCGATGGGACACTGAGACTGTAGGGTTGGGGTGCCGAATTCACTGGAGGCCTGGGCTATTGAGGGTGGGGCTGGCTACTGCGTCTGAGCATGGGACGGGCCGTGTAGGGCTGAAAGGGGCCCTTTAGGACTGCTTGCGCCTGAAGTCCCCCCCCCCCGTGCCGGCATGTTGCCACTGGGTGTGAGGGCCACCGTAGGGCTGCAGCCGGAAGCCAGTGTGTGTGTGTGTGTGTCTGGGAAATGCTAAGTGGGCCTGGCATTGCCAGTGGGAACGGCATACAAAGCGTGCAGCTCAGTAAGGGACTGTGCGACGGAGGCAGAGACCACTGTGGGGCTGGCATAGTAGTACTGGACCTGGGATGGGGACTGTAGGGCTGGAGGTGAAATCATTCTGGGGTTGGGATACGCATGGTGGGGTGGACTTGGAGGCTCTAGGGCAGGGGCTGAAGCGTTGCAGAGCTGGAGCCAAGACGGGGAGGGTGCCCTTGGAAGCTGCAGAAGATTCTGCTGGCAGAGATGTGGCAAGCCGTGGCTGGAGCTGGAACAGAAGAGCTGGCAGTGAAATAAAGCTTGTGGGTTGACAAAGAGCTGAAATCACTGGGGCTGGGGAAAAGGGGACTCCGAAATGGCTGAGGCTGAAATCACTGGGGCTGGCATAGGAGCTGCAAGTGGCGCAGACTATGCCGATGGGATACTGAGACTGTAGGGTTGGGGTGCCGAATTCACTGGAGGCCTGGGCTATTGAGGGTGGGGCTGGCTACTGCGTCTGAGCATGGGACGGGCCGTGTAGGGCTGAAAGGGGCCCTTTAGGACTGCTTGCGCCTGAAGTCCCCCCCCCCCCCCGTGCCGGCATGTTGCCACTGGGTGTGAGGGCCACCGTAGGGCTGCAGCCGGAAGCCAGTGTGTGTGTGTGTGTGTGTGTGTGTCTGGGAAATGCTAAGTGGGCCTGGCATTGCCAGTGGGAACGGCATACAAAGCGTGCAGCTCAGTAAGGGACTGTGCGACGGAGGCAGAGACCACCGTGGGGCTGGCATAGTAGTACTGGACCTGGGATGGGGACTGTAGGGCTGGAGGTGAAATCATTCTGGGGTTGGGATACGCATGGTGGGGTGGACTTGGAGGCTCTAGGGCAGGGGCTGAAGCGTTGCAGAGCTGGAGCCAAGACGGGGAGGGTGCCCTTGGAAGCTGCAGAAGATTCTGCTGGCAGAGATGTGGCAAGCCGTGGCTGGAGCTGGAACAGAAGAGCTGGCAGTGAAATAAAGCTTGTGGGTTGACAAAGAGCTGAAATCACTGGGGCTGGGGAAAAGGGGACTCCGAAATGGCTGAGGCTGAAATCACTGGGGCTGGCATAGGAGCTGCAAGTGGCGCAGACTATGCCGATGGGACACTGAGACTGTAGGGTTGGGGTGCCGAATTCACTGGAGGCCTGGGCTATTGAGGGTGGGGCTGGCTACTGCGTCTGAGCATGGGACGGGCCGTGTAGGGCTGAAAGGGGCCCTTTAGGACTGCTTGCGCCTGAAGTCCCCCCCCCCCGTGCCGGCATGTTGCCACTGGGTGTGAGGGCCACCGTAGGGCTGCAGCCGGAAGCCAGTGTGTGTGTGTGTGTGTGTGTGTCTGGGAAATGCTAAGTGGGCCTGGCATTGCTAGTGGGAACGGCATACAAAGCGTGCAGCTCAGTAAGGGACTGTGCGACGGAGGCAGAGACCACCGTGGGGCTGGCATAGTAGTACTGGACCTGGGATGGGGACTGTAGGGCTGGAGGTGAAATCATTCTGGGGTTGGGATACGCATGGTGGGGTGGACTTGGAGGCTCTAGGGCAGGGGCTGAAGCGTTGCAGAGCTGGAGCCAAGACGGGGAGGGTGCCCTTGGAAGCTGCAGAAGATTCTGCTGGCAGAGATGTGGCAAGCCGTGGCTGGAGCTGGAACAGAAGAGCTGGCAGTGAAATAAAGCTTGTGGGTTGACAAAGAGCTGAAATCACTGGGGCTGGGGAAAAGGGGACTCCGAAATGGCTGAGGCTGAAATCACTGGGGCTGGCATAGGAGCTGCAAGTGGCGCAGACTATGCCGATGGGATACTGAGACTGTAGGGTTGGGGTGCCGAATTCACTGGAGGCCTGGGCTATTGAGGGTGGGGCTGGCTACTGCGTCTGAGCATGGGACGGGCCGTGTAGGGCTGAAAGGGGCCCTTTAGGACTGCTTGCGCCTGAAGTCCCCCCCCCCCCCCCCCCGTGCCGGCATGTTGCCACTGGGTGTGAGGGCCACCGTAGGGCTGCAGCCGGAAGCCAGTGTGTGTGTGTGTGTGTGTGTCTGGGAAATGCTAAGTGGGCCTGGCATTGCCAGTGGGAACGGCATACAAAGCGTGCAGCTCAGTAAGGGACTGTGCGACGGAGGCAGAGACCACTGTGGGGCTGGCATAGTAGTACTGGACCTGGGATGGGGACTGTAGGGCTGGAGGTGAAATCATTCTGGGGTTGGGATACGCATGGTGGGGTGGACTTGGAGGCTCTAGGGCAGGGGCTGAAGCGTTGCAGAGCTGGAGCCAAGACGGGGAGGGTGCCCTTGGAAGCTGCAGAAGATTCTGCTGGCAGAGATGTGGCAAGCCGTGGCTGGAGCTGGAACAGAAGAGCTGGCAGTGAAATAAAGCTTGTGGGTTGACAAAGAGCTGAAATCACTGGGGCTGGGGAAAAGGGGACTCCGAAATGGCTGAGGCTGAAATCACTGGGGCTGGCATAGGAGCTGCAAGTGGCGCAGACTATGCCGATGGGATACTGAGACTGTAGGGTTGGGGTGCCGAATTCACTGGAGGCCTGGGCTATTGAGGGTGGGGCTGGCTACTGCGTCTGAGCATGGGACGGGCCGTGTAGGGCTGAAAGGGGCCCTTTAGGACTGCTTGCGCCTGAAGTCCCCCCCTCCCCCGTGCCGGCATGTTGCCACTGGGTGTGAGGGCCACCGTAGGGCTGCAGCCGGAAGCCAGTGTGTGTGTGTGTGTGTGTGTGTGTCTGGGAAATGCTAAGTGGGCCTGGCATTGCCAGTGGGAACGGCATACAAAGCGTGCAGCTCAGTAAGGGACTGTGCGACGGAGGCAGAGACCACCGTGGGGCTGGCATAGTAGTACTGGACCTGGGATGGGGACTGTAGGTCTGGAGGTGAAATCATTCTGGGGTTGGGATACGCATGGTGGGGTGGACTTGGATGCTCTAGGGCAGGGGCTGAAGCGTTGCAGAGCTGGAGCCAAGACGGGGAGGGTGCCCTTGGAAGCTGCAGAAGATTCTGCTGGCAGAGATGTGGCAAGCCGTGGCTGGAGCTGGAACAGAAGAGCTGGCAGTGAAATAAAGCTTGTGGGTTGACAAAGAGCTGAAATCACTGGGGCTGGGGAAAAGGGGACTCCGAGATGGCTGAGGCTGAAATCACTGGGGCTGGCATAGGAGCTGCAAGTGGCGCAGACTATGCCGATGGGACACTGAGACTGTAGGGTTGGGGTGCCGAATTCACTGGAGGCCTGGGCTATTGAGGGTGGGGCTGGCTACTGCGTCTGAGCATGGGACGGGCCGTGTAGGGCTGAAAGGGGCCCTTTAGGACTGCTTGCGCCTGAAGTCCCCCCCCCCCGTGCCGGCATGTTGCCACTGGGTGTGAGGGCCACCGTAGGGCTGCAGCCGGAAGCCAGTGTGTGTGTGTGTGTGTGTGTCTGGGAAATGCTAAGTGGGCCTGGCATTGCCAGTGGGAACGGCATACAAAGCGTGCAGCTCAGTAAGGGACTGTGCGACGGAGGCAGAGACCACCGTGGGGCTGGCATAGTAGTACTGGACCTGGGATGGGGACTGTAGGGCTGGAGGTGAAATCATTCTGGGGTTGGGATACGCATGGTGGGGTGGACTTGGAGGCTCTAGGGCAGGGGCTGAAGCGTTGCAGAGCTGGAGCCAAGACGGGGAGGGTGCCCTTGGAAGCTGCAGAAGATTCTGCTGGCAGAGATGTGGCAAGCCGTGGCTGGAGCTGGAACAGAAGAGCTGGCAGTGAAATAAAGCTTGTGGGTTGACAGCTGAAATCACTGGGGCTGGGGAAAAGGGGACTCCGAGATGGCTGAGGCTGAAATCACTGGGGCTGGCATAGGAGCTGCAAGTGGCGCAGACTATGCCGATGGGACACTGAGACTGTAGGGTTGGGGTGCCGAATTCACTGGAGGCCTGGGCTATTGAGGGTGGGGCTGGCTACTGCGTCTGAGCATGGGACGGGCCGTGTAGGGCTGAAAGGGGCCCTTTAGGACTGCTTGCGCCACTCTGGCAAGGTATTCCCAGCTGCATTGCTGCCCACCCCTGGAGCATGTCTCCATCGGGGGATGGTTGGAAGGCCAGCAGTGCTCAATTACCTTTGCATCTGAGGTCAGCTTCAGGATCTTGTCATACTGTGGGGAAGCAGAGCATCATGGTAAACACCAGCTAACACACTACCTGTGTTAATTCTAACAATTCTTACCCGAATATTAACACCAATAACACTTACTATGTATGTTATTTCACTAGTAGAGGCTGGTAGCGTTCTTAACATCGAGGAACATGAAGAACACGAGACTAATTAATGCTGTTGATTATGCCATTGTAGTGTTGAAACACTTGGCCTCCAGTGCAGTAGCCCCACACTTACCTCGATAGCCTCCCCCAGCAGGTCCCGCAGCACCGGGGCGCAGATCAGCTCCGGCTTCACCGAGGACTGTGGAGGAGAAGGAGGGGGAGCAGCGGGCCCGCAGCAGGCGGCGGGCTGGCATGTCAGTATTTTGGCCAGAGCGCCGATCTCGGCCAGCACGCAGTCGGTGCAGTCCAAGTCCCCGCAGAAGGGGAACCGCTGCCGGGGAAGAGGTGCCCGGAACCCGCAGCGGACTCCGCACGCCCTCCCCGCTCCGCGGCCCCCTCGCTGCCGCCGACCCTCTCCTCACGAAGTCACCGCCCCTCCCTGGTCCGGGATACGAACGCAGAGCCCGACTTTGCCACCCGCAACCACTCCCGGGCAGCCCTTTTAGCCGGGACCTGGGCACGAGAGGTCGGAGAAGGGGAGGGGAGTATCGGGAGCGGGACCCAGCGCGACCGCGGACCCTTGGAGCAGCACTGGCTCCTTCCGGCTGAGCGCCCCGCGCTCCCATGAGCTGCAGCCGCGCAGCTTCCGGGCCCCGCCAATGCCGGCCCGCCTTTCTCCGCCCTGTCCAATCACAGCCGCCCTATCAATCCGGGCGTGGCCCTGGGCGATCGTTCGCCTGGTGCTCTGCTCCCGCCGCCGCTGCTTTGGGAGCCGGCGGAGCCTCGTCAGGTGATGCTGGGGCTTGGAAAGGGCGGGGAGAGTTCTGCCAAGTAAACGGGGAGACGGCGGGCAGCGGGCGGAATCGCGGGAGCGGGCCGTGAGGGGACTGCGGGGGGTCGCGGAACAGAGTGCGGCGGGAAGGGGCGGGCTGGGATTGGCGGAGCCGGCGCTGCCTCGGGATGTGATTGGCTGGGCTGGCCGGCTATTGCCTATAAATAGCGTGCGCTGGGGAGGCGGGCGTTAGTTGGGCGGCGCCGAGGAGGCGGAGGCGGCGGCGGAGGCGGCGGCGAGGGGCGGCGCGGCGGCGGCGAGGGGCGGCGCGGCGGCGGCGAGGGGCGGTGCCGGCGAGGGGCGGTGCGGCGGCGGCGAGGGGCGGCGCCGGCGAGGGGCGGCGCGGCGGCGGCGAGGGGCGGCGCCGAGGCGGCGAGGGGCGGTGGCGAGGCGGCGAGGGGCGGCGCCGAGGCGGCGGGAGCTGCAGGTGCCCGACCTGAGGAGCGCCACAGCGCCAGGACGGGACCCGCGCGGATGTCGCTGCGCGGAGCGCTGGTGAGCACGGACGCGGCTCCTGCGTCTGTGGGGGGGCGGCGGTGCCCAGTTCTTTACGCCGCGCCCTGCGCGGCTCTGGCGGCCGCTGGGGGGACCTGGAGCGTCTAAGGGCGAACAGCTGCTGCTAGTGGCGGCCGGGGAGCACCCGTTTTGTCGTTTTCTGCATTTAGACAACTGGGAAATGCTGGGAATAAAGCTGGGTTTTTTTCCATTTTTAAGTTTTATTTTGATTTTCTTTGCAGTAATCACAGCTTCCTTTATTAAACTACTTCATTATTTTGCTCTTTTATTACAAACTTTTAGTAAGTTGTTATTACTACATATCTGATGTTAACTCAATAAGGGTTGTAGGGCTCGGGCTGAAACATGGGCTGCCTGGGGGAAGTGAGGGAGGGGGCCTTTGCGAGAGGGTTGGGAGGTCAAGAGCGGGGGGGAAGGTACATGTTGGGCATCAGGCCTCAAGTCTCCCCAGAGATGGGATCCCTTCAGGATGGGTGGGACAACTCCAAGAGATGCTGTAGTGATCACAGTAATTGATTTCTGGCCTTATCAACAGCCCCGGGCTGCAGTGAGAAGCAGCAGCGGCTTTTAGCTGCTGGCAGCGAGAAGCTGAGGAGCTGGAGCTGAGCAAGCAGAACTGCAGGAGACAGAAATATGGTAGGATTTGAGGACAAGCGTCTTTGGGGCTGGGATAGGGAATATGGAGCCAAGATGTCAAGTGTGTGAGTGGCGATGAAATCATTAAGGGATGGGAGAGGGAGTCTAGAACTGTTAGTGGAGTTAGGATTATCAGATTGGGGCTGGAATATGGGTTCAGGAGGTGAGCTGAAACTATACAGACATGTAGCTGAAGCAAATACCCTGTCCTGCAAAACAGTAAGAGCATGATGAAGCATAGCTGGGACTACGTGGATCCAGAACTGAAACAGAAGATGTGGCAGTACAATAAAGCTTGTGGGTTGACAAAGAGCTGAAATCACTGGGGCTGGGGAAAAGGGGACTCCGAAATGGCTGAGGCTGAAATCACTGGGGCTGGCATAGGAGCTGCAAGTGGCGCAGACTATGCCGATGGGATACTGAGACTGTAGGGTTGGGGTGCCGAATTCACTGGAGGCCTGGGCTATTGAGGGTGGGGCTGGCTACTGCGTCTGAGCATGGGACGGGCCGTGTAGGGCTGAAAGGGGCCCTTTAGGACTGCTTGCGCCTGAAGTCCCCCCCCCCCCCCCCCGTGCCGGCATGTTGCCACTGGGTGTGAGGGCCACCGTAGGGCTGCAGCCGGAAGCCAGTGTGTGTGTGTGTGTGTGTGTCTGGGAAATGCTAAGTGGGCCTGGCATTGCCAGTGGGAACGGCATACAAAGCGTGCAGCTCAGTAAGGGACTGTGCGACGGAGGCAGAGACCACCGTGGGGCTGGCATAGTAGTACTGGACCTGGGATGGGGACTGTAGGGCTGGAGGTGAAATCATTCTGGGGTTGGGATACGCATGGTGGGGTGGACTTGGAGGCTCTAGGGCAGGGGCTGAAGCGTTGCAGAGCTGGAGCCAAGACGGGGAGGGTGCCCTTGGAAGCTGCAGAAGATTCTGCTGGCAGAGATGTGGCAAGCCGTGGCTGGAGCTGGAACAGAAGAGCTGGCAGTGAAATAAAGCTTGTGGGTTGACAAAGAGCTGAAATCACTGGGGCTGGGGAAAAGGGGACTCCGAAATGGCTGAGGCTGAAATCACTGGGGCTGGCATAGGAGCTGCAAGTGGCGCAGACTATGCCGATGGGACACTGAGACTGTAGGGTTGGGGTGCCGAATTCACTGGAGGCCTGGGCTATTGAGGGTGGGGCTGGCTACTGCGTCTGAGCATGGGACCGGCCGTGTAGGGCTGAAAGGGGCCCTTTAGGACTGCTTGCGCCTGAAGTCCCCCCCCCCCCCCGTGCCGGCATGTTGCCACTGGGTGTGAGGGCCACCGTAGGGCTGCAGCCGGAAGCCAGTGTGTGTGTGTGTGTGTGTGTGTGTGTGTGTCTGGGAAATGCTAAGTGGGCCTGGCATTGCCAGTGGGAACGGCATACAAAGCGTGCAGCTCAGTAAGGGACTGTGCGACGGAGGCAGAGACCACCGTGGGGCTGGCATAGTAGTACTGGACCTGGGATGGGGACTGTAGGGCTGGAGGTGAAATCATTCTGGGGTTGGGATATGCATGGTGGGGTGGACTTGGAGGCTCTAGGGCAGGGGCTGAAGCGTTGCAGAGCTGGAGCCAAGACGGGGAGGGTGCCCTTGGAAGCTGCAGAAGATTCTGCTGGCAGAGATGTGGCAAGCCGTGGCTGGAGCTGGAACAGAAGAGCTGGCAGTGAAATAAAGCTTGTGGGTTGACAAAGAGCTGAAATCACTGGGGCTGGGGAAAAGGGGACTCCGAAATGGCTGAGGCTGAAATCACTGGGGCTGGCATAGGAGCTGCAAGTGGCGCAGACTATGCCGATGGGACACTGAGACTGTAGGGTTGGGGTGCCGAATTCACTGGAGGCCTGGGCTATTGAGGGTGGGGCTGGCTACTGCGTCTGAGCATGGGACGGGCCGTGTAGGGCTGAAAGGGGCCCTTTAGGACTGCTTGCGCCTGAAGTCCCCCCCCCCCCGTGCCGGCATGTTGCCACTGGGTGTGAGGGCCACCGTAGGGCTGCAGCCGGAAGCCAGTGTGTGTGTGTGTGTGTGTGTGTCTGGGAAATGCTAAGTGGGCCTGGCATTGCCAGTGGGAACGGCATACAAAGCGTGCAGCTCAGTAAGGGACTGTGCGACGGAGGCAGAGACCACCGTGGGGCTGGCATAGTAGTACTGGACCTGGGATGGGGACTGTAGGGCTGGAGGTGAAATCATTCTGGGGTTGGGATACGCATGGTGGGGTGGACTTGGAGGCTCTAGGGCAGGGGCTGAAGCGTTGCAGAGCTGGAGCCAAGACGGGGAGGGTGCCCTTGGAAGCTGCAGAAGATTCTGCTGGCAGAGATGTGGCAAGCCGTGGCTGGAGCTGGAACAGAAGAGCTGGCAGTGAAATAAAGCTTGTGGGTTGACAAAGAGCTGAAATCACTGGGGCTGGGGAAAAGGGGACTCCGAAATGGCTGAGGCTGAAATCACTGGGGCTGGCATAGGAGCTGCAAGTGGCGCAGACTATGCCGATGGGATACTGAGACTGTAGGGTTGGGGTGCCGAATTCACTGGAGGCCTGGGCTATTGAGGGTGGGGCTGGCTACTGCGTCTGAGCATGGGACCGGCCGTGTAGGGCTGAAAGGGGCCCTTTAGGACTGCTTGCGCCTGAAGTCCCCCCCCCCCCCCGTGCCGGCATGTTGCCACTGGGTGTGAGGGCCACCATAGGGCTGCAGCCGGAAGCCAGTGTGTGTGTGTGTGTGTGTGTGTGTGTCTGGGAAATGCTAAGTGGGCCTGGCATTGCCAGTGGGAACGGCATACAAAGCGTGCAGCTCAGTAAGGGACTGTGCGACGGAGGCAGAGACCACCGTGGGGCTGGCATAGTAGTACTGGACCTGGGATGGGGACTGTAGGGCTGGAGGTGAAATCATTCTGGGGTTGGGATACGCATGGTGGGGTGGACTTGGAGGCTCTAGGGCAGGGGCTGAAGCGTTGCAGAGCTGGAGCCAAGACGGGGAGGGTGCCCTTGGAAGCTGCAGAAGATTCTGCTGGCAGAGATGTGGCAAGCCGTGGCTGGAGCTGGAACAGAAGAGCTGGCAGTGAAATAAAGCTTGTGGGTTGACAAAGAGCTGAAATCACTGGGGCTGGGGAAAAGGGGACTCCGAAATGGCTGAGGCTGAAATCACTGGGGCTGGCATAGGAGCTGCAAGTGGCGCAGACTATGCCGATGGGATACTGAGACTGTAGGGTTGGGGTGCCGAATTCACTGGAGGCCTGGGCTATTGAGGGTGGGGCTGGCTACTGCGTCTGAGCATGGGACGGGCCGTGTAGGGCTGAAAGGGGCCCTTTAGGACTGCTTGCGCCTGAAGTCCCCCCCCCCGTGCCGGCATGTTGCCACTGGGTGTGAGGGCCACCGTAGGGCTGCAGCCGGAAGCCAGTGTGTGTGTGTGTGTGTGTGTCTGGGAAATGCTAAGTGGGCCTGGCATTGCCAGTGGGAACGGCATACAAAGCGTGCAGCTCAGTAAGGGACTGTGCGACGGAGGCAGAGACCACCGTGGGGCTGGCATAGTAGTACTGGACCTGGGATGGGGACTGTAGGGCTGGAGGTGAAATCATTCTGGGGTTGGGATACGCATGGTGGGGTGGACTTGGAGGCTCTAGGGCAGGGGCTGAAGCGTTGCAGAGCTGGAGCCAAGACGGGGAGGGTGCCCTTGGAAGCTGCAGAAGATTCTGCTGGCAGAGATGTGGCAAGCCGTGGCTGGAGCTGGAACAGAAGAGCTGGCAGTGAAATAAAGCTTGTGGGTTGACAAAGAGCTGAAATCACTGGGGCTGGGGAAAAGGGGACTCCGAAATGGCTGAGGCTGAAATCACTGGGGCTGGCATAGGAGCTGCAAGTGGCGCAGACTATGCCGATGGGATACTGAGACTGTAGGGTTGGGGTGCCGAATTCACTGGAGGCCTGGGCTATTGAGGGTGGGGCTGGCTACTGCGTCTGAGCATGGGACGGGCCGTGTAGGGCTGAAAGGGGCCCTTTAGGACTGCTTGCGCCTGAAGTCCCCCCCCCCCCCCCGTGCCGGCATGTTGCCACTGGGTGTGAGGGCCACCGTAGGGCTGCAG
This sequence comes from Cinclus cinclus, assembly GCF_963662255.1. NCBI lineage: Eukaryota > Metazoa > Chordata > Aves > Passeriformes > Cinclidae > Cinclus > Cinclus cinclus. The sequence goes on from NC_085054.1 coordinate 29,364,880, forward strand.
CCGGAAGCCAGTGTGTGTGTGTGTGTGTGTGTGTGTCTGGGAAATGCTAAGTGGGCCTGGCATTGCCAGTGGGAACGGCATACAAAGCGTGCAGCTCAGTAAGGGACTGTGCGACGGAGGCAGAGACCACCGTGGGGCTGGCATAGTAGTACTGGACCTGGGATGGGGACTGTAGGGCTGGAGGTGAAATCATTCTGGGGTTGGGATACGCATGGTGGGGTGGACTTGGAGGCTCTAGGGCAGGGGCTGAAGCGTTGCAGAGCTGGAGCCAAGACGGGGAGGGTGCCCTTGGAAGCTGCAGAAGATTCTGCTGGCAGAGATGTGGCAAGCCGTGGCTGGAGCTGGAACAGAAGAGCTGGCAGTGAAATAAAGCTTGTGGGTTGACAAAGAGCTGAAATCACTGGGGCTGGGGAAAAGGGGACTCCGAGATGGCTGAGGCTGAAATCACTGGGGCTGGCATAGGAGCTGCAAGTGGCGCAGACTATGCCGATGGGACACTGAGACTGTAGGGTTGGGGTGCCGAATTCACTGGAGGCCTGGGCTATTGAGGGTGGGGCTGGCTACTGCGTCTGAGCATGGGACGGGCCGTGTAGGGCTGAAAGGGGCCCTTTAGGACTGCTTGCGCCACTCTGGCAAGGTATTCCCAGCTGCATTGCTGCCCACCCCTGGAGCATGTCTCCATCGGGGGATGGTTGGAAGGCCAGCAGTGCTCAATTACCTTTGCATCTGAGGTCAGCTTCAGGATCTTGTCATACTGTGGGGAAGCAGAGCATCATGGTAAACACCAGCTAACACACTACCTGTGTTAATTCTAACAATTCTTACCCGAATATTAACACCAATAACACTTACTATGTATGTTATTTCACTAGTAGAGGCTGGTAGCGTTCTTAACATCGAGGAACATGAAGAACACGAGACTAATTAATGCTGTTGATTATGCCATTGTAGTGTTGAAACACTTGGCCTCCAGTGCAGTAGCCCCACACTTACCTCGATAGCCTCCCCCAGCAGGTCCCGCAGCACCGGGGCGCAGATCAGCTCCGGCTTCACCGAGGACTGCGGAGGAGAAGGAGGGGGAGCAGCGGGCCCGCAGCAGGCGGCGGGCTGGCATGTCAGTATTTTGGCCAGAGCGCCGATCTCGGCCAGCACGCAGTCGGTGCAGTCCAAGTCCCCGCAGAAGGGGAACCGCTGCCGGGGAAGAGGTGCCCGGAACCCGCAGCGGACTCCGCACGCCCTCCCCGCTCCGCGGCCCCCTCGCTGCCGCCGACCCTCTCCTCACGAAGTCACCGCCCCTCCCTGGTCCGGGATACGAACGCAGAGCCCGACTTTGCCACCCGCAACCACTCCCGGGCAGCCCTTTTAGCCGGGACCTGGGCACGAGAGGTCGGAGAAGGGGAGGGGAGTATCGGGAGCGGGACCCAGCGCGACCGCGGACCCTTGGAGCAGCACTGGCTCCTTCCGGCTGAGCGCCCCGCGCTCCCATGAGCTGCAGCCGCGCAGCTTCCGGGCCCCGCCAATGCCGGCCCGCCTTTCTCCGCCCTGTCCAATCACAGCCGCCCTATCAATCCGGGCGTGGCCCTGGGCGATCGTTCGCCTGGTGCTCTGCTCCCGCCGCCGCTGCTTTGGGAGCCGGCGGAGCCTCGTCAGGTGATGCTGGGGCTTGGAAAGGGCGGGGAGAGTTCTGCCAAGTAAACGGGGAGACGGCGGGCAGCGGGCGGAATCGCGGGAGCGGGCCGTGAGGGGACTGCGGGGGGTCGCGGAACAGAGTGCGGCGGGAAGGGGCGGGCTGGGATTGGCGGAGCCGGCGCTGCCTCGGGATGTGATTGGCTGGGCTGGCCGGCTATTGCCTATAAATAGCGTGCGCTGGGGAGGCGGGCGTTAGTTGGGCGGCGCCGAGGAGGCGGAGGCGGCGGCGGAGGCGGCGGCGAGGGGCGGCGCGGCGGCGGCGAGGGGCGGCGCGGCGGCGGCGAGGGGCGGCGCCGGCGAGGGGCGGCGCGGCGGCGGCGAGGGGCGGCGCCGGCGAGGGGCGGCGCGGCGGCGGCGAGGGGCGGCGCCGAGGCGGCGAGGGGCGGTGGCGAGGCGGCGAGGGGCGGCGCCGAGGCGGCGGGAGCTGCAGGTGCCCGACCTGAGGAGCGCCACAGCGCCAGGACGGGACCCGCGCGGATGTCGCTGCGCGGAGCGCTGGTGAGCACGGACGCGGCTCCTGCGTCTGTGGGGGGGCGGCGGTGCCCAGTTCTTTACGCCGCGCCCTGCGCGGCTCTGGCGGCCGCTGGGGGGACCTGGAGCGTCTAAGGGCGAACAGCTGCTGCTAGTGGCGGCCGGGGAGCACCCGTTTTGTCGTTTTCTGCATTTAGACAACTGGGAAATGCTGGGAATAAAGCTGGGTTTTTTTCCATTTTTAAGTTTTATTTTGCTTTTCTTTGCAGTAATCACAGCTTCCTTTATTAAACTACTTCATTATTTTGCTCTTTTATTACAAACTTTTAGTAAGTTGTTATTACTACATATCTGATGTTAACTCAATAAGGGTTGTAGGGCTCGGGCTGAAACATGGGCTGCCTGGGGGAAGTGAGGGAGGGGGCCTTTGCGAGAGGGTTGGGAGGTCAAGAGCGGGGGGGAAGGTACATGTTGGGCATCAGGCCTCAAGTCTCCCCAGAGATGGGATCCCTTCAGGATGGGTGGGACAACTCCAAGAGATGCTGTAGTGATCACAGTAATTGATTTCTGGCCTTATCAACAGCCCCGGGCTGCAGTGAGAAGCAGCAGCGGCTTTTAGCTGCTGGCAGCGAGAAGCTGAGGAGCTGGAGCTGAGCAAGCAGAACTGCAGGAGACAGAAATATGGTAGGATTTGAGGACAAGCGTCTTTGGGGCTGGGATAGGGAATATGGAGCCAAGATGTCAAGTGTGTGAGTGGCGATGAAATCATTAAGGGATGGGAGAGGGAGTCTAGAACTGTTAGTGGAGTTAGGATTATCAGATTGGGGCTGGAATATGGGTTCAGGAGGTGAGCTGAAACTATACAGACATGTAGCTGAAGCAAATACCCTGTCCTGCAAAACAGTAAGAGCATGATGAAGCATAGCTGGGACTACGTGGATCCAGAACTGAAACAGAAGATGTGGCAGTACAATAAAGCTTGTGGGTTGACAAAGAGCTGAAATCACTGGGGCTGGGGAAAAGGGGACTCCGAAATGGCTGAGGCTGAAATCACTGGGGCTGGCATAGGAGCTGCAAGTGGCGCAGACTATGCCGATGGGACACTGAGACTGTAGGGTTGGGGTGCCGAATTCACTGGAGGCCTGGGCTATTGAGGGTGGGGCTGGCTACTGCGTCTGAGCATGGGACGGGCCGTGTAGGGCTGAAAGGGGCCCTTTAGGACTGCTTGCGCCTGAAGTCCCCCCCCCCCGTGCCGGCATGTTGCCACTGGGTGTGAGGGCCACCGTAGGGCTGCAGCCGGAAGCCAGTGTGTGTGTGTGTGTGTGTGTCTGGGAAATGCTAAGTGGGCCTGGCATTGCCAGTGGGAACGGCATACAAAGCGTGCAGCTCAGTAAGGGACTGTGCGACGGAGGCAGAGACCACCGTGGGGCTGGCATAGTAGTACTGGACCTGGGATGGGGACTGTAGGGCTGGAGGTGAAATCATTCTGGGGTTGGGATACGCATGGTGGGGTGGACTTGGAGGCTCTAGGGCAGGGGCTGAAGCGTTGCAGAGCTGGAGCCAAGACGGGGAGGGTGCCCTTGGAAGCTGCAGAAGATTCTGCTGGCAGAGATGTGGCAAGCCGTGGCTGGAGCTGGAACAGAAGAGCTGGCAGTGAAATAAAGCTTGTGGGTTGACAGCTGAAATCACTGGGGCTGGGGAAAAGGGGACTCCGAGATGGCTGAGGCTGAAATCACTGGGGCTGGCATAGGAGCTGCAAGTGGCGCAGACTATGCCGATGGGACACTGAGACTGTAGGGTTGGGGTGCCGAATTCACTGGAGGCCTGGGCTATTGAGGGTGGGGCTGGCTACTGCGTCTGAGCATGGGACGGGCCGTGTAGGGCTGAAAGGGGCCCTTTAGGACTGCTTGCGCCACTCTGGCAAGGTATTCCCAGCTGCATTGCTGCCCACCCCTGGAGCATGTCTCCATCGGGGGATGGTTGGAAGGCCAGCAGTGCTCAATTACCTTTGCATCTGAGGTCAGCTTCAGGATCTTGTCATACTGTGGGGAAGCAGAGCATCATGGTAAACACCAGCTAACACACTACCTGTGTTAATTCTAACAATTCTTACCCGAATATTAACACCAATAACACTTACTATGTATGTTATTTCACTAGTAGAGGCTGGTAGCGTTCTTAACATCGAGGAACATGAAGAACACGAGACTAATTAATGCTGTTGATTATGCCATTGTAGTGTTGAAACACTTGGCCTCCAGTGCAGTAGCCCCACACTTACCTCGATAGCCTCCCCCAGCAGGTCCCGCAGCACCGGGGCGCAGATCAGCTCCGGCTTCACCGAGGACTGTGGAGGAGAAGGAGGGGGAGCAGCGGGCCCGCAGCAGGCGGCGGGCTGGCATGTCAGTATTTTGGCCAGAGCGCCGATCTCGGCCAGCACGCAGTCGGTGCAGTCCAAGTCCCCGCAGAAGGGGAACCGCTGCCGGGGAAGAGGTGCCCGGAACCCGCAGCGGACTCCGCACGCCCTCCCCGCTCCGCGGCCCCCTCGCTGCCGCCGACCCTCTCCTCACGAAGTCACCGCCCCTCCCTGGTCCGGGATACGAACGCAGAGCCCGACTTTGCCACCCGCAACCACTCCCGGGCAGCCCTTTTAGCCGGGACCTGGGCACGAGAGGTCGGAGAAGGGGAGGGGAGTATCGGGAGCGGGACCCAGCGCGACCGCGGACCCTTGGAGCAGCACTGGCTCCTTCCGGCTGAGCGCCCCGCGCTCCCATGAGCTGCAGCCGCGCAGCTTCCGGGCCCCGCCAATGCCGGCCCGCCTTTCTCCGCCCTGTCCAATCACAGCCGCCCTATCAATCCGGGCGTGGCCCTGGGCGATCGTTCGCCTGGTGCTCTGCTCCCGCCGCCGCTGCTTTGGGAGCCGGCGGAGCCTCGTCAGGTGATGCTGGGGCTTGGAAAGGGCGGGGAGAGTTCTGCCAAGTAAACGGGGAGACGGCGGGCAGCGGGCGGAATCGCGGGAGCGGGCCGTGAGGGGACTGCGGGGGGTCGCGGAACAGAGTGCGGCGGGAAGGGGCGGGCTGGGATTGGCGGAGCCGGCGCTGCCTCGGGATGTGATTGGCTGGGCTGGCCGGCTATTGCCTATAAATAGCGTGCGCTGGGGAGGCGGGCGTTAGTTGGGCGGCGCCGAGGAGGCGGAGGCGGCGGCGGAGGCGGCGGCGAGGGGCGGCGCGGCGGCGGCGAGGGGCGGCGCGGCGGCGGCGAGGGGCGGTGCCGGCGAGGGGCGGTGCGGCGGCGGCGAGGGGCGGCGCCGGCGAGGGGCGGCGCGGCGGCGGCGAGGGGCGGCGCCGAGGCGGCGAGGGGCGGTGGCGAGGCGGCGAGGGGCGGCGCCGAGGCGGCGGGAGCTGCAGGTGCCCGACCTGAGGAGCGCCACAGCGCCAGGACGGGACCCGCGCGGATGTCGCTGCGCGGAGCGCTGGTGAGCACGGACGCGGCTCCTGCGTCTGTGGGGGGGCGGCGGTGCCCAGTTCTTTACGCCGCGCCCTGCGCGGCTCTGGCGGCCGCTGGGGGGACCTGGAGCGTCTAAGGGCGAACAGCTGCTGCTAGTGGCGGCCGGGGAGCACCCGTTTTGTCGTTTTCTGCATTTAGACAACTGGGAAATGCTGGGAATAAAGCTGGGTTTTTTTCCATTTTTAAGTTTTATTTTGATTTTCTTTGCAGTAATCACAGCTTCCTTTATTAAACTACTTCATTATTTTGCTCTTTTATTACAAACTTTTAGTAAGTTGTTATTACTACATATCTGATGTTAACTCAATAAGGGTTGTAGGGCTCGGGCTGAAACATGGGCTGCCTGGGGGAAGTGAGGGAGGGGGCCTTTGCGAGAGGGTTGGGAGGTCAAGAGCGGGGGGGAAGGTACATGTTGGGCATCAGGCCTCAAGTCTCCCCAGAGATGGGATCCCTTCAGGATGGGTGGGACAACTCCAAGAGATGCTGTAGTGATCACAGTAATTGATTTCTGGCCTTATCAACAGCCCCGGGCTGCAGTGAGAAGCAGCAGCGGCTTTTAGCTGCTGGCAGCGAGAAGCTGAGGAGCTGGAGCTGAGCAAGCAGAACTGCAGGAGACAGAAATATGGTAGGATTTGAGGACAAGCGTCTTTGGGGCTGGGATAGGGAATATGGAGCCAAGATGTCAAGTGTGTGAGTGGCGATGAAATCATTAAGGGATGGGAGAGGGAGTCTAGAACTGTTAGTGGAGTTAGGATTATCAGATTGGGGCTGGAATATGGGTTCAGGAGGTGAGCTGAAACTATACAGACATGTAGCTGAAGCAAATACCCTGTCCTGCAAAACAGTAAGAGCATGATGAAGCATAGCTGGGACTACGTGGATCCAGAACTGAAACAGAAGATGTGGCAGTACAATAAAGCTTGTGGGTTGACAAAGAGCTGAAATCACTGGGGCTGGGGAAAAGGGGACTCCGAAATGGCTGAGGCTGAAATCACTGGGGCTGGCATAGGAGCTGCAAGTGGCGCAGACTATGCCGATGGGATACTGAGACTGTAGGGTTGGGGTGCCGAATTCACTGGAGGCCTGGGCTATTGAGGGTGGGGCTGGCTACTGCGTCTGAGCATGGGACGGGCCGTGTAGGGCTGAAAGGGGCCCTTTAGGACTGCTTGCGCCTGAAGTCCCCCCCCCCCCCCCCCGTGCCGGCATGTTGCCACTGGGTGTGAGGGCCACCGTAGGGCTGCAGCCGGAAGCCAGTGTGTGTGTGTGTGTGTGTGTCTGGGAAATGCTAAGTGGGCCTGGCATTGCCAGTGGGAACGGCATACAAAGCGTGCAGCTCAGTAAGGGACTGTGCGACGGAGGCAGAGACCACCGTGGGGCTGGCATAGTAGTACTGGACCTGGGATGGGGACTGTAGGGCTGGAGGTGAAATCATTCTGGGGTTGGGATACGCATGGTGGGGTGGACTTGGAGGCTCTAGGGCAGGGGCTGAAGCGTTGCAGAGCTGGAGCCAAGACGGGGAGGGTGCCCTTGGAAGCTGCAGAAGATTCTGCTGGCAGAGATGTGGCAAGCCGTGGCTGGAGCTGGAACAGAAGAGCTGGCAGTGAAATAAAGCTTGTGGGTTGACAAAGAGCTGAAATCACTGGGGCTGGGGAAAAGGGGACTCCGAAATGGCTGAGGCTGAAATCACTGGGGCTGGCATAGGAGCTGCAAGTGGCGCAGACTATGCCGATGGGACACTGAGACTGTAGGGTTGGGGTGCCGAATTCACTGGAGGCCTGGGCTATTGAGGGTGGGGCTGGCTACTGCGTCTGAGCATGGGACCGGCCGTGTAGGGCTGAAAGGGGCCCTTTAGGACTGCTTGCGCCTGAAGTCCCCCCCCCCCCCCGTGCCGGCATGTTGCCACTGGGTGTGAGGGCCACCGTAGGGCTGCAGCCGGAAGCCAGTGTGTGTGTGTGTGTGTGTGTGTGTGTGTGTCTGGGAAATGCTAAGTGGGCCTGGCATTGCCAGTGGGAACGGCATACAAAGCGTGCAGCTCAGTAAGGGACTGTGCGACGGAGGCAGAGACCACCGTGGGGCTGGCATAGTAGTACTGGACCTGGGATGGGGACTGTAGGGCTGGAGGTGAAATCATTCTGGGGTTGGGATATGCATGGTGGGGTGGACTTGGAGGCTCTAGGGCAGGGGCTGAAGCGTTGCAGAGCTGGAGCCAAGACGGGGAGGGTGCCCTTGGAAGCTGCAGAAGATTCTGCTGGCAGAGATGTGGCAAGCCGTGGCTGGAGCTGGAACAGAAGAGCTGGCAGTGAAATAAAGCTTGTGGGTTGACAAAGAGCTGAAATCACTGGGGCTGGGGAAAAGGGGACTCCGAAATGGCTGAGGCTGAAATCACTGGGGCTGGCATAGGAGCTGCAAGTGGCGCAGACTATGCCGATGGGACACTGAGACTGTAGGGTTGGGGTGCCGAATTCACTGGAGGCCTGGGCTATTGAGGGTGGGGCTGGCTACTGCGTCTGAGCATGGGACGGGCCGTGTAGGGCTGAAAGGGGCCCTTTAGGACTGCTTGCGCCTGAAGTCCCCCCCCCCCCGTGCCGGCATGTTGCCACTGGGTGTGAGGGCCACCGTAGGGCTGCAGCCGGAAGCCAGTGTGTGTGTGTGTGTGTGTGTGTCTGGGAAATGCTAAGTGGGCCTGGCATTGCCAGTGGGAACGGCATACAAAGCGTGCAGCTCAGTAAGGGACTGTGCGACGGAGGCAGAGACCACCGTGGGGCTGGCATAGTAGTACTGGACCTGGGATGGGGACTGTAGGGCTGGAGGTGAAATCATTCTGGGGTTGGGATACGCATGGTGGGGTGGACTTGGAGGCTCTAGGGCAGGGGCTGAAGCGTTGCAGAGCTGGAGCCAAGACGGGGAGGGTGCCCTTGGAAGCTGCAGAAGATTCTGCTGGCAGAGATGTGGCAAGCCGTGGCTGGAGCTGGAACAGAAGAGCTGGCAGTGAAATAAAGCTTGTGGGTTGACAAAGAGCTGAAATCACTGGGGCTGGGGAAAAGGGGACTCCGAAATGGCTGAGGCTGAAATCACTGGGGCTGGCATAGGAGCTGCAAGTGGCGCAGACTATGCCGATGGGATACTGAGACTGTAGGGTTGGGGTGCCGAATTCACTGGAGGCCTGGGCTATTGAGGGTGGGGCTGGCTACTGCGTCTGAGCATGGGACCGGCCGTGTAGGGCTGAAAGGGGCCCTTTAGGACTGCTTGCGCCTGAAGTCCCCCCCCCCCCCCGTGCCGGCATGTTGCCACTGGGTGTGAGGGCCACCATAGGGCTGCAGCCGGAAGCCAGTGTGTGTGTGTGTGTGTGTGTGTGTGTCTGGGAAATGCTAAGTGGGCCTGGCATTGCCAGTGGGAACGGCATACAAAGCGTGCAGCTCAGTAAGGGACTGTGCGACGGAGGCAGAGACCACCGTGGGGCTGGCATAGTAGTACTGGACCTGGGATGGGGACTGTAGGGCTGGAGGTGAAATCATTCTGGGGTTGGGATACGCATGGTGGGGTGGACTTGGAGGCTCTAGGGCAGGGGCTGAAGCGTTGCAGAGCTGGAGCCAAGACGGGGAGGGTGCCCTTGGAAGCTGCAGAAGATTCTGCTGGCAGAGATGTGGCAAGCCGTGGCTGGAGCTGGAACAGAAGAGCTGGCAGTGAAATAAAGCTTGTGGGTTGACAAAGAGCTGAAATCACTGGGGCTGGGGAAAAGGGGACTCCGAAATGGCTGAGGCTGAAATCACTGGGGCTGGCATAGGAGCTGCAAGTGGCGCAGACTATGCCGATGGGATACTGAGACTGTAGGGTTGGGGTGCCGAATTCACTGGAGGCCTGGGCTATTGAGGGTGGGGCTGGCTACTGCGTCTGAGCATGGGACGGGCCGTGTAGGGCTGAAAGGGGCCCTTTAGGACTGCTTGCGCCTGAAGTCCCCCCCCCCGTGCCGGCATGTTGCCACTGGGTGTGAGGGCCACCGTAGGGCTGCAGCCGGAAGCCAGTGTGTGTGTGTGTGTGTGTGTCTGGGAAATGCTAAGTGGGCCTGGCATTGCCAGTGGGAACGGCATACAAAGCGTGCAGCTCAGTAAGGGACTGTGCGACGGAGGCAGAGACCACCGTGGGGCTGGCATAGTAGTACTGGACCTGGGATGGGGACTGTAGGGCTGGAGGTGAAATCATTCTGGGGTTGGGATACGCATGGTGGGGTGGACTTGGAGGCTCTAGGGCAGGGGCTGAAGCGTTGCAGAGCTGGAGCCAAGACGGGGAGGGTGCCCTTGGAAGCTGCAGAAGATTCTGCTGGCAGAGATGTGGCAAGCCGTGGCTGGAGCTGGAACAGAAGAGCTGGCAGTGAAATAAAGCTTGTGGGTTGACAAAGAGCTGAAATCACTGGGGCTGGGGAAAAGGGGACTCCGAAATGGCTGAGGCTGAAATCACTGGGGCTGGCATAGGAGCTGCAAGTGGCGCAGACTATGCCGATGGGATACTGAGACTGTAGGGTTGGGGTGCCGAATTCACTGGAGGCCTGGGCTATTGAGGGTGGGGCTGGCTACTGCGTCTGAGCATGGGACGGGCCGTGTAGGGCTGAAAGGGGCCCTTTAGGACTGCTTGCGCCTGAAGTCCCCCCCCCCCCCCCGTGCCGGCATGTTGCCACTGGGTGTGAGGGCCACCGTAGGGCTGCAGCCGGAAGCCAGTGTGTGTGTGTGTGTGTGTGTGTGTCTGGGAAATGCTAAGTGGGCCTGGCATTGCCAGTGGGAACGGCATACAAAGCGTGCAGCTCAGTAAGGGACTGTGCGACGGAGGCAGAGACCACCGTGGGGCTGGCATAGTAGTACTGGACCTGGGATGGGGACTGTAGGGCTGGAGGTGAAATCATTCTGGGGTTGGGATACGCATGGTGGGGTGGACTTGGAGGCTCTAGGGCAGGGGCTGAAGCGTTGCAGAGCTGGAGCCAAGACGGGGAGGGTGCCCTTGGAAGCTGCAGAAGATTCTGCTGGCAGAGATGTGGCAAGCCGTGGCTGGAGCTGGAACAGAAGAGCTGGCAGTGAAATAAAGCTTGTGGGTTGACAAAGAGCTGAAATCACTGGGGCTGGGGAAAAGGGGACTCCGAGATGGCTGAGGCTGAAATCACTGGGGCTGGCATAGGAGCTGCAAGTGGCGCAGACTATGCCGATGGGACACTGAGACTGTAGGGTTGGGGTGCCGAATTCACTGGAGGCCTGGGCTATTGAGGGTGGGGCTGGCTACTGCGTCTGAGCATGGGACGGGCCGTGTAGGGCTGAAAGGGGCCCTTTAGGACTGCTTGCGCCACTCTGGCAAGGTATTCCCAGCTGCATTGCTGCCCACCCCTGGAGCATGTCTCCATCGGGGGATGGTTGGAAGGCCAGCAGTGCTCAATTACCTTTGCATCTGAGGTCAGCTTCAGGATCTTGTCATACTGTGGGGAAGCAGAGCATCATGGTAAACACCAGCTAACACACTACCTGTGTTAATTCTAACAATTCTTACCCGAATATTAACACCAATAACACTTACTATGTATGTTATTTCACTAGTAGAGGCTGGTAGCGTTCTTAACATCGAGGAACATGAAGAACACGAGACTAATTAATGCTGTTGATTATGCCATTGTAGTGTTGAAACACTTGGCCTCCAGTGCAGTAGCCCCACACTTACCTCGATAGCCTCCCCCAGCAGGTCCCGCAGCACCGGGGCGCAGATCAGCTCCGGCTTCACCGAGGACTGCGGAGGAGAAGGAGGGGGAGCAGCGGGCCCGCAGCAGGCGGCGGGCTGGCATGTCAGTATTTTGGCCAGAGCGCCGATCTCGGCCAGCACGCAGTCGGTGCAGTCCAAGTCCCCGCAGAAGGGGAACCGCTGCCGGGGAAGAGGTGCCCGGAACCCGCAGCGGACTCCGCACGCCCTCCCCGCTCCGCGGCCCCCTCGCTGCCGCCGACCCTCTCCTCACGAAGTCACCGCCCCTCCCTGGTCCGGGATACGAACGCAGAGCCCGACTTTGCCACCCGCAACCACTCCCGGGCAGCCCTTTTAGCCGGGACCTGGGCACGAGAGGTCGGAGAAGGGGAGGGGAGTATCGGGAGCGGGACCCAGCGCGACCGCGGACCCTTGGAGCAGCACTGGCTCCTTCCGGCTGAGCGCCCCGCGCTCCCATGAGCTGCAGCCGCGCAGCTTCCGGGCCCCGCCAATGCCGGCCCGCCTTTCTCCGCCCTGTCCAATCACAGCCGCCCTATCAATCCGGGCGTGGCCCTGGGCGATCGTTCGCCTGGTGCTCTGCTCCCGCCGCCGCTGCTTTGGGAGCCGGCGGAGCCTCGTCAGGTGATGCTGGGGCTTGGAAAGGGCGGGGAGAGTTCTGCCAAGTAAACGGGGAGACGGCGGGCAGCGGGCGGAATCGCGGGAGCGGGCCGTGAGGGGACTGCGGGGGGTCGCGGAACAGAGTGCGGCGGGAAGGGGCGGGCTGGGATTGGCGGAGCCGGCGCTGCCTCGGGATGTGATTGGCTGGGCTGGCCGGCTATTGCCTATAAATAGCGTGCGCTGGGGAGGCGGGCGTTAGTTGGGCGGCGCCGAGGAGGCGGAGGCGGCGGCGGAGGCGGCGGCGAGGGGCGGCGCGGCGGCGGCGAGGGGCGGCGCGGCGGCGGCGAGGGGCGGCGCCGGCGAGGGGCGGCGCGGCGGCGGCGAGGGGCGGCGCCGGCGAGGGGCGGCGCGGCGGCGGCGAGGGGCGGCGCCGAGGCGGCGAGGGGCGGTGGCGAGGCGGCGAGGGGCGGCGCCGAGGCGGCGGGAGCTGCAGGTGCCCGACCTGAGGAGCGCCACAGCGCCAGGACGGGACCCGCGCGGATGTCGCTGCGCGGAGCGCTGGTGAGCACGGACGCGGCTCCTGCGTCTGTGGGGGGGCGGCGGTGCCCAGTTCTTTACGCCGCGCCCTGCGCGGCTCTGGCGGCCGCTGGGGGGACCTGGAGCGTCTAAGGGCGAACAGCTGCTGCTAGTGGCGGCCGGGGAGCACCCGTTTTGTCGTTTTCTGCATTTAGACAACTGGGAAATGCTGGGAATAAAGCTGGGTTTTTTTCCATTTTTAAGTTTTATTTTGCTTTTCTTTGCAGTAATCACAGCTTCCTTTATTAAACTACTTCATTATTTTGCTCTTTTATTACAAACTTTTAGTAAGTTGTTATTACTACATATCTGATGTTAACTCAATAAGGGTTGTAGGGCTCGGGCTGAAACATGGGCTGCCTGGGGGAAGTGAGGGAGGGGGCCTTTGCGAGAGGGTTGGGAGGTCAAGAGCGGGGGGGAAGGTACATGTTGGGCATCAGGCCTCAAGTCTCCCCAGAGATGGGATCCCTTCAGGATGGGTGGGACAACTCCAAGAGATGCTGTAGTGATCACAGTAATTGATTTCTGGCCTTATCAACAGCCCCGGGCTGCAGTGAGAAGCAGCAGCGGCTTTTAGCTGCTGGCAGCGAGAAGCTGAGGAGCTGGAGCTGAGCAAGCAGAACTGCAGGAGACAGAAATATGGTAGGATTTGAGGACAAGCGTCTTTGGGGCTGGGATAGGGAATATGGAGCCAAGATGTCAAGTGTGTGAGTGGCGATGAAATCATTAAGGGATGGGAGAGGGAGTCTAGAACTGTTAGTGGAGTTAGGATTATCAGATTGGGGCTGGAATATGGGTTCAGGAGGTGAGCTGAAACTATACAGACATGTAGCTGAAGCAAATACCCTGTCCTGCAAAACAGTAAGAGCATGATGAAGCATAGCTGGGACTACGTGGATCCAGAACTGAAACAGAAGATGTGGCAGTACAATAAAGCTTGTGGGTTGACAAAGAGCTGAAATCACTGGGGCTGGGGAAAAGGGGACTCCGAAATGGCTGAGGCTGAAATCACTGGGGCTGGCATAGGAGCTGCAAGTGGCGCAGACTATGCCGATGGGACACTGAGACTGTAGGGTTGGGGTGCCGAATTCACTGGAGGCCTGGGCTATTGAGGGTGGGGCTGGCTACTGCGTCTGAGCATGGGACGGGCCGTGTAGGGCTGAAAGGGGCCCTTTAGGACTGCTTGCGCCTGAAGTCCCCCCCCCCCCCCCCCCCCGTGCCGGCATGTTGCCACTGGGTGTGAGGGCCACCGTAGGGCTGCAGCCGGAAGCCAGTGTGTGTGTGTGTGTGTGTGTGTCTGGGAAATGCTAAGTGGGCCTGGCATTGCCAGTGGGAACGGCATACAAAGCGTGCAGCTCAGTAAGGGACTGTGCGACGGAGGCAGAGACCACCGTGGGGCTGGCATAGTAGTACTGGACCTGGGATGGGGACTGTAGGGCTGGAGGTGAAATCATTCTGGGGTTGGGATACGCATGGTGGGGTGGACTTGGAGGCTCTAGGGCAGGGGCTGAAGCGTTGCAGAGCTGGAGCCAAGACGGGGAGGGTGCCCTTGGAAGCTGCAGAAGATTCTGCTGGCAGAGATGTGGCAAGCCGTGGCTGGAGCTGGAACAGAAGAGCTGGCAGTGAAATAAAGCTTGTGGGTTGACAAAGAGCTGAAATCACTGGGGCTGGGGAAAAGGGGACTCCGAGATGGCTGAGGCTGAAATCACTGGGGCTGGCATAGGAGCTGCAAGTGGCGCAGACTATGCCGATGGGACACTGAGACTGTAGGGTTGGGGTGCCGAATTCACTGGAGGCCTGGGCTATTGAGGGTGGGGCTGGCTACTGCGTCTGAGCATGGGACGGGCCGTGTAGGGCTGAAAGGGGCCCTTTAGGACTGCTTGCGCCACTCTGGCAAGGTATTCCCAGCTGCATTGCTGCCCACCCCTGGAGCATGTCTCCATCGGGGGATGGTTGGAAGGCCAGCAGTGCTCAATTACCTTTGCATCTGAGGTCAGCTTCAGGATCTTGTCATACTGTGGGGAAGCAGAGCATCATGGTAAACACCAGCTAACACACTACCTGTGTTAATTCTAACAATTCTTACCCGAATATTAACACCAATAACACTTACTATGTATGTTATTTCACTAGTAGAGGCTGGTAGCGTTCTTAACATCGAGGAACATGAAGAACACGAGACTAATTAATGCTGTTGATTATGCCATTGTAGTGTTGAAACACTTGGCCTCCAGTGCAGTAGCCCCACACTTACCTCGATAGCCTCCCCCAGCAGGTCCCGCAGCACCGGGGCGCAGATCAGCTCCGGCTTCACCGAGGACTGCGGAGGAGAAGGAAGGGGAGCAGCGGGCCCGCAGCAGGCGGCGGGCTGGCATGTCAGTATTTTGGCCAGAGCGCCGATCTCGGCCAGCACGCAGTCGGTGCAGTCCAAGTCCCCGCAGAAGGGGAACCGCTGCCGGGGAAGAGGTGCCCGGAACCCGCAGCGGACTCCGCACGCCCTCCCCGCTCCGCGGCCCCCTCGCTGCCGCCGACCCTCTCCTCACGAAGTCACCGCCCCTCCCTGGTCCGGGATACGAACGCAGAGCCCGACTTTGCCACCCGCAACCACTCCCGGGCAGCCCTTTTAGCCGGGACCTGGGCACGAGAGGTCGGAGAAGGGGAGGGGAGTATCGGGAGCGGGACCCAGCGCGACCGCGGACCCTTGGAGCAGCACTGGCTCCTTCCGGCTGAGCGCCCCGCGCTCCCATGAGCTGCAGCCGCGCAGCTTCCGGGCCCCGCCAATGCCGGCCCGCCTTTCTCCGCCCTGTCCAATCACAGCCGCCCTATCAATCCGGGCGTGGCCCTGGGCGATCGTTCGCCTGGTGCTCTGCTCCCGCCGCCGCTGCTTTGGGAGCCGGCGGAGCCTCGTCAGGTGATGCTGGGGCTTGGAAAGGGCGGGGAGAGTTCTGCCAAGTAAACGGGGAGACGGCGGGCAGCGGGCGGAATCGCGGGAGCGGGCCGTGAGGGGACTGCGGGGGGTCGCGGAACAGAGTGCGGCGGGAAGGGGCGGGCTGGGATTGGCGGAGCCGGCGCTGCCTCGGGATGTGATTGGCTGGGCTGGCCGGCTATTGCCTATAAATAGCGTGCGCTGGGGAGGCGGGCGTTAGTTGGGCGGCGCCGAGGAGGCGGAGGCGGCGGCGGAGGCGGCGGCGAGGGGCGGCGCGGCGGCGGCGAGGGGCGGCGCGGCGGCGGCGAGGGGCGGCGCCGGCGAGGGGCGGCGCGGCGGCGGCGAGGGGCGGCGCCGGCGAGGGGCGGCGCGGCGGCGGCGAGGGGCGGCGCCGGCGAGGGGCGGCGCGGCGGCGGCGAGGGGCGGCGCCGAGGCGGCGAGGGGCGGTGGCGAGGCGGCGAGGGGCGGCGCCGAGGCGGCGGGAGCTGCAGGTGCCCGACCTGAGGAGCGCCACAGCGCCAGGACGGGACCCGCGCGGATGTCGCTGCGCGGAGCGCTGGTGAGCACGGACGCGGCTCCTGCGTCTGTGGGGGGGCGGCGGTGCCCAGTTCTTTACGCCGCGCCCTGCGCGGCTCTGGCGGCCGCTGGGGGGACCTGGAGCGTCTAAGGGCGAACAGCTGCTGCTAGTGGCGGCCGGGGAGCACCCGTTTTGTCGTTTTCTGCATTTAGACAACTGGGAAATGCTGGGAATAAAGCTGGGTTTTTTTCCATTTTTAAGTTTTATTTTGCTTTTCTTTGCAGTAATCACAGCTTCCTTTATTAAACTACTTCATTATTTTGCTCTTTTATTACAAACTTTTAGTAAGTTGTTATTACTACATATCTGATGTTAACTCAATAAGGGTTGTAGGGCTCGGGCTGAAACATGGGCTGCCTGGGGGAAGTGAGGGAGGGGGCCTTTGCGAGAGGGTTGGGAGGTCAAGAGCGGGGGGGAAGGTACATGTTGGGCATCAGGCCTCAAGTCTCCCCAGAGATGGGATCCCTTCAGGATGGGTGGGACAACTCCAAGAGATGCTGTAGTGATCACAGTAATTGATTTCTGGCCTTATCAACAGCCCCGGGCTGCAGTGAGAAGCAGCAGCGGCTTTTAGCTGCTGGCAGCGAGAAGCTGAGGAGCTGGAGCTGAGCAAGCAGAACTGCAGGAGACAGAAATATGGTAGGATTTGAGGACAAGCGTCTTTGGGGCTGGGATAGGGAATATGGAGCCAAGATGTCAAGTGTGTGAGTGGCGATGAAATCATTAAGGGATGGGAGAGGGAGTCTAGAACTGTTAGTGGAGTTAGGATTATCAGATTGGGGCTGGAATATGGGTTCAGGAGGTGAGCTGAAACTATACAGACATGTAGCTGAAGCAAATACCCTGTCCTGCAAAACAGTAAGAGCATGATGAAGCATAGCTGGGACTACGTGGATCCAGAACTGAAACAGAAGATGTGGCAGTACAATA
This sequence comes from Cinclus cinclus, assembly GCF_963662255.1. Taxonomy (NCBI): domain Eukaryota; kingdom Metazoa; phylum Chordata; class Aves; order Passeriformes; family Cinclidae; genus Cinclus; species Cinclus cinclus. The sequence goes on from NC_085054.1 coordinate 29,381,883, forward strand.
AAGCTTGTGGGTTGACAAAGAGCTGAAATCACTGGGGCTGGGGAAAAGGGGACTCCGAAATGGCTGAGGCTGAAATCACTGGGGCTGGCATAGGAGCTGCAAGTGGCGCAGACTATGCCGATGGGACACTGAGACTGTAGGGTTGGGGTGCCGAATTCACTGGAGGCCTGGGCTATTGAGGGTGGGGCTGGCTACTGCGTCTGAGCATGGGACGGGCCGTGTAGGGCTGAAAGGGGCCCTTTAGGACTGCTTGCGCCTGAAGTCCCCCCCCCCCCCCCCCCCCCGTGCCGGCATGTTGCCACTGGGTGTGAGGGCCACCGTAGGGCTGCAGCCGGAAGCCAGTGTGTGTGTGTGTGTGTGTGTGTCTGGGAAATGCTAAGTGGGCCTGGCATTGCCAGTGGGAACGGCATACAAAGCGTGCAGCTCAGTAAGGGACTGTGCGACGGAGGCAGAGACCACCGTGGGGCTGGCATAGTAGTACTGGACCTGGGATGGGGACTGTAGGGCTGGAGGTGAAATCATTCTGGGGTTGGGATACGCATGGTGGGGTGGACTTGGAGGCTCTAGGGCAGGGGCTGAAGCGTTGCAGAGCTGGAGCCAAGACGGGGAGGGTGCCCTTGGAAGCTGCAGAAGATTCTGCTGGCAGAGATGGGGCAAGCCGTGGCTGGAGCTGGAACAGAAGAGCTGGCAGTGAAATAAAGCTTGTGGGTTGACAAAGAGCTGAAATCACTGGGGCTGGGGAAAAGGGGACTCCGAAATGGCTGAGGCTGAAATCACTGGGGCTGGCATAGGAGCTGCAAGTGGCGCAGACTATGCCGATGGGATACTGAGACTGTAGGGTTGGGGTGCCGAATTCACTGGAGGCCTGGGCTATTGAGGGTGGGGCTGGCTACTGCGTCTGAGCATGGGACGGGCCGTGTAGGGCTGAAAGGGGCCCTTTAGGACTGCTTGCGCCTGAAGTCCCCCCCCCCCCCCCGTGCCGGCATGTTGCCACTGGGTGTGAGGGCCACCGTAGGGCTGCAGCCGGAAGCCAGTGTGTGTGTGTGTGTGTGTGTGTGTGTGTGTCTGGGAAATGCTAAGTGGGCCTGGCATTGCCAGTGGGAACGGCATACAAAGCGTGCAGCTCAGTAAGGGACTGTGCGACGGAGGCAGAGACCACCGTGGGGCTGGCATAGTAGTACTGGACCTGGGATGGGGACTGTAGGGCTGGAGGTGAAATCATTCTGGGGTTGGGATACGCATGGTGGGGTGGACTTGGAGGCTCTAGGGCAGGGGCTGAAGCGTTGCAGAGCTGGAGCCAAGACGGGGAGGGTGCCCTTGGAAGCTGCAGAAGATTCTGCTGGCAGAGATGTGGCAAGCCGTGGCTGGAGCTGGAACAGAAGAGCTGGCAGTGAAATAAAGCTTGTGGGTTGACAAAGAGCTGAAATCACTGGGGCTGGGGAAAAGGGGACTCCGAAATGGCTGAGGCTGAAATCACTGGGGCTGGCATAGGAGCTGCAAGTGGCGCAGACTATGCCGATGGGACACTGAGACTGTAGGGTTGGGGTGCCGAATTCACTGGAGGCCTGGGCTATTGAGGGTGGGGCTGGCTACTGCGTCTGAGCATGGGACGGGCCGTGTAGGGCTGAAAGGGGCCCTTTAGGACTGCTTGCGCCTGAAGTCCCCCCCCCCCCCCGTGCCGGCATGTTGCCACTGGGTGTGAGGGCCACCGTAGGGCTGCAGCCGGAAGCCAGTGTGTGTGTGTGTGTGTGTGTGTGTGTGTCTGGGAAATGCTAAGTGGGCCTGGCATTGCCAGTGGGAACGGCATACAAAGCGTGCAGCTCAGTAAGGGACTGTGCGACGGAGGCAGAGACCACCGTGGGGCTGGCATAGTAGTACTGGACCTGGGATGGGGACTGTAGGGCTGGAGGTGAAATCATTCTGGGGTTGGGATACGCATGGTGGGGTGGACTTGGAGGCTCTAGGGCAGGGGCTGAAGCGTTGCAGAGCTGGAGCCAAGACGGGGAGGGTGCCCTTGGAAGCTGCAGAAGATTCTGCTGGCAGAGATGTGGCAAGCCGTGGCTGGAGCTGGAACAGAAGAGCTGGCAGTGAAATAAAGCTTGTGGGTTGACAAAGAGCTGAAATCACTGGGGCTGGGGAAAAGGGGACTCCGAAATGGCTGAGGCTGAAATCACTGGGGCTGGCATAGGAGCTGCAAGTGGCGCAGACTATGCCGATGGGACACTGAGACTGTAGGGTTGGGGTGCCGAATTCACTGGAGGCCTGGGCTATTGAGGGTGGGGCTGGCTACTGCGTCTGAGCATGGGACGGGCCGTGTAGGGCTGAAAGGGGCCCTTTAGGACTGCTTGCGCCTGAAGTCCCCCCCCCCCCGTGCCGGCATGTTGCCACTGGGTGTGAGGGCCACCGTAGGGCTGCAGCCGGAAGCCAGTGTGTGTGTGTGTGTGTGTGTGTCTGGGAAATGCTAAGTGGGCCTGGCATTGCTAGTGGGAACGGCATACAAAGCGTGCAGCTCAGTAAGGGACTGTGCGACGGAGGCAGAGACCACCGTGGGGCTGGCATAGTAGTACTGGACCTGGGATGGGGACTGTAGGGCTGGAGGTGAAATCATTCTGGGGTTGGGATACGCATGGTGGGGTGGACTTGGAGGCTCTAGGGCAGGGGCTGAAGCGTTGCAGAGCTGGAGCCAAGACGGGGAGGGTGCCCTTGGAAGCTGCAGAAGATTCTGCTGGCAGAGATGTGGCAAGCCGTGGCTGGAGCTGGAACAGAAGAGCTGGCAGTGAAATAAAGCTTGTGGGTTGACAAAGAGCTGAAATCACTGGGGCTGGGGAAAAGGGGACTCCGAAATGGCTGAGGCTGAAATCACTGGGGCTGGCATAGGAGCTGCAAGTGGTGCAGACTATGCCGATGGGACACTGAGACTGTAGGGTTGGGGTGCCGAATTCACTGGAGGCCTGGGCTATTGAGGGTGGGGCTGGCTACTGCGTCTGAGCATGGGACGGGCCGTGTAGGGCTGAAAGGGGCCCTTTAGGACTGCTTGCGCCTGAAGTCCCCCCCCCCCGTGCCGGCATGTTGCCACTGGGTGTGAGGGCCACCGTAGGGCTGCAGCCGGAAGCCAGTGTGTGTGTGTGTGTGTGTGTGTCTGGGAAATGCTAAGTGGGCCTGGCATTGCCAGTGGGAACGGCATACAAAGCGTGCAGCTCAGTAAGGGACTGTGCGACGGAGGCAGAGACCACCGTGGGGCTGGCATAGTAGTACTGGACCTGGGATGGGGACTGTAGGGCTGGAGGTGAAATCATTCTGGGGTTGGGATACGCATGGTGGGGTGGACTTGGAGGCTCTAGGGCAGGGGCTGAAGCGTTGCAGAGCTGGAGCCAAGACGGGGAGGGTGCCCTTGGAAGCTGCAGAAGATTCTGCTGGCAGAGATGTGGCAAGCCGTGGCTGGAGCTGGAACAGAAGAGCTGGCAGTGAAATAAAGCTTGTGGGTTGACAAAGAGCTGAAATCACTGGGGCTGGGGAAAAGGGGACTCCGAAATGGCTGAGGCTGAAATCACTGGGGCTGGCATAGGAGCTGCAAGTGGCGCAGACTATGCCGATGGGACACTGAGACTGTAGGGTTGGGGTGCCGAATTCACTGGAGGCCTGGGCTATTGAGGGTGGGGCTGGCTACTGCGTCTGAGCATGGGACGGGCCGTGTAGGGCTGAAAGGGGCCCTTTAGGACTGCTTGCGCCTGAAGTCCCCCCCCCCCGTGCCGGCATGTTGCCACTGGGTGTGAGGGCCACCGTAGGGCTGCAGCCGGAAGCCAGTGTGTGTGTGTGTGTGTGTGTCTGGGAAATGCTAAGTGGGCCTGGCATTGCCAGTGGGAACGGCATACAAAGCGTGCAGCTCAGTAAGGGACTGTGCGACGGAGGCAGAGACCACCGTGGGGCTGGCATAGTAGTACTGGACCTGGGATGGGGACTGTAGGGCTGGAGGTGAAATCATTCTGGGGTTGGGATACGCATGGTGGGGTGGACTTGGAGGCTCTAGGGCAGGGGCTGAAGCGTTGCAGAGCTGGAGCCAAGACGGGGAGGGTGCCCTTGGAAGCTGCAGAAGATTCTGCTGGCAGAGATGTGGCAAGCCGTGGCTGGAGCTGGAACAGAAGAGCTGGCAGTGAAATAAAAGCTTGTGGGTTGACAAAGAGCTGAAATCACTGGGGCTGGGGAAAAGGGGACTCCGAAATGGCTGAGGCTGAAATCACTGGGGCTGGCATAGGAGCTGCAAGTGGCGCAGACTATGCCGATGGGACACTGAGACTGTAGGGTTGGGGTGCCGAATTCACTGGAGGCCTGGGCTATTGAGGGTGGGGCTGGCTACTGCGTCTGAGCATGGGACGGGCCGTGTAGGGCTGAAAGGGGCCCTTTAGGACTGCTTGCGCCACTCTGGCAAGGTATTCCCAGCTGCATTGCTGCCCACCCCTGGAGCATGTCTCCATCGGGGGATGGTTGGAAGGCCAGCAGTGCTCAATTACCTTTGCATCTGAGGTCAGCTTCAGGATCTTGTCATACTGTGGGGAAGCAGAGCATCATGGTAAACACCAGCTAACACACTACCTGTGTTAATTCTAACAATTCTTACCCGAATATTAACACCAATAACACTTACTATGTATGTTATTTCACTAGTAGAGGCTGGTAGCGTTCTTAACATCGAGGAACATGAAGAACACGAGACTAATTAATGCTGTTGATTATGCCATTGTAGTGTTGAAACACTTGGCCTCCAGTGCAGTAGCCCCACACTTACCTCGATAGCCTCCCCCAGCAGGTCCCGCAGCACCGGGGCGCAGATCAGCTCCGGCTTCACCGAGGACTGCGGAGGAGAAGGAGGGGGAGCAGCGGGCCCGCAGCAGGCGGCGGGCTGGCATGTCAGTATTTTGGCCAGAGCGCCGATCTCGGCCAGCACGCAGTCGGTGCAGTCCAAGTCCCCGCAGAAGGGGAACCGCTGCCGGGGAAGAGGTGCCCGGAACCCGCAGCGGACTCCGCACGCCCTCCCCGCTCCGCGGCCCCCTCGCTGCCGCCGACCCTCTCCTCACGAAGTCACCGCCCCTCCCTGGTCCGGGATACGAACGCAGAGCCCGACTTTGCCACCCGCAACCACTCCCGGGCAGCCCTTTTAGCCGGGACCTGGGCACGAGAGGTCGGAGAAGGGGAGGGGAGTATCGGGAGCGGGACCCAGCGCGACCGCGGACCCTTGGAGCAGCACTGGCTCCTTCCGGCTGAGCGCCCCGCGCTCCCATGAGCTGCAGCCGCGCAGCTTCCGGGCCCCGCCAATGCCGGCCCGCCTTTCTCCGCCCTGTCCAATCACAGCCGCCCTATCAATCCGGGCGTGGCCCTGGGCGATCGTTCGCCTGGTGCTCTGCTCCCGCCGCCGCTGCTTTGGGAGCCGGCGGAGCCTCGTCAGGTGATGCTGGGGCTTGGAAAGGGCGGGGAGAGTTCTGCCAAGTAAACGGGGAGACGGCGGGCAGCGGGCGGAATCGCGGGAGCGGGCCGTGAGGGGACTGCGGGGGGTCGCGGAACAGAGTGCGGCGGGAAGGGGCGGGCTGGGATTGGCGGAGCCGGCGCTGCCTCGGGATGTGATTGGCTGGGCTGGCCGGCTATTGCCTATAAATAGCGTGCGCTGGGGAGGCGGGCGTTAGTTGGGCGGCGCCGAGGAGGCGGAGGCGGCGGCGGAGGCGGCGGCGAGGGGCGGCGCGGCGGCGGCGAGGGGCGGCGCGGCGGCGGCGAGGGGCGGCGCCGGCGAGGGGCGGCGCGGCGGCGGCGAGGGGCGGCGCCGGCGAGGGGCGGCGCGGCGGCGGCGAGGGGCGGCGCCGAGGCGGCGAGGGGCGGTGGCGAGGCGGCGAGGGGCGGCGCCGAGGCGGCGGGAGCTGCAGGTGCCCGACCTGAGGAGCGCCACAGCGCCAGGACGGGACCCGCGCGGATGTCGCTGCGCGGAGCGCTGGTGAGCACGGACGCGGCTCCTGCGTCTGTGGGGGGGCGGCGGTGCCCAGTTCTTTACGCCGCGCCCTGCGCGGCTCTGGCGGCCGCTGGGGGGACCTGGAGCGTCTAAGGGCGAACAGCTGCTGCTAGTGGCGGCCGGGGAGCACCCGTTTTGTCGTTTTCTGCATTTAGACAACTGGGAAATGCTGGGAATAAAGCTGGGTTTTTTTCCATTTTTAAGTTTTATTTTGCTTTTCTTTGCAGTAATCACAGCTTCCTTTATTAAACTACTTCATTATTTTGCTCTTTTATTACAAACTTTTAGTAAGTTGTTATTACTACATATCTGATGTTAACTCAATAAGGGTTGTAGGGCTCGGGCTGAAACATGGGCTGCCTGGGGGAAGTGAGGGAGGGGGCCTTTGCGAGAGGGTTGGGAGGTCAAGAGCGGGGGGGAAGGTACATGTTGGGCATCAGGCCTCAAGTCTCCCCAGAGATGGGATCCCTTCAGGATGGGTGGGACAACTCCAAGAGATGCTGTAGTGATCACAGTAATTGATTTCTGGCCTTATCAACAGCCCCGGGCTGCAGTGAGAAGCAGCAGCGGCTTTTAGCTGCTGGCAGCGAGAAGCTGAGGAGCTGGAGCTGAGCAAGCAGAACTGCAGGAGACAGAAATATGGTAGGATTTGAGGACAAGCGTCTTTGGGGCTGGGATAGGGAATATGGAGCCAAGATGTCAAGTGTGTGAGTGGCGATGAAATCATTAAGGGATGGGAGAGGGAGTCTAGAACTGTTAGTGGAGTTAGGATTATCAGATTGGGGCTGGAATATGGGTTCAGGAGGTGAGCTGAAACTATACAGACATGTAGCTGAAGCAAATACCCTGTCCTGCAAAACAGTAAGAGCATGATGAAGCATAGCTGGGACTACGTGGATCCAGAACTGAAACAGAAGATGTGGCAGTACAATAAAGCTTGTGGGTTGACAAAGAGCTGAAATCACTGGGGCTGGGGAAAAGGGGACTCCGAAATGGCTGAGGCTGAAATCACTGGGGCTGGCATAGGAGCTGCAAGTGGCGCAGACTATGCCGATGGGACACTGAGACTGTAGGGTTGGGGTGCCGAATTCACTGGAGGCCTGGGCTATTGAGGGTGGGGCTGGCTACTGCGTCTGAGCATGGGACGGGCCGTGTAGGGCTGAAAGGGGCCCTTTAGGACTGCTTGCGCCTGAAGTCCCCCCCCCCCCCCCCCCCCCGTGCCGGCATGTTGCCACTGGGTGTGAGGGCCACCGTAGGGCTGCAGCCGGAAGCCAGTGTGTGTGTGTGTGTGTGTGTGTCTGGGAAATGCTAAGTGGGCCTGGCATTGCCAGTGGGAACGGCATACAAAGCGTGCAGCTCAGTAAGGGACTGTGCGACGGAGGCAGAGACCACCGTGGGGCTGGCATAGTAGTACTGGACCTGGGATGGGGACTGTAGGGCTGGAGGTGAAATCATTCTGGGGTTGGGATACGCATGGTGGGGTGGACTTGGAGGCTCTAGGGCAGGGGCTGAAGCGTTGCAGAGCTGGAGCCAAGACGGGGAGGGTGCCCTTGGAAGCTGCAGAAGATTCTGCTGGCAGAGATGTGGCAAGCCGTGGCTGGAGCTGGAACAGAAGAGCTGGCAGTGAAATAAAGCTTGTGGGTTGACAAAGAGCTGAAATCACTGGGGCTGGGGAAAAGGGGACTCCGAGATGGCTGAGGCTGAAATCACTGGGGCTGGCATAGGAGCTGCAAGTGGCGCAGACTATGCCGATGGGACACTGAGACTGTAGGGTTGGGGTGCCGAATTCACTGGAGGCCTGGGCTATTGAGGGTGGGGCTGGCTACTGCGTCTGAGCATGGGACGGGCCGTGTAGGGCTGAAAGGGGCCCTTTAGGACTGCTTGCGCCACTCTGGCAAGGTATTCCCAGCTGCATTGCTGCCCACCCCTGGAGCATGTCTCCATCGGGGGATGGTTGGAAGGCCAGCAGTGCTCAATTACCTTTGCATCTGAGGTCAGCTTCAGGATCTTGTCATACTGTGGGGAAGCAGAGCATCATGGTAAACACCAGCTAACACACTACCTGTGTTAATTCTAACAATTCTTACCCGAATATTAACACCAATAACACTTACTATGTATGTTATTTCACTAGTAGAGGCTGGTAGCGTTCTTAACATCGAGGAACATGAAGAACACGAGACTAATTAATGCTGTTGATTATGCCATTGTAGTGTTGAAACACTTGGCCTCCAGTGCAGTAGCCCCACACTTACCTCGATAGCCTCCCCCAGCAGGTCCCGCAGCACCGGGGCGCAGATCAGCTCCGGCTTCACCGAGGACTGCGGAGGAGAAGGAAGGGGAGCAGCGGGCCCGCAGCAGGCGGCGGGCTGGCATGTCAGTATTTTGGCCAGAGCGCCGATCTCGGCCAGCACGCAGTCGGTGCAGTCCAAGTCCCCGCAGAAGGGGAACCGCTGCCGGGGAAGAGGTGCCCGGAACCCGCAGCGGACTCCGCACGCCCTCCCCGCTCCGCGGCCCCCTCGCTGCCGCCGACCCTCTCCTCACGAAGTCACCGCCCCTCCCTGGTCCGGGATACGAACGCAGAGCCCGACTTTGCCACCCGCAACCACTCCCGGGCAGCCCTTTTAGCCGGGACCTGGGCACGAGAGGTCGGAGAAGGGGAGGGGAGTATCGGGAGCGGGACCCAGCGCGACCGCGGACCCTTGGAGCAGCACTGGCTCCTTCCGGCTGAGCGCCCCGCGCTCCCATGAGCTGCAGCCGCGCAGCTTCCGGGCCCCGCCAATGCCGGCCCGCCTTTCTCCGCCCTGTCCAATCACAGCCGCCCTATCAATCCGGGCGTGGCCCTGGGCGATCGTTCGCCTGGTGCTCTGCTCCCGCCGCCGCTGCTTTGGGAGCCGGCGGAGCCTCGTCAGGTGATGCTGGGGCTTGGAAAGGGCGGGGAGAGTTCTGCCAAGTAAACGGGGAGACGGCGGGCAGCGGGCGGAATCGCGGGAGCGGGCCGTGAGGGGACTGCGGGGGGTCGCGGAACAGAGTGCGGCGGGAAGGGGCGGGCTGGGATTGGCGGAGCCGGCGCTGCCTCGGGATGTGATTGGCTGGGCTGGCCGGCTATTGCCTATAAATAGCGTGCGCTGGGGAGGCGGGCGTTAGTTGGGCGGCGCCGAGGAGGCGGAGGCGGCGGCGGAGGCGGCGGCGAGGGGCGGCGCGGCGGCGGCGAGGGGCGGCGCGGCGGCGGCGAGGGGCGGCGCCGGCGAGGGGCGGCGCGGCGGCGGCGAGGGGCGGCGCCGGCGAGGGGCGGCGCGGCGGCGGCGAGGGGCGGCGCCGAGGCGGCGAGGGGCGGTGGCGAGGCGGCGAGGGGCGGCGCCGAGGCGGCGGGAGCTGCAGGTGCCCGACCTGAGGAGCGCCACAGCGCCAGGACGGGACCCGCGCGGATGTCGCTGCGCGGAGCGCTGGTGAGCACGGACGCGGCTCCTGCGTCTGTGGGGGGGCGGCGGTGCCCAGTTCTTTACGCCGCGCCCTGCGCGGCTCTGGCGGCCGCTGGGGGGACCTGGAGCGTCTAAGGGCGAACAGCTGCTGCTAGTGGCGGCCGGGGAGCACCCGTTTTGTCGTTTTCTGCATTTAGACAACTGGGAAATGCTGGGAATAAAGCTGGGTTTTTTTCCATTTTTAAGTTTTATTTTGCTTTTCTTTGCAGTAATCACAGCTTCCTTTATTAAACTACTTCATTATTTTGCTCTTTTATTACAAACTTTTAGTAAGTTGTTATTACTACATATCTGATGTTAACTCAATAAGGGTTGTAGGGCTCGGGCTGAAACATGGGCTGCCTGGGGGAAGTGAGGGAGGGGGCCTTTGCGAGAGGGTTGGGAGGTCAAGAGCGGGGGGGAAGGTACATGTTGGGCATCAGGCCTCAAGTCTCCCCAGAGATGGGATCCCTTCAGGATGGGTGGGACAACTCCAAGAGATGCTGTAGTGATCACAGTAATTGATTTCTGGCCTTATCAACAGCCCCGGGCTGCAGTGAGAAGCAGCAGCGGCTTTTAGCTGCTGGCAGCGAGAAGCTGAGGAGCTGGAGCTGAGCAAGCAGAACTGCAGGAGACAGAAATATGGTAGGATTTGAGGACAAGCGTCTTTGGGGCTGGGATAGGGAATATGGAGCCAAGATGTCAAGTGTGTGAGTGGCGATGAAATCATTAAGGGATGGGAGAGGGAGTCTAGAACTGTTAGTGGAGTTAGGATTATCAGATTGGGGCTGGAATATGGGTTCAGGAGGTGAGCTGAAACTATACAGACATGTAGCTGAAGCAAATACCCTGTCCTGCAAAACAGTAAGAGCATGATGAAGCATAGCTGGGACTACGTGGATCCAGAACTGAAACAGAAGATGTGGCAGTACAATAAAGCTTGTGGGTTGACAAAGAGCTGAAATCACTGGGGCTGGGGAAAAGGGGACTCCGAAATGGCTGAGGCTGAAATCACTGGGGCTGGCATAGGAGCTGCAAGTGGCGCAGACTATGCCGATGGGACACTGAGACTGTAGGGTTGGGGTGCCGAATTCACTGGAGGCCTGGGCTATTGAGGGTGGGGCTGGCTACTGCGTCTGAGCATGGGACGGGCCGTGTAGGGCTGAAAGGGGCCCTTTAGGACTGCTTGCGCCTGAAGTTCCCCCCCCCCCCCCCCCCCCGTGCCGGCATGTTGCCACTGGGTGTGAGGGCCACCGTAGGGCTGCAGCCGGAAGCCAGTGTGTGTGTGTGTGTGTGTGTGTCTGGGAAATGCTAAGTGGGCCTGGCATTGCCAGTGGGAACGGCATACAAAGCGTGCAGCTCAGTAAGGGACTGTGCGACGGAGGCAGAGACCACCGTGGGGCTGGCATAGTAGTACTGGACCTGGGATGGGGACTGTAGGGCTGGAGGTGAAATCATTCTGGGGTTGGGATACGCATGGTGGGGTGGACTTGGAGGCTCTAGGGCAGGGGCTGAAGCGTTGCAGAGCTGGAGCCAAGACGGGGAGGGTGCCCTTGGAAGCTGCAGAAGATTCTGCTGGCAGAGATGGGGCAAGCCGTGGCTGGAGCTGGAACAGAAGAGCTGGCAGTGAAATAAAGCTTGTGGGTTGACAAAGAGCTGAAATCACTGGGGCTGGGGAAAAGGGGACTCCGAAATGGCTGAGGCTGAAATCACTGGGGCTGGCATAGGAGCTGCAAGTGGCGCAGACTATGCCGATGGGATACTGAGACTGTAGGGTTGGGGTGCCGAATTCACTGGAGGCCTGGGCTATTGAGGGTGGGGCTGGCTACTGCGTCTGAGCATGGGACGGGCCGTGTAGGGCTGAAAGGGGCCCTTTAGGACTGCTTGCGCCTGAAGTCCCCCCCCCCCCCCCGTGCCGGCATGTTGCCACTGGGTGTGAGGGCCACCGTAGGGCTGCAGCCGGAAGCCAGTGTGTGTGTGTGTGTGTGTGTGTGTGTGTGTCTGGGAAATGCTAAGTGGGCCTGGCATTGCCAGTGGGAACGGCATACAAAGCGTGCAGCTCAGTAAGGGACTGTGCGACGGAGGCAGAGACCACCGTGGGGCTGGCATAGTAGTACTGGACCTGGGATGGGGACTGTAGGGCTGGAGGTGAAATCATTCTGGGGTTGGGATACGCATGGTGGGGTGGACTTGGAGGCTCTAGGGCAGGGGCTGAAGCGTTGCAGAGCTGGAGCCAAGACGGGGAGGGTGCCCTTGGAAGCTGCAGAAGATTCTGCTGGCAGAGATGTGGCAAGCCGTGGCTGGAGCTGGAACAGAAGAGCTGGCAGTGAAATAAAGCTTGTGGGTTGACAAAGAGCTGAAATCACTGGGGCTGGGGAAAAGGGGACTCCGAAATGGCTGAGGCTGAAATCACTGGGGCTGGCATAGGAGCTGCAAGTGGCGCAGACTATGCCGATGGGACACTGAGACTGTAGGGTTGGGGTGCCGAATTCACTGGAGGCCTGGGCTATTGAGGGTGGGGCTGGCTACTGCGTCTGAGCATGGGACGGGCCGTGTAGGGCTGAAAGGGGCCCTTTAGGACTGCTTGCGCCTGAAGTCCCCCCCCCCCCCCGTGCCGGCATGTTGCCACTGGGTGTGAGGGCCACCGTAGGGCTGCAGCCGGAAGCCAGTGTGTGTGTGTGTGTGTGTGTGTGTGTGTCTGGGAAATGCTAAGTGGGCCTGGCATTGCCAGTGGGAACGGCATACAAAGCGTGCAGCTCAGTAAGGGACTGTGCGACGGAGGCAGAGACCACCGTGGGGCTGGCATAGTAGTACTGGACCTGGGATGGGGACTGTAGGGCTGGAGGTGAAATCATTCTGGGGTTGGGATACGCATGGTGGGGTGGACTTGGAGGCTCTAGGGCAGGGGCTGAAGCGTTGCAGAGCTGGAGCCAAGACGGGGAGGGTGCCCTTGGAAGCTGCAGAAGATTCTGCTGGCAGAGATGTGGCAAGCCGTGGCTGGAGCTGGAACAGAAGAGCTGGCAGTGAAATAAAGCTTGTGGGTTGACAAAGAGCTGAAATCACTGGGGCTGGGGAAAAGGGGACTCCGAAATGGCTGAGGCTGAAATCACTGGGGCTGGCATAGGAGCTGCAAGTGGCGCAGACTATGCCGATGGGACACTGAGACTGTAGGGTTGGGGTGCCGAATTCACTGGAGGCCTGGGCTATTGAGGGTGGGGCTGGCTACTGCGTCTGAGCATGGGACGGGCCGTGTAGGGCTGAAAGGGGCCCTTTAGGACTGCTTGCGCCTGAAGTCCCCCCCCCCCCGTGCCGGCATGTTGCCACTGGGTGTGAGGGCCACCGTAGGGCTGCAGCCGGAAGCCAGTGTGTGTGTGTGTGTGTGTGTGTCTGGGAAATGCTAAGTGGGCCTGGCATTGCTAGTGGGAACGGCATACAAAGCGTGCAGCTCAGTAAGGGACTGTGCGACGGAGGCAGAGACCACCGTGGGGCTGGCATAGTAGTACTGGACCTGGGATGGGGACTGTAGGGCTGGAGGTGAAATCATTCTGGGGTTGGGATACGCATGGTGGGGTGGACTTGGAGGCTCTAGGGCAGGGGCTGAAGCGTTGCAGAGCTGGAGCCAAGACGGGGAGGGTGCCCTTGGAAGCTGCAGAAGATTCTGCTGGCAGAGATGTGGCAAGCCGTGGCTGGAGCTGGAACAGAAGAGCTGGCAGTGAAATAAAGCTTGTGGGTTGACAAAGAGCTGAAATCACTGGGGCTGGGGAAAAGGGGACTCCGAAATGGCTGAGGCTGAAATCACTGGGGCTGGCATAGGAGCTGCAAGTGGTGCAGACTATGCCGATGGGACACTGAGACTGTAGGGTTGGGGTGCCGAATTCACTGGAGGCCTGGGCTATTGAGGGTGGGGCTGGCTACTGCGTCTGAGCATGGGACGGGCCGTGTAGGGCTGAAAGGGGCCCTTTAGGACTGCTTGCGCCTGAAGTCCCCCCCCCCCGTGCCGGCATGTTGCCACTGGGTGTGAGGGCCACCGTAGGGCTGCAGCCGGAAGCCAGTGTGTGTGTGTGTGTGTGTGTGTCTGGGAAATGCTAAGTGGGCCTGGCATTGCCAGTGGGAACGGCATACAAAGCGTGCAGCTCAGTAAGGGACTGTGCGACGGAGGCAGAGACCACCGTGGGGCTGGCATAGTAGTACTGGACCTGGGATGGGGACTGTAGGGCTGGAGGTGAAATCATTCTGGGGTTGGGATACGCATGGTGGGGTGGACTTGGAGGCTCTAGGGCAGGGGCTGAAGCGTTGCAGAGCTGGAGCCAAGACGGGGAGGGTGCCCTTGGAAGCTGCAGAAGATTCTGCTGGCAGAGATGTGGCAAGCCGTGGCTGGAGCTGGAACAGAAGAGCTGGCAGTGAAATAAAGCTTGTGGGTTGACAAAGAGCTGAAATCACTGGGGCTGGGGAAAAGGGGACTCCGAAATGGCTGAGGCTGAAATCACTGGGGCTGGCATAGGAGCTGCAAGTGGCGCAGACTATGCCGATGGGACACTGAGACTGTAGGGTTGGGGTGCCGAATTCACTGGAGGCCTGGGCTATTGAGGGTGGGGCTGGCTACTGCGTCTGAGCATGGGACGGGCCGTGTAGGGCTGAAAGGGGCCCTTTAGGACTGCTTGCGCCTGAAGTCCCCCCCCCCCGTGCCGGCATGTTGCCACTGGGTGTGAGGGCCACCGTAGGGCTGCAGCCGGAAGCCAGTGTGTGTGTGTGTGTGTGTGTCTGGGAAATGCTAAGTGGGCCTGGCATTGCCAGTGGGAACGGCATACAAAGCGTGCAGCTCAGTAAGGGACTGTGCGACGGAGGCAGAGACCACCGTGGGGCTGGCATAGTAGTACTGGACCTGGGATGGGGACTGTAGGGCTGGAGGTGAAATCATTCTGGGGTTGGGATACGCATGGTGGGGTGGACTTGGAGGCTCTAGGGCAGGGGCTGAAGCGTTGCAGAGCTGGAGCCAAGACGGGGAGGGTGCCCTTGGAAGCTGCAGAAGATTCTGCTGGCAGAGATGTGGCAAGCCGTGGCTGGAGCTGGAACAGAAGAGCTGGCAGTGAAATAAAAGCTTGTGGGTTGACAAAGAGCTGAAATCACTGGGGCTGGGGAAAAGGGGACTCCGAAATGGCTGAGGCTGAAATCACTGGGGCTGGCATAGGAGCTGCAAGTGGCGCAGACTATGCCGATGGGACACTGAGACTGTAGGGTTGGGGTGCCGAATTCACTGGAGGCCTGGGCTATTGAGGGTGGGGCTGGCTACTGCGTCTGAGCATGGGACGGGCCGTGTAGGGCTGAAAGGGGCCCTTTAGGACTGCTTGCGCCACTCTGGCAAGGTATTCCCAGCTGCATTGCTGCCCACCCCTGGAGCATGTCTCCATCGGGGGATGGTTGGAAGGCCAGCAGTGCTCAATTACCTTTGCATCTGAGGTCAGCTTCAGGATCTTGTCATACTGTGGGGAAGCAGAGCATCATGGTAAACACCAGCTAACACACTACCTGTGTTAATTCTAACAATTCTTACCCGAATATTAACACCAATAACACTTACTATGTATGTTATTTCACTAGTAGAGGCTGGTAGCGTTCTTAACATCGAGGAACATGAAGAACACGAGACTAATTAATGCTGTTGATTATGCCATTGTAGTGTTGAAACACTTGGCCTCCAGTGCAGTAGCCCCACACTTACCTCGATAGCCTCCCCCAGCAGGTCCCGCAGCACCGGGGCGCAGATCAGCTCCGGCTTCACCGAGGACTGCGGAGGAGAAGGAGGGGGAGCAGCGGGCCCGCAGCAGGCGGCGGGCTGGCATGTCAGTATTTTGGCCAGAGCGCCGATCTCGGCCAGCACGCAGTCGGTGCAGTCCAAGTCCCCGCAGAAGGGGAACCGCTGCCGGGGAAGAGGTGCCCGGAACCCGCAGCGGACTCCGCACGCCCTCCCCGCTCCGCGGCCCCCTCGCTGCCGCCGACCCTCTCCTCACGAAGTCACCGCCCCTCCCTGGTCCGGGATACGAACGCAGAGCCCGACTTTGCCACCCGCAACCACTCCCGGGCAGCCCTTTTAGCCGGGACCTGGGCACGAGAGGTCGGAGAAGGGGAGGGGAGTATCGGGAGCGGGACCCAGCGCGACCGCGGACCCTTGGAGCAGCACTGGCTCCTTCCGGCTGAGCGCCCCGCGCTCCCATGAGCTGCAGCCGCGCAGCTTCCGGGCCCCGCCAATGCCGGCCCGCCTTTCTCCGCCCTGTCCAATCACAGCCGCCCTATCAATCCGGGCGTGGCCCTGGGCGATCGTTCGCCTGGTGCTCTGCTCCCGCCGCCGCTGCTTTGGGAGCCGGCGGAGCCTCGTCAGGTGATGCTGGGGCTTGGAAAGGGCGGGGAGAGTTCTGCCAAGTAAACGGGGAGACGGCGGGCAGCGGGCGGAATCGCGGGAGCGGGCCGTGAGGGGACTGCGGGGAGTCGCGGAACAGAGTGCGGCGGGAAGGGGCGGGCTGGGATTGGCGGAGCCGGCGCTGCCTCGGGATGTGATTGGCTGGGCTGGCCGGCTATTGCCTATAAATAGCGTGCGCTGGGGAGGCGGGCGTTAGTTGGGCGGCGCCGAGGAGGCGGAGGCGGCGGCGGAGGCGGCGGCGAGGGGCGGCGCGGCGGCGGCGAGGGGCGGCGCGGCGGCGGCGAGGGGCGGCGCGGCGGCGGCGAGGGGCGGTGCCGAGGCGGCGAGGGGCGGTGGCGAGGCGGCGAGGGGCGGCGCCGAGGCGGCGGGAGCTGCAGGTGCCCGACCTGAGGAGCGCCACAGCGCCAGGACGGGACCCGCGCGGATGTCGCTGCGCGGAGCGCTGGTGAGCACGGACGCGGCTCCTGCGTCTGTGGGGGGGCGGCGGTGCCCAGTTCTTTACGCCGCGCCCTGCGCGGCTCTGGCGGCCGCTGGGGGGACCTGGAGCGTCTAAGGGCGAACAGCTGCTGCTAGTGGCGGCCGGGGAGCACCCGTTTTGTCGTTTTCTGCATTTAGACAACTGGGAAATGCTGGGAATAAAGCTGGGTTTTTTCCCATTTTTAAGTTTTATTTTGCTTTTCTTTGCAGTAATCACAGCTTCCTTTATTAAACTACTTCATTATTTTGCTCTTTTATTACAAACTTTTAGTAAGTTGTTATTACTACATATCTGATGTTAACTCAATAAGGGTTGTAGGGCTCGGGCTGAAACATGGGCTGCCTGGGGGAAGTGAGGGAGGGGGCCTTTGCGAGAGGGTTGGGAGGTCAAGAGCGGGGGGGAAGGTACATGTTGGGCATCAGGCCTCAAGTCTCCCCAGAGATGGGATCCCTTCAGGATGGGTGGGACAACTCCAAGAGATGCTGTAGTGATCACAGTAATTGATTTCTGGCCTTATCAACAGCCCCGGGCTGCAGTGAGAAGCAGCAGCGGCTTTTAGCTGCTGGCAGCGAGAAGCTGAGGAGCTGGAGCTGAGCAAGCAGAACTGCAGGAGACAGAAATATGGTAGGATTTGAGGACAAGCGTCTTTGGGGCTGGGATAGGGAATATGGAGCCAAGATGTCAAGTGTGTGAGTGGCGATGAAATCATTAAGGGATGGGAGAGGGAGTCTAGAACTGTTAGTGGAGTTAGGATTATCAGATTGGGGCTGGAATATGGGTTCAGGAGGTGAGCTGAAACTATACAGACATGTAGCTGAAGCAAATACCCTGTCCTGCAAAACAGTAAGAGCATGATGAAGCATAGCTGGGACTACGTGGATCCAGAACTGAAACAGAAGATGTGGCAGTACAATAAAGCTTGTGGGTTGACAAAGAGCTGAAATCACTGGGGCTGGGGAAAAGGGGACTCCGAAATGGCTGAGGCTGAAATCACTGGGGCTGGCATAGGAGCTGCAAGTGGCGCAGACTATGCCGATGGGACACTGAGACTGTAGGGTTGGGGTGCCGAATTCACTGGAGGCCTGGGCTATTGAGGGTGGGGCTGGCTACTGCGTCTGAGCATGGGACGGGCCGTGTAGGGCTGAAAGGGGCCCTTTAGGACTGCTTGCGCCTGAAGTTCCCCCCCCCCCCCCCCGTGCCGGCATGTTGCCACTGGGTGTGAGGGCCACCGTAGGGCTGCAGCCGGAAGCCAGTGTGTGTGTGTGTGTGTGTGTCTGGGAAATGCTAAGTGGGCCTGGCATTGCCAGTGGGAACGGCATACAAAGCGTGCAGCTCAGTAAGGGACTGTGCGACGGAGGCAGAGACCACCGTGGGGCTGGCATAGTAGTACTGGACCTGGGATGGGGACTGTAGGGCTGGAGGTGAAATCATTCCGGGGTTGGGATACGCATGGTGGGGTGGACTTGGAGGCTCTAGGGCAGGGGCTGAAGCGTTGCAGAGCTGGAGCCAAGACGGGGAGGGTGCCCTTGGAAGCTGCAGAAGATTCTGCTGGCAGAGATGTGGCAAGCCGTGGCTGGAGCTGGAACAGAAGAGCTGGCAGTGAAATAAAGCTTGTGGGTTGACAAAGAGCTGAAATCACTGGGGCTGGGGAAAAGGGGACTCCGAAATGGCTGAGGCTGAAATCACTGGGGCTGGCATAGGAGCTGCAAGTGGCGCAGACTATGCCGATGGGATACTGAGACTGTAGGGTTGGGGTGCCGAATTCACTGGAGGCCTGGGCTATTGAGGGTGGGGCTGGCTACTGCGTCTGAGCATGGGACGGGCCGTGTAGGGCTGAAAGGGGCCCTTTAGGACTGCTTGCGCCTGAAGTCCCCCCCCCCCGTGCCGGCATGTTGCCACTGGGTGTGAGGGCCACCGTAGGGCTGCAGCCGGAAGCCAGTGTGTGTGTGTGTGTGTGTGTGTGTGTGTCTGGGAAATGCTAAGTGGGCCTGGCATTGCCAGTGGGAACGGCATACAAAGCGTGCAGCTCAGTAAGGGACTGTGCGACGGAGGCAGAGACCACCGTGGGGCTGGCATAGTAGTACTGG
This sequence comes from Cinclus cinclus, assembly GCF_963662255.1. Taxonomy (NCBI): domain Eukaryota; kingdom Metazoa; phylum Chordata; class Aves; order Passeriformes; family Cinclidae; genus Cinclus; species Cinclus cinclus. The sequence continues at coordinate 29,400,316 of NC_085054.1, forward strand.
ACCTGGGATGGGGACTGTAGGGCTGGAGGTGAAATCATTCTGGGGTTGGGATACGCATGGTGGGGTGGACTTGGAGGCTCTAGGGCAGGGGCTGAAGCGTTGCAGAGCTGGAGCCAAGACGGGGAGGGTGCCCTTGGAAGCTGCAGAAGATTCTGCTGGCAGAGATGTGGCAAGCCGTGGCTGGAGCTGGAACAGAAGAGCTGGCAGTGAAATAAAGCTTGTGGGTTGACAAAGAGCTGAAATCACTGGGGCTGGGGAAAAGGGGACTCCGAAATGGCTGAGGCTGAAATCACTGGGGCTGGCATAGGAGCTGCAAGTGGCGCAGACTATGCCGATGGGACACTGAGACTGTAGGGTTGGGGTGCCGAATTCACTGGAGGCCTGGGCTATTGAGGGTGGGGCTGGCTACTGCGTCTGAGCATGGGACGGGCCGTGTAGGGCTGAAAGGGGCCCTTTAGGACTGCTTGCGCCTGAAGTCCCCCCCCCCCGTGCCGGCATGTTGCCACTGGGTGTGAGGGCCACCGTAGGGCTGCAGCCGGAAGCCAGTGTGTGTGTGTGTGTGTGTGTCTGGGAAATGCTAAGTGGGCCTGGCATTGCCAGTGGGAACGGCATACAAAGCGTGCAGCTCAGTAAGGGACTGTGCGACGGAGGCAGAGACCACCGTGGGGCTGGCATAGTAGTACTGGACCTGGGATGGGGACTGTAGGGCTGGAGGTGAAATCATTCTGGGGTTGGGATACGCATGGTGGGGTGGACTTGGAGGCTCTAGGGCAGGGGCTGAAGCGTTGCAGAGCTGGAGCCAAGACGGGGAGGGTGCCCTTGGAAGCTGCAGAAGATTCTGCTGGCAGAGATGTGGCAAGCCGTGGCTGGAGCTGGAACAGAAGAGCTGGCAGTGAAATAAAGCTTGTGGGTTGACAAAGAGCTGAAATCACTGGGGCTGGGGAAAAGGGGACTCCGAAATGGCTGAGGCTGAAATCACTGGGGCTGGCATAGGAGCTGCAAGTGGCGCAGACTATGCCGATGGGATACTGAGACTGTAGGGTTGGGGTGCCGAATTCACTGGAGGCCTGGGCTATTGAGGGTGGGGCTGGCTACTGCGTCTGAGCATGGGACGGGCCGTGTAGGGCTGAAAGGGGCCCTTTAGGACTGCTTGCGCCTGAAGTCCCCCCCCCCCCCGTGCCGGCATGTTGCCACTGGGTGTGAGGGCCACCGTAGGGCTGCAGCCGGAAGCCAGTGTGTGTGTGTGTGTGTGTGTGTGTCTGGGAAATGCTAAGTGGGCCTGGCATTGCCAGTGGGAACGGCATACAAAGCGTGCAGCTCAGTAAGGGACTGTGCGACGGAGGCAGAGACCACCGTGGGGCTGGCATAGTAGTACTGGACCTGGGATGGGGACTGTAGGGCTGGAGGTGAAATCATTCTGGGGTTGGGATACGCATGGTGGGGTGGACTTGGAGGCTCTAGGGCAGGGGCTGAAGCGTTGCAGAGCTGGAGCCAAGACGGGGAGGGTGCCCTTGGAAGCTGCAGAAGATTCTGCTGGCAGAGATGTGGCAAGCCGTGGCTGGAGCTGGAACAGAAGAGCTGGCAGTGAAATAAAGCTTGTGGGTTGACAAAGAGCTGAAATCACTGGGGCTGGGGAAAAGGGGACTCCGAAATGGCTGAGGCTGAAATCACTGGGGCTGGCATAGGAGCTGCAAGTGGCGCAGACTATGCCGATGGGACACTGAGACTGTAGGGTTGGGGTGCCGAATTCACTGGAGGCCTGGGCTATTGAGGGTGGGGCTGGCTACTGCGTCTGAGCATGGGACGGGCCGTGTAGGGCTGAAAGGGGCCCTTTAGGACTGCTTGCGCCTGAAGTCCCCCCCCCCCGTGCCGGCATGTTGCCACTGGGTGTGAGGGCCACCGTAGGGCTGCAGCCGGAAGCCAGTGTGTGTGTGTGTGTGTGTGTCTGGGAAATGCTAAGTGGGCCTGGCATTGCCAGTGGGAACGGCATACAAAGCGTGCAGCTCAGTAAGGGACTGTGCGACGGAGGCAGAGACCACCGTGGGGCTGGCATAGTAGTACTGGACCTGGGATGGGGACTGTAGGGCTGGAGGTGAAATCATTCTGGGGTTGGGATACGCATGGTGGGGTGGACTTGGAGGCTCTAGGGCAGGGGCTGAAGCGTTGCAGAGCTGGAGCCAAGACGGGGAGGGTGCCCTTGGAAGCTGCAGAAGATTCTGCTGGCAGAGATGTGGCAAGCCGTGGCTGGAGCTGGAACAGAAGAGCTGGCAGTGAAATAAAGCTTGTGGGTTGACAAAGAGCTGAAATCACTGGGGCTGGGGAAAAGGGGACTCCGAAATGGCTGAGGCTGAAATCACTGGGGCTGGCATAGGAGCTGCAAGTGGCGCAGACTATGCCGATGGGATACTGAGACTGTAGGGTTGGGGTGCCGAATTCACTGGAGGCCTGGGCTATTGAGGGTGGGGCTGGCTACTGCGTCTGAGCATGGGACGGGCCGTGTAGGGCTGAAAGGGGCCCTTTAGGACTGCTTGCGCCTGAAGTCCCCCCCCCCCCCCGTGCCGGCATGTTGCCACTGGGTGTGAGGGCCACCGTAGGGCTGCAGCCGGAAGCCAGTGTGTGTGTGTGTGTGTGTGTGTGTGTGTCTGGGAAATGCTAAGTGGGCCTGGCATTGCCAGTGGGAACGGCATACAAAGCGTGCAGCTCAGTAAGGGACTGTGCGACGGAGGCAGAGACCACCGTGGGGCTGGCATAGTAGTACTGGACCTGGGATGGGGACTGTAGGGCTGGAGGTGAAATCATTCTGGGGTTGGGATACGCATGGTGGGGTGGACTTGGAGGCTCTAGGGCAGGGGCTGAAGCGTTGCAGAGCTGGAGCCAAGACGGGGAGGGTGCCCTTGGAAGCTGCAGAAGATTCTGCTGGCAGAGATGTGGCAAGCCGTGGCTGGAGCTGGAACAGAAGAGCTGGCAGTGAAATAAAGCTTGTGGGTTGACAAAGAGCTGAAATCACTGGGGCTGGGGAAAAGGGGACTCCGAAATGGCTGAGGCTGAAATCACTGGGGCTGGCATAGGAGCTGCAAGTGGCGCAGACTATGCCGATGGGACACTGAGACTGTAGGGTTGGGGTGCCGAATTCACTGGAGGCCTGGGCTATTGAGGGTGGGGCTGGCTACTGCGTCTGAGCATGGGACGGGCCGTGTAGGGCTGAAAGGGGCCCTTTAGGACTGCTTGCGCCTGAAGTCCCCCCCCCCCCGTGCCGGCATGTTGCCACTGGGTGTGAGGGCCACCGTAGGGCTGCAGCCGGAAGCCAGTGTGTGTGTGTGTGTGTGTGTGTCTGGGAAATGCTAAGTGGGCCTGGCATTGCTAGTGGGAACGGCATACAAAGCGTGCAGCTCAGTAAGGGACTGTGCGACGGAGGCAGAGACCACCGTGGGGCTGGCATAGTAGTACTGGACCTGGGATGGGGACTGTAGGGCTGGAGGTGAAATCATTCTGGGGTTGGGATACGCATGGTGGGGTGGACTTGGAGGCTCTAGGGCAGGGGCTGAAGCGTTGCAGAGCTGGAGCCAAGACGGGGAGGGTGCCCTTGGAAGCTGCAGAAGATTCTGCTGGCAGAGATGTGGCAAGCCGTGGCTGGAGCTGGAACAGAAGAGCTGGCAGTGAAATAAAGCTTGTGGGTTGACAAAGAGCTGAAATCACTGGGGCTGGGGAAAAGGGGACTCCGAAATGGCTGAGGCTGAAATCACTGGGGCTGGCATAGGAGCTGCAAGTGGCGCAGACTATGCCGATGGGACACTGAGACTGTAGGGTTGGGGTGCCGAATTCACTGGAGGCCTGGGCTATTGAGGGTGGGGCTGGCTACTGCGTCTGAGCATGGGACGGGCCGTGTAGGGCTGAAAGGGGCCCTTTAGGACTGCTTGCGCCTGAAGTCCCCCCCCCCCCCCCCGTGCCGGCATGTTGCCACTGGGTGTGAGGGCCACCGTAGGGCTGCAGCCGGAAGCCAGTGTGTGTGTGTGTGTGTCTGGGAAATGCTAAGTGGGCCTGGCATTGCCAGTGGGAACGGCATACAAAGCGTGCAGCTCAGTAAGGGACTGTGCGACGGAGGCAGAGACCACCGTGGGGCTGGCATAGTAGTACTGGACCTGGGATGGGGACTGTAGGGCTGGAGGTGAAATCATTCTGGGGTTGGGATACGCATGGTGGGGTGGACTTGGAGGCTCTAGGGCAGGGGCTGAAGCGTTGCAGAGCTGGAGCCAAGACGGGGAGGGTGCCCTTGGAAGCTGCAGAAGATTCTGCTGGCAGAGATGTGGCAAGCCGTGGCTGGAGCTGGAACAGAAGAGCTGGCAGTGAAATAAAGCTTGTGGGTTGACAAAGAGCTGAAATCACTGGGGCTGGGGAAAAGGGGACTCCGAGATGGCTGAGGCTGAAATCACTGGGGCTGGCATAGGAGCTGCAAGTGGCGCAGACTATGCCGATGGGACACTGAGACTGTAGGGTTGGGGTGCCGAATTCACTGGAGGCCTGGGCTATTGAGGGTGGGGCTGGCTACTGCGTCTGAGCATGGGACGGGCCGTGTAGGGCTGAAAGGGGCCCTTTAGGACTGCTTGCGCCTGAAGTCCCCCCCCCCCGTGCCGGCATGTTGCCACTGGGTGTGAGGGCCACCGTAGGGCTGCAGCCGGAAGCCAGTGTGTGTGTGTGTGTGTGTGTGTGTGTCTGGGAAATGCTAAGTGGGCCTGGCATTGCCAGTGGGAACGGCATACAAAGCGTGCAGCTCAGTAAGGGACTGTGCGACGGAGGCAGAGACCACCGTGGGGCTGGCATAGTAGTACTGGACCTGGGATGGGGACTGTAGGGCTGGAGGTGAAATCATTCTGGGGTTGGGATACGCATGGTGGGGTGGACTTGGAGGCTCTAGGGCAGGGGCTGAAGCGTTGCAGAGCTGGAGCCAAGACGGGGAGGGTGCCCTTGGAAGCTGCAGAAGATTCTGCTGGCAGAGATGTGGCAAGCCGTGGCTGGAGCTGGAACAGAAGAGCTGGCAGTGAAATAAAGCTTGTGGGTTGACAAAGAGCTGAAATCACTGGGGCTGGGGAAAAGGGGACTCCGAAATGGCTGAGGCTGAAATCACTGGGGCTGGCATAGGAGCTGCAAGTGGCGCAGACTATGCCGATGGGACACTGAGACTGTAGGGTTGGGGTGCCGAATTCACTGGAGGCCTGGGCTATTGAGGGTGGGGCTGGCTACTGCGTCTGAGCATGGGACGGGCCGTGTAGGGCTGAAAGGGGCCCTTTAGGACTGCTTGCGCCTGAAGTCCCCCCCCCCCGTGCCGGCATGTTGCCACTGGGTGTGAGGGCCACCGTAGGGCTGCAGCCGGAAGCCAGTGTGTGTGTGTGTGTGTGTGTCTGGGAAATGCTAAGTGGGCCTGGCATTGCCAGTGGGAACGGCATACAAAGCGTGCAGCTCAGTAAGGGACTGTGCGACGGAGGCAGAGACCACCGTGGGGCTGGCATAGTAGTACTGGACCTGGGATGGGGACTGTAGGGCTGGAGGTGAAATCATTCTGGGGTTGGGATACGCATGGTGGGGTGGACTTGGAGGCTCTAGGGCAGGGGCTGAAGCGTTGCAGAGCTGGAGCCAAGACGGGGAGGGTGCCCTTGGAAGCTGCAGAAGATTCTGCTGGCAGAGATGTGGCAAGCCGTGGCTGGAGCTGGAACAGAAGAGCTGGCAGTGAAATAAAGCTTGTGGGTTGACAAAGAGCTGAAATCACTGGGGCTGGGGAAAAGGGGACTCCGAAATGGCTGAGGCTGAAATCACTGGGGCTGGCATAGGAGCTGCAAGTGGCGCAGACTATGCCGATGGGATACTGAGACTGTAGGGTTGGGGTGCCGAATTCACTGGAGGCCTGGGCTATTGAGGGTGGGGCTGGCTACTGCGTCTGAGCATGGGACGGGCCGTGTAGGGCTGAAAGGGGCCCTTTAGGACTGCTTGCGCCTGAAGTCCCCCCCCCCCCCGTGCCGGCATGTTGCCACTGGGTGTGAGGGCCACCGTAGGGCTGCAGCCGGAAGCCAGTGTGTGTGTGTGTGTGTGTGTGTGTCTGGGAAATGCTAAGTGGGCCTGGCATTGCCAGTGGGAACGGCATACAAAGCGTGCAGCTCAGTAAGGGACTGTGCGACGGAGGCAGAGACCACCGTGGGGCTGGCATAGTAGTACTGGACCTGGGATGGGGACTGTAGGGCTGGAGGTGAAATCATTCTGGGGTTGGGATACGCATGGTGGGGTGGACTTGGAGGCTCTAGGGCAGGGGCTGAAGCGTTGCAGAGCTGGAGCCAAGACGGGGAGGGTGCCCTTGGAAGCTGCAGAAGATTCTGCTGGCAGAGATGTGGCAAGCCGTGGCTGGAGCTGGAACAGAAGAGCTGGCAGTGAAATAAAGCTTGTGGGTTGACAAAGAGCTGAAATCACTGGGGCTGGGGAAAAGGGGACTCCGAAATGGCTGAGGCTGAAATCACTGGGGCTGGCATAGGAGCTGCAAGTGGCGCAGACTATGCCGATGGGACACTGAGACTGTAGGGTTGGGGTGCCGAATTCACTGGAGGCCTGGGCTATTGAGGGTGGGGCTGGCTACTGCGTCTGAGCATGGGACGGGCCGTGTAGGGCTGAAAGGGGCCCTTTAGGACTGCTTGCGCCTGAAGTCCCCCCCCCCCCCGTGCCGGCATGTTGCCACTGGGTGTGAGGGCCACCGTAGGGCTGCAGCCGGAAGCCAGTGTGTGTGTGTGTGTGTGTGTGTGTGTGTCTGGGAAATGCTAAGTGGGCCTGGCATTGCCAGTGGGAACGGCATACAAAGCGTGCAGCTCAGTAAGGGACTGTGCGACGGAGGCAGAGACCACCGTGGGGCTGGCATAGTAGTACTGGACCTGGGATGGGGACTGTAGGGCTGGAGGTGAAATCATTCTGGGGTTGGGATACGCATGGTGGGGTGGACTTGGAGGCTCTAGGGCAGGGGCTGAAGCGTTGCAGAGCTGGAGCCAAGACGGGGAGGGTGCCCTTGGAAGCTGCAGAAGATTCTGCTGGCAGAGATGTGGCAAGCCGTGGCTGGAGCTGGAACAGAAGAGCTGGCAGTGAAATAAAGCTTGTGGGTTGACAAAGAGCTGAAATCACTGGGGCTGGGGAAAAGGGGACTCCGAAATGGCTGAGGCTGAAATCACTGGGGCTGGCATAGGAGCTGCAAGTGGCGCAGACTATGCCGATGGGACACTGAGACTGTAGGGTTGGGGTGCCGAATTCACTGGAGGCCTGGGCTATTGAGGGTGGGGCTGGCTACTGCGTCTGAGCATGGGACGGGCCGTGTAGGGCTGAAAGGGGCCCTTTAGGACTGCTTGCGCCTGAAGTTCCCCCCCCCCCCCCCGTGCCGGCATGTTGCCACTGGGTGTGAGGGCCACCGTAGGGCTGCAGCCGGAAGCCAGTGTGTGTGTGTGTGTGTGTGTGTGTGTCTGGGAAATGCTAAGTGGGCCTGGCATTGCCAGTGGGAACGGCATACAAAGCGTGCAGCTCAGTAAGGGACTGTGCGACGGAGGCAGAGACCACCGTGGGGCTGGCATAGTAGTACTGGACCTGGGATGGGGACTGTAGGGCTGGAGGTGAAATCATTCTGGGGTTGGGATACGCATGGTGGGGTGGACTTGGAGGCTCTAGGGCAGGGGCTGAAGCGTTGCAGAGCTGGAGCCAAGACGGGGAGGGTGCCCTTGGAAGCTGCAGAAGATTCTGCTGGCAGAGATGTGGCAAGCCGTGGCTGGAGCTGGAACAGAAGAGCTGGCAGTGAAATAAAGCTTGTGGGTTGACAAAGAGCTGAAATCACTGGGGCTGGGGAAAAGGGGACTCCGAAATGGCTGAGGCTGAAATCACTGGGGCTGGCATAGGAGCTGCAAGTGGCGCAGACTATGCCGATGGGACACTGAGACTGTAGGGTTGGGGTGCCGAATTCACTGGAGGCCTGGGCTATTGAGGGTGGGGCTGGCTACTGCGTCTGAGCATGGGACGGGCCGTGTAGGGCTGAAAGGGGCCCTTTAGGACTGCTTGCGCCTGAAGTCCCCCCCCCCCCGTGCCGGCATGTTGCCACTGGGTGTGAGGGCCACCGTAGGGCTGCAGCCGGAAGCCAGTGTGTGTGTGTGTGTGTGTGTGTCTGGGAAATGCTAAGTGGGCCTGGCATTGCTAGTGGGAACGGCATACAAAGCGTGCAGCTCAGTAAGGGACTGTGCGACGGAGGCAGAGACCACCGTGGGGCTGGCATAGTAGTACTGGACCTGGGATGGGGACTGTAGGGCTGGAGGTGAAATCATTCTGGGGTTGGGATACGCATGGTGGGGTGGACTTGGAGGCTCTAGGGCAGGGGCTGAAGCGTTGCAGAGCTGGAGCCAAGACGGGGAGGGTGCCCTTGGAAGCTGCAGAAGATTCTGCTGGCAGAGATGTGGCAAGCCGTGGCTGGAGCTGGAACAGAAGAGCTGGCAGTGAAATAAAGCTTGTGGGTTGACAAAGAGCTGAAATCACTGGGGCTGGGGAAAAGGGGACTCCGAAATGGCTGAGGCTGAAATCACTGGGGCTGGCATAGGAGCTGCAAGTGGCGCAGACTATGCCGATGGGACACTGAGACTGTAGGGTTGGGGTGCCGAATTCACTGGAGGCCTGGGCTATTGAGGGTGGGGCTGGCTACTGCGTCTGAGCATGGGACGGGCCGTGTAGGGCTGAAAGGGGCCCTTTAGGACTGCTTGCGCCTGAAGTCCCCCCCCCCCCCCCCGTGCCGGCATGTTGCCACTGGGTGTGAGGGCCACCGTAGGGCTGCAGCCGGAAGCCAGTGTGTGTGTGTGTGTGTCTGGGAAATGCTAAGTGGGCCTGGCATTGCCAGTGGGAACGGCATACAAAGCGTGCAGCTCAGTAAGGGACTGTGCGACGGAGGCAGAGACCACCGTGGGGCTGGCATAGTAGTACTGGACCTGGGATGGGGACTGTAGGGCTGGAGGTGAAATCATTCTGGGGTTGGGATACGCATGGTGGGGTGGACTTGGAGGCTCTAGGGCAGGGGCTGAAGCGTTGCAGAGCTGGAGCCAAGACGGGGAGGGTGCCCTTGGAAGCTGCAGAAGATTCTGCTGGCAGAGATGTGGCAAGCCGTGGCTGGAGCTGGAACAGAAGAGCTGGCAGTGAAATAAAGCTTGTGGGTTGACAAAGAGCTGAAATCACTGGGGCTGGGGAAAAGGGGACTCCGAGATGGCTGAGGCTGAAATCACTGGGGCTGGCATAGGAGCTGCAAGTGGCGCAGACTATGCCGATGGGACACTGAGACTGTAGGGTTGGGGTGCCGAATTCACTGGAGGCCTGGGCTATTGAGGGTGGGGCTGGCTACTGCGTCTGAGCATGGGACGGGCCGTGTAGGGCTGAAAGGGGCCCTTTAGGACTGCTTGCGCCTGAAGTCCCCCCCCCCCCGTGCCGGCATGTTGCCACTGGGTGTGAGGGCCACCGTAGGGCTGCAGCCGGAAGCCAGTGTGTGTGTGTGTGTGTGTGTGTGTGTGTGTCTGGGAAATGCTAAGTGGGCCTGGCATTGCCAGTGGGAACGGCATACAAAGCGTGCAGCTCAGTAAGGGACTGTGCGACGGAGGCAGAGACCACCGTGGGGCTGGCATAGTAGTACTGGACCTGGGATGGGGACTGTAGGGCTGGAGGTGAAATCATTCTGGGGTTGGGATACGCATGGTGGGGTGGACTTGGAGGCTCTAGGGCAGGGGCTGAAGCGTTGCAGAGCTGGAGCCAAGACGGGGAGGGTGCCCTTGGAAGCTGCAGAAGATTCTGCTGGCAGAGATGTGGCAAGCCGTGGCTGGAGCTGGAACAGAAGAGCTGGCAGTGAAATAAAGCTTGTGGGTTGACAAAGAGCTGAAATCACTGGGGCTGGGGAAAAGGGGACTCCGAAATGGCTGAGGCTGAAATCACTGGGGCTGGCATAGGAGCTGCAAGTGGCGCAGACTATGCCGATGGGACACTGAGACTGTAGGGTTGGGGTGCCGAATTCACTGGAGGCCTGGGCTATTGAGGGTGGGGCTGGCTACTGCGTCTGAGCATGGGACGGGCCGTGTAGGGCTGAAAGGGGCCCTTTAGGACTGCTTGCGCCTGAAGTCCCCCCCCCCCCCGTGCCGGCATGTTGCCACTGGGTGTGAGGGCCACCGTAGGGCTGCAGCCGGAAGCCAGTGTGTGTGTGTGTGTGTGTGTGTGTGTGTCTGGGAAATGCTAAGTGGGCCTGGCATTGCCAGTGGGAACGGCATACAAAGCGTGCAGCTCAGTAAGGGACTGTGCGACGGAGGCAGAGACCACCGTGGGGCTGGCATAGTAGTACTGGACCTGGGATGGGGACTGTAGGGCTGGAGGTGAAATCATTCTGGGGTTGGGATACGCATGGTGGGGTGGACTTGGAGGCTCTAGGGCAGGGGCTGAAGCGTTGCAGAGCTGGAGCCAAGACGGGGAGGGTGCCCTTGGAAGCTGCAGAAGATTCTGCTGGCAGAGATGTGGCAAGCCGTGGCTGGAGCTGGAACAGAAGAGCTGGCAGTGAAATAAAGCTTGTGGGTTGACAAAGAGCTGAAATCACTGGGGCTGGGGAAAAGGGGACTCCGAAATGGCTGAGGCTGAAATCACTGGGGCTGGCATAGGAGCTGCAAGTGGCGCAGACTATGCCGATGGGACACTGAGACTGTAGGGTTGGGGTGCCGAATTCACTGGAGGCCTGGGCTATTGAGGGTGGGGCTGGCTACTGCGTCTGAGCATGGGACGGGCCGTGTAGGGCTGAAAGGGGCCCTTTAGGACTGCTTGCGCCACTCTGGCAAGGTATTCCCAGCTGCATTGCTGCCCACCCCTGGAGCATGTCTCCATCGGGGGATGGTTGGAAGGCCAGCAGTGCTCAATTACCTTTGCATCTGAGGTCAGCTTCAGGATCTTGTCATACTGTGGGGAAGCAGAGCATCATGGTAAACACCAGCTAACACACTACCTGTGTTAATTCTAACAATTCTTACCCGAATATTAACACCAATAACACTTACTATGTATGTTATTTCACTAGTAGAGGCTGGTAGCGTTCTTAACATCGAGGAACATGAAGAACACGAGACTAATTAATGCTGTTGATTATGCCATTGTAGTGTTGAAACACTTGGCCTCCAGTGCAGTAGCCCCACACTTACCTCGATAGCCTCCCCCAGCAGGTCCCGCAGCACCGGGGCGCAGATCAGCTCCGGCTTCACCGAGGACTGCGGAGGAGAAGGAGGGGGAGCAGCGGGCCCGCAGCAGGCGGCGGGCTGGCATGTCAGTATTTTGGCCAGAGCGCCGATCTCGGCCAGCACGCAGTCGGTGCAGTCCAAGTCCCCGCAGAAGGGGAACCGCTGCCGGGGAAGAGGTGCCCGGAACCCGCAGCGGACTCCGCACGCCCTCCCCGCTCCGCGGCCCCCTCGCTGCCGCCGACCCTCTCCTCACGAAGTCACCGCCCCTCCCTGGTCCGGGATACGAACGCAGAGCCCGACTTTGCCACCCGCAACCACTCCCGGGCAGCCCTTTTAGCCGGGACCTGGGCACGAGAGGTCGGAGAAGGGGAGGGGAGTATCGGGAGCGGGACCCAGCGCGACCGCGGACCCTTGGAGCAGCACTGGCTCCTTCCGGCTGAGCGCCCCGCGCTCCCATGAGCTGCAGCCGCGCAGCTTCCGGGCCCCGCCAATGCCGGCCCGCCTTTCTCCGCCCTGTCCAATCACAGCCGCCCTATCAATCCGGGCGTGGCCCTGGGCGATCGTTCGCCTGGTGCTCTGCTCCCGCCGCCGCTGCTTTGGGAGCCGGCGGAGCCTCGTCAGGTGATGCTGGGGCTTGGAAAGGGCGGGGAGAGTTCTGCCAAGTAAACGGGGAGACGGCGGGCAGCGGGCGGAATCGCGGGAGCGGGCCGTGAGGGGACTGCGGGGAGTCGCGGAACAGAGTGCGGCGGGAAGGGGCGGGCTGGGATTGGCGGAGCCGGCGCTGCCTCGGGATGTGATTGGCTGGGCTGGCCGGCTATTGCCTATAAATAGCGTGCGCTGGGGAGGCGGGCGTTAGTTGGGCGGCGCCGAGGAGGCGGAGGCGGCGGCGGAGGCGGCGGCGAGGGGCGGCGCGGCGGCGGCGAGGGGCGGCGCGGCGGCGGCGAGGGGCGGCGCGGCGGCGGCGAGGGGCGGCGCCGAGGCGGCGAGGGGCGGTGGCGAGGCGGCGAGGGGCGGCGCCGAGGCGGCGGGAGCTGCAGGTGCCCGACCTGAGGAGCGCCACAGCGCCAGGACGGGACCCGCGCGGATGTCGCTGCGCGGAGCGCTGGTGAGCACGGACGCGGCTCCTGCGTCTGTGGGGGGGCGGCGGTGCCCAGTTCTTTACGCCGCGCCCTGCGCGGCTCTGGCGGCCGCTGGGGGGACCTGGAGCGTCTAAGGGCGAACAGCTGCTGCTAGTGGCGGCCGGGGAGCACCCGTTTTGTCGTTTTCTGCATTTAGACAACTGGGAAATGCTGGGAATAAAGCTGGGTTTTTTTCCATTTTTAAGTTTTATTTTGCTTTTCTTTGCAGTAATCACAGCTTCCTTTATTAAACTACTTCATTATTTTGCTCTTTTATTACAAACTTTTAGTAAGTTGTTATTACTACATATCTGATGTTAACTCAATAAGGGTTGTAGGGCTCGGGCTGAAACATGGGCTGCCTGGGGGAAGTGAGGGAGGGGGCCTTTGCGAGAGGGTTGGGAGGTCAAGAGCGGGGGGGAAGGTACATGTTGGGCATCAGGCCTCAAGTCTCCCCAGAGATGGGATCCCTTCAGGATGGGTGGGACAACTCCAAGAGATGCTGTAGTGATCACAGTAATTGATTTCTGGCCTTATCAACAGCCCCGGGCTGCAGTGAGAAGCAGCAGCGGCTTTTAGCTGCTGGCAGCGAGAAGCTGAGGAGCTGGAGCTGAGCAAGCAGAACTGCAGGAGACAGAAATATGGTAGGATTTGAGGACAAGCGTCTTTGGGGCTGGGATAGGGAATATGGAGCCAAGATGTCAAGTGTGTGAGTGGCGATGAAATCATTAAGGGATGGGAGAGGGAGTCTAGAACTGTTAGTGGAGTTAGGATTATCAGATTGGGGCTGGAATATGGGTTCAGGAGGTGAGCTGAAACTATACAGACATGTAGCTGAAGCAAATACCCTGTCCTGCAAAACAGTAAGAGCATGATGAAGCATAGCTGGGACTACGTGGATCCAGAACTGAAACAGAAGATGTGGCAGTACAATAAAGCTTGTGGGTTGACAAAGAGCTGAAATCACTGGGGCTGGGGAAAAGGGGACTCCGAAATGGCTGAGGCTGAAATCACTGGGGCTGGCATAGGAGCTGCAAGTGGCGCAGACTATGCCGATGGGACACTGAGACTGTAGGGTTGGGGTGCCGAATTCACTGGAGGCCTGGGCTATTGAGGGTGGGGCTGGCTACTGCGTCTGAGCATGGGACGGGCCGTGTAGGGCTGAAAGGGGCCCTTTAGGACTGCTTGCGCCTGAAGTCCCCCCCCCCCCCCCCCCGTGCCGGCATGTTGCCACTGGGTGTGAGGGCCACCGTAGGGCTGCAGCCGGAAGCCAGTGTGTGTGTGTGTGTGTCTGGGAAATGCTAAGTGGGCCTGGCATTGCCAGTGGGAACGGCATACAAAGCGTGCAGCTCAGTAAGGGACTGTGCGACGGAGGCAGAGACCACCGTGGGGCTGGCATAGTAGTACTGGACCTGGGATGGGGACTGTAGGGCTGGAGGTGAAATCATTCTGGGGTTGGGATACGCATGGTGGGGTGGACTTGGAGGCTCTAGGGCAGGGGCTGAAGCGTTGCAGAGCTGGAGCCAAGACGGGGAGGGTGCCCTTGGAAGCTGCAGAAGATTCTGCTGGCAGAGATGTGGCAAGCCGTGGCTGGAGCTGGAACAGAAGAGCTGGCAGTGAAATAAAGCTTGTGGGTTGACAAAGAGCTGAAATCACTGGGGCTGGGGAAAAGGGGACTCCGAAATGGCTGAGGCTGAAATCACTGGGGCTGGCATAGGAGCTGCAAGTGGCGCAGACTATGCCGATGGGACACTGAGACTGTAGGGTTGGGGTGCCGAATTCACTGGAGGCCTGGGCTATTGAGGGTGGGGCTGGCTACTGCGTCTGAGCATGGGACGGGCCGTGTAGGGCTGAAAGGGGCCCTTTAGGACTGCTTGCGCCTGAAGTTCCCCCCCCCCCCCCGTGCCGGCATGTTGCCACTGGGTGTGAGGGCCACCGTAGGGCTGCAGCCGGAAGCCAGTGTGTGTGTGTGTGTGTGTGTCTGGGAAATGCTAAGTGGGCCTGGCATTGCCAGTGGGAACGGCATACAAAGCGTGCAGCTCAGTAAGGGACTGTGCGACGGAGGCAGAGACCACCGTGGGGCTGGCATAGTAGTACTGGACCTGGGATGGGGACTGTAGGGCTGGAGGTGAAATCATTCTGGGGTTGGGATACGCATGGTGGGGTGGACTTGGAGGCTCTAGGGCAGGGGCTGAAGCGTTGCAGAGCTGGAGCCAAGACGGGGAGGGTGCCCTTGGAAGCTGCAGAAGATTCTGCTGGCAGAGATGTGGCAAGCCGTGGCTGGAGCTGGAACAGAAGAGCTGGCAGTGAAATAAAGCTTGTGGGTTGACAAAGAGCTGAAATCACTGGGGCTGGGGAAAAGGGGACTCCGAAATGGCTGAGGCTGAAATCACTGGGGCTGGCATAGGAGCTGCAAGTGGCGCAGACTATGCCGATGGGATACTGAGACTGTAGGGTTGGGGTGCCGAATTCACTGGAGGCCTGGGCTATTGAGGGTGGGGCTGGCTACTGCGTCTGAGCATGGGACGGGCCGTGTAGGGCTGAAAGGGGCCCTTTAGGACTGCTTGCGCCTGAAGTCCCCCCCCCCCCCCCCCCCCGTGCCGGCATGTTGCCACTGGGTGTGAGGGCCACCGTAGGGCTGCAGCCGGAAGCCAGTGTGTGTGTGTGTGTGTCTGGGAAATGCTAAGTGGGCCTGGCATTGCCAGTGGCAACGGCATACAAAGCGTGCAGCTCAGTAAGGGACTGTGCGACGGAGGCAGAGACCACCGTGGGGCTGGCATAGTAGTACTGGACCTGGGATGGGGACTGTAGGGCTGGAGGTGAAATCATTCTGGGGTTGGGATACGCATGGTGGGGTGGACTTGGAGGCTCTAGGGCAGGGGCTGAAGCGTTGCAGAGCTGGAGCCAAGACGGGGAGGGTGCCCTTGGAAGCTGCAGAAGATTCTGCTGGCAGAGATGTGGCAAGCCGTGGCTGGAGCTGGAACAGAAGAGCTGGCAGTGAAATAAAGCTTGTGGGTTGACAAAGAGCTGAAATCACTGGGGCTGGGGAAAAGGGGACTCCGAGATGGCTGAGGCTGAAATCACTGGGGCTGGCATAGGAGCTGCAAGTGGCGCAGACTATGCCGATGGGACACTGAGACTGTAGGGTTGGGGTGCCGAATTCACTGGAGGCCTGGGCTATTGAGGGTGGGGCTGGCTACTGCGTCTGAGCATGGGACGGGCCGTGTAGGGCTGAAAGGGGCCCTTTAGGACTGCTTGCGCCTGAAGTCCCCCCCCCCCGTGCCGGCATGTTGCCACTGGGTGTGAGGGCCACCGTAGGGCTGCAGCCGGAAGCCAGTGTGTGTGTGTGTGTGTGTGTGTGTGTCTGGGAAATGCTAAGTGGGCCTGGCATTGCCAGTGGGAACGGCATACAAAGCGTGCAGCTCAGTAAGGGACTGTGCGACGGAGGCAGAGACCACCGTGGGGCTGGCATAGTAGTACTGGACCTGGGATGGGGACTGTAGGGCTGGAGGTGAAATCATTCTGGGGTTGGGATACGCATGGTGGGGTGGACTTGGAGGCTCTAGGGCAGGGGCTGAAGCGTTGCAGAGCTGGAGCCAAGACGGGGAGGGTGCCCTTGGAAGCTGCAGAAGATTCTGCTGGCAGAGATGTGGCAAGCCGTGGCTGGAGCTGGAACAGAAGAGCTGGCAGTGAAATAAAGCTTGTGGGTTGACAAAGAGCTGAAATCACTGGGGCTGGGGAAAAGGGGACTCCGAAATGGCTGAGGCTGAAATCACTGGGGCTGGCATAGGAGCTGCAAGTGGCGCAGACTATGCCGATGGGACACTGAGACTGTAGGGTTGGGGTGCCGAATTCACTGGAGGCCTGGGCTATTGAGGGTGGGGCTGGCTACTGCGTCTGAGCATGGGACGGGCCGTGTAGGGCTGAAAGGGGCCCTTTAGGACTGCTTGCGCCTGAAGTCCCCCCCCCCCGTGCCGGCATGTTGCCACTGGGTGTGAGGGCCACCGTAGGGCTGCAGCCGGAAGCCAGTGTGTGTGTGTGTGTGTGTGTCTGGGAAATGCTAAGTGGGCCTGGCATTGCCAGTGGGAACGGCATACAAAGCGTGCAGCTCAGTAAGGGACTGTGCGACGGAGGCAGAGACCACCGTGGGGCTGGCATAGTAGTACTGGACCTGGGATGGGGACTGTAGGGCTGGAGGTGAAATCATTCTGGGGTTGGGATACGCATGGTGGGGTGGACTTGGAGGCTCTAGGGCAGGGGCTGAAGCGTTGCAGAGCTGGAGCCAAGACGGGGAGGGTGCCCTTGGAAGCTGCAGAAGATTCTGCTGGCAGAGATGTGGCAAGCCGTGGCTGGAGCTGGAACAGAAGAGCTGGCAGTGAAATAAAGCTTGTGGGTTGACAAAGAGCTGAAATCACTGGGGCTGGGGAAAAGGGGACTCCGAAATGGCTGAGGCTGAAATCACTGGGGCTGGCATAGGAGCTGCAAGTGGCGCAGACTATGCCGATGGGATACTGAGACTGTAGGGTTGGGGTGCCGAATTCACTGGAGGCCTGGGCTATTGAGGGTGGGGCTGGCTACTGCGTCTGAGCATGGGACGGGCCGTGTAGGGCTGAAAGGGGCCCTTTAGGACTGCTTGCGCCTGAAGTCCCCCCCCCCCCCGTGCCGGCATGTTGCCACTGGGTGTGAGGGCCACCGTAGGGCTGCAGCCGGAAGCCAGTGTGTGTGTGTGTGTGTGTGTGTGTCTGGGAAATGCTAAGTGGGCCTGGCATTGCCAGTGGGAACGGCATACAAAACGTGCAGCTCAGTAAGGGACTGTGCGACGGAGGCAGAGACCACCGTGGGGCTGGCATAGTAGTACTGGACCTGGGATGGGGACTGTAGGGCTGGAGGTGAAATCATTCTGGGGTTGGGATACGCATGGTGGGGTGGACTTGGAGGCTCTAGGGCAGGGGCTGAAGCGTTGCAGAGCTGGAGCCAAGACGGGGAGGGTGCCCTTGGAAGCTGCAGAAGATTCTGCTGGCAGAGATGTGGCAAGCCGTGGCTGGAGCTGGAACAGAAGAGCTGGCAGTGAAATAAAGCTTGTGGGTTGACAAAGAGCTGAAATCACTGGGGCTGGGGAAAAGGGGACTCCGAAATGGCTGAGGCTGAAATCACTGGGGCTGGCATAGGAGCTGCAAGTGGCGCAGACTATGCCGATGGGATACTGAGACTGTAGGGTTGGGGTGCCGAATTCACTGGAGGCCTGGGCTATTGAGGGTGGGGCTGGCTACTGCGTCTGAGCATGGGACGGGCCGTGTAGGGCTGAAAGGGGCCCTTTAGGACTGCTTGCGCCTGAAGTCCCCCCCCCCCCCGTGCCGGCATGTTGCCACTGGGTGTGAGGGCCACCGTAGGGCTGCAGCCGGAAGCCAGTGTGTGTGTGTGTGTGTGTGTGTGTCTGGGAAATGCTAAGTGGGCCTGGCATTGCCAGTGGGAACGGCATACAAAGCGTGCAGCTCAGTAAGGGACTGTGCGACGGAGGCAGAGACCACCGTGGGGCTGGCATAGTAGTACTGGACCTGGGATGGGGACTGTAGGGCTGGAGGTGAAATCATTCTGGGGTTGGGATACGCATGGTGGGGTGGACTTGGAGGCTCTAGGGCAGGGGCTGAAGCGTTGCAGAGCTGGAGCCAAGACGGGGAGGGTGCCCTTGGAAGCTGCAGAAGATTCTGCTGGCAGAGATGTGGCAAGCCGTGGCTGGAGCTGGAACAGAAGAGCTGGCAGTGAAATAAAGCTTGTGGGTTGACAAAGAGCTGAAATCACTGGGGCTGGGGAAAAGGGGACTCCGAAATGGCTGAGGCTGAAATCACTGGGGCTGGCATAGGAGCTGCAAGTGGCGCAGACTATGCCGATGGGACACTGAGACTGTAGGGTTGGGGTGCCGAATTCACTGGAGGCCTGGGCTATTGAGGGTGGGGCTGGCTACTGCGTCTGAGCATGGGACGGGCCGTGTAGGGCTGAAAGGGGCCCTTTAGGACTGCTTGCGCCTGAAGTCCCCCCCCCCCCCGTGCCGGCATGTTGCCACTGGGTGTGAGGGCCACCGTAGGGCTGCAGCCGGAAGCCAGTGTGTGTGTGTGTGTGTGTGTGTGTGTGTCTGGGAAATGCTAAGTGGGCCTGGCATTGCCAGTGGGAACGGCATACAAAGCGTGCAGCTCAGTAAGGGACTGTGCGACGGAGGCAGAGACCACCGTGGGGCTGGCATAGTAGTACTGGACCTGGGATGGGGACTGTAGGGCTGGAGGTGAAATCATTCTGGGGTTGGGATACGCATGGTGGGGTGGACTTGGAGGCTCTAGGGCAGGGGCTGAAGCGTTGCAGAGCTGGAGCCAAGACGGGGAGGGTGCCCTTGGAAGCTGCAGAAGATTCTGCTGGCAGAGATGTGGCAAGCCGTGGCTGGAGCTGGAACAGAAGAGCTGGCAGTGAAATAAAGCTTGTGGGTTGACAAAGAGCTGAAATCACTGGGGCTGGGGAAAAGGGGACTCCGAAATGGCTGAGGCTGAAATCACTGGGGCTGGCATAGGAGCTGCAAGTGGCGCAGACTATGCCGATGGGACACTGAGACTGTAGGGTTGGGGTGCCGAATTCACTGGAGGCCTGGGCTATTGAGGGTGGGGCTGGCTACTGCGTCTGAGCATGGGACGGGCCGTGTAGGGCTGAAAGGGGCCCTTTAGGACTGCTTGCGCCTGAAGTTCCCCCCCCCCCCCCCGTGCCGGCATGTTGCCACTGGGTGTGAGGGCCACCGTAGGGCTGCAGCCGGAAGCCAGTGTGTGTGTGTGTGTGTGTGTGTCTGGGAAATGCTAAGTGGGCCTGGCATTGCCAGTGGGAACGGCATACAAAGCGTGCAGCTCAGTAAGGGACTGTGCGACGGAGGCAGAGACCACCGTGGGGCTGGCATAGTAGTACTGGACCTGGGATGGGGACTGTAGGGCTGGAGGTGAAATCATTCTGGGGTTGGGATACGCATGGTGGGGTGGACTTGGAGGCTCTAGGGCAGGGGCTGAAGCGTTGCAGAGCTGGAGCCAAGACGGGGAGGGTGCCCTTGGAAGCTGCAGAAGATTCTGCTGGCAGAGATGTGGCAAGCCGTGGCTGGAGCTGGAACAGAAGAGCTGGCAGTGAAATAAAGCTTGTGGGTTGACAAAGAGCTGAAATCACTGGGGCTGGGGAAAAGGGGACTCCGAAATGGCTGAGGCTGAAATCACTGGGGCTGGCATAGGAGCTGCAAGTGGCGCAGACTATGCCGATGGGACACTGAGACTGTAGGGTTGGGGTGCCGAATTCACTGGAGGCCTGGGCTATTGAGGGTGGGGCTGGCTACTGCGTCTGAGCATGGGACGGGCCGTGTAGGGCTGAAAGGGGCCCTTTAGGACTGCTTGCGCCTGAAGTCCCCCCCCCCCCCGTGCCGGCATGTTGCCACTGGGTGTGAGGGCCACCGTAGGGCTGCAGCCGGAAGCCAGTGTGTGTGTGTGTGTGTGTGTGTCTGGGAAATGCTAAGTGGACCTGGCATTGCTAGTGGGAACGGCATACAAAGCGTGCAGCTCAGTAAGGGACTGTGCGACGGAGGCAGAGACCACCGTGGGGCTGGCATAGTAGTACTGGACCTGGGATGGGGACTGTAGGGCTGGAGGTGAAATCATTCTGGGGTTGGGATACGCATGGTGGGGTGGACTTGGAGGCTCTAGGGCAGGGGCTGAAGCGTTGCAGAGCTGGAGCCAAGACGGGGAGGGTGCCCTTGGAAGCTGCAGAAGATTCTGCTGGCAGAGATGTGGCAAGCCGTGGCTGGAGCTGGAACAGAAGAGCTGGCAGTGAAATAAAGCTTGTGGGTTGACAAAGAGCTGAAATCACTGGGGCTGGGGAAAAGGGGACTCCGAAATGGCTGAGGCTGAAATCACTGGGGCTGGCATAGGAGCTGCAAGTGGCGCAGACTATGCCGATGGGACACTGAGACTGTAGGGTTGGGGTGCCGAATTCACTGGAGGCCTGGGCTATTGAGGGTGGGGCTGGCTACTGCGTCTGAGCATGGGACGGGCCGTGTAGGGCTGAAAGGGGCCCTTTAGGACTGCTTGCGCCTGAAGTTCCCCCCCCCCCCCCCGTGCCGGCATGTTGCCACTGGGTGTGAGGGCCACCGTAGGGCTGCAGCCGGAAGCCAGTGTGTGTGTGTGTGTGTGTGTGTCTGGGAAATGCTAAGTGGGCCTGGCATTGCCAGTGGGAACGGCATACAAAGCGTGCAGCTCAGTAAGGGACTGTGCGACGGAGGCAGAGACCACCGTGGGGCTGGCATAGTAGTACTGGACCTGGGATGGGGACTGTAGGGCTGGAGGTGAAATCATTCTGGGGTTGGGATACGCATGGTGGGGTGGACTTGGAGGCTCTAGGGCAGGGGCTGAAGCGTTGCAGAGCTGGAGCCAAGACGGGGAGGGTGCCCTTGGAAGCTGCAGAAGATTCTGCTGGCAGAGATGTGGCAAGCCGTGGCTGGAGCTGGAACAGAAGAGCTGGCAGTGAAATAAAGCTTGTGGGTTGACAAAGAGCTGAAATCACTGGGGCTGGGGAAAAGGGGACTCCGAAATGGCTGAGGCTGAAATCACTGGGGCTGGCATAGGAGCTGCAAGTGGCGCAGACTATGCCGATGGGACACTGAGACTGTAGGGTTGGGGTGCCGAATTCACTGGAGGCCTGGGCTATTGAGGGTGGGGCTGGCTACTGCGTCTGAGCATGGGACGGGCCGTGTAGGGCTGAAAGGGGCCCTTTAGGACTGCTTGCGCCTGAAGTCCCCCCCCCCCCCGTGCCGGCATGTTGCCACTGGGTGTGAGGGCCACCGTAGGGCTGCAGCCGGAAGCCAGTGTGTGTGTGTGTGTGTGTGTGTCTGGGAAATGCTAAGTGGACCTGGCATTGCTAGTGGGAACGGCATACAAAGCGTGCAGCTCAGTAAGGGACTGTGCGACGGAGGCAGAGACCACCGTGGGGCTGGCATAGTAGTACTGGACCTGGGATGGGGACTGTAGGGCTGGAGGTGAAATCATTCTGGGGTTGGGATACGCATGGTGGGGTGGACTTGGAGGCTCTAGGGCAGGGGCTGAAGCGTTGCAGAGCTGGAGCCAAGACGGGGAGGGTGCCCTTGGAAGCTGCAGAAGATTCTGCTGGCAGAGATGTGGCAAGCCGTGGCTGGAGCTGGAACAGAAGAGCTGGCAGTGAAATAAAGCTTGTGGGTTGACAAAGAGCTGAAATCACTGGGGCTGGGGAAAAGGGGACTCCGAAATGGCTGAGGCTGAAATCACTGGGGCTGGCATAGGAGCTGCAAGTGGCGCAGACTATGCCGATGGGATACTGAGACTGTAGGGTTGGGGTGCCGAATTCACTGGAGGCCTGGGCTATTGAGGGTGGGGCTGGCTACTGCGTCTGAGCATGGGACGGGCCGTGTAGGGCTGAAAGGGGCCCTTTAGGACTGCTTGCGCCTGAAGTCCCCCCCCCCCCCCGTGCCGGCATGTTGCCACTGGGTGTGAGGGCCACCGTAGGGCTGCAGCCGGAAGCCAGTGTGTGTGTGTGTGTGTCTGGGAAATGCTAAGTGGGCCTGGCATTGCCAGTGGGAACGGCATACAAAGCGTGCAGCTCAGTAAGGGACTGTGCGACGGAGGCAGAGACCACCGTGGGGCTGGCATAGTAGTACTGGACCTGGGATGGGGACTGTAGGGCTGGAGGTGAAATCATTCTGGGGTTGGGATACGCATGGTGGGGTGGACTTGGAGGCTCTAGGGCAGGGGCTGAAGCGTTGCAGAGCTGGAGCCAAGACGGGGAGGGTGCCCTTGGAAGCTGCAGAAGATTCTGCTGGCAGAGATGTGGCAAGCCGTGGCTGGAGCTGGAACAGAAGAGCTGGCAGTGAAATAAAGCTTGTGGGTTGACAAAGAGCTGAAATCACTGGGGCTGGGGAAAAGGGGACTCCGAGATGGCTGAGGCTGAAATCACTGGGGCTGGCATAGGAGCTGCAAGTGGCGCAGACTATGCCGATGGGACACTGAGACTGTAGGGTTGGGGTGCCGAATTCACTGGAGGCCTGGGCTATTGAGGGTGGGGCTGGCTACTGCGTCTGAGCATGGGACGGGCCGTGTAGGGCTGAAAGGGGCCCTTTAGGACTGCTTGCGCCTGAAGTCCCCCCCCCCCCGTGCCGGCATGTTGCCACTGGGTGTGAGGGCCACCGTAGGGCTGCAGCCGGAAGCCAGTGTGTGTGTGTGTGTGTGTGTGTGTGTGTCTGGGAAATGCTAAGTGGGCCTGGCATTGCCAGTGGGAACGGCATACAAAGCGTGCAGCTCAGTAAGGGACTGTGCGACGGAGGCAGAGACCACCGTGGGGCTGGCATAGTAGTACTGGACCTGGGATGGGGACTGTAGGGCTGGAGGTGAAATCATTCTGGGGTTGGGATACGCATGGTGGGGTGGACTTGGAGGCTCTAGGGCAGGGGCTGAAGCGTTGCAGAGCTGGAGCCAAGACGGGGAGGGTGCCCTTGGAAGCTGCAGAAGATTCTGCTGGCAGAGATGTGGCAAGCCGTGGCTGGAGCTGGAACAGAAGAGCTGGCAGTGAAATAAAGCTTGTGGGTTGACAAAGAGCTGAAATCACTGGGGCTGGGGAAAAGGGGACTCCGAAATGGCTGAGGCTGAAATCACTGGGGCTGGCATAGGAGCTGCAAGTGGCGCAGACTATGCCGATGGGACACTGAGACTGTAGGGTTGGGGTGCCGAATTCACTGGAGGCCTGGGCTATTGAGGGTGGGGCTGGCTACTGCGTCTGAGCATGGGACGGGCCGTGTAGGGCTGAAAGGGGCCCTTTAGGACTGCTTGCGCCTGAAGTCCCCCCCCCCCCCGTGCCGGCATGTTGCCACTGGGTGTGAGGGCCACCGTAGGGCTGCAGCCGGAAGCCAGTGTGTGTGTGTGTGTGTGTGTCTGGGAAATGCTAAGTGGGCCTGGCATTGCCAGTGGGAACGGCATACAAAGCGTGCAGCTCAGTAAGGGACTGTGCGACGGAGGCAGAGACCACCGTGGGGCTGGCATAGTAGTACTGGACCTGGGATGGGGACTGTAGGGCTGGAGGTGAAATCATTCTGGGGTTGGGATACGCATGGTGGGGTGGACTTGGAGGCTCTAGGGCAGGGGCTGAAGCGTTGCAGAGCTGGAGCCAAGACGGGGAGGGTGCCCTTGGAAGCTGCAGAAGATTCTGCTGGCAGAGATGTGGCAAGCCGTGGCTGGAGCTGGAACAGAAGAGCTGGCAGTGAAATAAAGCTTGTGGGTTGACAAAGAGCTGAAATCACTGGGGCTGGGGAAAAGGGGACTCCGAAATGGCTGAGGCTGAAATCACTGGGGCTGGCATAGGAGCTGCAAGTGGCGCAGACTATGCCGATGGGACACTGAGACTGTAGGGTTGGGGTGCCGAATTCACTGGAGGCCTGGGCTATTGAGGGTGGGGCTGGCTACTGCGTCTGAGCATGGGACGGGCCGTGTAGGGCTGAAAGGGGCCCTTTAGGACTGCTTGCGCCACTCTGGCAAGGTATTCCCAGCTGCATTGCTGCCCACCCCTGGAGCATGTCTCCATCGGGGGATGGTTGGAAGGCCAGCAGTGCTCAATTACCTTTGCATCTGAGGTCAGCTTCAGGATCTTGTCATACTGTGGGGAAGCAGAGCATCATGGTAAACACCAGCTAACACACTACCTGTGTTAATTCTAACAATTCTTACCCGAATATTAACACCAATAACACTTACTATGTATGTTATTTCACTAGTAGAGGCTGGTAGCGTTCTTAACATCGAGGAACATGAAGAACACGAGACTAATTAATGCTGTTGATTATGCCATTGTAGTGTTGAAACACTTGGCCTCCAGTGCAGTAGCCCCACACTTACCTCGATAGCCTCCCCCAGCAGGTCCCGCAGCACCGGGGCGCAGATCAGCTCCGGCTTCACCGAGGACTGCGGAGGAGAAGGAGGGGGAGCAGCGGGCCCGCAGCAGGCGGCGGGCTGGCATGTCAGTATTTTGGCCAGAGCGCCGATCTCGGCCAGCACGCAGTCGGTGCAGTCCAAGTCCCCGCAGAAGGGGAACCGCTGCCGGGGAAGAGGTGCCCGGAACCCGCAGCGGACTCCGCACGCCCTCCCCGCTCCGCGGCCCCCTCGCTGCCGCCGACCCTCTCCTCACGAAGTCACCGCCCCTCCCTGGTCCGGGATACGAACGCAGAGCCCGACTTTGCCACCCGCAACCACTCCCGGGCAGCCCTTTTAGCCGGGACCTGGGCACGAGAGGTCGGAGAAGGGGAGGGGAGTATCGGGAGCGGGACCCAGCGCGACCGCGGACCCTTGGAGCAGCACTGGCTCCTTCCGGCTGAGCGCCCCGCGCTCCCATGAGCTGCAGCCGCGCAGCTTCCGGGCCCCGCCAATGCCGGCCCGCCTTTCTCCGCCCTGTCCAATCACAGCCGCCCTATCAATCCGGGCGTGGCCCTGGGCGATCGTTCGCCTGGTGCTCTGCTCCCGCCGCCGCTGCTTTGGGAGCCGGCGGAGCCTCGTCAGGTGATGCTGGGGCTTGGAAAGGGCGGGGAGAGTTCTGCCAAGTAAACGGGGAGACGGCGGGCAGCGGGCGGAATCGCGGGAGCGGGCCGTGAGGGGACTGCGGGGAGTCGCGGAACAGAGTGCGGCGGGAAGGGGCGGGCTGGGATTGGCGGAGCCGGCGCTGCCTCGGGATGTGATTGGCTGGGCTGGCCGGCTATTGCCTATAAATAGCGTGCGCTGGGGAGGCGGGCGTTAGTTGGGCGGCGCCGAGGAGGCGGAGGCGGCGGCGGAGGCGGCGGCGAGGGGCGGCGCGGCGGCGGCGAGGGGCGGCGCGGCGGCGGCGAGGGGCGGCGCGGCGGCGGCGAGGGGCGGCGCCGAGGCGGCGAGGGGCGGTGGCGAGGCGGCGAGGGGCGGCGCCGAGGCGGCGGGAGCTGCAGGTGCCCGACCTGAGGAGCGCCACAGCGCCAGGACGGGACCCGCGCGGATGTCGCTGCGCGGAGCGCTGGTGAGCACGGACGCGGCTCCTGCGTCTGTGGGGGGGCGGCGGTGCCCAGTTCTTTACGCCGCGCCCTGCGCGGCTCTGGCGGCCGCTGGGGGGACCTGGAGCGTCTAAGGGCGAACAGCTGCTGCTAGTGGCGGCCGGGGAGCACCCGTTTTGTCGTTTTCTGCATTTAGACAACTGGGAAATGCTGGGAATAAAGCTGGGTTTTTTTCCATTTTTAAGTTTTATTTTGCTTTTCTTTGCAGTAATCACAGCTTCCTTTATTAAACTACTTCATTATTTTGCTCTTTTATTACAAACTTTTAGTAAGTTGTTATTACTACATATCTGATGTTAACTCAATAAGGGTTGTAGGGCTCGGGCTGAAACATGGGCTGCCTGGGGGAAGTGAGGGAGGGGGCCTTTGCGAGAGGGTTGGGAGGTCAAGAGCGGGGGGGAAGGTACATGTTGGGCATCAGGCCTCAAGTCTCCCCAGAGATGGGATCCCTTCAGGATGGGTGGGACAACTCCAAGAGATGCTGTAGTGATCACAGTAATTGATTTCTGGCCTTATCAACAGCCCCGGGCTGCAGTGAGAAGCAGCAGCGGCTTTTAGCTGCTGGCAGCGAGAAGCTGAGGAGCTGGAGCTGAGCAAGCAGAACTGCAGGAGACAGAAATATGGTAGGATTTGAGGACAAGCGTCTTTGGGGCTGGGATAGGGAATATGGAGCCAAGATGTCAAGTGTGTGAGTGGCGATGAAATCATTAAGGGATGGGAGAGGGAGTCTAGAACTGTTAGTGGAGTTAGGATTATCAGATTGGGGCTGGAATATGGGTTCAGGAGGTGAGCTGAAACTATACAGACATGTAGCTGAAGCAAATACCCTGTCCTGCAAAACAGTAAGAGCATGATGAAGCATAGCTGGGACTACGTGGATCCAGAACTGAAACAGAAGATGTGGCAGTACAATAAAGCTTGTGGGTTGACAAAGAGCTGAAATCACTGGGGCTGGGGAAAAGGGGACTCCGAAATGGCTGAGGCTGAAATCACTGGGGCTGGCATAGGAGCTGCAAGTGGCGCAGACTATGCCGATGGGACACTGAGACTGTAGGGTTGGGGTGCCGAATTCACTGGAGGCCTGGGCTATTGAGGGTGGGGCTGGCTACTGCGTCTGAGCATGGGACGGGCCGTGTAGGGCTGAAAGGGGCCCTTTAGGACTGCTTGCGCCTGAAGTCCCCCCCCCCCCCCCCCCCGTGCCGGCATGTTGCCACTGGGTGTGAGGGCCACCGTAGGGCTGCAGCCGGAAGCCAGTGTGTGTGTGTGTGTGTGTGTGTCTGGGAAATGCTAAGTGGGCCTGGCATTGCCAGTGGGAACGGCATACAAAGCGTGCAGCTCAGTAAGGGACTGTGCGACGGAGGCAGAGACCACCGTGGGGCTGGCATAGTAGTACTGGACCTGGGATGGGGACTGTAGGGCTGGAGGTGAAATCATTCTGGGGTTGGGATACGCATGGTGGGGTGGACTTGGAGGCTCTAGGGCAGGGGCTGAAGCGTTGCAGAGCTGGAGCCAAGACGGGGAGGGTGCCCTTGGAAGCTGCAGAAGATTCTGCTGGCAGAGATGTGGCAAGCCGTGGCTGGAGCTGGAACAGAAGAGCTGGCAGTGAAATAAAGCTTGTGGGTTGACAAAGAGCTGAAATCACTGGGGCTGGGGAAAAGGGGACTCCGAGATGGCTGAGGCTGAAGTCACTGGGGCTGGCATAGGAGCTGCAAGTGGCGCAGACTATGCCGATGGGACACTGAGACTGTAGGGTTGGGGTGCCGAATTCACTGGAGGCCTGGGCTATTGAGGGTGGGGCTGGCTACTGCGTCTGAGCATGGGACGGGCCGTGTAGGGCTGAAAGGGGCCCTTTAGGACTGCTTGCGCCTGAAGTTCCCCCCCCCCCCCCCCGTGCCGGCATGTTGCCACTGGGTGTGAGGGCCACCGTAGGGCTGCAGCCGGAAGCCAGTGTGTGTGTGTGTGTGTGTGTGTCTGGGAAATGCTAAGTGGGCCTGGCATTGCCAGTGGGAACGGCATACAAAGCGTGCAGCTCAGTAAGGGACTGTGCGACGGAGGCAGAGACCACCGTGGGGCTGGCATAGTAGTACTGGACCTGGGATGGGGACTGTAGGGCTGGAGGTGAAATCATTCTGGGGTTGGGATACGCATGGTGGGGTGGACTTGGAGGCTCTAGGGCAGGGGCTGAAGCGTTGCAGAGCTGGAGCCAAGACGGGGAGGGTGCCCTTGGAAGCTGCAGAAGATTCTGCTGGCAGAGATGTGGCAAGCCGTGGCTGGAGCTGGAACAGAAGAGCTGGCAGTGAAATAAAGCTTGTGGGTTGACAAAGAGCTGAAATCACTGGGGCTGGGGAAAAGGGGACTCCGAAATGGCTGAGGCTGAAATCACTGGGGCTGGCATAGGAGCTGCAAGTGGCGCAGACTATGCCGATGGGACACTGAGACTGTAGGGTTGGGGTGCCGAATTCACTGGAGGCCTGGGCTATTGAGGGTGGGGCTGGCTACTGCGTCTGAGCATGGGACGGGCCGTGTAGGGCTGAAAGGGGCCCTTTAGGACTGCTTGCGCCTGAAGTCCCCCCCCCCCCCCCCCCCCGTGCCGGCATGTTGCCACTGGGTGTGAGGGCCACCGTAGGGCTGCAGCCGGAAGCCAGTGTGTGTGTGTGTGTGTGTGTGTGTGTGTCTGGGAAATGCTAAGTGGGCCTGGCATTGCCAGTGGGAACGGCATACAAAGCGTGCAGCTCAGTAAGGGACTGTGCGACGGAGGCAGAGACCACCGTGGGGCTGGCATAGTAGTACTGGACCTGGGATGGGGACTGTAGGGCTGGAGGTGAAATCATTCTGGGGTTGGGATACGCATGGTGGGGTGGACTTGGAGGCTCTAGGGCAGGGGCTGAAGCGTTGCAGAGCTGGAGCCAAGACGGGGAGGGTGCCCTTGGAAGCTGCAGAAGATTCTGCTGGCAGAGATGTGGCAAGCCGTGGCTGGAGCTGGAACAGAAGAGCTGGCAGTGAAATAAAGCTTGTGGGTTGACAAAGAGCTGAAATCACTGGGGCTGGGGAAAAGGGGACTCCGAAATGGCTGAGGCTGAAATCACTGGGGCTGGCATAGGAGCTGCAAGTGGCGCAGACTATGCCGATGGGATACTGAGACTGTAGGGTTGGGGTGCCGAATTCACTGGAGGCCTGGGCTATTGAGGGTGGGGCTGGCTACTGCGTCTGAGCATGGGACGGCCGTGTAGGGCTGAAAGGGGCCCTTTAGGACTGCTTGCGCCTGAAGTCCCCCCCCCCCCCCCCCCCCGTGCCGGCATGTTGCCACTGGGTGTGAGGGCCACCGTAGGGCTGCAGCCGGAAGCCAGTGTGTGTGTGTGTGTGTCTGGGAAATGCTAAGTGGGCCTGGCATTGCCAGTGGGAACGGCATACAAAGCGTGCAGCTCAGTAAGGGACTGTGCGACGGAGGCAGAGACCACCGTGGGGCTGGCATAGTAGTACTGGACCTGGGATGGGGACTGTAGGGCTGGAGGTGAAATCATTCCGGGGTTGGGATACGCATGGTGGGGTGGACTTGGAGGCTCTAGGGCAGGGGCTGAAGCGTTGCAGAGCTGGAGCCAAGACGGGGAGGGTGCCCTTGGAAGCTGCAGAAGATTCTGCTGGCAGAGATGTGGCAAGCCGTGGCTGGAGCTGGAACAGAAGAGCTGGCAGTGAAATAAAGCTTGTGGGTTGACAAAGAGCTGAAATCACTGGGGCTGGGGAAAAGGGGACTCCGAGATGGCTGAGGCTGAAATCACTGGGGCTGGCATAGGAGCTGCAAGTGGCGCAGACTATGCCGATGGGACACTGAGACTGTAGGGTTGGGGTGCCGAATTCACTGGAGGCCTGGGCTATTGAGGGTGGGGCTGGCTACTGCGTCTGAGCATGGGACGGGCCGTGTAGGGCTGAAAGGGGCCCTTTAGGACTGCTTGCGCCTGAAGTTCCCCCCCCCCCCCCCCCCGTGCCGGCATGTTGCCACTGGGTGTGAGGGCCACCGTAGGGCTGCAGCCGGAAGCCAGTGTGTGTGTGTGTGTGTGTGTCTGGGAAATGCTAAGTGGGCCTGGCATTGCCAGTGGGAACGGCATACAAAGCGTGCAGCTCAGTAAGGGACTGTGCGACGGAGGCAGAGACCACCGTGGGGCTGGCATAGTAGTACTGGACCTGGGATGGGGACTGTAGGGCTGGAGGTGAAATCATTCTGGGGTTGGGATACGCATGGTGGGGTGGACTTGGAGGCTCTAGGGCAGGGGCTGAAGCGTTGCAGAGCTGGAGCCAAGACGGGGAGGGTGCCCTTGGAAGCTGCAGAAGATTCTGCTGGCAGAGATGTGGCAAGCCGTGGCTGGAGCTGGAACAGAAGAGCTGGCAGTGAAATAAAGCTTGTGGGTTGACAAAGAGCTGAAATCACTGGGGCTGGGGAAAAGGGGACTCCGAAATGGCTGAGGCTGAAATCACTGGGGCTGGCATAGGAGCTGCAAGTGGCGCAGACTATGCCGATGGGACACTGAGACTGTAGGGTTGGGGTGCCGAATTCACTGGAGGCCTGGGCTATTGAGGGTGGGGCTGGCTACTGCGTCTGAGCATGGGACGGGCCGTGTAGGGCTGAAAGGGGCCCTTTAGGACTGCTTGCGCCTGAAGTCCCCCCCCCCCCCCCCCCCCGTGCCGGCATGTTGCCACTGGGTGTGAGGGCCACCGTAGGGCTGCAGCCGGAAGCCAGTGTGTGTGTGTGTGTGTGTGTGTGTGTGTCTGGGAAATGCTAAGTGGGCCTGGCATTGCCAGTGGGAACGGCATACAAAGCGTGCAGCTCAGTAAGGGACTGTGCGACGGAGGCAGAGACCACCGTGGGGCTGGCATAGTAGTACTGGACCTGGGATGGGGACTGTAGGGCTGGAGGTGAAATCATTCTGGGGTTGGGATACGCATGGTGGGGTGGACTTGGAGGCTCTAGGGCAGGGGCTGAAGCGTTGCAGAGCTGGAGCCAAGACGGGGAGGGTGCCCTTGGAAGCTGCAGAAGATTCTGCTGGCAGAGATGTGGCAAGCCGTGGCTGGAGCTGGAACAGAAGAGCTGGCAGTGAAATAAAGCTTGTGGGTTGACAAAGAGCTGAAATCACTGGGGCTGGGGAAAAGGGGACTCCGAAATGGCTGAGGCTGAAATCACTGGGGCTGGCATAGGAGCTGCAAGTGGCGCAGACTATGCCGATGGGACACTGAGACTGTAGGGTTGGGGTGCCGAATTCACTGGAGGCCTGGGCTATTGAGGGTGGGGCTGGCTACTGCGTCTGAGCATGGGACGGGCCGTGTAGGGCTGAAAGGGGCCCTTTAGGACTGCTTGCGCCTGAAGTTCCCCCCCCCCCCCCCGTGCCGGCATGTTGCCACTGGGTGTGAGGGCCACCGTAGGGCTGCAGCCGGAAGCCAGTGTGTGTGTGTGTGTGTGTGTCTGGGAAATGCTAAGTGGGCCTGGCATTGCCAGTGGGAACGGCATACAAAGCGTGCAGCTCAGTAAGGGACTGTGCGACGGAGGCAGAGACCACCGTGGGGCTGGCATAGTAGTACTGGACCTGGGATGGGGACTGTAGGGCTGGAGGTGAAATCATTCTGGGGTTGGGATACGCATGGTGGGGTGGACTTGGAGGCTCTAGGGCAGGGGCTGAAGCGTTGCAGAGCTGGAGCCAAGACGGGGAGGGTGCCCTTGGAAGCTGCAGAAGATTCTGCTGGCAGAGATGTGGCAAGCCGTGGCTGGAGCTGGAACAGAAGAGCTGGCAGTGAAATAAAGCTTGTGGGTTGACAAAGAGCTGAAATCACTGGGGCTGGGGAAAAGGGGACTCCGAAATGGCTGAGGCTGAAATCACTGGGGCTGGCATAGGAGCTGCAAGTGGCGCAGACTATGCCGATGGGACACTGAGACTGTAGGGTTGGGGTGCCGAATTCACTGGAGGCCTGGGCTATTGAGGGTGGGGCTGGCTACTGCGTCTGAGCATGGGACGGGCCGTGTAGGGCTGAAAGGGGCCCTTTAGGACTGCTTGCGCCTGAAGTCCCCCCCCCCCCGTGCCGGCATGTTGCCACTGGGTGTGAGGGCCACCGTAGGGCTGCAGCCGGAAGCCAGTGTGTGTGTGTGTGTGTGTGTGTCTGGGAAATGCTAAGTGGGCCTGGCATTGCTAGTGGGAACGGCATACAAAGCGTGCAGCTCAGTAAGGGACTGTGCGACGGAGGCAGAGACCACCGTGGGGCTGGCATAGTAGTACTGGACCTGGGATGGGGACTGTAGGGCTGGAGGTGAAATCATTCTGGGGTTGGGATACGCATGGTGGGGTGGACTTGGAGGCTCTAGGGCAGGGGCTGAAGCGTTGCAGAGCTGGAGCCAAGACGGGGAGGGTGCCCTTGGAAGCTGCAGAAGATTCTGCTGGCAGAGATGTGGCAAGCCGTGGCTGGAGCTGGAACAGAAGAGCTGGCAGTGAAATAAAGCTTGTGGGTTGACAAAGAGCTGAAATCACTGGGGCTGGGGAAAAGGGGACTCCGAGATGGCTGAGGCTGAAATCACTGGGGCTGGCATAGGAGCTGCAAGTGGCGCAGACTATGCCGATGGGACACTGAGACTGTAGGGTTGGGGTGCCGAATTCACTGGAGGCCTGGGCTATTGAGGGTGGGGCTGGCTACTGCGTCTGAGCATGGGACGGGCCGTGTAGGGCTGAAAGGGGCCCTTTAGGACTGCTTGCGCCTGAAGTCCCCCCCCCCCGTGCCGGCATGTTGCCACTGGGTGTGAGGGCCACCGTAGGGCTGCAGCCGGAAGCCAGTGTGTGTGTGTGTGTGTGTGTGTGTGTCTGGGAAATGCTAAGTGGGCCTGGCATTGCCAGTGGGAACGGCATACAAAGCGTGCAGCTCAGTAAGGGACTGTGCGACGGAGGCAGAGACCACCGTGGGGCTGGCATAGTAGTACTGGACCTGGGATGGGGACTGTAGGGCTGGAGGTGAAATCATTCTGGGGTTGGGATACGCATGGTGGGGTGGACTTGGAGGCTCTAGGGCAGGGGCTGAAGCGTTGCAGAGCTGGAGCCAAGACGGGGAGGGTGCCCTTGGAAGCTGCAGAAGATTCTGCTGGCAGAGATGTGGCAAGCCGTGGCTGGAGCTGGAACAGAAGAGCTGGCAGTGAAATAAAGCTTGTGGGTTGACAAAGAGCTGAAATCACTGGGGCTGGGGAAAAGGGGACTCCGAAATGGCTGAGGCTGAAATCACTGGGGCTGGCATAGGAGCTGCAAGTGGCGCAGACTATGCCGATGGGACACTGAGACTGTAGGGTTGGGGTGCCGAATTCACTGGAGGCCTGGGCTATTGAGGGTGGGGCTGGCTACTGCGTCTGAGCATGGGACGGGCCGTGTAGGGCTGAAAGGGGCCCTTTAGGACTGCTTGCGCCTGAAGTCCCCCCCCCCCGTGCCGGCATGTTGCCACTGGGTGTGAGGGCCACCGTAGGGCTGCAGCCGGAAGCCAGTGTGTGTGTGTGTGTGTGTGTCTGGGAAATGCTAAGTGGGCCTGGCATTGCCAGTGGGAACGGCATACAAAGCGTGCAGCTCAGTAAGGGACTGTGCGACGGAGGCAGAGACCACCGTGGGGCTGGCATAGTAGTACTGGACCTGGGATGGGGACTGTAGGGCTGGAGGTGAAATCATTCTGGGGTTGGGATACGCATGGTGGGGTGGACTTGGAGGCTCTAGGGCAGGGGCTGAAGCGTTGCAGAGCTGGAGCCAAGACGGGGAGGGTGCCCTTGGAAGCTGCAGAAGATTCTGCTGGCAGAGATGTGGCAAGCCGTGGCTGGAGCTGGAACAGAAGAGCTGGCAGTGAAATAAAGCTTGTGGGTTGACAAAGAGCTGAAATCACTGGGGCTGGGGAAAAGGGGACTCCGAAATGGCTGAGGCTGAAATCACTGGGGCTGGCATAGGAGCTGCAAGTGGCGCAGACTATGCCGATGGGATACTGAGACTGTAGGGTTGGGGTGCCGAATTCACTGGAGGCCTGGGCTATTGAGGGTGGGGCTGGCTACTGCGTCTGAGCATGGGACGGGCCGTGTAGGGCTGAAAGGGGCCCTTTAGGACTGCTTGCGCCTGAAGTCCCCCCCCCCCCCCCCCCGTGCCGGCATGTTGCCACTGGGTGTGAGGGCCACCGTAGGGCTGCAGCCGGAAGCCAGTGTGTGTGTGTGTGTGTCTGGGAAATGCTAAGTGGGCCTGGCATTGCCAGTGGGAACGGCATACAAAGCGTGCAGCTCAGTAAGGGACTGTGCGACGGAGGCAGAGACCACCGTGGGGCTGGCATAGTAGTACTGGACCTGGGATGGGGACTGTAGGGCTGGAGGTGAAATCATTCTGGGGTTGGGATACGCATGGTGGGGTGGACTTGGAGGCTCTAGGGCAGGGGCTGAAGCGTTGCAGAGCTGGAGCCAAGACGGGGAGGGTGCCCTTGGAAGCTGCAGAAGATTCTGCTGGCAGAGATGTGGCAAGCCGTGGCTGGAGCTGGAACAGAAGAGCTGGCAGTGAAATAAAGCTTGTGGGTTGACAAAGAGCTGAAATCACTGGGGCTGGGGAAAAGGGGACTCCGAGATGGCTGAGGCTGAAATCACTGGGGCTGGCATAGGAGCTGCAAGTGGCGCAGACTATGCCGATGGGACACTGAGACTGTAGGGTTGGGGTGCCGAATTCACTGGAGGCCTGGGCTATTGAGGGTGGGGCTGGCTACTGCGTCTGAGCATGGGACGGGCCGTGTAGGGCTGAAAGGGGCCCTTTAGGACTGCTTGCGCCTGAAGTCCCCCCCCCCCGTGCCGGCATGTTGCCACTGGGTGTGAGGGCCACCGTAGGGCTGCAGCCGGAAGCCAGTGTGTGTGTGTGTGTGTGTGTGTGTGTCTGGGAAATGCTAAGTGGGCCTGGCATTGCCAGTGGGAACGGCATACAAAGCGTGCAGCTCAGTAAGGGACTGTGCGACGGAGGCAGAGACCACCGTGGGGCTGGCATAGTAGTACTGGACCTGGGATGGGGACTGTAGGGCTGGAGGTGAAATCATTCTGGGGTTGGGATACGCATGGTGGGGTGGACTTGGAGGCTCTAGGGCAGGGGCTGAAGCGTTGCAGAGCTGGAGCCAAGACGGGGAGGGTGCCCTTGGAAGCTGCAGAAGATTCTGCTGGCAGAGATGTGGCAAGCCGTGGCTGGAGCTGGAACAGAAGAGCTGGCAGTGAAATAAAGCTTGTGGGTTGACAAAGAGCTGAAATCACTGGGGCTGGGGAAAAGGGGACTCCGAAATGGCTGAGGCTGAAATCACTGGGGCTGGCATAGGAGCTGCAAGTGGCGCAGACTATGCCGATGGGACACTGAGACTGTAGGGTTGGGGTGCCGAATTCACTGGAGGCCTGGGCTATTGAGGGTGGGGCTGGCTACTGCGTCTGAGCATGGGACGGGCCGTGTAGGGCTGAAAGGGGCCCTTTAGGACTGCTTGCGCCTGAAGTCCCCCCCCCCCCGTGCCGGCATGTTGCCACTGGGTGTGAGGGCCACCGTAGGGCTGCAGCCGGAAGCCAGTGTGTGTGTGTGTGTGTGTGTCTGGGAAATGCTAAGTGGGCCTGGCATTGCCAGTGGGAACGGCATACAAAGCGTGCAGCTCAGTAAGGGACTGTGCGACGGAGGCAGAGACCACCGTGGGGCTGGCATAGTAGTACTGGACCTGGGATGGGGACTGTAGGGCTGGAGGTGAAATCATTCTGGGGTTGGGATACGCATGGTGGGGTGGACTTGGAGGCTCTAGGGCAGGGGCTGAAGCGTTGCAGAGCTGGAGCCAAGACGGGGAGGGTGCCCTTGGAAGCTGCAGAAGATTCTGCTGGCAGAGATGTGGCAAGCCGTGGCTGGAGCTGGAACAGAAGAGCTGGCAGTGAAATAAAGCTTGTGGGTTGACAAAGAGCTGAAATCACTGGGGCTGGGGAAAAGGGGACTCCGAAATGGCTGAGGCTGAAATCACTGGGGCTGGCATAGGAGCTGCAAGTGGCGCAGACTATGCCGATGGGACACTGAGACTGTAGGGTTGGGGTGCCGAATTCACTGGAGGCCTGGGCTATTGAGGGTGGGGCTGGCTACTGCGTCTGAGCATGGGACGGGCCGTGTAGGGCTGAAAGGGGCCCTTTAGGACTGCTTGCGCCTGAAGTCCCCCCCCCCCCCGTGCCGGCATGTTGCCACTGGGTGTGAGGGCCACCGTAGGGCTGCAGCCGGAAGCCAGTGTGTGTGTGTGTGTGTGTGTCTGGGAAATGCTAAGTGGGCCTGGCATTGCCAGTGGGAACGGCATACAAAGCGTGCAGCTCAGTAAGGGACTGTGCGACGGAGGCAGAGACCACCGTGGGGCTGGCATAGTAGTACTGGACCTGGGATGGGGACTGTAGGGCTGGAGGTGAAATCATTCTGGGGTTGGGATACGCATGGTGGGGTGGACTTGGAGGCTCTAGGGCAGGGGCTGAAGCGTTGCAGAGCTGGAGCCAAGACGGGGAGGGTGCCCTTGGAAGCTGCAGAAGATTCTGCTGGCAGAGATGTGGCAAGCCGTGGCTGGAGCTGGAACAGAAGAGCTGGCAGTGAAATAAAGCTTGTGGGTTGACAAAGAGCTGAAATCACTGGGGCTGGGGAAAAGGGGACTCCGAGATGGCTGAGGCTGAAGTCACTGGGGCTGGCATAGGAGCTGCAAGTGGCGCAGACTATGCCGATGGGACACTGAGACTGTAGGGTTGGGGTGCCGAATTCACTGGAGGCCTGGGCTATTGAGGGTGGGGCTGGCTACTGCGTCTGAGCATGGGACGGGCCGTGTAGGGCTGAAAGGGGCCCTTTAGGACTGCTTGCGCCTGAAGTTCCCCCCCCCCCCCCCCGTGCCGGCATGTTGCCACTGGGTGTGAGGGCCACCGTAGGGCTGCAGCCGGAAGCCAGTGTGTGTGTGTGTGTGTGTGTGTCTGGGAAATGCTAAGTGGGCCTGGCATTGCCAGTGGGAACGGCATACAAAGCGTGCAGCTCAGTAAGGGACTGTGCGACGGAGGCAGAGACCACCGTGGGGCTGGCATAGTAGTACTGGACCTGGGATGGGGACTGTAGGGCTGGAGGTGAAATCATTCTGGGGTTGGGATACGCATGGTGGGGTGGACTTGGAGGCTCTAGGGCAGGGGCTGAAGCGTTGCAGAGCTGGAGCCAAGACGGGGAGGGTGCCCTTGGAAGCTGCAGAAGATTCTGCTGGCAGAGATGTGGCAAGCCGTGGCTGGAGCTGGAACAGAAGAGCTGGCAGTGAAATAAAGCTTGTGGGTTGACAAAGAGCTGAAATCACTGGGGCTGGGGAAAAGGGGACTCCGAAATGGCTGAGGCTGAAATCACTGGGGCTGGCATAGGAGCTGCAAGTGGCGCAGACTATGCCGATGGGACACTGAGACTGTAGGGTTGGGGTGCCGAATTCACTGGAGGCCTGGGCTATTGAGGGTGGGGCTGGCTACTGCGTCTGAGCATGGGACGGGCCGTGTAGGGCTGAAAGGGGCCCTTTAGGACTGCTTGCGCCTGAAGTCCCCCCCCCCCCCCCCCCCCGTGCCGGCATGTTGCCACTGGGTGTGAGGGCCACCGTAGGGCTGCAGCCGGAAGCCAGTGTGTGTGTGTGTGTGTGTGTGTGTGTGTCTGGGAAATGCT
This sequence comes from Cinclus cinclus, assembly GCF_963662255.1. Classification (NCBI taxonomy): domain Eukaryota; kingdom Metazoa; phylum Chordata; class Aves; order Passeriformes; family Cinclidae; genus Cinclus; species Cinclus cinclus. The sequence goes on from NC_085054.1 coordinate 29,437,457, forward strand.
AAGTGGGCCTGGCATTGCCAGTGGGAACGGCATACAAAGCGTGCAGCTCAGTAAGGGACTGTGCGACGGAGGCAGAGACCACCGTGGGGCTGGCATAGTAGTACTGGACCTGGGATGGGGACTGTAGGGCTGGAGGTGAAATCATTCTGGGGTTGGGATACGCATGGTGGGGTGGACTTGGAGGCTCTAGGGCAGGGGCTGAAGCGTTGCAGAGCTGGAGCCAAGACGGGGAGGGTGCCCTTGGAAGCTGCAGAAGATTCTGCTGGCAGAGATGTGGCAAGCCGTGGCTGGAGCTGGAACAGAAGAGCTGGCAGTGAAATAAAGCTTGTGGGTTGACAAAGAGCTGAAATCACTGGGGCTGGGGAAAAGGGGACTCCGAAATGGCTGAGGCTGAAATCACTGGGGCTGGCATAGGAGCTGCAAGTGGCGCAGACTATGCCGATGGGATACTGAGACTGTAGGGTTGGGGTGCCGAATTCACTGGAGGCCTGGGCTATTGAGGGTGGGGCTGGCTACTGCGTCTGAGCATGGGACGGGCCGTGTAGGGCTGAAAGGGGCCCTTTAGGACTGCTTGCGCCTGAAGTCCCCCCCCCCCCCCCCCCCCGTGCCGGCATGTTGCCACTGGGTGTGAGGGCCACCGTAGGGCTGCAGCCGGAAGCCAGTGTGTGTGTGTGTGTGTCTGGGAAATGCTAAGTGGGCCTGGCATTGCCAGTGGGAACGGCATACAAAGCGTGCAGCTCAGTAAGGGACTGTGCGACGGAGGCAGAGACCACCGTGGGGCTGGCATAGTAGTACTGGACCTGGGATGGGGACTGTAGGGCTGGAGGTGAAATCATTCCGGGGTTGGGATACGCATGGTGGGGTGGACTTGGAGGCTCTAGGGCAGGGGCTGAAGCGTTGCAGAGCTGGAGCCAAGACGGGGAGGGTGCCCTTGGAAGCTGCAGAAGATTCTGCTGGCAGAGATGTGGCAAGCCGTGGCTGGAGCTGGAACAGAAGAGCTGGCAGTGAAATAAAGCTTGTGGGTTGACAAAGAGCTGAAATCACTGGGGCTGGGGAAAAGGGGACTCCGAAATGGCTGAGGCTGAAATCACTGGGGCTGGCATAGGAGCTGCAAGTGGCGCAGACTATGCCGATGGGACACTGAGACTGTAGGGTTGGGGTGCCGAATTCACTGGAGGCCTGGGCTATTGAGGGTGGGGCTGGCTACTGCGTCTGAGCATGGGACGGGCCGTGTAGGGCTGAAAGGGGCCCTTTAGGACTGCTTGCGCCTGAAGTCCCCCCCCCCCCCCCCCGTGCCGGCATGTTGCCACTGGGTGTGAGGGCCACCGTAGGGCTGCAGCCGGAAGCCAGTGTGTGTGTGTGTGTGTGTGTGTGTGTGTGTCTGGGAAATGCTAAGTGGGCCTGGCATTGCCAGTGGGAACGGCATACAAAGCGTGCAGCTCAGTAAGGGACTGTGCGACGGAGGCAGAGACCACCGTGGGGCTGGCATAGTAGTACTGGACCTGGGATGGGGACTGTAGGGCTGGAGGTGAAATCATTCTGGGGTTGGGATACGCATGGTGGGGTGGACTTGGAGGCTCTAGGGCAGGGGCTGAAGCGTTGCAGAGCTGGAGCCAAGACGGGGAGGGTGCCCTTGGAAGCTGCAGAAGATTCTGCTGGCAGAGATGTGGCAAGCCGTGGCTGGAGCTGGAACAGAAGAGCTGGCAGTGAAATAAAGCTTGTGGGTTGACAAAGAGCTGAAATCACTGGGGCTGGGGAAAAGGGGACTCCGAGATGGCTGAGGCTGAAATCACTGGGGCTGGCATAGGAGCTGCAAGTGGCGCAGACTATGCCGATGGGACACTGAGACTGTAGGGTTGGGGTGCCGAATTCACTGGAGGCCTGGGCTATTGAGGGTGGGGCTGGCTACTGCGTCTGAGCATGGGACGGGCCGTGTAGGGCTGAAAGGGGCCCTTTAGGACTGCTTGCGCCTGAAGTTCCCCCCCCCCCCCCCGTGCCGGCATGTTGCCACTGGGTGTGAGGGCCACCGTAGGGCTGCAGCCGGAAGCCAGTGTGTGTGTGTGTGTGTGTGTCTGGGAAATGCTAAGTGGGCCTGGCATTGCCAGTGGGAACGGCATACAAAGCGTGCAGCTCAGTAAGGGACTGTGCGACGGAGGCAGAGACCACCGTGGGGCTGGCATAGTAGTACTGGACCTGGGATGGGGACTGTAGGGCTGGAGGTGAAATCATTCTGGGGTTGGGATACGCATGGTGGGGTGGACTTGGAGGCTCTAGGGCAGGGGCTGAAGCGTTGCAGAGCTGGAGCCAAGACGGGGAGGGTGCCCTTGGAAGCTGCAGAAGATTCTGCTGGCAGAGATGTGGCAAGCCGTGGCTGGAGCTGGAACAGAAGAGCTGGCAGTGAAATAAAGCTTGTGGGTTGACAAAGAGCTGAAATCACTGGGGCTGGGGAAAAGGGGACTCCGAAATGGCTGAGGCTGAAATCACTGGGGCTGGCATAGGAGCTGCAAGTGGCGCAGACTATGCCGATGGGACACTGAGACTGTAGGGTTGGGGTGCCGAATTCACTGGAGGCCTGGGCTATTGAGGGTGGGGCTGGCTACTGCGTCTGAGCATGGGACGGGCCGTGTAGGGCTGAAAGGGGCCCTTTAGGACTGCTTGCGCCTGAAGTCCCCCCCCCCCCGTGCCGGCATGTTGCCACTGGGTGTGAGGGCCACCGTAGGGCTGCAGCCGGAAGCCAGTGTGTGTGTGTGTGTGTGTGTGTCTGGGAAATGCTAAGTGGGCCTGGCATTGCTAGTGGGAACGGCATACAAAGCGTGCAGCTCAGTAAGGGACTGTGCGACGGAGGCAGAGACCACCGTGGGGCTGGCATAGTAGTACTGGACCTGGGATGGGGACTGTAGGGCTGGAGGTGAAATCATTCTGGGGTTGGGATACGCATGGTGGGGTGGACTTGGAGGCTCTAGGGCAGGGGCTGAAGCGTTGCAGAGCTGGAGCCAAGACGGGGAGGGTGCCCTTGGAAGCTGCAGAAGATTCTGCTGGCAGAGATGTGGCAAGCCGTGGCTGGAGCTGGAACAGAAGAGCTGGCAGTGAAATAAAGCTTGTGGGTTGACAAAGAGCTGAAATCACTGGGGCTGGGGAAAAGGGGACTCCGAAATGGCTGAGGCTGAAATCACTGGGGCTGGCATAGGAGCTGCAAGTGGCGCAGACTATGCCGATGGGATACTGAGACTGTAGGGTTGGGGTGCCGAATTCACTGGAGGCCTGGGCTATTGAGGGTGGGGCTGGCTACTGCGTCTGAGCATGGGACGGGCCGTGTAGGGCTGAAAGGGGCCCTTTAGGACTGCTTGCGCCTGAAGTCCCCCCCCCCCCCCCCCGTGCCGGCATGTTGCCACTGGGTGTGAGGGCCACCGTAGGGCTGCAGCCGGAAGCCAGTGTGTGTGTGTGTGTGTCTGGGAAATGCTAAGTGGGCCTGGCATTGCCAGTGGGAACGGCATACAAAGCGTGCAGCTCAGTAAGGGACTGTGCGACGGAGGCAGAGACCACCGTGGGGCTGGCATAGTAGTACTGGACCTGGGATGGGGACTGTAGGGCTGGAGGTGAAATCATTCTGGGGTTGGGATACGCATGGTGGGGTGGACTTGGAGGCTCTAGGGCAGGGGCTGAAGCGTTGCAGAGCTGGAGCCAAGACGGGGAGGGTGCCCTTGGAAGCTGCAGAAGATTCTGCTGGCAGAGATGTGGCAAGCCGTGGCTGGAGCTGGAACAGAAGAGCTGGCAGTGAAATAAAGCTTGTGGGTTGACAAAGAGCTGAAATCACTGGGGCTGGGGAAAAGGGGACTCCGAGATGGCTGAGGCTGAAATCACTGGGGCTGGCATAGGAGCTGCAAGTGGCGCAGACTATGCCGATGGGACACTGAGACTGTAGGGTTGGGGTGCCGAATTCACTGGAGGCCTGGGCTATTGAGGGTGGGGCTGGCTACTGCGTCTGAGCATGGGACGGGCCGTGTAGGGCTGAAAGGGGCCCTTTAGGACTGCTTGCGCCTGAAGTCCCCCCCCCCCGTGCCGGCATGTTGCCACTGGGTGTGAGGGCCACCGTAGGGCTGCAGCCGGAAGCCAGTGTGTGTGTGTGTGTGTGTGTGTGTGTCTGGGAAATGCTAAGTGGGCCTGGCATTGCCAGTGGGAACGGCATACAAAGCGTGCAGCTCAGTAAGGGACTGTGCGACGGAGGCAGAGACCACCGTGGGGCTGGCATAGTAGTACTGGACCTGGGATGGGGACTGTAGGGCTGGAGGTGAAATCATTCTGGGGTTGGGATACGCATGGTGGGGTGGACTTGGAGGCTCTAGGGCAGGGGCTGAAGCGTTGCAGAGCTGGAGCCAAGACGGGGAGGGTGCCCTTGGAAGCTGCAGAAGATTCTGCTGGCAGAGATGTGGCAAGCCGTGGCTGGAGCTGGAACAGAAGAGCTGGCAGTGAAATAAAGCTTGTGGGTTGACAAAGAGCTGAAATCACTGGGGCTGGGGAAAAGGGGACTCCGAAATGGCTGAGGCTGAAATCACTGGGGCTGGCATAGGAGCTGCAAGTGGCGCAGACTATGCCGATGGGACACTGAGACTGTAGGGTTGGGGTGCCGAATTCACTGGAGGCCTGGGCTATTGAGGGTGGGGCTGGCTACTGCGTCTGAGCATGGGACGGGCCGTGTAGGGCTGAAAGGGGCCCTTTAGGACTGCTTGCGCCTGAAGTCCCCCCCCCCCGTGCCGGCATGTTGCCACTGGGTGTGAGGGCCACCGTAGGGCTGCAGCCGGAAGCCAGTGTGTGTGTGTGTGTGTGTGTCTGGGAAATGCTAAGTGGGCCTGGCATTGCCAGTGGGAACGGCATACAAAGCGTGCAGCTCAGTAAGGGACTGTGCGACGGAGGCAGAGACCACCGTGGGGCTGGCATAGTAGTACTGGACCTGGGATGGGGACTGTAGGGCTGGAGGTGAAATCATTCTGGGGTTGGGATACGCATGGTGGGGTGGACTTGGAGGCTCTAGGGCAGGGGCTGAAGCGTTGCAGAGCTGGAGCCAAGACGGGGAGGGTGCCCTTGGAAGCTGCAGAAGATTCTGCTGGCAGAGATGTGGCAAGCCGTGGCTGGAGCTGGAACAGAAGAGCTGGCAGTGAAATAAAGCTTGTGGGTTGACAAAGAGCTGAAATCACTGGGGCTGGGGAAAAGGGGACTCCGAAATGGCTGAGGCTGAAATCACTGGGGCTGGCATAGGAGCTGCAAGTGGCGCAGACTATGCCGATGGGATACTGAGACTGTAGGGTTGGGGTGCCGAATTCACTGGAGGCCTGGGCTATTGAGGGTGGGGCTGGCTACTGCGTCTGAGCATGGGACGGGCCGTGTAGGGCTGAAAGGGGCCCTTTAGGACTGCTTGCGCCTGAAGTCCCCCCCCCCCCCCCCCGTGCCGGCATGTTGCCACTGGGTGTGAGGGCCACCGTAGGGCTGCAGCCGGAAGCCAGTGTGTGTGTGTGTGTGTCTGGGAAATGCTAAGTGGGCCTGGCATTGCCAGTGGGAACGGCATACAAAGCGTGCAGCTCAGTAAGGGACTGTGCGACGGAGGCAGAGACCACCGTGGGGCTGGCATAGTAGTACTGGACCTGGGATGGGGACTGTAGGGCTGGAGGTGAAATCATTCTGGGGTTGGGATACGCATGGTGGGGTGGACTTGGAGGCTCTAGGGCAGGGGCTGAAGCGTTGCAGAGCTGGAGCCAAGACGGGGAGGGTGCCCTTGGAAGCTGCAGAAGATTCTGCTGGCAGAGATGTGGCAAGCCGTGGCTGGAGCTGGAACAGAAGAGCTGGCAGTGAAATAAAGCTTGTGGGTTGACAAAGAGCTGAAATCACTGGGGCTGGGGAAAAGGGGACTCCGAGATGGCTGAGGCTGAAATCACTGGGGCTGGCATAGGAGCTGCAAGTGGCGCAGACTATGCCGATGGGACACTGAGACTGTAGGGTTGGGGTGCCGAATTCACTGGAGGCCTGGGCTATTGAGGGTGGGGCTGGCTACTGCGTCTGAGCATGGGACGGGCCGTGTAGGGCTGAAAGGGGCCCTTTAGGACTGCTTGCGCCTGAAGTCCCCCCCCCCCGTGCCGGCATGTTGCCACTGGGTGTGAGGGCCACCGTAGGGCTGCAGCCGGAAGCCAGTGTGTGTGTGTGTGTGTGTGTGTGTGTCTGGGAAATGCTAAGTGGGCCTGGCATTGCCAGTGGGAACGGCATACAAAGCGTGCAGCTCAGTAAGGGACTGTGCGACGGAGGCAGAGACCACCGTGGGGCTGGCATAGTAGTACTGGACCTGGGATGGGGACTGTAGGGCTGGAGGTGAAATCATTCTGGGGTTGGGATACGCATGGTGGGGTGGACTTGGAGGCTCTAGGGCAGGGGCTGAAGCGTTGCAGAGCTGGAGCCAAGACGGGGAGGGTGCCCTTGGAAGCTGCAGAAGATTCTGCTGGCAGAGATGTGGCAAGCCGTGGCTGGAGCTGGAACAGAAGAGCTGGCAGTGAAATAAAGCTTGTGGGTTGACAAAGAGCTGAAATCACTGGGGCTGGGGAAAAGGGGACTCCGAAATGGCTGAGGCTGAAATCACTGGGGCTGGCATAGGAGCTGCAAGTGGCGCAGACTATGCCGATGGGACACTGAGACTGTAGGGTTGGGGTGCCGAATTCACTGGAGGCCTGGGCTATTGAGGGTGGGGCTGGCTACTGCGTCTGAGCATGGGACGGGCCGTGTAGGGCTGAAAGGGGCCCTTTAGGACTGCTTGCGCCTGAAGTCCCCCCCCCCCCGTGCCGGCATGTTGCCACTGGGTGTGAGGGCCACCGTAGGGCTGCAGCCGGAAGCCAGTGTGTGTGTGTGTGTGTGTGTCTGGGAAATGCTAAGTGGGCCTGGCATTGCCAGTGGGAACGGCATACAAAGCGTGCAGCTCAGTAAGGGACTGTGCGACGGAGGCAGAGACCACCGTGGGGCTGGCATAGTAGTACTGGACCTGGGATGGGGACTGTAGGGCTGGAGGTGAAATCATTCTGGGGTTGGGATACGCATGGTGGGGTGGACTTGGAGGCTCTAGGGCAGGGGCTGAAGCGTTGCAGAGCTGGAGCCAAGACGGGGAGGGTGCCCTTGGAAGCTGCAGAAGATTCTGCTGGCAGAGATGTGGCAAGCCGTGGCTGGAGCTGGAACAGAAGAGCTGGCAGTGAAATAAAGCTTGTGGGTTGACAAAGAGCTGAAATCACTGGGGCTGGGGAAAAGGGGACTCCGAAATGGCTGAGGCTGAAATCACTGGGGCTGGCATAGGAGCTGCAAGTGGCGCAGACTATGCCGATGGGACACTGAGACTGTAGGGTTGGGGTGCCGAATTCACTGGAGGCCTGGGCTATTGAGGGTGGGGCTGGCTACTGCGTCTGAGCATGGGACGGGCCGTGTAGGGCTGAAAGGGGCCCTTTAGGACTGCTTGCGCCTGAAGTCCCCCCCCCCCCCGTGCCGGCATGTTGCCACTGGGTGTGAGGGCCACCGTAGGGCTGCAGCCGGAAGCCAGTGTGTGTGTGTGTGTGTGTGTCTGGGAAATGCTAAGTGGGCCTGGCATTGCCAGTGGGAACGGCATACAAAGCGTGCAGCTCAGTAAGGGACTGTGCGACGGAGGCAGAGACCACCGTGGGGCTGGCATAGTAGTACTGGACCTGGGATGGGGACTGTAGGGCTGGAGGTGAAATCATTCTGGGGTTGGGATACGCATGGTGGGGTGGACTTGGAGGCTCTAGGGCAGGGGCTGAAGCGTTGCAGAGCTGGAGCCAAGACGGGGAGGGTGCCCTTGGAAGCTGCAGAAGATTCTGCTGGCAGAGATGTGGCAAGCCGTGGCTGGAGCTGGAACAGAAGAGCTGGCAGTGAAATAAAGCTTGTGGGTTGACAAAGAGCTGAAATCACTGGGGCTGGGGAAAAGGGGACTCCGAAATGGCTGAGGCTGAAATCACTGGGGCTGGCATAGGAGCTGCAAGTGGCGCAGACTATGCCGATGGGACACTGAGACTGTAGGGTTGGGGTGCCGAATTCACTGGAGGCCTGGGCTATTGAGGGTGGGGCTGGCTACTGCGTCTGAGCATGGGACGGGCCGTGTAGGGCTGAAAGGGGCCCTTTAGGACTGCTTGCGCCACTCTGGCAAGGTATTCCCAGCTGCATTGCTGCCCACCCCTGGAGCATGTCTCCATCGGGGGATGGTTGGAAGGCCAGCAGTGCTCAATTACCTTTGCATCTGAGGTCAGCTTCAGGATCTTGTCATACTGTGGGGAAGCAGAGCATCATGGTAAACACCAGCTAACACACTACCTGTGTTAATTCTAACAATTCTTACCCGAATATTAACACCAATAACACTTACTATGTATGTTATTTCACTAGTAGAGGCTGGTAGCGTTCTTAACATCGAGGAACATGAAGAACACGAGACTAATTAATGCTGTTGATTATGCCATTGTAGTGTTGAAACACTTGGCCTCCAGTGCAGTAGCCCCACACTTACCTCGATAGCCTCCCCCAGCAGGTCCCGCAGCACCGGGGCGCAGATCAGCTCCGGCTTCACCGAGGACTGCGGAGGAGAAGGAGGGGGAGCAGCGGGCCCGCAGCAGGCGGCGGGCTGGCATGTCAGTATTTTGGCCAGAGCGCCGATCTCGGCCAGCACGCAGTCGGTGCAGTCCAAGTCCCCGCAGAAGGGGAACCGCTGCCGGGGAAGAGGTGCCCGGAACCCGCAGCGGACTCCGCACGCCCTCCCCGCTCCGCGGCCCCCTCGCTGCCGCCGACCCTCTCCTCACGAAGTCACCGCCCCTCCCTGGTCCGGGATACGAACGCAGAGCCCGACTTTGCCACCCGCAACCACTCCCGGGCAGCCCTTTTAGCCGGGACCTGGGCACGAGAGGTCGGAGAAGGGGAGGGGAGTATCGGGAGCGGGACCCAGCGCGACCGCGGACCCTTGGAGCAGCACTGGCTCCTTCCGGCTGAGCGCCCCGCGCTCCCATGAGCTGCAGCCGCGCAGCTTCCGGGCCCCGCCAATGCCGGCCCGCCTTTCTCCGCCCTGTCCAATCACAGCCGCCCTATCAATCCGGGCGTGGCCCTGGGCGATCGTTCGCCTGGTGCTCTGCTCCCGCCGCCGCTGCTTTGGGAGCCGGCGGAGCCTCGTCAGGTGATGCTGGGGCTTGGAAAGGGCGGGGAGAGTTCTGCCAAGTAAACGGGGAGACGGCGGGCAGCGGGCGGAATCGCGGGAGCGGGCCGTGAGGGGACTGCGGGGAGTCGCGGAACAGAGTGCGGCGGGAAGGGGCGGGCTGGGATTGGCGGAGCCGGCGCTGCCTCGGGATGTGATTGGCTGGGCTGGCCGGCTATTGCCTATAAATAGCGTGCGCTGGGGAGGCGGGCGTTAGTTGGGCGGCGCCGAGGAGGCGGAGGCGGCGGCGGAGGCGGCGGCGAGGGGCGGCGCGGCGGCGGCGAGGGGCGGCGCGGCGGCGGCGAGGGGCGGCGAGGGGCGGCGCCGAGGCGGCGAGGGGCGGTGGCGAGGCGGCGAGGGGCGGCGCCGAGGCGGCGGGAGCTGCAGGTGCCCGACCTGAGGAGCGCCGCAGCGCCAGGACGGGACCCGCGCGGATGTCGCTGCGCGGAGCGCTGGTGAGCACGGACGCGGCTCCTGCGTCTGTGGGGGGGCGGCGGTGCCCAGTTCTTTACGCCGCGCCCTGCGCGGCTCTGGCGGCCGCTGGGGGGACCTGGAGCGTCTAAGGGCGAACAGCTGCTGCTAGTGGCGGCCGGGGAGCACCCGTTTTGTCGTTTTCTGCATTTAGACAACTGGGAAATGCTGGGAATAAAGCTGGGTTTTTTTCCATTTTTAAGTTTTATTTTGCTTTTCTTTGCAGTAATCACAGCTTCCTTTATTAAACTACTTCATTATTTTGCTCTTTTATTACAAACTTTTAGTAAGTTGTTATTACTACATATCTGATGTTAACTCAATAAGGGTTGTAGGGCTCGGGCTGAAACATGGGCTGCCTGGGGGAAGTGAGGGAGGGGGCCTTTGCGAGAGGGTTGGGAGGTCAAGAGCGGGGGGGAAGGTACATGTTGGGCATCAGGCCTCAAGTCTCCCCAGAGATGGGATCCCTTCAGGATGGGTGGGACAACTCCAAGAGATGCTGTAGTGATCACAGTAATTGATTTCTGGCCTTATCAACAGCCCCGGGCTGCAGTGAGAAGCAGCAGCGGCTTTTAGCTGCTGGCAGCGAGAAGCTGAGGAGCTGGAGCTGAGCAAGCAGAACTGCAGGAGACAGAAATATGGTAGGATTTGAGGACAAGCGTCTTTGGGGCTGGGATAGGGAATATGGAGCCAAGATGTCAAGTGTGTGAGTGGCGATGAAATCATTAAGGGATGGGAGAGGGAGTCTAGAACTGTTAGTGGAGTTAGGATTATCAGATTGGGGCTGGAATATGGGTTCAGGAGGTGAGCTGAAACTATACAGACATGTAGCTGAAGCAAATACCCTGTCCTGCAAAACAGTAAGAGCATGATGAAGCATAGCTGGGACTACGTGGATCCAGAACTGAAACAGAAGATGTGGCAGTACAATAAAGCTTGTGGGTTGACAAAGAGCTGAAATCACTGGGGCTGGGGAAAAGGGGACTCCGAAATGGCTGAGGCTGAAATCACTGGGGCTGGCATAGGAGCTGCAAGTGGCGCAGACTATGCCGATGGGACACTGAGACTGTAGGGTTGGGGTGCCGAATTCACTGGAGGCCTGGGCTATTGAGGGTGGGGCTGGCTACTGCGTCTGAGCATGGGACGGGCCGTGTAGGGCTGAAAGGGGCCCTTTAGGACTGCTTGCGCCTGAAGTCCCCCCCCCCCCCCCCCCCCGTGCCGGCATGTTGCCACTGGGTGTGAGGGCCACCGTAGGGCTGCAGCCGGAAGCCAGTGTGTGTGTGTGTGTGTGTGTGTCTGGGAAATGCTAAGTGGGCCTGGCATTGCCAGTGGGAACGGCATACAAAGCGTGCAGCTCAGTAAGGGACTGTGCGACGGAGGCAGAGACCACCGTGGGGCTGGCATAGTAGTACTGGACCTGGGATGGGGACTGTAGGGCTGGAGGTGAAATCATTCTGGGGTTGGGATACGCATGGTGGGGTGGACTTGGAGGCTCTAGGGCAGGGGCTGAAGCGTTGCAGAGCTGGAGCCAAGACGGGGAGGGTGCCCTTGGAAGCTGCAGAAGATTCTGCTGGCAGAGATGTGGCAAGCCGTGGCTGGAGCTGGAACAGAAGAGCTGGCAGTGAAATAAAGCTTGTGGGTTGACAAAGAGCTGAAATCACTGGGGCTGGGGAAAAGGGGACTCCGAAATGGCTGAGGCTGAAATCACTGGGGCTGGCATAGGAGCTGCAAGTGGCGCAGACTATGCCGATGGGACACTGAGACTGTAGGGTTGGGGTGCCGAATTCACTGGAGGCCTGGGCTATTGAGGGTGGGGCTGGCTACTGCGTCTGAGCATGGGACGGGCCGTGTAGGGCTGAAAGGGGCCCTTTAGGACTGCTTGCGCCTGAAGTTCCCCCCCCCCCCCCCGTGCCGGCATGTTGCCACTGGGTGTGAGGGCCACCGTAGGGCTGCAGCCGGAAGCCAGTGTGTGTGTGTGTGTGTGTGTCTGGGAAATGCTAAGTGGGCCTGGCATTGCCAGTGGGAACGGCATACAAAGCGTGCAGCTCAGTAAGGGACTGTGCGACGGAGGCAGAGACCACCGTGGGGCTGGCATAGTAGTACTGGACCTGGGATGGGGACTGTAGGGCTGGAGGTGAAATCATTCCGGGGTTGGGATACGCATGGTGGGGTGGACTTGGAGGCTCTAGGGCAGGGGCTGAAGCGTTGCAGAGCTGGAGCCAAGACGGGGAGGGTGCCCTTGGAAGCTGCAGAAGATTCTGCTGGCAGAGATGTGGCAAGCCGTGGCTGGAGCTGGAACAGAAGAGCTGGCAGTGAAATAAAGCTTGTGGGTTGACAAAGAGCTGAAATCACTGGGGCTGGGGAAAAGGGGACTCCGAAATGGCTGAGGCTGAAATCACTGGGGCTGGCATAGGAGCTGCAAGTGGCGCAGACTATGCCGATGGGATACTGAGACTGTAGGGTTGGGGTGCCGAATTCACTGGAGGCCTGGGCTATTGAGGGTGGGGCTGGCTACTGCGTCTGAGCATGGGACGGGCCGTGTAGGGCTGAAAGGGGCCCTTTAGGACTGCTTGCGCCTGAAGTCCCCCCCCCCCCCCCCCCCCCGTGCCGGCATGTTGCCACTGGGTGTGAGGGCCACCGTAGGGCTGCAGCCGGAAGCCAGTGTGTGTGTGTGTGTGTCTGGGAAATGCTAAGTGGGCCTGGCATTGCCAGTGGGAACGGCATACAAAGCGTGCAGCTCAGTAAGGGACTGTGCGACGGAGGCAGAGACCACCGTGGGGCTGGCATAGTAGTACTGGACCTGGGATGGGGACTGTAGGGCTGGAGGTGAAATCATTCTGGGGTTGGGATACGCATGGTGGGGTGGACTTGGAGGCTCTAGGGCAGGGGCTGAAGCGTTGCAGAGCTGGAGCCAAGACGGGGAGGGTGCCCTTGGAAGCTGCAGAAGATTCTGCTGGCAGAGATGTGGCAAGCCGTGGCTGGAGCTGGAACAGAAGAGCTGGCAGTGAAATAAAGCTTGTGGGTTGACAAAGAGCTGAAATCACTGGGGCTGGGGAAAAGGGGACTCCGAAATGGCTGAGGCTGAAATCACTGGGGCTGGCATAGGAGCTGCAAGTGGCGCAGACTATGCCGATGGGACACTGAGACTGTAGGGTTGGGGTGCCGAATTCACTGGAGGCCTGGGCTATTGAGGGTGGGGCTGGCTACTGCGTCTGAGCATGGGACGGGCCGTGTAGGGCTGAAAGGGGCCCTTTAGGACTGCTTGCGCCTGAAGTCCCCCCCCCCCCCGTGCCGGCATGTTGCCACTGGGTGTGAGGGCCACCGTAGGGCTGCAGCCGGAAGCCAGTGTGTGTGTGTGTGTGTGTGTGTGTGTGTCTGGGAAATGCTAAGTGGGCCTGGCATTGCCAGTGGGAACGGCATACAAAGCGTGCAGCTCAGTAAGGGACTGTGCGACGGAGGCAGAGACCACCGTGGGGCTGGCATAGTAGTACTGGACCTGGGATGGGGACTGTAGGGCTGGAGGTGAAATCATTCTGGGGTTGGGATACGCATGGTGGGGTGGACTTGGAGGCTCTAGGGCAGGGGCTGAAGCGTTGCAGAGCTGGAGCCAAGACGGGGAGGGTGCCCTTGGAAGCTGCAGAAGATTCTGCTGGCAGAGATGTGGCAAGCCGTGGCTGGAGCTGGAACAGAAGAGCTGGCAGTGAAATAAAGCTTGTGGGTTGACAAAGAGCTGAAATCACTGGGGCTGGGGAAAAGGGGACTCCGAAATGGCTGAGGCTGAAATCACTGGGGCTGGCATAGGAGCTGCAAGTGGCGCAGACTATGCCGATGGGATACTGAGACTGTAGGGTTGGGGTGCCGAATTCACTGGAGGCCTGGGCTATTGAGGGTGGGGCTGGCTACTGCGTCTGAGCATGGGACGGGCCGTGTAGGGCTGAAAGGGGCCCTTTAGGACTGCTTGCGCCTGAAGTCCCCCCCCCCCCCCCCCCCGTGCCGGCATGTTGCCACTGGGTGTGAGGGCCACCGTAGGGCTGCAGCCGGAAGCCAGTGTGTGTGTGTGTGTGTCTGGGAAATGCTAAGTGGGCCTGGCATTGCCAGTGGGAACGGCATACAAAGCGTGCAGCTCAGTAAGGGACTGTGCGACGGAGGCAGAGACCAACGTGGGGCTGGCATAGTAGTACTGGACCTGGGATGGGGACTGTAGGGCTGGAGGTGAAATCATTCCGGGGTTGGGATACGCATGGTGGGGTGGACTTGGAGGCTCTAGGGCAGGGGCTGAAGCGTTGCAGAGCTGGAGCCAAGACGGGGAGGGTGCCCTTGGAAGCTGCAGAAGATTCTGCTGGCAGAGATGTGGCAAGCCGTGGCTGGAGCTGGAACAGAAGAGCTGGCAGTGAAATAAAGCTTGTGGGTTGACAAAGAGCTGAAATCACTGGGGCTGGGGAAAAGGGGACTCCGAGATGGCTGAGGCTGAAATCACTGGGGCTGGCATAGGAGCTGCAAGTGGCGCAGACTATGCCGATGGGACACTGAGACTGTAGGGTTGGGGTGCCGAATTCACTGGAGGCCTGGGCTATTGAGGGTGGGGCTGGCTACTGCGTCTGAGCATGGGACGGGCCGTGTAGGGCTGAAAGGGGCCCTTTAGGACTGCTTGCGCCTGAAGTTCCCCCCCCCCCCCCCCGTGCCGGCATGTTGCCACTGGGTGTGAGGGCCACCGTAGGGCTGCAGCCGGAAGCCAGTGTGTGTGTGTGTGTGTGTGTCTGGGAAATGCTAAGTGGGCCTGGCATTGCCAGTGGGAACGGCATACAAAGCGTGCAGCTCAGTAAGGGACTGTGCGACGGAGGCAGAGACCACCGTGGGGCTGGCATAGTAGTACTGGACCTGGGATGGGGACTGTAGGGCTGGAGGTGAAATCATTCTGGGGTTGGGATACGCATGGTGGGGTGGACTTGGAGGCTCTAGGGCAGGGGCTGAAGCGTTGCAGAGCTGGAGCCAAGACGGGGAGGGTGCCCTTGGAAGCTGCAGAAGATTCTGCTGGCAGAGATGTGGCAAGCCGTGGCTGGAGCTGGAACAGAAGAGCTGGCAGTGAAATAAAGCTTGTGGGTTGACAAAGAGCTGAAATCACTGGGGCTGGGGAAAAGGGGACTCCGAAATGGCTGAGGCTGAAATCACTGGGGCTGGCATAGGAGCTGCAAGTGGCGCAGACTATGCCGATGGGACACTGAGACTGTAGGGTTGGGGTGCCGAATTCACTGGAGGCCTGGGCTATTGAGGGTGGGGCTGGCTACTGCGTCTGAGCATGGGACGGGCCGTGTAGGGCTGAAAGGGGCCCTTTAGGACTGCTTGCGCCTGAAGTCCCCCCCCCCCCCCCCCCGTGCCGGCATGTTGCCACTGGGTGTGAGGGCCACCGTAGGGCTGCAGCCGGAAGCCAGTGTGTGTGTGTGTGTGTGTGTGTGTGTGTGTCTGGGAAATGCTAAGTGGGCCTGGCATTGCCAGTGGGAACGGCATACAAAGCGTGCAGCTCAGTAAGGGACTGTGCGACGGAGGCAGAGACCACCGTGGGGCTGGCATAGTAGTACTGGACCTGGGATGGGGACTGTAGGGCTGGAGGTGAAATCATTCTGGGGTTGGGATACGCATGGTGGGGTGGACTTGGAGGCTCTAGGGCAGGGGCTGAAGCGTTGCAGAGCTGGAGCCAAGACGGGGAGGGTGCCCTTGGAAGCTGCAGAAGATTCTGCTGGCAGAGATGTGGCAAGCCGTGGCTGGAGCTGGAACAGAAGAGCTGGCAGTGAAATAAAGCTTGTGGGTTGACAAAGAGCTGAAATCACTGGGGCTGGGGAAAAGGGGACTCCGAAATGGCTGAGGCTGAAATCACTGGGGCTGGCATAGGAGCTGCAAGTGGCGCAGACTATGCCGATGGGACACTGAGACTGTAGGGTTGGGGTGCCGAATTCACTGGAGGCCTGGGCTATTGAGGGTGGGGCTGGCTACTGCGTCTGAGCATGGGACGGGCCGTGTAGGGCTGAAAGGGGCCCTTTAGGACTGCTTGCGCCTGAAGTTCCCCCCCCCCCCCCGTGCCGGCATGTTGCCACTGGGTGTGAGGGCCACCGTAGGGCTGCAGCCGGAAGCCAGTGTGTGTGTGTGTGTGTGTGTCTGGGAAATGCTAAGTGGGCCTGGCATTGCCAGTGGGAACGGCATACAAAGCGTGCAGCTCAGTAAGGGACTGTGCGACGGAGGCAGAGACCACCGTGGGGCTGGCATAGTAGTACTGGACCTGGGATGGGGACTGTAGGGCTGGAGGTGAAATCATTCTGGGGTTGGGATACGCATGGTGGGATGGACTTGGAGGCTCTAGGGCAGGGGCTGAAGCGTTGCAGAGCTGGAGCCAAGACGGGGAGGGTGCCCTTGGAAGCTGCAGAAGATTCTGCTGGCAGAGATGTGGCAAGCCGTGGCTGGAGCTGGAACAGAAGAGCTGGCAGTGAAATAAAGCTTGTGGGTTGACAAAGAGCTGAAATCACTGGGGCTGGGGAAAAGGGGACTCCGAAATGGCTGAGGCTGAAATCACTGGGGCTGGCATAGGAGCTGCAAGTGGCGCAGACTATGCCGATGGGACACTGAGACTGTAGGGTTGGGGTGCCGAATTCACTGGAGGCCTGGGCTATTGAGGGTGGGGCTGGCTACTGCGTCTGAGCATGGGACGGGCCGTGTAGGGCTGAAAGGGGCCCTTTAGGACTGCTTGCGCCTGAAGTCCCCCCCCCCCCGTGCCGGCATGTTGCCACTGGGTGTGAGGGCCACCGTAGGGCTGCAGCCGGAAGCCAGTGTGTGTGTGTGTGTGTGTGTGTCTGGGAAATGCTAAGTGGGCCTGGCATTGCTAGTGGGAACGGCATACAAAGCGTGCAGCTCAGTAAGGGACTGTGCGACGGAGGCAGAGACCACCGTGGGGCTGGCATAGTAGTACTGGACCTGGGATGGGGACTGTAGGGCTGGAGGTGAAATCATTCTGGGGTTGGGATACGCATGGTGGGGTGGACTTGGAGGCTCTAGGGCAGGGGCTGAAGCGTTGCAGAGCTGGAGCCAAGACGGGGAGGGTGCCCTTGGAAGCTGCAGAAGATTCTGCTGGCAGAGATGTGGCAAGCCGTGGCTGGAGCTGGAACAGAAGAGCTGGCAGTGAAATAAAGCTTGTGGGTTGACAAAGAGCTGAAATCACTGGGGCTGGGGAAAAGGGGACTCCGAAATGGCTGAGGCTGAAATCACTGGGGCTGGCATAGGAGCTGCAAGTGGCGCAGACTATGCCGATGGGATACTGAGACTGTAGGGTTGGGGTGCCGAATTCACTGGAGGCCTGGGCTATTGAGGGTGGGGCTGGCTACTGCGTCTGAGCATGGGACGGGCCGTGTAGGGCTGAAAGGGGCCCTTTAGGACTGCTTGCGCCTGAAGTCCCCCCCCCCCCCCCCCGTGCCGGCATGTTGCCACTGGGTGTGAGGGCCACCGTAGGGCTGCAGCCGGAAGCCAGTGTGTGTGTGTGTGTGTCTGGGAAATGCTAAGTGGGCCTGGCATTGCCAGTGGGAACGGCATACAAAGCGTGCAGCTCAGTAAGGGACTGTGCGACGGAGGCAGAGACCACCGTGGGGCTGGCATAGTAGTACTGGACCTGGGATGGGGACTGTAGGGCTGGAGGTGAAATCATTCTGGGGTTGGGATACGCATGGTGGGGTGGACTTGGAGGCTCTAGGGCAGGGGCTGAAGCGTTGCAGAGCTGGAGCCAAGACGGGGAGGGTGCCCTTGGAAGCTGCAGAAGATTCTGCTGGCAGAGATGTGGCAAGCCGTGGCTGGAGCTGGAACAGAAGAGCTGGCAGTGAAATAAAGCTTGTGGGTTGACAAAGAGCTGAAATCACTGGGGCTGGGGAAAAGGGGACTCCGAGATGGCTGAGGCTGAAATCACTGGGGCTGGCATAGGAGCTGCAAGTGGCGCAGACTATGCCGATGGGACACTGAGACTGTAGGGTTGGGGTGCCGAATTCACTGGAGGCCTGGGCTATTGAGGGTGGGGCTGGCTACTGCGTCTGAGCATGGGACGGGCCGTGTAGGGCTGAAAGGGGCCCTTTAGGACTGCTTGCGCCTGAAGTCCCCCCCCCCCGTGCCGGCATGTTGCCACTGGGTGTGAGGGCCACCGTAGGGCTGCAGCCGGAAGCCAGTGTGTGTGTGTGTGTGTGTGTGTGTGTCTGGGAAATGCTAAGTGGGCCTGGCATTGCCAGTGGGAACGGCATACAAAGCGTGCAGCTCAGTAAGGGACTGTGCGACGGAGGCAGAGACCACCGTGGGGCTGGCATAGTAGTACTGGACCTGGGATGGGGACTGTAGGGCTGGAGGTGAAATCATTCTGGGGTTGGGATACGCATGGTGGGGTGGACTTGGAGGCTCTAGGGCAGGGGCTGAAGCGTTGCAGAGCTGGAGCCAAGACGGGGAGGGTGCCCTTGGAAGCTGCAGAAGATTCTGCTGGCAGAGATGTGGCAAGCCGTGGCTGGAGCTGGAACAGAAGAGCTGGCAGTGAAATAAAGCTTGTGGGTTGACAAAGAGCTGAAATCACTGGGGCTGGGGAAAAGGGGACTCCGAAATGGCTGAGGCTGAAATCACTGGGGCTGGCATAGGAGCTGCAAGTGGCGCAGACTATGCCGATGGGACACTGAGACTGTAGGGTTGGGGTGCCGAATTC
The DNA here is from genome assembly GCF_963662255.1 of Cinclus cinclus. NCBI lineage: Eukaryota > Metazoa > Chordata > Aves > Passeriformes > Cinclidae > Cinclus > Cinclus cinclus. Next base: position 29,455,852 of record NC_085054.1, read on the forward strand.
ACTGGAGGCCTGGGCTATTGAGGGTGGGGCTGGCTACTGCGTCTGAGCATGGGACGGGCCGTGTAGGGCTGAAAGGGGCCCTTTAGGACTGCTTGCGCCTGAAGTCCCCCCCCCCCGTGCCGGCATGTTGCCACTGGGTGTGAGGGCCACCGTAGGGCTGCAGCCGGAAGCCAGTGTGTGTGTGTGTGTGTGTGTCTGGGAAATGCTAAGTGGGCCTGGCATTGCCAGTGGGAACGGCATACAAAGCGTGCAGCTCAGTAAGGGACTGTGCGACGGAGGCAGAGACCACCGTGGGGCTGGCATAGTAGTACTGGACCTGGGATGGGGACTGTAGGGCTGGAGGTGAAATCATTCTGGGGTTGGGATACGCATGGTGGGGTGGACTTGGAGGCTCTAGGGCAGGGGCTGAAGCGTTGCAGAGCTGGAGCCAAGACGGGGAGGGTGCCCTTGGAAGCTGCAGAAGATTCTGCTGGCAGAGATGTGGCAAGCCGTGGCTGGAGCTGGAACAGAAGAGCTGGCAGTGAAATAAAGCTTGTGGGTTGACAAAGAGCTGAAATCACTGGGGCTGGGGAAAAGGGGACTCCGAAATGGCTGAGGCTGAAATCACTGGGGCTGGCATAGGAGCTGCAAGTGGCGCAGACTATGCCGATGGGATACTGAGACTGTAGGGTTGGGGTGCCGAATTCACTGGAGGCCTGGGCTATTGAGGGTGGGGCTGGCTACTGCGTCTGAGCATGGGACGGGCCGTGTAGGGCTGAAAGGGGCCCTTTAGGACTGCTTGCGCCTGAAGTCCCCCCCCCCCCCGTGCCGGCATGTTGCCACTGGGTGTGAGGGCCACCGTAGGGCTGCAGCCGGAAGCCAGTGTGTGTGTGTGTGTGTGTGTGTGTCTGGGAAATGCTAAGTGGGCCTGGCATTGCCAGTGGGAACGGCATACAAAGCGTGCAGCTCAGTAAGGGACTGTGCGACGGAGGCAGAGACCACCGTGGGGCTGGCATAGTAGTACTGGACCTGGGATGGGGACTGTAGGGCTGGAGGTGAAATCATTCTGGGGTTGGGATACGCATGGTGGGGTGGACTTGGAGGCTCTAGGGCAGGGGCTGAAGCGTTGCAGAGCTGGAGCCAAGACGGGGAGGGTGCCCTTGGAAGCTGCAGAAGATTCTGCTGGCAGAGATGTGGCAAGCCGTGGCTGGAGCTGGAACAGAAGAGCTGGCAGTGAAATAAAGCTTGTGGGTTGACAAAGAGCTGAAATCACTGGGGCTGGGGAAAAGGGGACTCCGAAATGGCTGAGGCTGAAATCACTGGGGCTGGCATAGGAGCTGCAAGTGGCGCAGACTATGCCGATGGGACACTGAGACTGTAGGGTTGGGGTGCCGAATTCACTGGAGGCCTGGGCTATTGAGGGTGGGGCTGGCTACTGCGTCTGAGCATGGGACGGGCCGTGTAGGGCTGAAAGGGGCCCTTTAGGACTGCTTGCGCCTGAAGTCCCCCCCCCCCCCGTGCCGGCATGTTGCCACTGGGTGTGAGGGCCACCGTAGGGCTGCAGCCGGAAGCCAGTGTGTGTGTGTGTGTGTGTGTGTGTCTGGGAAATGCTAAGTGGGCCTGGCATTGCCAGTGGGAACGGCATACAAAGCGTGCAGCTCAGTAAGGGACTGTGCGACGGAGGCAGAGACCACCGTGGGGCTGGCATAGTAGTACTGGACCTGGGATGGGGACTGTAGGGCTGGAGGTGAAATCATTCTGGGGTTGGGATACGCATGGTGGGGTGGACTTGGAGGCTCTAGGGCAGGGGCTGAAGCGTTGCAGAGCTGGAGCCAAGACGGGGAGGGTGCCCTTGGAAGCTGCAGAAGATTCTGCTGGCAGAGATGTGGCAAGCCGTGGCTGGAGCTGGAACAGAAGAGCTGGCAGTGAAATAAAGCTTGTGGGTTGACAAAGAGCTGAAATCACTGGGGCTGGGGAAAAGGGGACTCCGAAATGGCTGAGGCTGAAATCACTGGGGCTGGCATAGGAGCTGCAAGTGGCGCAGACTATGCCGATGGGACACTGAGACTGTAGGGTTGGGGTGCCGAATTCACTGGAGGCCTGGGCTATTGAGGGTGGGGCTGGCTACTGCGTCTGAGCATGGGACGGGCCGTGTAGGGCTGAAAGGGGCCCTTTAGGACTGCTTGCGCCACTCTGGCAAGGTATTCCCAGCTGCATTGCTGCCCACCCCTGGAGCATGTCTCCATCGGGGGATGGTTGGAAGGCCAGCAGTGCTCAATTACCTTTGCATCTGAGGTCAGCTTCAGGATCTTGTCATACTGTGGGGAAGCAGAGCATCATGGTAAACACCAGCTAACACACTACCTGTGTTAATTCTAACAATTCTTACCCGAATATTAACACCAATAACACTTACTATGTATGTTATTTCACTAGTAGAGGCTGGTAGCGTTCTTAACATCGAGAAACATGAAGAACACGAGACTAATTAATGCTGTTGATTATGCCATTGTAGTGTTGAAACACTTGGCCTCCAGTGCAGTAGCCCCACACTTACCTCGATAGCCTCCCCCAGCAGGTCCCGCAGCACCGGGGCGCAGATCAGCTCCGGCTTCACCGAGGACTGCGGAGGAGAAGGAGGGGGAGCAGCGGGCCCGCAGCAGGCGGCGGGCTGGCATGTCAGTATTTTGGCCAGAGCGCCGATCTCGGCCAGCACGCAGTCGGTGCAGTCCAAGTCCCCGCAGAAGGGGAACCGCTGCCGGGGAAGAGGTGCCCGGAACCCGCAGCGGACTCCGCACGCCCTCCCCGCTCCGCGGCCCCCTCGCTGCCGCCGACCCTCTCCTCACGAAGTCACCGCCCCTCCCTGGTCCGGGATACGAACGCAGAGCCCGACTTTGCCACCCGCAACCACTCCCGGGCAGCCCTTTTAGCCGGGACCTGGGCACGAGAGGTCGGAGAAGGGGAGGGGAGTATCGGGAGCGGGACCCAGCGCGACCGCGGACCCTTGGAGCAGCACTGGCTCCTTCCGGCTGAGCGCCCCGCGCTCCCATGAGCTGCAGCCGCGCAGCTTCCGGGCCCCGCCAATGCCGGCCCGCCTTTCTCCGCCCTGTCCAATCACAGCCGCCCTATCAATCCGGGCGTGGCCCTGGGCGATCGTTCGCCTGGTGCTCTGCTCCCGCCGCCGCTGCTTTGGGAGCCGGCGGAGCCTCGTCAGGTGATGCTGGGGCTTGGAAAGGGCGGGGAGAGTTCTGCCAAGTAAACGGGGAGACGGCGGGCAGCGGGCGGAATCGCGGGAGCGGGCCGTGAGGGGACTGCGGGGAGTCGCGGAACAGAGTGCGGCGGGAAGGGGCGGGCTGGGATTGGCGGAGCCGGCGCTGCCTCGGGATGTGATTGGCTGGGCTGGCCGGCTATTGCCTATAAATAGCGTGCGCTGGGGAGGCGGGCGTTAGTTGGGCGGCGCCGAGGAGGCGGAGGCGGCGGCGGAGGCGGCGGCGAGGGGCGGCGCGGCGGCGGCGAGGGGCGGCGCGGCGGCGGCGAGGGGCGGCGCCGAGGCGGCGAGGGGCGGTGGCGAGGCGGCGAGGGGCGGCGCCGAGGCGGCGGGAGCTGCAGGTGCCCGACCTGAGGAGCGCCGCAGCGCCAGGACGGGACCCGCGCGGATGTCGCTGCGCGGAGCGCTGGTGAGCACGGACGCGGCTCCTGCGTCTGTGGGGGGGCGGCGGTGCCCAGTTCTTTACGCCGCGCCCTGCGCGGCTCTGGCGGCCGCTGGGGGGACCTGGAGCGTCTAAGGGCGAACAGCTGCTGCTAGTGGCGGCCGGGGAGCACCCGTTTTGTCGTTTTCTGCATTTAGACAACTGGGAAATGCTGGGAATAAAGCTGGGTTTTTTTCCATTTTTAAGTTTTATTTTGCTTTTCTTTGCAGTAATCACAGCTTCCTTTATTAAACTACTTCATTATTTTGCTCTTTTATTACAAACTTTTAGTAAGTTGTTATTACTACATATCTGATGTTAACTCAATAAGGGTTGTAGGGCTCGGGCTGAAACATGGGCTGCCTGGGGGAAGTGAGGGAGGGGGCCTTTGCGAGAGGGTTGGGAGGTCAAGAGCGGGGGGGAAGGTACATGTTGGGCATCAGGCCTCAAGTCTCCCCAGAGATGGGATCCCTTCAGGATGGGTGGGACAACTCCAAGAGATGCTGTAGTGATCACAGTAATTGATTTCTGGCCTTATCAACAGCCCCGGGCTGCAGTGAGAAGCAGCAGCGGCTTTTAGCTGCTGGCAGCGAGAAGCTGAGGAGCTGGAGCTGAGCAAGCAGAACTGCAGGAGACAGAAATATGGTAGGATTTGAGGACAAGCGTCTTTGGGGCTGGGATAGGGAATATGGAGCCAAGATGTCAAGTGTGTGAGTGGCGATGAAATCATTAAGGGATGGGAGAGGGAGTCTAGAACTGTTAGTGGAGTTAGGATTATCAGATTGGGGCTGGAATATGGGTTCAGGAGGTGAGCTGAAACTATACAGACATGTAGCTGAAGCAAATACCCTGTCCTGCAAAACAGTAAGAGCATGATGAAGCATAGCTGGGACTACGTGGATCCAGAACTGAAACAGAAGATGTGGCAGTACAATAAAGCTTGTGGGTTGACAAAGAGCTGAAATCACTGGGGCTGGGGAAAAGGGGACTCCGAAATGGCTGAGGCTGAAATCACTGGGGCTGGCATAGGAGCTGCAAGTGGCGCAGACTATGCCGATGGGACACTGAGACTGTAGGGTTGGGGTGCCGAATTCACTGGAGGCCTGGGCTATTGAGGGTGGGGCTGGCTACTGCGTCTGAGCATGGGACGGGCCGTGTAGGGCTGAAAGGGGCCCTTTAGGACTGCTTGCGCCTGAAGTCCCCCCCCCCCCCCCCCCCCGTGCCGGCATGTTGCCACTGGGTGTGAGGGCCACCGTAGGGCTGCAGCCGGAAGCCAGTGTGTGTGTGTGTGTGTGTGTGTCTGGGAAATGCTAAGTGGGCCTGGCATTGCCAGTGGGAACGGCATACAAAGCGTGCAGCTCAGTAAGGGACTGTGCGACGGAGGCAGAGACCACCGTGGGGCTGGCATAGTAGTACTGGACCTGGGATGGGGACTGTAGGGCTGGAGGTGAAATCATTCTGGGGTTGGGATACGCATGGTGGGGTGGACTTGGAGGCTCTAGGGCAGGGGCTGAAGCGTTGCAGAGCTGGAGCCAAGACGGGGAGGGTGCCCTTGGAAGCTGCAGAAGATTCTGCTGGCAGAGATGTGGCAAGCCGTGGCTGGAGCTGGAACAGAAGAGCTGGCAGTGAAATAAAGCTTGTGGGTTGACAAAGAGCTGAAATCACTGGGGCTGGGGAAAAGGGGACTCCGAAATGGCTGAGGCTGAAATCACTGGGGCTGGCATAGGAGCTGCAAGTGGCGCAGACTATGCCGATGGGATACTGAGACTGTAGGGTTGGGGTGCCGAATTCACTGGAGGCCTGGGCTATTGAGGGTGGGGCTGGCTACTGCGTCTGAGCATGGGACGGGCCGTGTAGGGCTGAAAGGGGCCCTTTAGGACTGCTTGCGCCTGAAGTCCCCCCCCCCCCCCCCCCGTGCCGGCATGTTGCCACTGGGTGTGAGGGCCACCGTAGGGCTGCAGCCGGAAGCCAGTGTGTGTGTGTGTGTGTCTGGGAAATGCTAAGTGGGCCTGGCATTGCCAGTGGGAACGGCATACAAAGCGTGCAGCTCAGTAAGGGACTGTGCGACGGAGGCAGAGACCACCGTGGGGCTGGCATAGTAGTACTGGACCTGGGATGGGGACTGTAGGGCTGGAGGTGAAATCATTCTGGGGTTGGGATACGCATGGTGGGGTGGACTTGGAGGCTCTAGGGCAGGGGCTGAAGCGTTGCAGAGCTGGAGCCAAGACGGGGAGGGTGCCCTTGGAAGCTGCAGAAGATTCTGCTGGCAGAGATGTGGCAAGCCGTGGCTGGAGCTGGAACAGAAGAGCTGGCAGTGAAATAAAGCTTGTGGGTTGACAAAGAGCTGAAATCACTGGGGCTGGGGAAAAGGGGACTCCGAGATGGCTGAGGCTGAAATCACTGGGGCTGGCATAGGAGCTGCAAGTGGCGCAGACTATGCCGATGGGACACTGAGACTGTAGGGTTGGGGTGCCGAATTCACTGGAGGCCTGGGCTATTGAGGGTGGGGCTGGCTACTGCGTCTGAGCATGGGACGGGCCGTGTAGGGCTGAAAGGGGCCCTTTAGGACTGCTTGCGCCTGAAGTCCCCCCCCCCCGTGCCGGCATGTTGCCACTGGGTGTGAGGGCCACCGTAGGGCTGCAGCCGGAAGCCAGTGTGTGTGTGTGTGTGTGTGTGTGTGTCTGGGAAATGCTAAGTGGGCCTGGCATTGCCAGTGGGAACGGCATACAAAGCGTGCAGCTCAGTAAGGGACTGTGCGACGGAGGCAGAGACCACCGTGGGGCTGGCATAGTAGTACTGGACCTGGGATGGGGACTGTAGGGCTGGAGGTGAAATCATTCTGGGGTTGGGATACGCATGGTGGGGTGGACTTGGAGGCTCTAGGGCAGGGGCTGAAGCGTTGCAGAGCTGGAGCCAAGACGGGGAGGGTGCCCTTGGAAGCTGCAGAAGATTCTGCTGGCAGAGATGTGGCAAGCCGTGGCTGGAGCTGGAACAGAAGAGCTGGCAGTGAAATAAAGCTTGTGGGTTGACAAAGAGCTGAAATCACTGGGGCTGGGGAAAAGGGGACTCCGAAATGGCTGAGGCTGAAATCACTGGGGCTGGCATAGGAGCTGCAAGTGGCGCAGACTATGCCGATGGGACACTGAGACTGTAGGGTTGGGGTGCCGAATTCACTGGAGGCCTGGGCTATTGAGGGTGGGGCTGGCTACTGCGTCTGAGCATGGGACGGGCCGTGTAGGGCTGAAAGGGGCCCTTTAGGACTGCTTGCGCCTGAAGTCCCCCCCCCCCGTGCCGGCATGTTGCCACTGGGTGTGAGGGCCACCGTAGGGCTGCAGCCGGAAGCCAGTGTGTGTGTGTGTGTGTGTGTCTGGGAAATGCTAAGTGGGCCTGGCATTGCCAGTGGGAACGGCATACAAAGCGTGCAGCTCAGTAAGGGACTGTGCGACGGAGGCAGAGACCACCGTGGGGCTGGCATAGTAGTACTGGACCTGGGATGGGGACTGTAGGGCTGGAGGTGAAATCATTCTGGGGTTGGGATACGCATGGTGGGGTGGACTTGGAGGCTCTAGGGCAGGGGCTGAAGCGTTGCAGAGCTGGAGCCAAGACGGGGAGGGTGCCCTTGGAAGCTGCAGAAGATTCTGCTGGCAGAGATGTGGCAAGCCGTGGCTGGAGCTGGAACAGAAGAGCTGGCAGTGAAATAAAGCTTGTGGGTTGACAAAGAGCTGAAATCACTGGGGCTGGGGAAAAGGGGACTCCGAAATGGCTGAGGCTGAAATCACTGGGGCTGGCATAGGAGCTGCAAGTGGCGCAGACTATGCCGATGGGATACTGAGACTGTAGGGTTGGGGTGCCGAATTCACTGGAGGCCTGGGCTATTGAGGGTGGGGCTGGCTACTGCGTCTGAGCATGGGACGGGCCGTGTAGGGCTGAAAGGGGCCCTTTAGGACTGCTTGCGCCTGAAGTCCCCCCCCCCCCCCCCCCGTGCCGGCATGTTGCCACTGGGTGTGAGGGCCACCGTAGGGCTGCAGCCGGAAGCCAGTGTGTGTGTGTGTGTGTGTGTGTGTGTCTGGGAAATGCTAAGTGGGCCTGGCATTGCCAGTGGGAACGGCATACAAAGCGTGCAGCTCAGTAAGGGACTGTGCGACGGAGGCAGAGACCACCGTGGGGCTGGCATAGTAGTACTGGACCTGGGATGGGGACTGTAGGGCTGGAGGTGAAATCATTCTGGGGTTGGGATACGCATGGTGGGGTGGACTTGGAGGCTCTAGGGCAGGGGCTGAAGCGTTGCAGAGCTGGAGCCAAGACGGGGAGGGTGCCCTTGGAAGCTGCAGAAGATTCTGCTGGCAGAGATGTGGCAAGCCGTGGCTGGAGCTGGAACAGAAGAGCTGGCAGTGAAATAAAGCTTGTGGGTTGACAAAGAGCTGAAATCACTGGGGCTGGGGAAAAGGGGACTCCGAGATGGCTGAGGCTGAAATCACTGGGGCTGGCATAGGAGCTGCAAGTGGCGCAGACTATGCCGATGGGACACTGAGACTGTAGGGTTGGGGTGCCGAATTCACTGGAGGCCTGGGCTATTGAGGGTGGGGCTGGCTACTGCGTCTGAGCATGGGACGGGCCGTGTAGGGCTGAAAGGGGCCCTTTAGGACTGCTTGCGCCTGAAGTCCCCCCCCCCCGTGCCGGCATGTTGCCACTGGGTGTGAGGGCCACCGTAGGGCTGCAGCCGGAAGCCAGTGTGTGTGTGTGTGTGTGTGTGTGTGTCTGGGAAATGCTAAGTGGGCCTGGCATTGCCAGTGGGAACGGCATACAAAGCGTGCAGCTCAGTAAGGGACTGTGCGACGGAGGCAGAGACCACCGTGGGGCTGGCATAGTAGTACTGGACCTGGGATGGGGACTGTAGGGCTGGAGGTGAAATCATTCTGGGGTTGGGATACGCATGGTGGGGTGGACTTGGAGGCTCTAGGGCAGGGGCTGAAGCGTTGCAGAGCTGGAGCCAAGACGGGGAGGGTGCCCTTGGAAGCTGCAGAAGATTCTGCTGGCAGAGATGTGGCAAGCCGTGGCTGGAGCTGGAACAGAAGAGCTGGCAGTGAAATAAAGCTTGTGGGTTGACAAAGAGCTGAAATCACTGGGGCTGGGGAAAAGGGGACTCCGAAATGGCTGAGGCTGAAATCACTGGGGCTGGCATAGGAGCTGCAAGTGGCGCAGACTATGCCGATGGGACACTGAGACTGTAGGGTTGGGGTGCCGAATTCACTGGAGGCCTGGGCTATTGAGGGTGGGGCTGGCTACTGCGTCTGAGCATGGGACGGGCCGTGTAGGGCTGAAAGGGGCCCTTTAGGACTGCTTGCGCCTGAAGTCCCCCCCCCCCGTGCCGGCATGTTGCCACTGGGTGTGAGGGCCACCGTAGGGCTGCAGCCGGAAGCCAGTGTGTGTGTGTGTGTGTGTGTCTGGGAAATGCTAAGTGGGCCTGGCATTGCCAGTGGGAACGGCATACAAAGCGTGCAGCTCAGTAAGGGACTGTGCGACGGAGGCAGAGACCACCGTGGGGCTGGCATAGTAGTACTGGACCTGGGATGGGGACTGTAGGGCTGGAGGTGAAATCATTCTGGGGTTGGGATACGCATGGTGGGGTGGACTTGGAGGCTCTAGGGCAGGGGCTGAAGCGTTGCAGAGCTGGAGCCAAGACGGGGAGGGTGCCCTTGGAAGCTGCAGAAGATTCTGCTGGCAGAGATGTGGCAAGCCGTGGCTGGAGCTGGAACAGAAGAGCTGGCAGTGAAATAAAGCTTGTGGGTTGACAAAGAGCTGAAATCACTGGGGCTGGGGAAAAGGGGACTCCGAAATGGCTGAGGCTGAAATCACTGGGGCTGGCATAGGAGCTGCAAGTGGCGCAGACTATGCCGATGGGATACTGAGACTGTAGGGTTGGGGTGCCGAATTCACTGGAGGCCTGGGCTATTGAGGGTGGGGCTGGCTACTGCGTCTGAGCATGGGACGGGCCGTGTAGGGCTGAAAGGGGCCCTTTAGGACTGCTTGCGCCTGAAGTCCCCCCCCCCCCCGTGCCGGCATGTTGCCACTGGGTGTGAGGGCCACCGTAGGGCTGCAGCCGGAAGCCAGTGTGTGTGTGTGTGTGTGTGTGTGTCTGGGAAATGCTAAGTGGGCCTGGCATTGCCAGTGGGAACGGCATACAAAGCGTGCAGCTCAGTAAGGGACTGTGCGACGGAGGCAGAGACCACCGTGGGGCTGGCATAGTAGTACTGGACCTGGGATGGGGACTGTAGGGCTGGAGGTGAAATCATTCTGGGGTTGGGATACGCATGGTGGGGTGGACTTGGAGGCTCTAGGGCAGGGGCTGAAGCGTTGCAGAGCTGGAGCCAAGACGGGGAGGGTGCCCTTGGAAGCTGCAGAAGATTCTGCTGGCAGAGATGTGGCAAGCCGTGGCTGGAGCTGGAACAGAAGAGCTGGCAGTGAAATAAAGCTTGTGGGTTGACAAAGAGCTGAAATCACTGGGGCTGGGGAAAAGGGGACTCCGAAATGGCTGAGGCTGAAATCACTGGGGCTGGCATAGGAGCTGCAAGTGGCGCAGACTATGCCGATGGGACACTGAGACTGTAGGGTTGGGGTGCCGAATTCACTGGAGGCCTGGGCTATTGAGGGTGGGGCTGGCTACTGCGTCTGAGCATGGGACGGGCCGTGTAGGGCTGAAAGGGGCCCTTTAGGACTGCTTGCGCCTGAAGTCCCCCCCCCCCCCGTGCCGGCATGTTGCCACTGGGTGTGAGGGCCACCGTAGGGCTGCAGCCGGAAGCCAGTGTGTGTGTGTGTGTGTGTGTGTGTCTGGGAAATGCTAAGTGGGCCTGGCATTGCCAGTGGGAACGGCATACAAAGCGTGCAGCTCAGTAAGGGACTGTGCGACGGAGGCAGAGACCACCGTGGGGCTGGCATAGTAGTACTGGACCTGGGATGGGGACTGTAGGGCTGGAGGTGAAATCATTCTGGGGTTGGGATACGCATGGTGGGGTGGACTTGGAGGCTCTAGGGCAGGGGCTGAAGCGTTGCAGAGCTGGAGCCAAGACGGGGAGGGTGCCCTTGGAAGCTGCAGAAGATTCTGCTGGCAGAGATGTGGCAAGCCGTGGCTGGAGCTGGAACAGAAGAGCTGGCAGTGAAATAAAGCTTGTGGGTTGACAAAGAGCTGAAATCACTGGGGCTGGGGAAAAGGGGACTCCGAAATGGCTGAGGCTGAAATCACTGGGGCTGGCATAGGAGCTGCAAGTGGCGCAGACTATGCCGATGGGACACTGAGACTGTAGGGTTGGGGTGCCGAATTCACTGGAGGCCTGGGCTATTGAGGGTGGGGCTGGCTACTGCGTCTGAGCATGGGACGGGCCGTGTAGGGCTGAAAGGGGCCCTTTAGGACTGCTTGCGCCACTCTGGCAAGGTATTCCCAGCTGCATTGCTGCCCACCCCTGGAGCATGTCTCCATCGGGGGATGGTTGGAAGGCCAGCAGTGCTCAATTACCTTTGCATCTGAGGTCAGCTTCAGGATCTTGTCATACTGTGGGGAAGCAGAGCATCATGGTAAACACCAGCTAACACACTACCTGTGTTAATTCTAACAATTCTTACCCGAATATTAACACCAATAACACTTACTATGTATGTTATTTCACTAGTAGAGGCTGGTAGCGTTCTTAACATCGAGAAACATGAAGAACACGAGACTAATTAATGCTGTTGATTATGCCATTGTAGTGTTGAAACACTTGGCCTCCAGTGCAGTAGCCCCACACTTACCTCGATAGCCTCCCCCAGCAGGTCCCGCAGCACCGGGGCGCAGATCAGCTCCGGCTTCACCGAGGACTGCGGAGGAGAAGGAGGGGGAGCAGCGGGCCCGCAGCAGGCGGCGGGCTGGCATGTCAGTATTTTGGCCAGAGCGCCGATCTCGGCCAGCACGCAGTCGGTGCAGTCCAAGTCCCCGCAGAAGGGGAACCGCTGCCGGGGAAGAGGTGCCCGGAACCCGCAGCGGACTCCGCACGCCCTCCCCGCTCCGCGGCCCCCTCGCTGCCGCCGACCCTCTCCTCACGAAGTCACCGCCCCTCCCTGGTCCGGGATACGAACGCAGAGCCCGACTTTGCCACCCGCAACCACTCCCGGGCAGCCCTTTTAGCCGGGACCTGGGCACGAGAGGTCGGAGAAGGGGAGGGGAGTATCGGGAGCGGGACCCAGCGCGACCGCGGACCCTTGGAGCAGCACTGGCTCCTTCCGGCTGAGCGCCCCGCGCTCCCATGAGCTGCAGCCGCGCAGCTTCCGGGCCCCGCCAATGCCGGCCCGCCTTTCTCCGCCCTGTCCAATCACAGCCGCCCTATCAATCCGGGCGTGGCCCTGGGCGATCGTTCGCCTGGTGCTCTGCTCCCGCCGCCGCTGCTTTGGGAGCCGGCGGAGCCTCGTCAGGTGATGCTGGGGCTTGGAAAGGGCGGGGAGAGTTCTGCCAAGTAAACGGGGAGACGGCGGGCAGCGGGCGGAATCGCGGGAGCGGGCCGTGAGGGGACTGCGGGGAGTCGCGGAACAGAGTGCGGCGGGAAGGGGCGGGCTGGGATTGGCGGAGCCGGCGCTGCCTCGGGATGTGATTGGCTGGGCTGGCCGGCTATTGCCTATAAATAGCGTGCGCTGGGGAGGCGGGCGTTAGTTGGGCGGCGCCGAGGAGGCGGAGGCGGCGGCGGAGGCGGCGGCGAGGGGCGGCGCGGCGGCGGCGAGGGGCGGCGCGGCGGCGGCGAGGGGCGGCGCCGAGGCGGCGAGGGGCGGTGGCGAGGCGGCGAGGGGCGGCGCCGAGGCGGCGGGAGCTGCAGGTGCCCGACCTGAGGAGCGCCGCAGCGCCAGGACGGGACCCGCGCGGATGTCGCTGCGCGGAGCGCTGGTGAGCACGGACGCGGCTCCTGCGTCTGTGGGGGGGCGGCGGTGCCCAGTTCTTTACGCCGCGCCCTGCGCGGCTCTGGCGGCCGCTGGGGGGACCTGGAGCGTCTAAGGGCGAACAGCTGCTGCTAGTGGCGGCCGGGGAGCACCCGTTTTGTCGTTTTCTGCATTTAGACAACTGGGAAATGCTGGGAATAAAGCTGGGTTTTTTTCCATTTTTAAGTTTTATTTTGCTTTTCTTTGCAGTAATCACAGCTTCCTTTATTAAACTACTTCATTATTTTGCTCTTTTATTACAAACTTTTAGTAAGTTGTTATTACTACATATCTGATGTTAACTCAATAAGGGTTGTAGGGCTCGGGCTGAAACATGGGCTGCCTGGGGGAAGTGAGGGAGGGGGCCTTTGCGAGAGGGTTGGGAGGTCAAGAGCGGGGGGGAAGGTACATGTTGGGCATCAGGCCTCAAGTCTCCCCAGAGATGGGATCCCTTCAGGATGGGTGGGACAACTCCAAGAGATGCTGTAGTGATCACAGTAATTGATTTCTGGCCTTATCAACAGCCCCGGGCTGCAGTGAGAAGCAGCAGCGGCTTTTAGCTGCTGGCAGCGAGAAGCTGAGGAGCTGGAGCTGAGCAAGCAGAACTGCAGGAGACAGAAATATGGTAGGATTTGAGGACAAGCGTCTTTGGGGCTGGGATAGGGAATATGGAGCCAAGATGTCAAGTGTGTGAGTGGCGATGAAATCATTAAGGGATGGGAGAGGGAGTCTAGAACTGTTAGTGGAGTTAGGATTATCAGATTGGGGCTGGAATATGGGTTCAGGAGGTGAGCTGAAACTATACAGACATGTAGCTGAAGCAAATACCCTGTCCTGCAAAACAGTAAGAGCATGATGAAGCATAGCTGGGACTACGTGGATCCAGAACTGAAACAGAAGATGTGGCAGTACAATAAAGCTTGTGGGTTGACAAAGAGCTGAAATCACTGGGGCTGGGGAAAAGGGGACTCCGAAATGGCTGAGGCTGAAATCACTGGGGCTGGCATAGGAGCTGCAAGTGGCGCAGACTATGCCGATGGGACACTGAGACTGTAGGGTTGGGGTGCCGAATTCACTGGAGGCCTGGGCTATTGAGGGTGGGGCTGGCTACTGCGTCTGAGCATGGGACGGGCCGTGTAGGGCTGAAAGGGGCCCTTTAGGACTGCTTGCGCCTGAAGTCCCCCCCCCCCCCCCCCCCCGTGCCGGCATGTTGCCACTGGGTGTGAGGGCCACCGTAGGGCTGCAGCCGGAAGCCAGTGTGTGTGTGTGTGTGTGTGTGTCTGGGAAATGCTAAGTGGGCCTGGCATTGCCAGTGGGAACGGCATACAAAGCGTGCAGCTCAGTAAGGGACTGTGCGACGGAGGCAGAGACCACCGTGGGGCTGGCATAGTAGTACTGGACCTGGGATGGGGACTGTAGGGCTGGAGGTGAAATCATTCTGGGGTTGGGATACGCATGGTGGGGTGGACTTGGAGGCTCTAGGGCAGGGGCTGAAGCGTTGCAGAGCTGGAGCCAAGACGGGGAGGGTGCCCTTGGAAGCTGCAGAAGATTCTGCTGGCAGAGATGTGGCAAGCCGTGGCTGGAGCTGGAACAGAAGAGCTGGCAGTGAAATAAAGCTTGTGGGTTGACAAAGAGCTGAAATCACTGGGGCTGGGGAAAAGGGGACTCCGAAATGGCTGAGGCTGAAATCACTGGGGCTGGCATAGGAGCTGCAAGTGGCGCAGACTATGCCGATGGGATACTGAGACTGTAGGGTTGGGGTGCCGAATTCACTGGAGGCCTGGGCTATTGAGGGTGGGGCTGGCTACTGCGTCTGAGCATGGGACGGGCCGTGTAGGGCTGAAAGGGGCCCTTTAGGACTGCTTGCGCCTGAAGTCCCCCCCCCCCCCCCCCCGTGCCGGCATGTTGCCACTGGGTGTGAGGGCCACCGTAGGGCTGCAGCCGGAAGCCAGTGTGTGTGTGTGTGTGTCTGGGAAATGCTAAGTGGGCCTGGCATTGCCAGTGGGAACGGCATACAAAGCGTGCAGCTCAGTAAGGGACTGTGCGACGGAGGCAGAGACCACCGTGGGGCTGGCATAGTAGTACTGGACCTGGGATGGGGACTGTAGGGCTGGAGGTGAAATCATTCTGGGGTTGGGATACGCATGGTGGGGTGGACTTGGAGGCTCTAGGGCAGGGGCTGAAGCGTTGCAGAGCTGGAGCCAAGACGGGGAGGGTGCCCTTGGAAGCTGCAGAAGATTCTGCTGGCAGAGATGTGGCAAGCCGTGGCTGGAGCTGGAACAGAAGAGCTGGCAGTGAAATAAAGCTTGTGGGTTGACAAAGAGCTGAAATCACTGGGGCTGGGGAAAAGGGGACTCCGAGATGGCTGAGGCTGAAATCACTGGGGCTGGCATAGGAGCTGCAAGTGGCGCAGACTATGCCGATGGGACACTGAGACTGTAGGGTTGGGGTGCCGAATTCACTGGAGGCCTGGGCTATTGAGGGTGGGGCTGGCTACTGCGTCTGAGCATGGGACGGGCCGTGTAGGGCTGAAAGGGGCCCTTTAGGACTGCTTGCGCCTGAAGTCCCCCCCCCCCGTGCCGGCATGTTGCCACTGGGTGTGAGGGCCACCGTAGGGCTGCAGCCGGAAGCCAGTGTGTGTGTGTGTGTGTGTGTGTGTGTCTGGGAAATGCTAAGTGGGCCTGGCATTGCCAGTGGGAACGGCATACAAAGCGTGCAGCTCAGTAAGGGACTGTGCGACGGAGGCAGAGACCACCGTGGGGCTGGCATAGTAGTACTGGACCTGGGATGGGGACTGTAGGGCTGGAGGTGAAATCATTCTGGGGTTGGGATACGCATGGTGGGGTGGACTTGGAGGCTCTAGGGCAGGGGCTGAAGCGTTGCAGAGCTGGAGCCAAGACGGGGAGGGTGCCCTTGGAAGCTGCAGAAGATTCTGCTGGCAGAGATGTGGCAAGCCGTGGCTGGAGCTGGAACAGAAGAGCTGGCAGTGAAATAAAGCTTGTGGGTTGACAAAGAGCTGAAATCACTGGGGCTGGGGAAAAGGGGACTCCGAAATGGCTGAGGCTGAAATCACTGGGGCTGGCATAGGAGCTGCAAGTGGCGCAGACTATGCCGATGGGACACTGAGACTGTAGGGTTGGGGTGCCGAATTCACTGGAGGCCTGGGCTATTGAGGGTGGGGCTGGCTACTGCGTCTGAGCATGGGACGGGCCGTGTAGGGCTGAAAGGGGCCCTTTAGGACTGCTTGCGCCTGAAGTCCCCCCCCCCCGTGCCGGCATGTTGCCACTGGGTGTGAGGGCCACCGTAGGGCTGCAGCCGGAAGCCAGTGTGTGTGTGTGTGTGTGTGTCTGGGAAATGCTAAGTGGGCCTGGCATTGCCAGTGGGAACGGCATACAAAGCGTGCAGCTCAGTAAGGGACTGTGCGACGGAGGCAGAGACCACCGTGGGGCTGGCATAGTAGTACTGGACCTGGGATGGGGACTGTAGGGCTGGAGGTGAAATCATTCTGGGGTTGGGATACGCATGGTGGGGTGGACTTGGAGGCTCTAGGGCAGGGGCTGAAGCGTTGCAGAGCTGGAGCCAAGACGGGGAGGGTGCCCTTGGAAGCTGCAGAAGATTCTGCTGGCAGAGATGTGGCAAGCCGTGGCTGGAGCTGGAACAGAAGAGCTGGCAGTGAAATAAAGCTTGTGGGTTGACAAAGAGCTGAAATCACTGGGGCTGGGGAAAAGGGGACTCCGAAATGGCTGAGGCTGAAATCACTGGGGCTGGCATAGGAGCTGCAAGTGGCGCAGACTATGCCGATGGGATACTGAGACTGTAGGGTTGGGGTGCCGAATTCACTGGAGGCCTGGGCTATTGAGGGTGGGGCTGGCTACTGCGTCTGAGCATGGGACGGGCCGTGTAGGGCTGAAAGGGGCCCTTTAGGACTGCTTGCGCCTGAAGTCCCCCCCCCCCGTGCCGGCATGTTGCCACTGGGTGTGAGGGCCACCGTAGGGCTGCAGCCGGAAGCCAGTGTGTGTGTGTGTGTGTGTGTGTGTGTCTGGGAAATGCTAAGTGGGCCTGGCATTGCCAGTGGGAACGGCATACAAAGCGTGCAGCTCAGTAAGGGACTGTGCGACGGAGGCAGAGACCACCGTGGGGCTGGCATAGTAGTACTGGACCTGGGATGGGGACTGTAGGGCTGGAGGTGAAATCATTCTGGGGTTGGGATACGCATGGTGGGGTGGACTTGGAGGCTCTAGGGCAGGGGCTGAAGCGTTGCAGAGCTGGAGCCAAGACGGGGAGGGTGCCCTTGGAAGCTGCAGAAGATTCTGCTGGCAGAGATGTGGCAAGCCGTGGCTGGAGCTGGAACAGAAGAGCTGGCAGTGAAATAAAGCTTGTGGGTTGACAAAGAGCTGAAATCACTGGGGCTGGGGAAAAGGGGACTCCGAAATGGCTGAGGCTGAAATCACTGGGGCTGGCATAGGAGCTGCAAGTGGCGCAGACTATGCCGATGGGACACTGAGACTGTAGGGTTGGGGTGCCGAATTCACTGGAGGCCTGGGCTATTGAGGGTGGGGCTGGCTACTGCGTCTGAGCATGGGACGGGCCGTGTAGGGCTGAAAGGGGCCCTTTAGGACTGCTTGCGCCTGAAGTCCCCCCCCCCCCGTGCCGGCATGTTGCCACTGGGTGTGAGGGCCACCGTAGGGCTGCAGCCGGAAGCCAGTGTGTGTGTGTGTGTGTGTGTCTGGGAAATGCTAAGTGGGCCTGGCATTGCCAGTGGGAACGGCATACAAAGCGTGCAGCTCAGTAAGGGACTGTGCGACGGAGGCAGAGACCACCGTGGGGCTGGCATAGTAGTACTGGACCTGGGATGGGGACTGTAGGGCTGGAGGTGAAATCATTCTGGGGTTGGGATACGCATGGTGGGGTGGACTTGGAGGCTCTAGGGCAGGGGCTGAAGCGTTGCAGAGCTGGAGCCAAGACGGGGAGGGTGCCCTTGGAAGCTGCAGAAGATTCTGCTGGCAGAGATGTGGCAAGCCGTGGCTGGAGCTGGAACAGAAGAGCTGGCAGTGAAATAAAGCTTGTGGGTTGACAAAGAGCTGAAATCACTGGGGCTGGGGAAAAGGGGACTCCGAAATGGCTGAGGCTGAAATCACTGGGGCTGGCATAGGAGCTGCAAGTGGCGCAGACTATGCCGATGGGACACTGAGACTGTAGGGTTGGGGTGCCGAATTCACTGGAGGCCTGGGCTATTGAGGGTGGGGCTGGCTACTGCGTCTGAGCATGGGACGGGCCGTGTAGGGCTGAAAGGGGCCCTTTAGGACTGCTTGCGCCTGAAGTCCCCCCCCCCCCCGTGCCGGCATGTTGCCACTGGGTGTGAGGGCCACCGTAGGGCTGCAGCCGGAAGCCAGTGTGTGTGTGTGTGTGTGTGTCTGGGAAATGCTAAGTGGGCCTGGCATTGCCAGTGGGAACGGCATACAAAGCGTGCAGCTCAGTAAGGGACTGTGCGACGGAGGCAGAGACCACCGTGGGGCTGGCATAGTAGTACTGGACCTGGGATGGGGACTGTAGGGCTGGAGGTGAAATCATTCTGGGGTTGGGATACGCATGGTGGGGTGGACTTGGAGGCTCTAGGGCAGGGGCTGAAGCGTTGCAGAGCTGGAGCCAAGACGGGGAGGGTGCCCTTGGAAGCTGCAGAAGATTCTGCTGGCAGAGATGTGGCAAGCCGTGGCTGGAGCTGGAACAGAAGAGCTGGCAGTGAAATAAAGCTTGTGGGTTGACAAAGAGCTGAAATCACTGGGGCTGGGGAAAAGGGGACTCCGAAATGGCTGAGGCTGAAATCACTGGGGCTGGCATAGGAGCTGCAAGTGGCGCAGACTATGCCGATGGGACACTGAGACTGTAGGGTTGGGGTGCCGAATTCACTGGAGGCCTGGGCTATTGAGGGTGGGGCTGGCTACTGCGTCTGAGCATGGGACGGGCCGTGTAGGGCTGAAAGGGGCCCTTTAGGACTGCTTGCGCCACTCTGGCAAGGTATTCCCAGCTGCATTGCTGCCCACCCCTGGAGCATGTCTCCATCGGGGGATGGTTGGAAGGCCAGCAGTGCTCAATTACCTTTGCATCTGAGGTCAGCTTCAGGATCTTGTCATACTGTGGGGAAGCAGAGCATCATGGTAAACACCAGCTAACACACTACCTGTGTTAATTCTAACAATTCTTACCCGAATATTAACACCAATAACACTTACTATGTATGTTATTTCACTAGTAGAGGCTGGTAGCGTTCTTAACATCGAGGAACATGAAGAACACGAGACTAATTAATGCTGTTGATTATGCCATTGTAGTGTTGAAACACTTGGCCTCCAGTGCAGTAGCCCCACACTTACCTCGATAGCCTCCCCCAGCAGGTCCCGCAGCACCGGGGCGCAGATCAGCTCCGGCTTCACCGAGGACTGCGGAGGAGAAGGAGGGGGAGCAGCGGGCCCGCAGCAGGCGGCGGGCTGGCATGTCAGTATTTTGGCCAGAGCGCCGATCTCGGCCAGCACGCAGTCGGTGCAGTCCAAGTCCCCGCAGAAGGGGAACCGCTGCCGGGGAAGAGGTGCCCGGAACCCGCAGCGGACTCCGCACGCCCTCCCCGCTCCGCGGCCCCCTCGCTGCCGCCGACCCTCTCCTCACGAAGTCACCGCCCCTCCCTGGTCCGGGATACGAACGCAGAGCCCGACTTTGCCACCCGCAACCACTCCCGGGCAGCCCTTTTAGCCGGGACCTGGGCACGAGAGGTCGGAGAAGGGGAGGGGAGTATCGGGAGCGGGACCCAGCGCGACCGCGGACCCTTGGAGCAGCACTGGCTCCTTCCGGCTGAGCGCCCCGCGCTCCCATGAGCTGCAGCCGCGCAGCTTCCGGGCCCCGCCAATGCCGGCCCGCCTTTCTCCGCCCTGTCCAATCACAGCCGCCCTATCAATCCGGGCGTGGCCCTGGGCGATCGTTCGCCTGGTGCTCTGCTCCCGCCGCCGCTGCTTTGGGAGCCGGCGGAGCCTCGTCAGGTGATGCTGGGGCTTGGAAAGGGCGGGGAGAGTTCTGCCAAGTAAACGGGGAGACGGCGGGCAGCGGGCGGAATCGCGGGAGCGGGCCGTGAGGGGACTGCGGGGAGTCGCGGAACAGAGTGCGGCGGGAAGGGGCGGGCTGGGATTGGCGGAGCCGGCGCTGCCTCGGGATGTGATTGGCTGGGCTGGCCGGCTATTGCCTATAAATAGCGTGCGCTGGGGAGGCGGGCGTTAGTTGGGCGGCGCCGAGGAGGCGGAGGCGGCGGCGGAGGCGGCGGCGAGGGGCGGCGCGGCGGCGGCGAGGGGCGGCGCGGCGGCGGCGAGGGGCGGCGCGGCGGCGGCGAGGGGCGGCGCCGAGGCGGCGAGGGGCGGTGGCGAGGCGGCGAGGGGCGGCGCCGAGGCGGCGGGAGCTGCAGGTGCCCGACCTGAGGAGCGCCGCAGCGCCAGGACGGGACCCGCGCGGATGTCGCTGCGCGGAGCGCTGGTGAGCACGGACGCGGCTCCTGCGTCTGTGGGGGGGCGGCGGTGCCCAGTTCTTTACGCCGCGCCCTGCGCGGCTCTGGCGGCCGCTGGGGGGACCTGGAGCGTCTAAGGGCGAACAGCTGCTGCTAGTGGCGGCCGGGGAGCACCCGTTTTGTCGTTTTCTGCATTTAGACAACTGGGAAATGCTGGGAATAAAGCTGGGTTTTTTTCCATTTTTAAGTTTTATTTTGCTTTTCTTTGCAGTAATCACAGCTTCCTTTATTAAACTACTTCATTATTTTGCTCTTTTATTACAAACTTTTAGTAAGTTGTTATTACTACATATCTGATGTTAACTCAATAAGGGTTGTAGGGCTCGGGCTGAAACATGGGCTGCCTGGGGGAAGTGAGGGAGGGGGCCTTTGCGAGAGGGTTGGGAGGTCAAGAGCGGGGGGGAAGGTACATGTTGGGCATCAGGCCTCAAGTCTCCCCAGAGATGGGATCCCTTCAGGATGGGTGGGACAACTCCAAGAGATGCTGTAGTGATCACAGTAATTGATTTCTGGCCTTATCAACAGCCCCGGGCTGCAGTGAGAAGCAGCAGCGGCTTTTAGCTGCTGGCAGCGAGAAGCTGAGGAGCTGGAGCTGAGCAAGCAGAACTGCAGGAGACAGAAATATGGTAGGATTTGAGGACAAGCGTCTTTGGGGCTGGGATAGGGAATATGGAGCCAAGATGTCAAGTGTGTGAGTGGCGATGAAATCATTAAGGGATGGGAGAGGGAGTCTAGAACTGTTAGTGGAGTTAGGATTATCAGATTGGGGCTGGAATATGGGTTCAGGAGGTGAGCTGAAACTATACAGACATGTAGCTGAAGCAAATACCCTGTCCTGCAAAACAGTAAGAGCATGATGAAGCATAGCTGGGACTACGTGGATCCAGAACTGAAACAGAAGATGTGGCAGTACAATAAAGCTTGTGGGTTGACAAAGAGCTGAAATCACTGGGGCTGGGGAAAAGGGGACTCCGAAATGGCTGAGGCTGAAATCACTGGGGCTGGCATAGGAGCTGCAAGTGGCGCAGACTATGCCGATGGGACACTGAGACTGTAGGGTTGGGGTGCCGAATTCACTGGAGGCCTGGGCTATTGAGGGTGGGGCTGGCTACTGCGTCTGAGCATGGGACGGGCCGTGTAGGGCTGAAAGGGGCCCTTTAGGACTGCTTGCGCCTGAAGTCCCCCCCCCCCCCCGTGCCGGCATGTTGCCACTGGGTGTGAGGGCCACCGTAGGGCTGCAGCCGGAAGCCAGTGTGTGTGTGTGTGTGTCTGGGAAATGCTAAGTGGGCCTGGCATTGCCAGTGGGAACGGCATACAAAGCGTGCAGCTCAGTAAGGGACTGTGCGACGGAGGCAGAGACCACCGTGGGGCTGGCATAGTAGTACTGGACCTGGGATGGGGACTGTAGGGCTGGAGGTGAAATCATTCTGGGGTTGGGATACGCATGGTGGGGTGGACTTGGAGGCTCTAGGGCAGGGGCTGAAGCGTTGCAGAGCTGGAGCCAAGACGGGGAGGGTGCCCTTGGAAGCTGCAGAAGATTCTGCTGGCAGAGATGTGGCAAGCCGTGGCTGGAGCTGGAACAGAAGAGCTGGCAGTGAAATAAAGCTTGTGGGTTGACAAAGAGCTGAAATCACTGGGGCTGGGGAAAAGGGGACTCCGAAATGGCTGAGGCTGAAATCACTGGGGCTGGCATAGGAGCTGCAAGTGGCGCAGACTATGCCGATGGGACACTGAGACTGTAGGGTTGGGGTGCCGAATTCACTGGAGGCCTGGGCTATTGAGGGTGGGGCTGGCTACTGCGTCTGAGCATGGGACGGGCCGTGTAGGGCTGAAAGGGGCCCTTTAGGACTGCTTGCGCCTGAAGTTCCCCCCCCCCCCCCGTGCCGGCATGTTGCCACTGGGTGTGAGGGCCACCGTAGGGCTGCAGCCGGAAGCCAGTGTGTGTGTGTGTGTGTGTGTCTGGGAAATGCTAAGTGGGCCTGGCATTGCCAGTGGGAACGGCATACAAAGCGTGCAGCTCAGTAAGGGACTGTGCGACGGAGGCAGAGACCACCGTGGGGCTGGCATAGTAGTACTGGACCTGGGATGGGGACTGTAGGGCTGGAGGTGAAATCATTCCGGGGTTGGGATACGCATGGTGGGGTGGACTTGGAGGCTCTAGGGCAGGGGCTGAAGCGTTGCAGAGCTGGAGCCAAGACGGGGAGGGTGCCCTTGGAAGCTGCAGAAGATTCTGCTGGCAGAGATGTGGCAAGCCGTGGCTGGAGCTGGAACAGAAGAGCTGGCAGTGAAATAAAGCTTGTGGGTTGACAAAGAGCTGAAATCACTGGGGCTGGGGAAAAGGGGACTCCGAAATGGCTGAGGCTGAAATCACTGGGGCTGGCATAGGAGCTGCAAGTGGCGCAGACTATGCCGATGGGATACTGAGACTGTAGGGTTGGGGTGCCGAATTCACTGGAGGCCTGGGCTATTGAGGGTGGGGCTGGCTACTGCGTCTGAGCATGGGACGGGCCGTGTAGGGCTGAAAGGGGCCCTTTAGGACTGCTTGCGCCTGAAGTCCCCCCCCCCCCCCCCCCCCGTGCCGGCATGTTGCCACTGGGTGTGAGGGCCACCGTAGGGCTGCAGCCGGAAGCCAGTGTGTGTGTGTGTGTGTCTGGGAAATGCTAAGTGGGCCTGGCATTGCCAGTGGGAACGGCATACAAAGCGTGCAGCTCAGTAAGGGACTGTGCGACGGAGGCAGAGACCACCGTGGGGCTGGCATAGTAGTACTGGACCTGGGATGGGGACTGTAGGGCTGGAGGTGAAATCATTCTGGGGTTGGGATACGCATGGTGGGGTGGACTTGGAGGCTCTAGGGCAGGGGCTGAAGCGTTGCAGAGCTGGAGCCAAGACGGGGAGGGTGCCCTTGGAAGCTGCAGAAGATTCTGCTGGCAGAGATGTGGCAAGCCGTGGCTGGAGCTGGAACAGAAGAGCTGGCAGTGAAATAAAGCTTGTGGGTTGACAAAGAGCTGAAATCACTGGGGCTGGGGAAAAGGGGACTCCGAAATGGCTGAGGCTGAAATCACTGGGGCTGGCATAGGAGCTGCAAGTGGCGCAGACTATGCCGATGGGACACTGAGACTGTAGGGTTGGGGTGCCGAATTCACTGGAGGCCTGGGCTATTGAGGGTGGGGCTGGCTACTGCGTCTGAGCATGGGACGGGCCGTGTAGGGCTGAAAGGGGCCCTTTAGGACTGCTTGCGCCTGAAGTCCCCCCCCCCCCCGTGCCGGCATGTTGCCACTGGGTGTGAGGGCCACCGTAGGGCTGCAGCCGGAAGCCAGTGTGTGTGTGTGTGTGTGTGTGTGTGTGTCTGGGAAATGCTAAGTGGGCCTGGCATTGCCAGTGGGAACGGCATACAAAGCGTGCAGCTCAGTAAGGGACTGTGCGACGGAGGCAGAGACCACCGTGGGGCTGGCATAGTAGTACTGGACCTGGGATGGGGACTGTAGGGCTGGAGGTGAAATCATTCTGGGGTTGGGATACGCATGGTGGGGTGGACTTGGAGGCTCTAGGGCAGGGGCTGAAGCGTTGCAGAGCTGGAGCCAAGACGGGGAGGGTGCCCTTGGAAGCTGCAGAAGATTCTGCTGGCAGAGATGTGGCAAGCCGTGGCTGGAGCTGGAACAGAAGAGCTGGCAGTGAAATAAAGCTTGTGGGTTGACAAAGAGCTGAAATCACTGGGGCTGGGGAAAAGGGGACTCCGAAATGGCTGAGGCTGAAATCACTGGGGCTGGCATAGGAGCTGCAAGTGGCGCAGACTATGCCGATGGGACACTGAGACTGTAGGGTTGGGGTGCCGAATTCACTGGAGGCCTGGGCTATTGAGGGTGGGGCTGGCTACTGCGTCTGAGCATGGGACGGGCCGTGTAGGGCTGAAAGGGGCCCTTTAGGACTGCTTGCGCCTGAAGTTCCCCCCCCCCCCCCCCGTGCCGGCATGTTGCCACTGGGTGTGAGGGCCACCGTAGGGCTGCAGCCGGAAGCCAGTGTGTGTGTGTGTGTGTGTGTCTGGGAAATGCTAAGTGGGCCTGGCATTGCCAGTGGGAACGGCATACAAAGCGTGCAGCTCAGTAAGGGACTGTGCGACGGAGGCAGAGACCACCGTGGGGCTGGCATAGTAGTACTGGACCTGGGATGGGGACTGTAGGGCTGGAGGTGAAATCATTCTGGGGTTGGGATACGCATGGTGGGGTGGACTTGGAGGCTCTAGGGCAGGGGCTGAAGCGTTGCAGAGCTGGAGCCAAGACGGGGAGGGTGCCCTTGGAAGCTGCAGAAGATTCTGCTGGCAGAGATGTGGCAAGCCGTGGCTGGAGCTGGAACAGAAGAGCTGGCAGTGAAATAAAGCTTGTGGGTTGACAAAGAGCTGAAATCACTGGGGCTGGGGAAAAGGGGACTCCGAAATGGCTGAGGCTGAAATCACTGGGGCTGGCATAGGAGCTGCAAGTGGCGCAGACTATGCCGATGGGACACTGAGACTGTAGGGTTGGGGTGCCGAATTCACTGGAGGCCTGGGCTATTGAGGGTGGGGCTGGCTACTGCGTCTGAGCATGGGACGGGCCGTGTAGGGCTGAAAGGGGCCCTTTAGGACTGCTTGCGCCTGAAGTCCCCCCCCCCCCGTGCCGGCATGTTGCCACTGGGTGTGAGGGCCACCGTAGGGCTGCAGCCGGAAGCCAGTGTGTGTGTGTGTGTGTGTGTGTCTGGGAAATGCTAAGTGGGCCTGGCATTGCTAGTGGGAACGGCATACAAAGCGTGCAGCTCAGTAAGGGACTGTGCGACGGAGGCAGAGACCACCGTGGGGCTGGCATAGTAGTACTGGACCTGGGATGGGGACTGTAGGGCTGGAGGTGAAATCATTCTGGGGTTGGGATACGCATGGTGGGGTGGACTTGGAGGCTCTAGGGCAGGGGCTGAAGCGTTGCAGAGCTGGAGCCAAGACGGGGAGGGTGCCCTTGGAAGCTGCAGAAGATTCTGCTGGCAGAGATGTGGCAAGCCGTGGCTGGAGCTGGAACAGAAGAGCTGGCAGTGAAATAAAGCTTGTGGGTTGACAAAGAGCTGAAATCACTGGGGCTGGGGAAAAGGGGACTCCGAAATGGCTGAGGCTGAAATCACTGGGGCTGGCATAGGAGCTGCAAGTGGCGCAGACTATGCCGATGGGATACTGAGACTGTAGGGTTGGGGTGCCGAATTCACTGGAGGCCTGGGCTATTGAGGGTGGGGCTGGCTACTGCGTCTGAGCATGGGACGGGCCGTGTAGGGCTGAAAGGGGCCCTTTAGGACTGCTTGCGCCTGAAGTCCCCCCCCCCCCCCCCCCGTGCCGGCATGTTGCCACTGGGTGTGAGGGCCACCGTAGGGCTGCAGCCGGAAGCCAGTGTGTGTGTGTGTGTGTCTGGGAAATGCTAAGTGGGCCTGGCATTGCCAGTGGGAACGGCATACAAAGCGTGCAGCTCAGTAAGGGACTGTGCGACGGAGGCAGAGACCACCGTGGGGCTGGCATAGTAGTACTGGACCTGGGATGGGGACTGTAGGGCTGGAGGTGAAATCATTCTGGGGTTGGGATACGCATGGTGGGGTGGACTTGGAGGCTCTAGGGCAGGGGCTGAAGCGTTGCAGAGCTGGAGCCAAGACGGGGAGGGTGCCCTTGGAAGCTGCAGAAGATTCTGCTGGCAGAGATGTGGCAAGCCGTGGCTGGAGCTGGAACAGAAGAGCTGGCAGTGAAATAAAGCTTGTGGGTTGACAAAGAGCTGAAATCACTGGGGCTGGGGAAAAGGGGACTCCGAGATGGCTGAGGCTGAAATCACTGGGGCTGGCATAGGAGCTGCAAGTGGCGCAGACTATGCCGATGGGACACTGAGACTGTAGGGTTGGGGTGCCGAATTCACTGGAGGCCTGGGCTATTGAGGGTGGGGCTGGCTACTGCGTCTGAGCATGGGACGGGCCGTGTAGGGCTGAAAGGGGCCCTTTAGGACTGCTTGCGCCTGAAGTCCCCCCCCCCGTGCCGGCATGTTGCCACTGGGTGTGAGGGCCACCGTAGGGCTGCAGCCGGAAGCCAGTGTGTGTGTGTGTGTGTGTGTGTGTGTCTGGGAAATGCTAAGTGGGCCTGGCATTGCCAGTGGGAACGGCATACAAAGCGTGCAGCTCAGTAAGGGACTGTGCGACGGAGGCAGAGACCACCGTGGGGCTGGCATAGTAGTACTGGACCTGGGATGGGGACTGTAGGGCTGGAGGTGAAATCATTCTGGGGTTGGGATACGCATGGTGGGGTGGACTTGGAGGCTCTAGGGCAGGGGCTGAAGCGTTGCAGAGCTGGAGCCAAGACGGGGAGGGTGCCCTTGGAAGCTGCAGAAGATTCTGCTGGCAGAGATGTGGCAAGCCGTGGCTGGAGCTGGAACAGAAGAGCTGGCAGTGAAATAAAGCTTGTGGGTTGACAAAGAGCTGAAATCACTGGGGCTGGGGAAAAGGGGACTCCGAAATGGCTGAGGCTGAAATCACTGGGGCTGGCATAGGAGCTGCAAGTGGCGCAGACTATGCCGATGGGACACTGAGACTGTAGGGTTGGGGTGCCGAATTCACTGGAGGCCTGGGCTATTGAGGGTGGGGCTGGCTACTGCGTCTGAGCATGGGACGGGCCGTGTAGGGCTGAAAGGGGCCCTTTAGGACTGCTTGCGCCTGAAGTCCCCCCCCCCCGTGCCGGCATGTTGCCACTGGGTGTGAGGGCCACCGTAGGGCTGCAGCCGGAAGCCAGTGTGTGTGTGTGTGTGTGTGTCTGGGAAATGCTAAGTGGGCCTGGCATTGCCAGTGGGAACGGCATACAAAGCGTGCAGCTCAGTAAGGGACTGTGCGACGGAGGCAGAGACCACCGTGGGGCTGGCATAGTAGTACTGGACCTGGGATGGGGACTGTAGGGCTGGAGGTGAAATCATTCTGGGGTTGGGATACGCATGGTGGGGTGGACTTGGAGGCTCTAGGGCAGGGGCTGAAGCGTTGCAGAGCTGGAGCCAAGACGGGGAGGGTGCCCTTGGAAGCTGCAGAAGATTCTGCTGGCAGAGATGTGGCAAGCCGTGGCTGGAGCTGGAACAGAAGAGCTGGCAGTGAAATAAAGCTTGTGGGTTGACAAAGAGCTGAAATCACTGGGGCTGGGGAAAAGGGGACTCCGAAATGGCTGAGGCTGAAATCACTGGGGCTGGCATAGGAGCTGCAAGTGGCGCAGACTATGCCGATGGGATACTGAGACTGTAGGGTTGGGGTGCCGAATTCACTGGAGGCCTGGGCTATTGAGGGTGGGGCTGGCTACTGCGTCTGAGCATGGGACGGGCCGTGTAGGGCTGAAAGGGGCCCTTTAGGACTGCTTGCGCCTGAAGTCCCCCCCCCCCCCCCCCGTGCCGGCATGTTGCCACTGGGTGTGAGGGCCACCGTAGGGCTGCAGCCGGAAGCCAGTGTGTGTGTGTGTGTGTCTGGGAAATGCTAAGTGGGCCTGGCATTGCCAGTGGGAACGGCATACAAAGCGTGCAGCTCAGTAAGGGACTGTGCGACGGAGGCAGAGACCACCGTGGGGCTGGCATAGTAGTACTGGACCTGGGATGGGGACTGTAGGGCTGGAGGTGAAATCATTCTGGGGTTGGGATACGCATGGTGGGGTGGACTTGGAGGCTCTAGGGCAGGGGCTGAAGCGTTGCAGAGCTGGAGCCAAGACGGGGAGGGTGCCCTTGGAAGCTGCAGAAGATTCTGCTGGCAGAGATGTGGCAAGCCGTGGCTGGAGCTGGAACAGAAGAGCTGGCAGTGAAATAAAGCTTGTGGGTTGACAAAGAGCTGAAATCACTGGGGCTGGGGAAAAGGGGACTCCGAGATGGCTGAGGCTGAAATCACTGGGGCTGGCATAGGAGCTGCAAGTGGCGCAGACTATGCCGATGGGACACTGAGACTGTAGGGTTGGGGTGCCGAATTCACTGGAGGCCTGGGCTATTGAGGGTGGGGCTGGCTACTGCGTCTGAGCATGGGACGGGCCGTGTAGGGCTGAAAGGGGCCCTTTAGGACTGCTTGCGCCTGAAGTCCCCCCCCCCCGTGCCGGCATGTTGCCACTGGGTGTGAGGGCCACCGTAGGGCTGCAGCCGGAAGCCAGTGTGTGTGTGTGTGTGTGTGTGTGTGTCTGGGAAATGCTAAGTGGGCCTGGCATTGCCAGTGGGAACGGCATACAAAGCGTGCAGCTCAGTAAGGGACTGTGCGACGGAGGCAGAGACCACCGTGGGGCTGGCATAGTAGTACTGGACCTGGGATGGGGACTGTAGGGCTGGAGGTGAAATCATTCTGGGGTTGGGATACGCATGGTGGGGTGGACTTGGAGGCTCTAGGGCAGGGGCTGAAGCGTTGCAGAGCTGGAGCCAAGACGGGGAGGGTGCCCTTGGAAGCTGCAGAAGATTCTGCTGGCAGAGATGTGGCAAGCCGTGGCTGGAGCTGGAACAGAAGAGCTGGCAGTGAAATAAAGCTTGTGGGTTGACAAAGAGCTGAAATCACTGGGGCTGGGGAAAAGGGGACTCCGAAATGGCTGAGGCTGAAATCACTGGGGCTGGCATAGGAGCTGCAAGTGGCGCAGACTATGCCGATGGGACACTGAGACTGTAGGGTTGGGGTGCCGAATTCACTGGAGGCCTGGGCTATTGAGGGTGGGGCTGGCTACTGCGTCTGAGCATGGGACGGGCCGTGTAGGGCTGAAAGGGGCCCTTTAGGACTGCTTGCGCCTGAAGTCCCCCCCCCCCCGTGCCGGCATGTTGCCACTGGGTGTGAGGGCCACCGTAGGGCTGCAGCCGGAAGCCAGTGTGTGTGTGTGTGTGTGTGTCTGGGAAATGCTAAGTGGGCCTGGCATTGCCAGTGGGAACGGCATACAAAGCGTGCAGCTCAGTAAGGGACTGTGCGACGGAGGCAGAGACCACCGTGGGGCTGGCATAGTAGTACTGGACCTGGGATGGGGACTGTAGGGCTGGAGGTGAAATCATTCTGGGGTTGGGATACGCATGGTGGGGTGGACTTGGAGGCTCTAGGGCAGGGGCTGAAGCGTTGCAGAGCTGGAGCCAAGACGGGGAGGGTGCCCTTGGAAGCTGCAGAAGATTCTGCTGGCAGAGATGTGGCAAGCCGTGGCTGGAGCTGGAACAGAAGAGCTGGCAGTGAAATAAAGCTTGTGGGTTGACAAAGAGCTGAAATCACTGGGGCTGGGGAAAAGGGGACTCCGAAATGGCTGAGGCTGAAATCACTGGGGCTGGCATAGGAGCTGCAAGTGGCGCAGACTATGCCGATGGGACACTGAGACTGTAGGGTTGGGGTGCCGAATTCACTGGAGGCCTGGGCTATTGAGGGTGGGGCTGGCTACTGCGTCTGAGCATGGGACGGGCCGTGTAGGGCTGAAAGGGGCCCTTTAGGACTGCTTGCGCCTGAAGTCCCCCCCCCCCCCGTGCCGGCATGTTGCCACTGGGTGTGAGGGCCACCGTAGGGCTGCAGCCGGAAGCCAGTGTGTGTGTGTGTGTGTGTGTCTGGGAAATGCTAAGTGGGCCTGGCATTGCCAGTGGGAACGGCATACAAAGCGTGCAGCTCAGTAAGGGACTGTGCGACGGAGGCAGAGACCACCGTGGGGCTGGCATAGTAGTACTGGACCTGGGATGGGGACTGTAGGGCTGGAGGTGAAATCATTCTGGGGTTGGGATACGCATGGTGGGGTGGACTTGGAGGCTCTAGGGCAGGGGCTGAAGCGTTGCAGAGCTGGAGCCAAGACGGGGAGGGTGCCCTTGGAAGCTGCAGAAGATTCTGCTGGCAGAGATGTGGCAAGCCGTGGCTGGAGCTGGAACAGAAGAGCTGGCAGTGAAATAAAGCTTGTGGGTTGACAAAGAGCTGAAATCACTGGGGCTGGGGAAAAGGGGACTCCGAAATGGCTGAGGCTGAAATCACTGGGGCTGGCATAGGAGCTGCAAGTGGCGCAGACTATGCCGATGGGACACTGAGACTGTAGGGTTGGGGTGCCGAATTCACTGGAGGCCTGGGCTATTGAGGGTGGGGCTGGCTACTGCGTCTGAGCATGGGACGGGCCGTGTAGGGCTGAAAGGGGCCCTTTAGGACTGCTTGCGCCACTCTGGCAAGGTATTCCCAGCTGCATTGCTGCCCACCCCTGGAGCATGTCTCCATCGGGGGATGGTTGGAAGGCCAGCAGTGCTCAATTACCTTTGCATCTGAGGTCAGCTTCAGGATCTTGTCATACTGTGGGGAAGCAGAGCATCATGGTAAACACCAGCTAACACACTACCTGTGTTAATTCTAACAATTCTTACCCGAATATTAACACCAATAACACTTACTATGTATGTTATTTCACTAGTAGAGGCTGGTAGCGTTCTTAACATCGAGGAACATGAAGAACACGAGACTAATTAATGCTGTTGATTATGCCATTGTAGTGTTGAAACACTTGGCCTCCAGTGCAGTAGCCCCACACTTACCTCGATAGCCTCCCCCAGCAGGTCCCGCAGCACCGGGGCGCAGATCAGCTCCGGCTTCACCGAGGACTGCGGAGGAGAAGGAGGGGGAGCAGCGGGCCCGCAGCAGGCGGCGGGCTGGCATGTCAGTATTTTGGCCAGAGCGCCGATCTCGGCCAGCACGCAGTCGGTGCAGTCCAAGTCCCCGCAGAAGGGGAACCGCTGCCGGGGAAGAGGTGCCCGGAACCCGCAGCGGACTCCGCACGCCCTCCCCGCTCCGCGGCCCCCTCGCTGCCGCCGACCCTCTCCTCACGAAGTCACCGCCCCTCCCTGGTCCGGGATACGAACGCAGAGCCCGACTTTGCCACCCGCAACCACTCCCGGGCAGCCCTTTTAGCCGGGACCTGGGCACGAGAGGTCGGAGAAGGGGAGGGGAGTATCGGGAGCGGGACCCAGCGCGACCGCGGACCCTTGGAGCAGCACTGGCTCCTTCCGGCTGAGCGCCCCGCGCTCCCATGAGCTGCAGCCGCGCAGCTTCCGGGCCCCGCCAATGCCGGCCCGCCTTTCTCCGCCCTGTCCAATCACAGCCGCCCTATCAATCCGGGCGTGGCCCTGGGCGATCGTTCGCCTGGTGCTCTGCTCCCGCCGCCGCTGCTTTGGGAGCCGGCGGAGCCTCGTCAGGTGATGCTGGGGCTTGGAAAGGGCGGGGAGAGTTCTGCCAAGTAAACGGGGAGACGGCGGGCAGCGGGCGGAATCGCGGGAGCGGGCCGTGAGGGGACTGCGGGGAGTCGCGGAACAGAGTGCGGCGGGAAGGGGCGGGCTGGGATTGGCGGAGCCGGCGCTGCCTCGGGATGTGATTGGCTGGGCTGGCCGGCTATTGCCTATAAATAGCGTGCGCTGGGGAGGCGGGCGTTAGTTGGGCGGCGCCGAGGAGGCGGAGGCGGCGGCGGAGGCGGCGGCGAGGGGCGGCGCGGCGGCGGCGAGGGGCGGCGCGGCGGCGGCGAGGGGCGGCGAGGGGCGGCGCCGAGGCGGCGAGGGGCGGTGGCGAGGCGGCGAGGGGCGGCGCCGAGGCGGCGGGAGCTGCAGGTGCCCGACCTGAGGAGCGCCGCAGCGCCAGGACGGGACCCGCGCGGATGTCGCTGCGCGGAGCGCTGGTGAGCACGGACGCGGCTCCTGCGTCTGTGGGGGGGCGGCGGTGCCCAGTTCTTTACGCCGCGCCCTGCGCGGCTCTGGCGGCCGCTGGGGGGACCTGGAGCGTCTAAGGGCGAACAGCTGCTGCTAGTGGCGGCCGGGGAGCACCCGTTTTGTCGTTTTCTGCATTTAGACAACTGGGAAATGCTGGGAATAAAGCTGGGTTTTTTTCCATTTTTAAGTTTTATTTTGCTTTTCTTTGCAGTAATCACAGCTTCCTTTATTAAACTACTTCATTATTTTGCTCTTTTATTACAAACTTTTAGTAAGTTGTTATTACTACATATCTGATGTTAACTCAATAAGGGTTGTAGGGCTCGGGCTGAAACATGGGCTGCCTGGGGGAAGTGAGGGAGGGGGCCTTTGCGAGAGGGTTGGGAGGTCAAGAGCGGGGGGGAAGGTACATGTTGGGCATCAGGCCTCAAGTCTCCCCAGAGATGGGATCCCTTCAGGATGGGTGGGACAACTCCAAGAGATGCTGTAGTGATCACAGTAATTGATTTCTGGCCTTATCAACAGCCCCGGGCTGCAGTGAGAAGCAGCAGCGGCTTTTAGCTGCTGGCAGCGAGAAGCTGAGGAGCTGGAGCTGAGCAAGCAGAACTGCAGGAGACAGAAATATGGTAGGATTTGAGGACAAGCGTCTTTGGGGCTGGGATAGGGAATATGGAGCCAAGATGTCAAGTGTGTGAGTGGCGATGAAATCATTAAGGGATGGGAGAGGGAGTCTAGAACTGTTAGTGGAGTTAGGATTATCAGATTGGGGCTGGAATATGGGTTCAGGAGGTGAGCTGAAACTATACAGACATGTAGCTGAAGCAAATACCCTGTCCTGCAAAACAGTAAGAGCATGATGAAGCATAGCTGGGACTACGTGGATCCAGAACTGAAACAGAAGATGTGGCAGTACAATAAAGCTTGTGGGTTGACAAAGAGCTGAAATCACTGGGGCTGGGGAAAAGGGGACTCCGAAATGGCTGAGGCTGAAATCACTGGGGCTGGCATAGGAGCTGCAAGTGGCGCAGACTATGCCGATGGGACACTGAGACTGTAGGGTTGGGGTGCCGAATTCACTGGAGGCCTGGGCTATTGAGGGTGGGGCTGGCTACTGCGTCTGAGCATGGGACGGGCCGTGTAGGGCTGAAAGGGGCCCTTTAGGACTGCTTGCGCCTGAAGTCCCCCCCCCCCCCCCCCCCCGTGCCGGCATGTTGCCACTGGGTGTGAGGGCCACCGTAGGGCTGCAGCCGGAAGCCAGTGTGTGTGTGTGTGTGTGTGTGTGTCTGGGAAATGCTAAGTGGGCCTGGCATTGCCAGTGGGAACGGCATACAAAGCGTGCAGCTCAGTAAGGGACTGTGCGACGGAGGCAGAGACCACCGTGGGGCTGGCATAGTAGTACTGGACCTGGGATGGGGACTGTAGGGCTGGAGGTGAAATCATTCTGGGGTTGGGATACGCATGGTGGGGTGGACTTGGAGGCTCTAGGGCAGGGGCTGAAGCGTTGCAGAGCTGGAGCCAAGACGGGGAGGGTGCCCTTGGAAGCTGCAGAAGATTCTGCTGGCAGAGATGTGGCAAGCCGTGGCTGGAGCTGGAACAGAAGAGCTGGCAGTGAAATAAAGCTTGTGGGTTGACAAAGAGCTGAAATCACTGGGGCTGGGGAAAAGGGGACTCCGAAATGGCTGAGGCTGAAATCACTGGGGCTGGCATAGGAGCTGCAAGTGGCGCAGACTATGCCGATGGGACACTGAGACTGTAGGGTTGGGGTGCCGAATTCACTGGAGGCCTGGGCTATTGAGGGTGGGGCTGGCTACTGCGTCTGAGCATGGGACGGGCCGTGTAGGGCTGAAAGGGGCCCTTTAGGACTGCTTGCGCCTGAAGTTTCCCCCCCCCCCCCCCGTGCCGGCATGTTGCCACTGGGTGTGAGGGCCACCGTAGGGCTGCAGCCGGAAGCCAGTGTGTGTGTGTGTGTGTGTGTCTGGGAAATGCTAAGTGGGCCTGGCATTGCCAGTGGGAACGGCATACAAAGCGTGCAGCTCAGTAAGGGACTGTGCGACGGAGGCAGAGACCACCGTGGGGCTGGCATAGTAGTACTGGACCTGGGATGGGGACTGTAGGGCTGGAGGTGAAATCATTCCGGGGTTGGGATACGCATGGTGGGGTGGACTTGGAGGCTCTAGGGCAGGGGCTGAAGCGTTGCAGAGCTGGAGCCAAGACGGGGAGGGTGCCCTTGGAAGCTGCAGAAGATTCTGCTGGCAGAGATGTGGCAAGCCGTGGCTGGAGCTGGAACAGAAGAGCTGGCAGTGAAATAAAGCTTGTGGGTTGACAAAGAGCTGAAATCACTGGGGCTGGGGAAAAGGGGACTCCGAAATGGCTGAGGCTGAAATCACTGGGGCTGGCATAGGAGCTGCAAGTGGCGCAGACTATGCCGATGGGATACTGAGACTGTAGGGTTGGGGTGCCGAATTCACTGGAGGCCTGGGCTATTGAGGGTGGGGCTGGCTACTGCGTCTGAGCATGGGACGGGCCGTGTAGGGCTGAAAGGGGCCCTTTAGGACTGCTTGCGCCTGAAGTCCCCCCCCCCCCCCCCCCCCGTGCCGGCATGTTGCCACTGGGTGTGAGGGCCACCGTAGGGCTGCAGCCGGAAGCCAGTGTGTGTGTGTGTGTGTCTGGGAAATGCTAAGTGGGCCTGGCATTGCCAGTGGGAACGGCATACAAAGCGTGCAGCTCAGTAAGGGACTGTGCGACGGAGGCAGAGACCACCGTGGGGCTGGCATAGTAGTACTGGACCTGGGATGGGGACTGTAGGGCTGGAGGTGAAATCATTCTGGGGTTGGGATACGCATGGTGGGGTGGACTTGGAGGCTCTAGGGCAGGGGCTGAAGCGTTGCAGAGCTGGAGCCAAGACGGGGAGGGTGCCCTTGGAAGCTGCAGAAGATTCTGCTGGCAGAGATGTGGCAAGCCGTGGCTGGAGCTGGAACAGAAGAGCTGGCAGTGAAATAAAGCTTGTGGGTTGACAAAGAGCTGAAATCACTGGGGCTGGGGAAAAGGGGACTCCGAAATGGCTGAGGCTGAAATCACTGGGGCTGGCATAGGAGCTGCAAGTGGCGCAGACTATGCCGATGGGACACTGAGACTGTAGGGTTGGGGTGCCGAATTCACTGGAGGCCTGGGCTATTGAGGGTGGGGCTGGCTACTGCGTCTGAGCATGGGACGGGCCGTGTAGGGCTGAAAGGGGCCCTTTAGGACTGCTTGCGCCTGAAGTCCCCCCCCCCCCCGTGCCGGCATGTTGCCACTGGGTGTGAGGGCCACCGTAGGGCTGCAGCCGGAAGCCAGTGTGTGTGTGTGTGTGTGTGTGTGTGTGTCTGGGAAATGCTAAGTGGGCCTGGCATTGCCAGTGGGAACGGCATACAAAGCGTGCAGCTCAGTAAGGGACTGTGCGACGGAGGCAGAGACCACCGTGGGGCTGGCATAGTAGTACTGGACCTGGGATGGGGACTGTAGGGCTGGAGGTGAAATCATTCTGGGGTTGGGATACGCATGGTGGGGTGGACTTGGAGGCTCTAGGGCAGGGGCTGAAGCGTTGCAGAGCTGGAGCCAAGACGGGGAGGGTGCCCTTGGAAGCTGCAGAAGATTCTGCTGGCAGAGATGTGGCAAGCCGTGGCTGGAGCTGGAACAGAAGAGCTGGCAGTGAAATAAAGCTTGTGGGTTGACAAAGAGCTGAAATCACTGGGGCTGGGGAAAAGGGGACTCCGAAATGGCTGAGGCTGAAATCACTGGGGCTGGCATAGGAGCTGCAAGTGGCGCAGACTATGCCGATGGGATACTGAGACTGTAGGGTTGGGGTGCCGAATTCACTGGAGGCCTGGGCTATTGAGGGTGGGGCTGGCTACTGCGTCTGAGCATGGGACGGGCCGTGTAGGGCTGAAAGGGGCCCTTTAGGACTGCTTGCGCCTGAAGTCCCCCCCCCCCCCCCCCCCGTGCCGGCATGTTGCCACTGGGTGTGAGGGCCACCGTAGGGCTGCAGCCGGAAGCCAGTGTGTGTGTGTGTGTGTCTGGGAAATGCTAAGTGGGCCTGGCATTGCCAGTGGGAACGGCATACAAAGCGTGCAGCTCAGTAAGGGACTGTGCGACGGAGGCAGAGACCAACGTGGGGCTGGCATAGTAGTACTGGACCTGGGATGGGGACTGTAGGGCTGGAGGTGAAATCATTCCGGGGTTGGGATACGCATGGTGGGGTGGACTTGGAGGCTCTAGGGCAGGGGCTGAAGCGTTGCAGAGCTGGAGCCAAGACGGGGAGGGTGCCCTTGGAAGCTGCAGAAGATTCTGCTGGCAGAGATGTGGCAAGCCGTGGCTGGAGCTGGAACAGAAGAGCTGGCAGTGAAATAAAGCTTGTGGGTTGACAAAGAGCTGAAATCACTGGGGCTGGGGAAAAGGGGACTCCGAGATGGCTGAGGCTGAAATCACTGGGGCTGGCATAGGAGCTGCAAGTGGCGCAGACTATGCCGATGGGACACTGAGACTGTAGGGTTGGGGTGCCGAATTCACTGGAGGCCTGGGCTATTGAGGGTGGGGCTGGCTACTGCGTCTGAGCATGGGACGGGCCGTGTAGGGCTGAAAGGGGCCCTTTAGGACTGCTTGCGCCTGAAGTTCCCCCCCCCCCCCCCCCGTGCCGGCATGTTGCCACTGGGTGTGAGGGCCACCGTAGGGCTGCAGCCGGAAGCCAGTGTGTGTGTGTGTGTGTGTGTCTGGGAAATGCTAAGTGGGCCTGGCATTGCCAGTGGGAACGGCATACAAAGCGTGCAGCTCAGTAAGGGACTGTGCGACGGAGGCAGAGACCACCGTGGGGCTGGCATAGTAGTACTGGACCTGGGATGGGGACTGTAGGGCTGGAGGTGAAATCATTCTGGGGTTGGGATACGCATGGTGGGGTGGACTTGGAGGCTCTAGGGCAGGGGCTGAAGCGTTGCAGAGCTGGAGCCAAGACGGGGAGGGTGCCCTTGGAAGCTGCAGAAGATTCTGCTGGCAGAGATGTGGCAAGCCGTGGCTGGAGCTGGAACAGAAGAGCTGGCAGTGAAATAAAGCTTGTGGGTTGACAAAGAGCTGAAATCACTGGGGCTGGGGAAAAGGGGACTCCGAAATGGCTGAGGCTGAAATCACTGGGGCTGGCATAGGAGCTGCAAGTGGCGCAGACTATGCCGATGGGATACTGAGACTGTAGGGTTGGGGTGCCGAATTCACTGGAGGCCTGGGCTATTGAGGGTGGGGCTGGCTACTGCGTCTGAGCATGGGACGGGCCGTGTAGGGCTGAAAGGGGCCCTTTAGGACTGCTTGCGCCTGAAGTCCCCCCCCCCCCCCCCCCCGTGCCGGCATGTTGCCACTGGGTGTGAGGGCCACCGTAGGGCTGCAGCCGGAAGCCAGTGTGTGTGTGTGTGTGTCTGGGAAATGCTAAGTGGGCCTGGCATTGCCAGTGGGAACGGCATACAAAGCGTGCAGCTCAGTAAGGGACTGTGCGACGGAGGCAGAGACCAACGTGGGGCTGGCATAGTAGTACTGGACCTGGGATGGGGACTGTAGGGCTGGAGGTGAAATCATTCCGGGGTTGGGATACGCATGGTGGGGTGGACTTGGAGGCTCTAGGGCAGGGGCTGAAGCGTTGCAGAGCTGGAGCCAAGACGGGGAGGGTGCCCTTGGAAGCTGCAGAAGATTCTGCTGGCAGAGATGTGGCAAGCCGTGGCTGGAGCTGGAACAGAAGAGCTGGCAGTGAAATAAAGCTTGTGGGTTGACAAAGAGCTGAAATCACTGGGGCTGGGGAAAAGGGGACTCCGAGATGGCTGAGGCTGAAATCACTGGGGCTGGCATAGGAGCTGCAAGTGGCGCAGACTATGCCGATGGGACACTGAGACTGTAGGGTTGGGGTGCCGAATTCACTGGAGGCCTGGGCTATTGAGGGTGGGGCTGGCTACTGCGTCTGAGCATGGGACGGGCCGTGTAGGGCTGAAAGGGGCCCTTTAGGACTGCTTGCGCCTGAAGTTCCCCCCCCCCCCCCCCCGTGCCGGCATGTTGCCACTGGGTGTGAGGGCCACCGTAGGGCTGCAGCCGGAAGCCAGTGTGTGTGTGTGTGTGTGTGTCTGGGAAATGCTAAGTGGGCCTGGCATTGCCAGTGGGAACGGCATACAAAGCGTGCAGCTCAGTAAGGGACTGTGCGACGGAGGCAGAGACCACCGTGGGGCTGGCATAGTAGTACTGGACCTGGGATGGGGACTGTAGGGCTGGAGGTGAAATCATTCTGGGGTTGGGATACGCATGGTGGGGTGGACTTGGAGGCTCTAGGGCAGGGGCTGAAGCGTTGCAGAGCTGGAGCCAAGACGGGGAGGGTGCCCTTGGAAGCTGCAGAAGATTCTGCTGGCAGAGATGTGGCAAGCCGTGGCTGGAGCTGGAACAGAAGAGCTGGCAGTGAAATAAAGCTTGTGGGTTGACAAAGAGCTGAAATCACTGGGGCTGGGGAAAAGGGGACTCCGAAATGGCTGAGGCTGAAATCACTGGGGCTGGCATAGGAGCTGCAAGTGGCGCAGACTATGCCGATGGGACACTGAGACTGTAGGGTTGGGGTGCCGAATTCACTGGAGGCCTGGGCTATTGAGGGTGGGGCTGGCTACTGCGTCTGAGCATGGGACGGGCCGTGTAGGGCTGAAAGGGGCCCTTTAGGACTGCTTGCGCCTGAAGTCCCCCCCCCCCCCCCCCCCGTGCCGGCATGTTGCCACTGGGTGTGAGGGCCACCGTAGGGCTGCAGCCGGAAGCCAGTGTGTGTGTGTGTGTGTGTGTGTGTGTGTCTGGGAAATGCTAAGTGGGCCTGGCATTGCCAGTGGGAACGGCATACAAAGCGTGCAGCTCAGTAAGGGACTGTGCGACGGAGGCAGAGACCACCGTGGGGCTGGCATAGTAGTACTGGACCTGGGATGGGGACTGTAGGGCTGGAGGTGAAATCATTCTGGGGTTGGGATACGCATGGTGGGGTGGACTTGGAGGCTCTAGGGCAGGGGCTGAAGCGTTGCAGAGCTGGAGCCAAGACGGGGAGGGTGCCCTTGGAAGCTGCAGAAGATTCTGCTGGCAGAGATGTGGCAAGCCGTGGCTGGAGCTGGAACAGAAGAGCTGGCAGTGAAATAAAGCTTGTGGGTTGACAAAGAGCTGAAATCACTGGGGCTGGGGAAAAGGGGACTCCGAAATGGCTGAGGCTGAAATCACTGGGGCTGGCATAGGAGCTGCAAGTGGCGCAGACTATGCCGATGGGACACTGAGACTGTAGGGTTGGGGTGCCGAATTCACTGGAGGCCTGGGCTATTGAGGGTGGGGCTGGCTACTGCGTCTGAGCATGGGACGGGCCGTGTAGGGCTGAAAGGGGCCCTTTAGGACTGCTTGCGCCTGAAGTTCCCCCCCCCCCCCCCCGTGCCGGCATGTTGCCACTGGGTGTGAGGGCCACCGTAGGGCTGCAGCCGGAAGCCAGTGTGTGTGTGTGTGTGTCTGGGAAATGCTAAGTGGGCCTGGCATTGCCAGTGGGAACGGCATACAAAGCGTGCAGCTCAGTAAGGGACTGTGCGACGGAGGCAGAGACCAACGTGGGGCTGGCATAGTAGTACTGGACCTGGGATGGGGACTGTAGGGCTGGAGGTGAAATCATTCCGGGGTTGGGATACGCATGGTGGGGTGGACTTGGAGGCTCTAGGGCAGGGGCTGAAGCGTTGCAGAGCTGGAGCCAAGACGGGGAGGGTGCCCTTGGAAGCTGCAGAAGATTCTGCTGGCAGAGATGTGGCAAGCCGTGGCTGGAGCTGGAACAGAAGAGCTGGCAGTGAAATAAAGCTTGTGGGTTGACAAAGAGCTGAAATCACTGGGGCTGGGGAAAAGGGGACTCCGAGATGGCTGAGGCTGAAATCACTGGGGCTGGCATAGGAGCTGCAAGTGGCGCAGACTATGCCGATGGGACACTGAGACTGTAGGGTTGGGGTGCCGAATTCACTGGAGGCCTGGGCTATTGAGGGTGGGGCTGGCTACTGCGTCTGAGCATGGGACGGGCCGTGTAGGGCTGAAAGGGGCCCTTTAGGACTGCTTGCGCCTGAAGTTCCCCCCCCCCCCCCCCCGTGCCGGCATGTTGCCACTGGGTGTGAGGGCCACCGTAGGGCTGCAGCCGGAAGCCAGTGTGTGTGTGTGTGTGTGTGTCTGGGAAATGCTAAGTGGGCCTGGCATTGCCAGTGGGAACGGCATACAAAGCGTGCAGCTCAGTAAGGGACTGTGCGACGGAGGCAGAGACCACCGTGGGGCTGGCATAGTAGTACTGGACCTGGGATGGGGACTGTAGGGCTGGAGGTGAAATCATTCTGGGGTTGGGATACGCATGGTGGGGTGGACTTGGAGGCTCTAGGGCAGGGGCTGAAGCGTTGCAGAGCTGGAGCCAAGACGGGGAGGGTGCCCTTGGAAGCTGCAGAAGATTCTGCTGGCAGAGATGTGGCAAGCCGTGGCTGGAGCTGGAACAGAAGAGCTGGCAGTGAAATAAAGCTTGTGGGTTGACAAAGAGCTGAAATCACTGGGGCTGGGGAAAAGGGGACTCCGAAATGGCTGAGGCTGAAATCACTGGGGCTGGCATAGGAGCTGCAAGTGGCGCAGACTATGCCGATGGGACACTGAGACTGTAGGGTTGGGGTGCCGAATTCACTGGAGGCCTGGGCTATTGAGGGTGGGGCTGGCTACTGCGTCTGAGCATGGGACGGGCCGTGTAGGGCTGAAAGGGGCCCTTTAGGACTGCTTGCGCCTGAAGTCCCCCCCCCCCCCCCCCCCGTGCCGGCATGTTGCCACTGGGTGTGAGGGCCACCGTAGGGCTGCAGCCGGAAGCCAGTGTGTGTGTGTGTGTGTGTGTGTGTGTGTCTGGGAAATGCTAAGTGGGCCTGGCATTGCCAGTGGGAACGGCATACAAAGCGTGCAGCTCAGTAAGGGACTGTGCGACGGAGGCAGAGACCACCGTGGGGCTGGCATAGTAGTACTGGACCTGGGATGGGGACTGTAGGGCTGGAGGTGAAATCATTCTGGGGTTGGGATACGCATGGTGGGGTGGACTTGGAGGCTCTAGGGCAGGGGCTGAAGCGTTGCAGAGCTGGAGCCAAGACGGGGAGGGTGCCCTTGGAAGCTGCAGAAGATTCTGCTGGCAGAGATGTGGCAAGCCGTGGCTGGAGCTGGAACAGAAGAGCTGGCAGTGAAATAAAGCTTGTGGGTTGACAAAGAGCTGAAATCACTGGGGCTGGGGAAAAGGGGACTCCGAAATGGCTGAGGCTGAAATCACTGGGGCTGGCATAGGAGCTGCAAGTGGCGCAGACTATGCCGATGGGACACTGAGACTGTAGGGTTGGGGTGCCGAATTCACTGGAGGCCTGGGCTATTGAGGGTGGGGCTGGCTACTGCGTCTGAGCATGGGACGGGCCGTGTAGGGCTGAAAGGGGCCCTTTAGGACTGCTTGCGCCTGAAGTTCCCCCCCCCCCCCCCCGTGCCGGCATGTTGCCACTGGGTGTGAGGGCCACCGTAGGGCTGCAGCCGGAAGCCAGTGTGTGTGTGTGTGTGTGTGTCTGGGAAATGCTAAGTGGGCCTGGCATTGCCAGTGGGAACGGCATACAAAGCGTGCAGCTCAGTAAGGGACTGTGCGACGGAGGCAGAGACCACCGTGGGGCTGGCATAGTAGTACTGGACCTGGGATGGGGACTGTAGGGCTGGAGGTGAAATCATTCTGGGGTTGGGATACGCATGGTGGGGTGGACTTGGAGGCTCTAGGGCAGGGGCTGAAGCGTTGCAGAGCTGGAGCCAAGACGGGGAGGGTGCCCTTGGAAGCTGCAGAAGATTCTGCTGGCAGAGATGTGGCAAGCCGTGGCTGGAGCTGGAACAGAAGAGCTGGCAGTGAAATAAAGCTTGTGGGTTGACAAAGAGCTGAAATCACTGGGGCTGGGGAAAAGGGGACTCCGAAATGGCTGAGGCTGAAATCACTGGGGCTGGCATAGGAGCTGCAAGTGGCGCAGACTATGCCGATGGGACACTGAGACTGTAGGGTTGGGGTGCCGAATTCACTGGAGGCCTGGGCTATTGAGGGTGGGGCTGGCTACTGCGTCTGAGCATGGGACGGGCCGTGTAGGGCTGAAAGGGGCCCTTTAGGACTGCTTGCGCCTGAAGTCCCCCCCCCCCCCGTGCCGGCATGTTGCCACTGGGTGTGAGGGCCACCGTAGGGCTGCAGCCGGAAGCCAGTGTGTGTGTGTGTGTGTGTGTGTCTGGGAAATGCTAAGTGGGCCTGGCATTGCTAGTGGGAACGGCATACAAAGCGTGCAGCTCAGTAAGGGACTGTGCGACGGAGGCAGAGACCACCGTGGGGCTGGCATAGTAGTACTGGACCTGGGATGGGGACTGTAGGGCTGGAGGTGAAATCATTCTGGGGTTGGGATACGCATGGTGGGGTGGACTTGGAGGCTCTAGGGCAGGGGCTGAAGCGTTGCAGAGCTGGAGCCAAGACGGGGAGGGTGCCCTTGGAAGCTGCAGAAGATTCTGCTGGCAGAGATGTGGCAAGCCGTGGCTGGAGCTGGAACAGAAGAGCTGGCAGTGAAATAAAGCTTGTGGGTTGACAAAGAGCTGAAATCACTGGGGCTGGGGAAAAGGGGACTCCGAAATGGCTGAGGCTGAAATCACTGGGGCTGGCATAGGAGCTGCAAGTGGCGCAGACTATGCCGATGGGATACTGAGACTGTAGGGTTGGGGTGCCGAATTCACTGGAGGCCTGGGCTATTGAGGGTGGGGCTGGCTACTGCGTCTGAGCATGGGACGGGCCGTGTAGGGCTGAAAGGGGCCCTTTAGGACTGCTTGCGCCTGAAGTCCCCCCCCCCCCCCCCCCGTGCCGGCATGTTGCCACTGGGTGTGAGGGCCACCGTAGGGCTGCAGCCGGAAGCCAGTGTGTGTGTGTGTGTGTCTGGGAAATGCTAAGTGGGCCTGGCATTGCCAGTGGGAACGGCATACAAAGCGTGCAGCTCAGTAAGGGACTGTGCGACGGAGGCAGAGACCACCGTGGGGCTGGCATAGTAGTACTGGACCTGGGATGGGGACTGTAGGGCTGGAGGTGAAATCATTCTGGGGTTGGGATACGCATGGTGGGGTGGACTTGGAGGCTCTAGGGCAGGGGCTGAAGCGTTGCAGAGCTGGAGCCAAGACGGGGAGGGTGCCCTTGGAAGCTGCAGAAGATTCTGCTGGCAGAGATGTGGCAAGCCGTGGCTGGAGCTGGAACAGAAGAGCTGGCAGTGAAATAAAGCTTGTGGGTTGACAAAGAGCTGAAATCACTGGGGCTGGGGAAAAGGGGACTCCGAGATGGCTGAGGCTGAAATCACTGGGGCTGGCATAGGAGCTGCAAGTGGCGCAGACTATGCCGATGGGACACTGAGACTGTAGGGTTGGGGTGCCGAATTCACTGGAGGCCTGGGCTATTGAGGGTGGGGCTGGCTACTGCGTCTGAGCATGGGACGGGCCGTGTAGGGCTGAAAGGGGCCCTTTAGGACTGCTTGCGCCTGAAGTCCCCCCCCCCCGTGCCGGCATGTTGCCACTGGGTGTGAGGGCCACCGTAGGGCTGCAGCCGGAAGCCAGTGTGTGTGTGTGTGTGTGTGTGTGTGTCTGGGAAATGCTAAGTGGGCCTGGCATTGCCAGTGGGAACGGCATACAAAGCGTGCAGCTCAGTAAGGGACTGTGCGACGGAGGCAGAGACCACCGTGGGGCTGGCATAGTAGTACTGGACCTG
The DNA here is from genome assembly GCF_963662255.1 of Cinclus cinclus. Lineage (NCBI taxonomy): Eukaryota > Metazoa > Chordata > Aves > Passeriformes > Cinclidae > Cinclus > Cinclus cinclus. The sequence goes on from NC_085054.1 coordinate 29,499,466, forward strand.
GGATGGGGACTGTAGGGCTGGAGGTGAAATCATTCTGGGGTTGGGATACGCATGGTGGGGTGGACTTGGAGGCTCTAGGGCAGGGGCTGAAGCGTTGCAGAGCTGGAGCCAAGACGGGGAGGGTGCCCTTGGAAGCTGCAGAAGATTCTGCTGGCAGAGATGTGGCAAGCCGTGGCTGGAGCTGGAACAGAAGAGCTGGCAGTGAAATAAAGCTTGTGGGTTGACAAAGAGCTGAAATCACTGGGGCTGGGGAAAAGGGGACTCCGAAATGGCTGAGGCTGAAATCACTGGGGCTGGCATAGGAGCTGCAAGTGGCGCAGACTATGCCGATGGGACACTGAGACTGTAGGGTTGGGGTGCCGAATTCACTGGAGGCCTGGGCTATTGAGGGTGGGGCTGGCTACTGCGTCTGAGCATGGGACGGGCCGTGTAGGGCTGAAAGGGGCCCTTTAGGACTGCTTGCGCCTGAAGTCCCCCCCCCCCGTGCCGGCATGTTGCCACTGGGTGTGAGGGCCACCGTAGGGCTGCAGCCGGAAGCCAGTGTGTGTGTGTGTGTGTGTGTCTGGGAAATGCTAAGTGGGCCTGGCATTGCCAGTGGGAACGGCATACAAAGCGTGCAGCTCAGTAAGGGACTGTGCGACGGAGGCAGAGACCACCGTGGGGCTGGCATAGTAGTACTGGACCTGGGATGGGGACTGTAGGGCTGGAGGTGAAATCATTCTGGGGTTGGGATACGCATGGTGGGGTGGACTTGGAGGCTCTAGGGCAGGGGCTGAAGCGTTGCAGAGCTGGAGCCAAGACGGGGAGGGTGCCCTTGGAAGCTGCAGAAGATTCTGCTGGCAGAGATGTGGCAAGCCGTGGCTGGAGCTGGAACAGAAGAGCTGGCAGTGAAATAAAGCTTGTGGGTTGACAAAGAGCTGAAATCACTGGGGCTGGGGAAAAGGGGACTCCGAAATGGCTGAGGCTGAAATCACTGGGGCTGGCATAGGAGCTGCAAGTGGCGCAGACTATGCCGATGGGATACTGAGACTGTAGGGTTGGGGTGCCGAATTCACTGGAGGCCTGGGCTATTGAGGGTGGGGCTGGCTACTGCGTCTGAGCATGGGACGGGCCGTGTAGGGCTGAAAGGGGCCCTTTAGGACTGCTTGCGCCTGAAGTCCCCCCCCCCCCCGTGCCGGCATGTTGCCACTGGGTGTGAGGGCCACCGTAGGGCTGCAGCCGGAAGCCAGTGTGTGTGTGTGTGTGTGTGTGTGTCTGGGAAATGCTAAGTGGGCCTGGCATTGCCAGTGGGAACGGCATACAAAGCGTGCAGCTCAGTAAGGGACTGTGCGACGGAGGCAGAGACCACCGTGGGGCTGGCATAGTAGTACTGGACCTGGGATGGGGACTGTAGGGCTGGAGGTGAAATCATTCTGGGGTTGGGATACGCATGGTGGGGTGGACTTGGAGGCTCTAGGGCAGGGGCTGAAGCGTTGCAGAGCTGGAGCCAAGACGGGGAGGGTGCCCTTGGAAGCTGCAGAAGATTCTGCTGGCAGAGATGTGGCAAGCCGTGGCTGGAGCTGGAACAGAAGAGCTGGCAGTGAAATAAAGCTTGTGGGTTGACAAAGAGCTGAAATCACTGGGGCTGGGGAAAAGGGGACTCCGAAATGGCTGAGGCTGAAATCACTGGGGCTGGCATAGGAGCTGCAAGTGGCGCAGACTATGCCGATGGGACACTGAGACTGTAGGGTTGGGGTGCCGAATTCACTGGAGGCCTGGGCTATTGAGGGTGGGGCTGGCTACTGCGTCTGAGCATGGGACGGGCCGTGTAGGGCTGAAAGGGGCCCTTTAGGACTGCTTGCGCCTGAAGTCCCCCCCCCCCCCGTGCCGGCATGTTGCCACTGGGTGTGAGGGCCACCGTAGGGCTGCAGCCGGAAGCCAGTGTGTGTGTGTGTGTGTGTGTGTGTCTGGGAAATGCTAAGTGGGCCTGGCATTGCCAGTGGGAACGGCATACAAAGCGTGCAGCTCAGTAAGGGACTGTGCGACGGAGGCAGAGACCACCGTGGGGCTGGCATAGTAGTACTGGACCTGGGATGGGGACTGTAGGGCTGGAGGTGAAATCATTCTGGGGTTGGGATACGCATGGTGGGGTGGACTTGGAGGCTCTAGGGCAGGGGCTGAAGCGTTGCAGAGCTGGAGCCAAGACGGGGAGGGTGCCCTTGGAAGCTGCAGAAGATTCTGCTGGCAGAGATGTGGCAAGCCGTGGCTGGAGCTGGAACAGAAGAGCTGGCAGTGAAATAAAGCTTGTGGGTTGACAAAGAGCTGAAATCACTGGGGCTGGGGAAAAGGGGACTCCGAAATGGCTGAGGCTGAAATCACTGGGGCTGGCATAGGAGCTGCAAGTGGCGCAGACTATGCCGATGGGACACTGAGACTGTAGGGTTGGGGTGCCGAATTCACTGGAGGCCTGGGCTATTGAGGGTGGGGCTGGCTACTGCGTCTGAGCATGGGACGGGCCGTGTAGGGCTGAAAGGGGCCCTTTAGGACTGCTTGCGCCACTCTGGCAAGGTATTCCCAGCTGCATTGCTGCCCACCCCTGGAGCATGTCTCCATCGGGGGATGGTTGGAAGGCCAGCAGTGCTCAATTACCTTTGCATCTGAGGTCAGCTTCAGGATCTTGTCATACTGTGGGGAAGCAGAGCATCATGGTAAACACCAGCTAACACACTACCTGTGTTAATTCTAACAATTCTTACCCGAATATTAACACCAATAACACTTACTATGTATGTTATTTCACTAGTAGAGGCTGGTAGCGTTCTTAACATCGAGGAACATGAAGAACACGAGACTAATTAATGCTGTTGATTATGCCATTGTAGTGTTGAAACACTTGGCCTCCAGTGCAGTAGCCCCACACTTACCTCGATAGCCTCCCCCAGCAGGTCCCGCAGCACCGGGGCGCAGATCAGCTCCGGCTTCACCGAGGACTGCGGAGGAGAAGGAGGGGGAGCAGCGGGCCCGCAGCAGGCGGCGGGCTGGCATGTCAGTATTTTGGCCAGAGCGCCGATCTCGGCCAGCACGCAGTCGGTGCAGTCCAAGTCCCCGCAGAAGGGGAACCGCTGCCGGGGAAGAGGTGCCCGGAACCCGCAGCGGACTCCGCACGCCCTCCCCGCTCCGCGGCCCCCTCGCTGCCGCCGACCCTCTCCTCACGAAGTCACCGCCCCTCCCTGGTCCGGGATACGAACGCAGAGCCCGACTTTGCCACCCGCAACCACTCCCGGGCAGCCCTTTTAGCCGGGACCTGGGCACGAGAGGTCGGAGAAGGGGAGGGGAGTATCGGGAGCGGGACCCAGCGCGACCGCGGACCCTTGGAGCAGCACTGGCTCCTTCCGGCTGAGCGCCCCGCGCTCCCATGAGCTGCAGCCGCGCAGCTTCCGGGCCCCGCCAATGCCGGCCCGCCTTTCTCCGCCCTGTCCAATCACAGCCGCCCTATCAATCCGGGCGTGGCCCTGGGCGATCGTTCGCCTGGTGCTCTGCTCCCGCCGCCGCTGCTTTGGGAGCCGGCGGAGCCTCGTCAGGTGATGCTGGGGCTTGGAAAGGGCGGGGAGAGTTCTGCCAAGTAAACGGGGAGACGGCGGGCAGCGGGCGGAATCGCGGGAGCGGGCCGTGAGGGGACTGCGGGGAGTCGCGGAACAGAGTGCGGCGGGAAGGGGCGGGCTGGGATTGGCGGAGCCGGCGCTGCCTCGGGATGTGATTGGCTGGGCTGGCCGGCTATTGCCTATAAATAGCGTGCGCTGGGGAGGCGGGCGTTAGTTGGGCGGCGCCGAGGAGGCGGAGGCGGCGGCGGAGGCGGCGGCGAGGGGCGGCGCGGCGGCGGCGAGGGGCGGCGCGGCGGCGGCGAGGGGCGGCGCCGAGGCGGCGAGGGGCGGTGGCGAGGCGGCGAGGGGCGGCGCCGAGGCGGCGGGAGCTGCAGGTGCCCGACCTGAGGAGCGCCACAGCGCCAGGACGGGACCCGCGCGGATGTCGCTGCGCGGAGCGCTGGTGAGCACGGACGCGGCTCCTGCGTCTGTGGGGGGGCGGCGGTGCCCAGTTCTTTACGCCGCGCCCTGCGCGGCTCTGGCGGCCGCTGGGGGGACCTGGAGCGTCTAAGGGCGAACAGCTGCTGCTAGTGGCGGCCGGGGAGCACCCGTTTTGTCGTTTTCTGCATTTAGACAACTGGGAAATGCTGGGAATAAAGCTGGGTTTTTTTCCATTTTTAAGTTTTATTTTGCTTTTCTTTGCAGTAATCACAGCTTCCTTTATTAAACTACTTCATTATTTTGCTCTTTTATTACAAACTTTTAGTAAGTTGTTATTACTACATATCTGATGTTAACTCAATAAGGGTTGTAGGGCTCGGGCTGAAACATGGGCTGCCTGGGGGAAGTGAGGGAGGGGGCCTTTGCGAGAGGGTTGGGAGGTCAAGAGCGGGGGGGAAGGTACATGTTGGGCATCAGGCCTCAAGTCTCCCCAGAGATGGGATCCCTTCAGGATGGGTGGGACAACTCCAAGAGATGCTGTAGTGATCACAGTAATTGATTTCTGGCCTTATCAACAGCCCCGGGCTGCAGTGAGAAGCAGCAGCGGCTTTTAGCTGCTGGCAGCGAGAAGCTGAGGAGCTGGAGCTGAGCAAGCAGAACTGCAGGAGACAGAAATATGGTAGGATTTGAGGACAAGCGTCTTTGGGGCTGGGATAGGGAATATGGAGCCAAGATGTCAAGTGTGTGAGTGGCGATGAAATCATTAAGGGATGGGAGAGGGAGTCTAGAACTGTTAGTGGAGTTAGGATTATCAGATTGGGGCTGGAATATGGGTTCAGGAGGTGAGCTGAAACTATACAGACATGTAGCTGAAGCAAATACCCTGTCCTGCAAAACAGTAAGAGCATGAAGAAGCATAGCTGGGACTACGTGGATCCAGAACTGAAACAGAAGATGTGGCAGTACAATAAAGCTTGTGGGTTGACAAAGAGCTGAAATCACTGGGGCTGGGGAAAAGGGGACTCCGAAATGGCTGAGGCTGAAATCACTGGGGCTGGCATAGGAGCTGCAAGTGGCGCAGACTATGCCGATGGGACACTGAGACTGTAGGGTTGGGGTGCCGAATTCACTGGAGGCCTGGGCTATTGAGGGTGGGGCTGGCTACTGCGTCTGAGCATGGGACGGGCCGTGTAGGGCTGAAAGGGGCCCTTTAGGACTGCTTGCGCCTGAAGTCCCCCCCCCCCCCCCCCCCCGTGCCGGCATGTTGCCACTGGGTGTGAGGGCCACCGTAGGGCTGCAGCCGGAAGCCAGTGTGTGTGTGTGTGTGTGTGTGTCTGGGAAATGCTAAGTGGGCCTGGCATTGCCAGTGGGAACGGCATACAAAGCGTGCAGCTCAGTAAGGGACTGTGCGACGGAGGCAGAGACCACCGTGGGGCTGGCATAGTAGTACTGGACCTGGGATGGGGACTGTAGGGCTGGAGGTGAAATCATTCTGGGGTTGGGATACGCATGGTGGGGTGGACTTGGAGGCTCTAGGGCAGGGGCTGAAGCGTTGCAGAGCTGGAGCCAAGACGGGGAGGGTGCCCTTGGAAGCTGCAGAAGATTCTGCTGGCAGAGATGTGGCAAGCCGTGGCTGGAGCTGGAACAGAAGAGCTGGCAGTGAAATAAAGCTTGTGGGTTGACAAAGAGCTGAAATCACTGGGGCTGGGGAAAAGGGGACTCCGAAATGGCTGAGGCTGAAATCACTGGGGCTGGCATAGGAGCTGCAAGTGGCGCAGACTATGCCGATGGGACACTGAGACTGTAGGGTTGGGGTGCCGAATTCACTGGAGGCCTGGGCTATTGAGGGTGGGGCTGGCTACTGCGTCTGAGCATGGGACGGGCCGTGTAGGGCTGAAAGGGGCCCTTTAGGACTGCTTGCGCCTGAAGTCCCCCCCCCCCCCCCCCCCGTGCCGGCATGTTGCCACTGGGTGTGAGGGCCACCGTAGGGCTGCAGCCGGAAGCCAGTGTGTGTGTGTGTGTCTGGGAAATGCTAAGTGGGCCTGGCATTGCCAGTGGGAACGGCATACAAAGCGTGCAGCTCAGTAAGGGACTGTGCGACGGAGGCAGAGACCACCGTGGGGCTGGCATAGTAGTACTGGACCTGGGATGGGGACTGTAGGGCTGGAGGTGAAATCATTCTGGGGTTGGGATACGCATGGTGGGGTGGACTTGGAGGCTCTAGGGCAGGGGCTGAAGCGTTGCAGAGCTGGAGCCAAGACGGGGAGGGTGCCCTTGGAAGCTGCAGAAGATTCTGCTGGCAGAGATGTGGCAAGCCGTGGCTGGAGCTGGAACAGAAGAGCTGGCAGTGAAATAAAGCTTGTGGGTTGACAAAGAGCTGAAATCACTGGGGCTGGGGAAAAGGGGACTCCGAGATGGCTGAGGCTGAAATCACTGGGGCTGGCATAGGAGCTGCAAGTGGCGCAGACTATGCCGATGGGACACTGAGACTGTAGGGTTGGGGTGCCGAATTCACTGGAGGCCTGGGCTATTGAGGGTGGGGCTGGCTACTGCGTCTGAGCATGGGACGGGCCGTGTAGGGCTGAAAGGGGCCCTTTAGGACTGCTTGCGCCTGAAGTCCCCCCCCCCGTGCCGGCATGTTGCCACTGGGTGTGAGGGCCACCGTAGGGCTGCAGCCGGAAGCCAGTGTGTGTGTGTGTGTGTGTGTGTGTGTCTGGGAAATGCTAAGTGGGCCTGGCATTGCCAGTGGGAACGGCATACAAAGCGTGCAGCTCAGTAAGGGACTGTGCGACGGAGGCAGAGACCACCGTGGGGCTGGCATAGTAGTACTGGACCTGGGATGGGGACTGTAGGGCTGGAGGTGAAATCATTCTGGGGTTGGGATACGCATGGTGGGGTGGACTTGGAGGCTCTAGGGCAGGGGCTGAAGCGTTGCAGAGCTGGAGCCAAGACGGGGAGGGTGCCCTTGGAAGCTGCAGAAGATTCTGCTGGCAGAGATGTGGCAAGCCGTGGCTGGAGCTGGAACAGAAGAGCTGGCAGTGAAATAAAGCTTGTGGGTTGACAAAGAGCTGAAATCACTGGGGCTGGGGAAAAGGGGACTCCGAAATGGCTGAGGCTGAAATCACTGGGGCTGGCATAGGAGCTGCAAGTGGCGCAGACTATGCCGATGGGACACTGAGACTGTAGGGTTGGGGTGCCGAATTCACTGGAGGCCTGGGCTATTGAGGGTGGGGCTGGCTACTGCGTCTGAGCATGGGACGGGCCGTGTAGGGCTGAAAGGGGCCCTTTAGGACTGCTTGCGCCTGAAGTCCCCCCCCCCCGTGCCGGCATGTTGCCACTGGGTGTGAGGGCCACCGTAGGGCTGCAGCCGGAAGCCAGTGTGTGTGTGTGTGTGTGTGTCTGGGAAATGCTAAGTGGGCCTGGCATTGCCAGTGGGAACGGCATACAAAGCGTGCAGCTCAGTAAGGGACTGTGCGACGGAGGCAGAGACCACCGTGGGGCTGGCATAGTAGTACTGGACCTGGGATGGGGACTGTAGGGCTGGAGGTGAAATCATTCTGGGGTTGGGATACGCATGGTGGGGTGGACTTGGAGGCTCTAGGGCAGGGGCTGAAGCGTTGCAGAGCTGGAGCCAAGACGGGGAGGGTGCCCTTGGAAGCTGCAGAAGATTCTGCTGGCAGAGATGTGGCAAGCCGTGGCTGGAGCTGGAACAGAAGAGCTGGCAGTGAAATAAAGCTTGTGGGTTGACAAAGAGCTGAAATCACTGGGGCTGGGGAAAAGGGGACTCCGAAATGGCTGAGGCTGAAATCACTGGGGCTGGCATAGGAGCTGCAAGTGGCGCAGACTATGCCGATGGGACACTGAGACTGTAGGGTTGGGGTGCCGAATTCACTGGAGGCCTGGGCTATTGAGGGTGGGGCTGGCTACTGCGTCTGAGCATGGGACGGGCCGTGTAGGGCTGAAAGGGGCCCTTTAGGACTGCTTGCGCCTGAAGTCCCCCCCCCCCCCCCCCCCGTGCCGGCATGTTGCCACTGGGTGTGAGGGCCACCGTAGGGCTGCAGCCGGAAGCCAGTGTGTGTGTGTGTGTGTGTGTGTCTGGGAAATGCTAAGTGGGCCTGGCATTGCCAGTGGGAACGGCATACAAAGCGTGCAGCTCAGTAAGGGACTGTGCGACGGAGGCAGAGACCACCGTGGGGCTGGCATAGTAGTACTGGACCTGGGATGGGGACTGTAGGGCTGGAGGTGAAATCATTCTGGGGTTGGGATACGCATGGTGGGGTGGACTTGGAGGCTCTAGGGCAGGGGCTGAAGCGTTGCAGAGCTGGAGCCAAGACGGGGAGGGTGCCCTTGGAAGCTGCAGAAGATTCTGCTGGCAGAGATGTGGCAAGCCGTGGCTGGAGCTGGAACAGAAGAGCTGGCAGTGAAATAAAGCTTGTGGGTTGACAAAGAGCTGAAATCACTGGGGCTGGGGAAAAGGGGACTCCGAAATGGCTGAGGCTGAAATCACTGGGGCTGGCATAGGAGCTGCAAGTGGCGCAGACTATGCCGATGGGACACTGAGACTGTAGGGTTGGGGTGCCGAATTCACTGGAGGCCTGGGCTATTGAGGGTGGGGCTGGCTACTGCGTCTGAGCATGGGACGGGCCGTGTAGGGCTGAAAGGGGCCCTTTAGGACTGCTTGCGCCTGAAGTTCCCCCCCCCCCCCCCGTGCCGGCATGTTGCCACTGGGTGTGAGGGCCACCGTAGGGCTGCAGCCGGAAGCCAGTGTGTGTGTGTGTGTCTGGGAAATGCTAAGTGGGCCTGGCATTGCCAGTGGGAACGGCATACAAAGCGTGCAGCTCAGTAAGGGACTGTGCGACGGAGGCAGAGACCACCGTGGGGCTGGCATAGTAGTACTGGACCTGGGATGGGGACTGTAGGGCTGGAGGTGAAATCATTCTGGGGTTGGGATACGCATGGTGGGGTGGACTTGGAGGCTCTAGGGCAGGGGCTGAAGCGTTGCAGAGCTGGAGCCAAGACGGGGAGGGTGCCCTTGGAAGCTGCAGAAGATTCTGCTGGCAGAGATGTGGCAAGCCGTGGCTGGAGCTGGAACAGAAGAGCTGGCAGTGAAATAAAGCTTGTGGGTTGACAAAGAGCTGAAATCACTGGGGCTGGGGAAAAGGGGACTCCGAGATGGCTGAGGCTGAAATCACTGGGGCTGGCATAGGAGCTGCAAGTGGCGCAGACTATGCCGATGGGACACTGAGACTGTAGGGTTGGGGTGCCGAATTCACTGGAGGCCTGGGCTATTGAGGGTGGGGCTGGCTACTGCGTCTGAGCATGGGACGGGCCGTGTAGGGCTGAAAGGGGCCCTTTAGGACTGCTTGCGCCTGAAGTCCCCCCCCCCGTGCCGGCATGTTGCCACTGGGTGTGAGGGCCACCGTAGGGCTGCAGCCGGAAGCCAGTGTGTGTGTGTGTGTGTGTGTGTGTGTCTGGGAAATGCTAAGTGGGCCTGGCATTGCCAGTGGGAACGGCATACAAAGCGTGCAGCTCAGTAAGGGACTGTGCGACGGAGGCAGAGACCACCGTGGGGCTGGCATAGTAGTACTGGACCTGGGATGGGGACTGTAGGGCTGGAGGTGAAATCATTCTGGGGTTGGGATACGCATGGTGGGGTGGACTTGGAGGCTCTAGGGCAGGGGCTGAAGCGTTGCAGAGCTGGAGCCAAGACGGGGAGGGTGCCCTTGGAAGCTGCAGAAGATTCTGCTGGCAGAGATGTGGCAAGCCGTGGCTGGAGCTGGAACAGAAGAGCTGGCAGTGAAATAAAGCTTGTGGGTTGACAAAGAGCTGAAATCACTGGGGCTGGGGAAAAGGGGACTCCGAAATGGCTGAGGCTGAAATCACTGGGGCTGGCATAGGAGCTGCAAGTGGCGCAGACTATGCCGATGGGACACTGAGACTGTAGGGTTGGGGTGCCGAATTCACTGGAGGCCTGGGCTATTGAGGGTGGGGCTGGCTACTGCGTCTGAGCATGGGACGGGCCGTGTAGGGCTGAAAGGGGCCCTTTAGGACTGCTTGCGCCTGAAGTCCCCCCCCCCCGTGCCGGCATGTTGCCACTGGGTGTGAGGGCCACCGTAGGGCTGCAGCCGGAAGCCAGTGTGTGTGTGTGTGTGTGTGTCTGGGAAATGCTAAGTGGGCCTGGCATTGCCAGTGGGAACGGCATACAAAGCGTGCAGCTCAGTAAGGGACTGTGCGACGGAGGCAGAGACCACCGTGGGGCTGGCATAGTAGTACTGGACCTGGGATGGGGACTGTAGGGCTGGAGGTGAAATCATTCTGGGGTTGGGATACGCATGGTGGGGTGGACTTGGAGGCTCTAGGGCAGGGGCTGAAGCGTTGCAGAGCTGGAGCCAAGACGGGGAGGGTGCCCTTGGAAGCTGCAGAAGATTCTGCTGGCAGAGATGTGGCAAGCCGTGGCTGGAGCTGGAACAGAAGAGCTGGCAGTGAAATAAAGCTTGTGGGTTGACAAAGAGCTGAAATCACTGGGGCTGGGGAAAAGGGGACTCCGAAATGGCTGAGGCTGAAATCACTGGGGCTGGCATAGGAGCTGCAAGTGGCGCAGACTATGCCGATGGGATACTGAGACTGTAGGGTTGGGGTGCCGAATTCACTGGAGGCCTGGGCTATTGAGGGTGGGGCTGGCTACTGCGTCTGAGCATGGGACGGGCCGTGTAGGGCTGAAAGGGGCCCTTTAGGACTGCTTGCGCCTGAAGTCCCCCCCCCCCCCGTGCCGGCATGTTGCCACTGGGTGTGAGGGCCACCGTAGGGCTGCAGCCGGAAGCCAGTGTGTGTGTGTGTGTGTGTGTGTGTCTGGGAAATGCTAAGTGGGCCTGGCATTGCCAGTGGGAACGGCATACAAAGCGTGCAGCTCAGTAAGGGACTGTGCGACGGAGGCAGAGACCACCGTGGGGCTGGCATAGTAGTACTGGACCTGGGATGGGGACTGTAGGGCTGGAGGTGAAATCATTCTGGGGTTGGGATACGCATGGTGGGGTGGACTTGGAGGCTCTAGGGCAGGGGCTGAAGCGTTGCAGAGCTGGAGCCAAGACGGGGAGGGTGCCCTTGGAAGCTGCAGAAGATTCTGCTGGCAGAGATGTGGCAAGCCGTGGCTGGAGCTGGAACAGAAGAGCTGGCAGTGAAATAAAGCTTGTGGGTTGACAAAGAGCTGAAATCACTGGGGCTGGGGAAAAGGGGACTCCGAAATGGCTGAGGCTGAAATCACTGGGGCTGGCATAGGAGCTGCAAGTGGCGCAGACTATGCCGATGGGACACTGAGACTGTAGGGTTGGGGTGCCGAATTCACTGGAGGCCTGGGCTATTGAGGGTGGGGCTGGCTACTGCGTCTGAGCATGGGACGGGCCGTGTAGGGCTGAAAGGGGCCCTTTAGGACTGCTTGCGCCTGAAGTCCCCCCCCCCCGTGCCGGCATGTTGCCACTGGGTGTGAGGGCCACCGTAGGGCTGCAGCCGGAAGCCAGTGTGTGTGTGTGTGTGTGTGTCTGGGAAATGCTAAGTGGGCCTGGCATTGCCAGTGGGAACGGCATACAAAGCGTGCAGCTCAGTAAGGGACTGTGCGACGGAGGCAGAGACCACCGTGGGGCTGGCATAGTAGTACTGGACCTGGGATGGGGACTGTAGGGCTGGAGGTGAAATCATTCTGGGGTTGGGATACGCATGGTGGGGTGGACTTGGAGGCTCTAGGGCAGGGGCTGAAGCGTTGCAGAGCTGGAGCCAAGACGGGGAGGGTGCCCTTGGAAGCTGCAGAAGATTCTGCTGGCAGAGATGTGGCAAGCCGTGGCTGGAGCTGGAACAGAAGAGCTGGCAGTGAAATAAAGCTTGTGGGTTGACAAAGAGCTGAAATCACTGGGGCTGGGGAAAAGGGGACTCCGAAATGGCTGAGGCTGAAATCACTGGGGCTGGCATAGGAGCTGCAAGTGGCGCAGACTATGCCGATGGGATACTGAGACTGTAGGGTTGGGGTGCCGAATTCACTGGAGGCCTGGGCTATTGAGGGTGGGGCTGGCTACTGCGTCTGAGCATGGGACGGGCCGTGTAGGGCTGAAAGGGGCCCTTTAGGACTGCTTGCGCCTGAAGTCCCCCCCCCCCCCGTGCCGGCATGTTGCCACTGGGTGTGAGGGCCACCGTAGGGCTGCAGCCGGAAGCCAGTGTGTGTGTGTGTGTGTGTGTGTGTCTGGGAAATGCTAAGTGGGCCTGGCATTGCCAGTGGGAACGGCATACAAAGCGTGCAGCTCAGTAAGGGACTGTGCGACGGAGGCAGAGACCACCGTGGGGCTGGCATAGTAGTACTGGACCTGGGATGGGGACTGTAGGGCTGGAGGTGAAATCATTCTGGGGTTGGGATACGCATGGTGGGGTGGACTTGGAGGCTCTAGGGCAGGGGCTGAAGCGTTGCAGAGCTGGAGCCAAGACGGGGAGGGTGCCCTTGGAAGCTGCAGAAGATTCTGCTGGCAGAGATGTGGCAAGCCGTGGCTGGAGCTGGAACAGAAGAGCTGGCAGTGAAATAAAGCTTGTGGGTTGACAAAGAGCTGAAATCACTGGGGCTGGGGAAAAGGGGACTCCGAAATGGCTGAGGCTGAAATCACTGGGGCTGGCATAGGAGCTGCAAGTGGCGCAGACTATGCCGATGGGATACTGAGACTGTAGGGTTGGGGTGCCGAATTCACTGGAGGCCTGGGCTATTGAGGGTGGGGCTGGCTACTGCGTCTGAGCATGGGACGGGCCGTGTAGGGCTGAAAGGGGCCCTTTAGGACTGCTTGCGCCTGAAGTCCCCCCCCCCCCCGTGCCGGCATGTTGCCACTGGGTGTGAGGGCCACCGTAGGGCTGCAGCCGGAAGCCAGTGTGTGTGTGTGTGTGTGTGTGTGTCTGGGAAATGCTAAGTGGGCCTGGCATTGCCAGTGGGAACGGCATACAAAGCGTGCAGCTCAGTAAGGGACTGTGCGACGGAGGCAGAGACCACCGTGGGGCTGGCATAGTAGTACTGGACCTGGGATGGGGACTGTAGGGCTGGAGGTGAAATCATTCTGGGGTTGGGATACGCATGGTGGGGTGGACTTGGAGGCTCTAGGGCAGGGGCTGAAGCGTTGCAGAGCTGGAGCCAAGACGGGGAGGGTGCCCTTGGAAGCTGCAGAAGATTCTGCTGGCAGAGATGTGGCAAGCCGTGGCTGGAGCTGGAACAGAAGAGCTGGCAGTGAAATAAAGCTTGTGGGTTGACAAAGAGCTGAAATCACTGGGGCTGGGGAAAAGGGGACTCCGAAATGGCTGAGGCTGAAATCACTGGGGCTGGCATAGGAGCTGCAAGTGGCGCAGACTATGCCGATGGGACACTGAGACTGTAGGGTTGGGGTGCCGAATTCACTGGAGGCCTGGGCTATTGAGGGTGGGGCTGGCTACTGCGTCTGAGCATGGGACGGGCCGTGTAGGGCTGAAAGGGGCCCTTTAGGACTGCTTGCGCCTGAAGTCCCCCCCCCCCCCGTGCCGGCATGTTGCCACTGGGTGTGAGGGCCACCGTAGGGCTGCAGCCGGAAGCCAGTGTGTGTGTGTGTGTGTGTGTGTGTGTGTCTGGGAAATGCTAAGTGGGCCTGGCATTGCCAGTGGGAACGGCATACAAAGCGTGCAGCTCAGTAAGGGACTGTGCGACGGAGGCAGAGACCACCGTGGGGCTGGCATAGTAGTACTGGACCTGGGATGGGGACTGTAGGGCTGGAGGTGAAATCATTCTGGGGTTGGGATACGCATGGTGGGGTGGACTTGGAGGCTCTAGGGCAGGGGCTGAAGCGTTGCAGAGCTGGAGCCAAGACGGGGAGGGTGCCCTTGGAAGCTGCAGAAGATTCTGCTGGCAGAGATGTGGCAAGCCGTGGCTGGAGCTGGAACAGAAGAGCTGGCAGTGAAATAAAGCTTGTGGGTTGACAAAGAGCTGAAATCACTGGGGCTGGGGAAAAGGGGACTCCGAGATGGCTGAGGCTGAAATCACTGGGGCTGGCATAGGAGCTGCAAGTGGCGCAGACTATGCCGATGGGACACTGAGACTGTAGGGTTGGGGTGCCGAATTCACTGGAGGCCTGGGCTATTGAGGGTGGGGCTGGCTACTGCGTCTGAGCATGGGACGGGCCGTGTAGGGCTGAAAGGGGCCCTTTAGGACTGCTTGCGCCTGAAGTTCCCCCCCCCCCCCCCGTGCCGGCATGTTGCCACTGGGTGTGAGGGCCACCGTAGGGCTGCAGCCGGAAGCCAGTGTGTGTGTGTGTGTGTGTGTGTCTGGGAAATGCTAAGTGGGCCTGGCATTGCCAGTGGGAACGGCATACAAAGCGTGCAGCTCAGTAAGGGACTGTGCGACGGAGGCAGAGACCACCGTGGGGCTGGCATAGTAGTACTGGACCTGGGATGGGGACTGTAGGGCTGGAGGTGAAATCATTCTGGGGTTGGGATACGCATGGTGGGGTGGACTTGGAGGCTCTAGGGCAGGGGCTGAAGCGTTGCAGAGCTGGAGCCAAGACGGGGAGGGTGCCCTTGGAAGCTGCAGAAGATTCTGCTGGCAGAGATGTGGCAAGCCGTGGCTGGAGCTGGAACAGAAGAGCTGGCAGTGAAATAAAGCTTGTGGGTTGACAAAGAGCTGAAATCACTGGGGCTGGGGAAAAGGGGACTCCGAAATGGCTGAGGCTGAAATCACTGGGGCTGGCATAGGAGCTGCAAGTGGCGCAGACTATGCCGATGGGACACTGAGACTGTAGGGTTGGGGTGCCGAATTCACTGGAGGCCTGGGCTATTGAGGGTGGGGCTGGCTACTGCGTCTGAGCATGGGACGGGCCGTGTAGGGCTGAAAGGGGCCCTTTAGGACTGCTTGCGCCACTCTGGCAAGGTATTCCCAGCTGCATTGCTGCCCACCCCTGGAGCATGTCTCCATCGGGGGATGGTTGGAAGGCCAGCAGTGCTCAATTACCTTTGCATCTGAGGTCAGCTTCAGGATCTTGTCATACTGTGGGGAAGCAGAGCATCATGGTAAACACCAGCTAACACACTACCTGTGTTAATTCTAACAATTCTTACCCGAATATTAACACCAATAACACTTACTATGTATGTTATTTCACTAGTAGAGGCTGGTAGCGTTCTTAACATCGAGGAACATGAAGAACACGAGACTAATTAATGCTGTTGATTATGCCATTGTAGTGTTGAAACACTTGGCCTCCAGTGCAGTAGCCCCACACTTACCTCGATAGCCTCCCCCAGCAGGTCCCGCAGCACCGGGGCGCAGATCAGCTCCGGCTTCACCGAGGACTGCGGAGGAGAAGGAGGGGGAGCAGCGGGCCCGCAGCAGGCGGCGGGCTGGCATGTCAGTATTTTGGCCAGAGCGCCGATCTCGGCCAGCACGCAGTCGGTGCAGTCCAAGTCCCCGCAGAAGGGGAACCGCTGCCGGGGAAGAGGTGCCCGGAACCCGCAGCGGACTCCGCACGCCCTCCCCGCTCCGCGGCCCCCTCGCTGCCGCCGACCCTCTCCTCACGAAGTCACCGCCCCTCCCTGGTCCGGGATACGAACGCAGAGCCCGACTTTGCCACCCGCAACCACTCCCGGGCAGCCCTTTTAGCCGGGACCTGGGCACGAGAGGTCGGAGAAGGGGAGGGGAGTATCGGGAGCGGGACCCAGCGCGACCGCGGACCCTTGGAGCAGCACTGGCTCCTTCCGGCTGAGCGCCCCGCGCTCCCATGAGCTGCAGCCGCGCAGCTTCCGGGCCCCGCCAATGCCGGCCCGCCTTTCTCCGCCCTGTCCAATCACAGCCGCCCTATCAATCCGGGCGTGGCCCTGGGCGATCGTTCGCCTGGTGCTCTGCTCCCGCCGCCGCTGCTTTGGGAGCCGGCGGAGCCTCGTCAGGTGATGCTGGGGCTTGGAAAGGGCGGGGAGAGTTCTGCCAAGTAAACGGGGAGACGGCGGGCAGCGGGCGGAATCGCGGGAGCGGGCCGTGAGGGGACTGCGGGGAGTCGCGGAACAGAGTGCGGCGGGAAGGGGCGGGCTGGGATTGGCGGAGCCGGCGCTGCCTCGGGATGTGATTGGCTGGGCTGGCCGGCTATTGCCTATAAATAGCGTGCGCTGGGGAGGCGGGCGTTAGTTGGGCGGCGCCGAGGAGGCGGAGGCGGCGGCGGAGGCGGCGGCGAGGGGCGGCGCGGCGGCGGCGAGGGGCGGCGCGGCGGCGGCGAGGGGCGGCGAGGGGCGGCGCCGAGGCGGCGAGGGGCGGTGGCGAGGCGGCGAGGGGCGGCGCCGAGGCGGCGGGAGCTGCAGGTGCCCGACCTGAGGAGCGCCGCAGCGCCAGGACGGGACCCGCGCGGATGTCGCTGCGCGGAGCGCTGGTGAGCACGGACGCGGCTCCTGCGTCTGTGGGGGGGCGGCGGTGCCCAGTTCTTTACGCCGCGCCCTGCGCGGCTCTGGCGGCCGCTGGGGGGACCTGGAGCGTCTAAGGGCGAACAGCTGCTGCTAGTGGCGGCCGGGGAGCACCCGTTTTGTCGTTTTCTGCATTTAGACAACTGGGAAATGCTGGGAATAAAGCTGGGTTTTTTTCCATTTTTAAGTTTTATTTTGCTTTTCTTTGCAGTAATCACAGCTTCCTTTATTAAACTACTTCATTATTTTGCTCTTTTATTACAAACTTTTAGTAAGTTGTTATTACTACATATCTGATGTTAACTCAATAAGGGTTGTAGGGCTCGGGCTGAAACATGGGCTGCCTGGGGGAAGTGAGGGAGGGGGCCTTTGCGAGAGGGTTGGGAGGTCAAGAGCGGGGGGGAAGGTACATGTTGGGCATCAGGCCTCAAGTCTCCCCAGAGATGGGATCCCTTCAGGATGGGTGGGACAACTCCAAGAGATGCTGTAGTGATCACAGTAATTGATTTCTGGCCTTATCAACAGCCCCGGGCTGCAGTGAGAAGCAGCAGCGGCTTTTAGCTGCTGGCAGCGAGAAGCTGAGGAGCTGGAGCTGAGCAAGCAGAACTGCAGGAGACAGAAATATGGTAGGATTTGAGGACAAGCGTCTTTGGGGCTGGGATAGGGAATATGGAGCCAAGATGTCAAGTGTGTGAGTGGCGATGAAATCATTAAGGGATGGGAGAGGGAGTCTAGAACTGTTAGTGGAGTTAGGATTATCAGATTGGGGCTGGAATATGGGTTCAGGAGGTGAGCTGAAACTATACAGACATGTAGCTGAAGCAAATACCCTGTCCTGCAAAACAGTAAGAGCATGATGAAGCATAGCTGGGACTACGTGGATCCAGAACTGAAACAGAAGATGTGGCAGTACAATAAAGCTTGTGGGTTGACAAAGAGCTGAAATCACTGGGGCTGGGGAAAAGGGGACTCCGAAATGGCTGAGGCTGAAATCACTGGGGCTGGCATAGGAGCTGCAAGTGGCGCAGACTATGCCGATGGGACACTGAGACTGTAGGGTTGGGGTGCCGAATTCACTGGAGGCCTGGGCTATTGAGGGTGGGGCTGGCTACTGCGTCTGAGCATGGGACGGGCCGTGTAGGGCTGAAAGGGGCCCTTTAGGACTGCTTGCGCCTGAAGTCCCCCCCCCCCGTGCCGGCATGTTGCCACTGGGTGTGAGGGCCACCGTAGGGCTGCAGCCGGAAGCCAGTGTGTGTGTGTGTGTGTGTGTGTCTGGGAAATGCTAAGTGGGCCTGGCATTGCCAGTGGGAACGGCATACAAAGCGTGCAGCTCAGTAAGGGACTGTGCGACGGAGGCAGAGACCACCGTGGGGCTGGCATAGTAGTACTGGACCTGGGATGGGGACTGTAGGGCTGGAGGTGAAATCATTCTGGGGTTGGGATACGCATGGTGGGGTGGACTTGGAGGCTCTAGGGCAGGGGCTGAAGCGTTGCAGAGCTGGAGCCAAGACGGGGAGGGTGCCCTTGGAAGCTGCAGAAGATTCTGCTGGCAGAGATGTGGCAAGCCGTGGCTGGAGCTGGAACAGAAGAGCTGGCAGTGAAATAAAGCTTGTGGGTTGACAAAGAGCTGAAATCACTGGGGCTGGGGAAAAGGGGACTCCGAAATGGCTGAGGCTGAAATCACTGGGGCTGGCATAGGAGCTGCAAGTGGCGCAGACTATGCCGATGGGACACTGAGACTGTAGGGTTGGGGTGCCGAATTCACTGGAGGCCTGGGCTATTGAGGGTGGGGCTGGCTACTGCGTCTGAGCATGGGACGGGCCGTGTAGGGCTGAAAGGGGCCCTTTAGGACTGCTTGCGCCTGAAGTCCCCCCCCCCCCCGTGCCGGCATGTTGCCACTGGGTGTGAGGGCCACCGTAGGGCTGCAGCCGGAAGCCAGTGTGTGTGTGTGTGTGTGTGTGTGTCTGGGAAATGCTAAGTGGGCCTGGCATTGCCAGTGGGAACGGCATACAAAGCGTGCAGCTCAGTAAGGGACTGTGCGACGGAGGCAGAGACCACCGTGGGGCTGGCATAGTAGTACTGGACCTGGGATGGGGACTGTAGGGCTGGAGGTGAAATCATTCTGGGGTTGGGATACGCATGGTGGGGTGGACTTGGAGGCTCTAGGGCAGGGGCTGAAGCGTTGCAGAGCTGGAGCCAAGACGGGGAGGGTGCCCTTGGAAGCTGCAGAAGATTCTGCTGGCAGAGATGTGGCAAGCCGTGGCTGGAGCTGGAACAGAAGAGCTGGCAGTGAAATAAAGCTTGTGGGTTGACAAAGAGCTGAAATCACTGGGGCTGGGGAAAAGGGGACTCCGAAATGGCTGAGGCTGAAATCACTGGGGCTGGCATAGGAGCTGCAAGTGGCGCAGACTATGCCGATGGGATACTGAGACTGTAGGGTTGGGGTGCCGAATTCACTGGAGGCCTGGGCTATTGAGGGTGGGGCTGGCTACTGCGTCTGAGCATGGGACGGGCCGTGTAGGGCTGAAAGGGGCCCTTTAGGACTGCTTGCGCCTGAAGTCCCCCCCCCCCCCGTGCCGGCATGTTGCCACTGGGTGTGAGGGCCACCGTAGGGCTGCAGCCGGAAGCCAGTGTGTGTGTGTGTGTGTGTGTGTGTCTGGGAAATGCTAAGTGGGCCTGGCATTGCCAGTGGGAACGGCATACAAAGCGTGCAGCTCAGTAAGGGACTGTGCGACGGAGGCAGAGACCACCGTGGGGCTGGCATAGTAGTACTGGACCTGGGATGGGGACTGTAGGGCTGGAGGTGAAATCATTCTGGGGTTGGGATACGCATGGTGGGGTGGACTTGGAGGCTCTAGGGCAGGGGCTGAAGCGTTGCAGAGCTGGAGCCAAGACGGGGAGGGTGCCCTTGGAAGCTGCAGAAGATTCTGCTGGCAGAGATGTGGCAAGCCGTGGCTGGAGCTGGAACAGAAGAGCTGGCAGTGAAATAAAGCTTGTGGGTTGACAAAGAGCTGAAATCACTGGGGCTGGGGAAAAGGGGACTCCGAAATGGCTGAGGCTGAAATCACTGGGGCTGGCATAGGAGCTGCAAGTGGCGCAGACTATGCCGATGGGACACTGAGACTGTAGGGTTGGGGTGCCGAATTCACTGGAGGCCTGGGCTATTGAGGGTGGGGCTGGCTACTGCGTCTGAGCATGGGACGGGCCGTGTAGGGCTGAAAGGGGCCCTTTAGGACTGCTTGCGCCTGAAGTCCCCCCCCCCCCCGTGCCGGCATGTTGCCACTGGGTGTGAGGGCCACCGTAGGGCTGCAGCCGGAAGCCAGTGTGTGTGTGTGTGTGTGTGTGTGTGTGTCTGGGAAATGCTAAGTGGGCCTGGCATTGCCAGTGGGAACGGCATACAAAGCGTGCAGCTCAGTAAGGGACTGTGCGACGGAGGCAGAGACCACCGTGGGGCTGGCATAGTAGTACTGGACCTGGGATGGGGACTGTAGGGCTGGAGGTGAAATCATTCTGGGGTTGGGATACGCATGGTGGGGTGGACTTGGAGGCTCTAGGGCAGGGGCTGAAGCGTTGCAGAGCTGGAGCCAAGACGGGGAGGGTGCCCTTGGAAGCTGCAGAAGATTCTGCTGGCAGAGATGTGGCAAGCCGTGGCTGGAGCTGGAACAGAAGAGCTGGCAGTGAAATAAAGCTTGTGGGTTGACAAAGAGCTGAAATCACTGGGGCTGGGGAAAAGGGGACTCCGAGATGGCTGAGGCTGAAATCACTGGGGCTGGCATAGGAGCTGCAAGTGGCGCAGACTATGCCGATGGGACACTGAGACTGTAGGGTTGGGGTGCCGAATTCACTGGAGGCCTGGGCTATTGAGGGTGGGGCTGGCTACTGCGTCTGAGCATGGGACGGGCCGTGTAGGGCTGAAAGGGGCCCTTTAGGACTGCTTGCGCCTGAAGTTCCCCCCCCCCCCCCCGTGCCGGCATGTTGCCACTGGGTGTGAGGGCCACCGTAGGGCTGCAGCCGGAAGCCAGTGTGTGTGTGTGTGTGTGTGTGTCTGGGAAATGCTAAGTGGGCCTGGCATTGCCAGTGGGAACGGCATACAAAGCGTGCAGCTCAGTAAGGGACTGTGCGACGGAGGCAGAGACCACCGTGGGGCTGGCATAGTAGTACTGGACCTGGGATGGGGACTGTAGGGCTGGAGGTGAAATCATTCTGGGGTTGGGATACGCATGGTGGGGTGGACTTGGAGGCTCTAGGGCAGGGGCTGAAGCGTTGCAGAGCTGGAGCCAAGACGGGGAGGGTGCCCTTGGAAGCTGCAGAAGATTCTGCTGGCAGAGATGTGGCAAGCCGTGGCTGGAGCTGGAACAGAAGAGCTGGCAGTGAAATAAAGCTTGTGGGTTGACAAAGAGCTGAAATCACTGGGGCTGGGGAAAAGGGGACTCCGAAATGGCTGAGGCTGAAATCACTGGGGCTGGCATAGGAGCTGCAAGTGGCGCAGACTATGCCGATGGGACACTGAGACTGTAGGGTTGGGGTGCCGAATTCACTGGAGGCCTGGGCTATTGAGGGTGGGGCTGGCTACTGCGTCTGAGCATGGGACGGGCCGTGTAGGGCTGAAAGGGGCCCTTTAGGACTGCTTGCGCCACTCTGGCAAGGTATTCCCAGCTGCATTGCTGCCCACCCCTGGAGCATGTCTCCATCGGGGGATGGTTGGAAGGCCAGCAGTGCTCAATTACCTTTGCATCTGAGGTCAGCTTCAGGATCTTGTCATACTGTGGGGAAGCAGAGCATCATGGTAAACACCAGCTAACACACTACCTGTGTTAATTCTAACAATTCTTACCCGAATATTAACACCAATAACACTTACTATGTATGTTATTTCACTAGTAGAGGCTGGTAGCGTTCTTAACATCGAGGAACATGAAGAACACGAGACTAATTAATGCTGTTGATTATGCCATTGTAGTGTTGAAACACTTGGCCTCCAGTGCAGTAGCCCCACACTTACCTCGATAGCCTCCCCCAGCAGGTCCCGCAGCACCGGGGCGCAGATCAGCTCCGGCTTCACCGAGGACTGCGGAGGAGAAGGAGGGGGAGCAGCGGGCCCGCAGCAGGCGGCGGGCTGGCATGTCAGTATTTTGGCCAGAGCGCCGATCTCGGCCAGCACGCAGTCGGTGCAGTCCAAGTCCCCGCAGAAGGGGAACCGCTGCCGGGGAAGAGGTGCCCGGAACCCGCAGCGGACTCCGCACGCCCTCCCCGCTCCGCGGCCCCCTCGCTGCCGCCGACCCTCTCCTCACGAAGTCACCGCCCCTCCCTGGTCCGGGATACGAACGCAGAGCCCGACTTTGCCACCCGCAACCACTCCCGGGCAGCCCTTTTAGCCGGGACCTGGGCACGAGAGGTCGGAGAAGGGGAGGGGAGTATCGGGAGCGGGACCCAGCGCGACCGCGGACCCTTGGAGCAGCACTGGCTCCTTCCGGCTGAGCGCCCCGCGCTCCCATGAGCTGCAGCCGCGCAGCTTCCGGGCCCCGCCAATGCCGGCCCGCCTTTCTCCGCCCTGTCCAATCACAGCCGCCCTATCAATCCGGGCGTGGCCCTGGGCGATCGTTCGCCTGGTGCTCTGCTCCCGCCGCCGCTGCTTTGGGAGCCGGCGGAGCCTCGTCAGGTGATGCTGGGGCTTGGAAAGGGCGGGGAGAGTTCTGCCAAGTAAACGGGGAGACGGCGGGCAGCGGGCGGAATCGCGGGAGCGGGCCGTGAGGGGACTGCGGGGAGTCGCGGAACAGAGTGCGGCGGGAAGGGGCGGGCTGGGATTGGCGGAGCCGGCGCTGCCTCGGGATGTGATTGGCTGGGCTGGCCGGCTATTGCCTATAAATAGCGTGCGCTGGGGAGGCGGGCGTTAGTTGGGCGGCGCCGAGGAGGCGGAGGCGGCGGCGGAGGCGGCGGCGAGGGGCGGCGCGGCGGCGGCGAGGGGCGGCGCGGCGGCGGCGAGGGGCGGCGAGGGGCGGCGCCGAGGCGGCGAGGGGCGGTGGCGAGGCGGCGAGGGGCGGCGCCGAGGCGGCGGGAGCTGCAGGTGCCCGACCTGAGGAGCGCCGCAGCGCCAGGACGGGACCCGCGCGGATGTCGCTGCGCGGAGCGCTGGTGAGCACGGACGCGGCTCCTGCGTCTGTGGGGGGGCGGCGGTGCCCAGTTCTTTACGCCGCGCCCTGCGCGGCTCTGGCGGCCGCTGGGGGGACCTGGAGCGTCTAAGGGCGAACAGCTGCTGCTAGTGGCGGCCGGGGAGCACCCGTTTTGTCGTTTTCTGCATTTAGACAACTGGGAAATGCTGGGAATAAAGCTGGGTTTTTTTCCATTTTTAAGTTTTATTTTGCTTTTCTTTGCAGTAATCACAGCTTCCTTTATTAAACTACTTCATTATTTTGCTCTTTTATTACAAACTTTTAGTAAGTTGTTATTACTACATATCTGATGTTAACTCAATAAGGGTTGTAGGGCTCGGGCTGAAACATGGGCTGCCTGGGGGAAGTGAGGGAGGGGGCCTTTGCGAGAGGGTTGGGAGGTCAAGAGCGGGGGGGAAGGTACATGTTGGGCATCAGGCCTCAAGTCTCCCCAGAGATGGGATCCCTTCAGGATGGGTGGGACAACTCCAAGAGATGCTGTAGTGATCACAGTAATTGATTTCTGGCCTTATCAACAGCCCCGGGCTGCAGTGAGAAGCAGCAGCGGCTTTTAGCTGCTGGCAGCGAGAAGCTGAGGAGCTGGAGCTGAGCAAGCAGAACTGCAGGAGACAGAAATATGGTAGGATTTGAGGACAAGCGTCTTTGGGGCTGGGATAGGGAATATGGAGCCAAGATGTCAAGTGTGTGAGTGGCGATGAAATCATTAAGGGATGGGAGAGGGAGTCTAGAACTGTTAGTGGAGTTAGGATTATCAGATTGGGGCTGGAATATGGGTTCAGGAGGTGAGCTGAAACTATACAGACATGTAGCTGAAGCAAATACCCTGTCCTGCAAAACAGTAAGAGCATGATGAAGCATAGCTGGGACTACGTGGATCCAGAACTGAAACAGAAGATGTGGCAGTACAATAAAGCTTGTGGGTTGACAAAGAGCTGAAATCACTGGGGCTGGGGAAAAGGGGACTCCGAAATGGCTGAGGCTGAAATCACTGGGGCTGGCATAGGAGCTGCAAGTGGCGCAGACTATGCCGATGGGACACTGAGACTGTAGGGTTGGGGTGCCGAATTCACTGGAGGCCTGGGCTATTGAGGGTGGGGCTGGCTACTGCGTCTGAGCATGGGACGGGCCGTGTAGGGCTGAAAGGGGCCCTTTAGGACTGCTTGCGCCTGAAGTCCCCCCCCCCCGTGCCGGCATGTTGCCACTGGGTGTGAGGGCCACCGTAGGGCTGCAGCCGGAAGCCAGTGTGTGTGTGTGTGTGTGTGTGTCTGGGAAATGCTAAGTGGGCCTGGCATTGCCAGTGGGAACGGCATACAAAGCGTGCAGCTCAGTAAGGGACTGTGCGACGGAGGCAGAGACCACCGTGGGGCTGGCATAGTAGTACTGGACCTGGGATGGGGACTGTAGGGCTGGAGGTGAAATCATTCTGGGGTTGGGATACGCATGGTGGGGTGGACTTGGAGGCTCTAGGGCAGGGGCTGAAGCGTTGCAGAGCTGGAGCCAAGACGGGGAGGGTGCCCTTGGAAGCTGCAGAAGATTCTGCTGGCAGAGATGTGGCAAGCCGTGGCTGGAGCTGGAACAGAAGAGCTGGCAGTGAAATAAAGCTTGTGGGTTGACAAAGAGCTGAAATCACTGGGGCTGGGGAAAAGGGGACTCCGAAATGGCTGAGGCTGAAATCACTGGGGCTGGCATAGGAGCTGCAAGTGGCGCAGACTATGCCGATGGGACACTGAGACTGTAGGGTTGGGGTGCCGAATTCACTGGAGGCCTGGGCTATTGAGGGTGGGGCTGGCTACTGCGTCTGAGCATGGGACGGGCCGTGTAGGGCTGAAAGGGGCCCTTTAGGACTGCTTGCGCCTGAAGTTCCCCCCCCCCCCCCCCGTGCCGGCATGTTGCCACTGGGTGTGAGGGCCACCGTAGGGCTGCAGCCGGAAGCCAGTGTGTGTGTGTGTGTGTGTGTCTGGGAAATGCTAAGTGGGCCTGGCATTGCCAGTGGGAACGGCATACAAAGCGTGCAGCTCAGTAAGGGACTGTGCGACGGAGGCAGAGACC